>NC_063359.1:15443284-15711143 GCF_021869965.1 Rhincodon typus | reverse complement strand
ATTAGGAGTCTAGCCCAAGACCTTATATAGCAGAGTGGCTTGGCCATGAAGAACAGTTCAATCGTGTTGAAGGACCCCTGGCTCTCTGAGTCTCTTTCTTTCTGCAAGCTAAAATAAATCATAAACCATAGGGGCACTGCCACCTTCACCAGCTAAATCTACTGCCACCTGCAGCCCTGGTCACTGTGGCAGGATCTTTAGTTCCTGCTTTGTGCCACCTCGTGATAACAGCTGTAAAACACTCCCAAACCATCCCCTGTCTGATGCCCGAAAATTGCAATGAAAAATAATGTCCGAGTGGCTCTTTAACAATCTCAATAGCTTGTTAACTGGTCATTTTAACAAGGAGAGTGGACTTCTGATTTTGGTGCTGTATGCCACGCATTATTGTGGAGACTGGCGCAATGATGGCATATTGCTGCGCCAATGTAATTTAGTGTTATTTTCCCATTGCATTAGGTGTGGGGGTGCAGGGTTGTTGGTGTTTGCCTGGGGTGATGGCTGTCCATGGAATCTGGTCCAGTGTAACGAGTTGAAAAATGAGTGGTATTTCATGGTCTGACCTAAAGGGAGCACATGGAAGTTGAAGGCAAAATAGGATATTTCTTTCTTGTATGGGAACCAGTTTGGAAACTGTCGTAGTAAATATAATTTAAAAATACTTCTGTTAATGACCCCAGAATTGTACAGTAAGCCTTCTGGGCTGCAGTGATTAATCATTTAATCCATGAACTCACTCTGTAAACATTTATATACATCTGACAGAAGCCTTAAGATAAATGAAGGAAAGGATTCCAAAGTGCTCCATAAAGGAAGATTTGCCTGAAGCTGACTGATTGGGTGAAAGTGAAATAAGACTTTAAAACATTGAAACAGTCTGTTTTAAAACAAACGCATGTGATTTATTGACCATCAAAGACCAACGAAGCTTTGATCAAAAGTTGTTGTGACTGATTCAGGGATGAATTTGTTTTGCCACAGGTTCTTACATTTTGCAGTTATCGGGTGATAATTTGGCATACCTTGTTATATTCAATTTTGCAAGAGCTGCCAGCCTTTGAGAAAACTGACACTGTGGGAGAAGAATGTCGTTAATACTAGGAGTCACCTGAGACTCTGGATAATCACGTCAGCAATATTAATTAAAATTAAGTTATCTGATGCATGCTGAAGGGACAGGATGGAAAGTTATTAAGGGTGATCATGCTGTCCAAGGGAAGGGTTAGTCTTAGAAAAAGCTGAAAAATTGTGGTGAAAATGCTCAACAGGTTAGACAGAATCTCTGTTGTAGAGAATCAGTTAATGGCTTGGGTTTTCTGCTGTCTAGAGGCTCCTTATTTCAGCTTGAAAAGAAGTAGTGCATTGGGATCCTACAGAATCCCCATTTTCCACTACACCTGGAATCCTACAAAAGTGTCCATTTAAATCAGAAACTTTGGATGATTTGAATCAAAATAAGTAAAATAGGCATCCAGGAAAAGTTTAGATGATTACATAAGTAAATCTAAGTCCCAAGTAACTGATAAACAGACCCTATACTTACCTCGCACACCCACAACTACACTTCCACCAGACCCCTTATACTCCCAGACTCTGACCAACCCTCACTCCTGCTGGTTCATACTGTACCCAGCCTGATGTCTCTTTTCCCCCTACCGCGCTGGACCAGACCCAACACTACCTGATAGTAATACTGTCCAATTCAGATCCCAGATTGAAATCTGGCTTGATGGACCATAACTTTATTTATTTGCAATGGGGAGGCAATGTCCTAATGGTATTAATTCTGAACTGTTAATCCAGAGACCCAGGTAAAGTTCTGGGGACTTGAGTTCAAATCCTGCCATGGCAGATGGTGGAATTTGAATTCAATAAAAATCTGGAATTAAGATGACCATGAATCCATTGTTGATTGTCAGGAAAATCCCATTTGGTTCACTAATGTCCTTTAGGGAAGGAAACCGCCATCTTTGCCTGGTCTGGCCTACATGTGACTCCAATCCACAGCAATGTGGTTGACTATTAAGTGCCCTCTGGGCAATTAGGGATGGGCAATAAATGCTGCCTTGCCAGTGATGCCCACATCCCGTGAATGAATAAAAGAAAAGATTGGTTACCATGATGGCTAATCATTGAATATGTTTAAACAAGGCTGCAAATGTTCTTTAAGAAAAAAATACAAGTTTATTACACAAAAAATCAAAACTTGATATTTGACAGTTCAGAATGATCCTAACACAACCAGCACTTCAAAGTTTTGAAATATTTCCCAACAGTATCCTTTTACAGATACACAGTCCCAGACAAATATTACATTGATCTCAAAACTTTAATTCATTACTTAACTGTCCTCTTACTTGGCTTCCTGAGACAGTTTTAGGTCTTTTTTCCAGTGACAATGGCCTTGAACTCCCTTTTAATTTCAAGCCTTCTTGAAGCTTGAAAACTTCTGTACAAACTCTCAAAACTTGTGGATTTCAGAAATTAAAACCCTTTTGTTAGGGTGACTGTTCTCCTGAACTGACAGCTTGATTATTCTGCTCGGAGGAAGCTTCTCTTCTGAACTGAAAACGTTATTCTTCTGAACTGAGGTCAAAATCGACGAGTGGCTCCTGGACTGTCTTCTGTGTCTGCCATGAACTCAGCAGTATAAATGTTTTATTAATTAACATCAGGCATCCTGCTAGGCACTTAACTGAATCACACACTTTCTTGGAAATGATGTACCTGGGTCACTGTTACAAATCATTTTGATATATCTATAAAAAAGAATTACCTTCACTGAATTGAAACCACAATCTAACCGCCTTTATTTATTTAATATATATATTTATCTGATGTTAGATAGATGTTATATATAAATTGTATATATAAATTTTGTTTCACATTTCTAACCTAGGAAAGATGAGGTTTGTTTTATTTGTTCAAAACTGTAGAATCTTGTGACTTTATCCTGTTAGTAAGTACCTGGAATCTCAAACTTTGTCTACTTTAAATTAAGAGGAAAGCTACACGCCCTGATCAGATCATAAAATAATTTGACATCCTTATTTGGGATTGTAGTAGAAGAGATGTGTGAAAGATGTATTGCAACAATTAAATCATACACGAATAAAATGATTGAAGGAATCAAAACGTAAAGAAGCCGGGATTAGTGAGTAGAAGGGAGAGTAAGAAAAACCCTAGAACATGCATCAAAGAAACAAATTCAGGAGAGAGGGCGACGTTAGAACTGGAAAGACATAAAAGGAAGTAAGAAAATGTGAAAGAAATATAAGAACAAAACCAAAAAGTAAATGCAAACGATGGGTTTTGTGGGTGGGGTGGATGTCTGCTTGTGATTGTTCCAGAGGTATTATTGCATCTGTCATATTGGTTAGATGCTGTCAAGTGTTGCTTCTTAAAACATTTCTTGGTTTAAAGTTGGTTTGTATTAAAACTTTTCGTCATAATGGGAAGCATCATTGTATAACAAAATTTACCAGATGCTGCCTGGACTGGAAGACAGGTCTTTTGAGGAAAGGTTGAGGGAACTGGGGCTTTTCTCATTGGGGTGAAGAAGGATGAGAGATGACTTAATAGAGGTGTACAAGATGATAAGATGCATAGATAGACTTGATAGCCAGAGACATGTTCCCAGGGCAGAAATGACTATCACAAGGGGGCATAATTTTAAGGTAATTGGGGGAAGGTATAGAGGAGATGTCAGAGGGAGGTTCTTTACACAGAAAGTGGTGGGTGCGTAGAATGCGCTGCCAGCGGTGGTAGTAGAGTCAGATTCATTAGGGACATTTAAGCAACTCTTGGATAGGCACATGGATGATAGTAAAATGAAGGGTATGCAGGTTAGTTTGATCTTACAGTAGGATAATAGGTCGGTACAACATTGTGGGCTGAAGGGCCTGTACTGTGCTGTACTGTTCTATGTTCTATGTTGTAAAATTCTCCTTTAATGCTTGCTATTGTATCTCAAACATACTTGATTAATAAAGCTAATCATGGAACACAATAATTTTCATTATTCCATCTGATTGAAGGAGGTTATGCTTTCAGGAGCTGTCATTTGAGCACAGTAATATTGAGTACACTTCTTGATGATACTTGGCTTCTGTTGGATGAGTAAGACTGTGTTACTCTTTGACTGGTGCTATTGAAATGACTGCTTTCCTCTGATATCACAAGAACGATTGTAGCCCCCCCCGTTTCTGATCAAACTGTCCATGTAGCCAGAGGATTGACAAGCAACAGCAGACCGTAGCAGATATTCGCTCGCTTTCTGGCTAGAGCTGGTAGAAACGTGGCTATAGAGTGATTTAACTGAACATGCCGTTTTGTCAGTTTTTATCTGATCCTGCTGCCGATTAGAGGGGTTTCAGATGGAGAAATCCAGGAGAAGGGATTACAATGGGTTTGCCTGAAGGACACTGCATTTTACAATGTAATGTTCCGAAATAGAGAATATCAACATGCCAGAAGAATTAAAACAGAGCTTATCTTCTTGATTATTACCACTGTCACCTGTAACATGCAAATTTACTCTACTGAAGCTGTGGGGTATAATAAGACAGTAAGGCCAGATCTTGGTTAAGAACGGAATGTCGGGAGAAATCCCAGCTCCACAAGCATGACCTCTAAAATGGTGGCCCACAGTTTGGATTTTTGGTCTAAAAGTGCAGGCTGGACTGGGATTTGGATTGGGAGAGACTGAAAAGCTGCATGGTTTCTGAGCAGGCTAGGTAAGGAAGCCTGGCTGGATGCTCCACCATTCTTCGCAAAGATTTTAACAGAACAAAAATCTTTTCTTCTCTCACATCTGCATCAATTGTCTGTGCCCCAACCATGCAATCTAAACCCATCTATTCCCCCATGGTCTCATATACTCCCTATACTGCCCCTGCACTGCTCCTATTACCTCTCACCCTATAGCACCCTACGCCCCTATATGGTTCCTCGGGCTCTTGTGCCACCCTAAACCAATCTACTCATCCGGCAATGCTTCTCATACCTCCTCTGATGCTGCACCCACCTACCGTGCCCTCATATCCTTGTGCCACCATAAGCCTATCTACCCTTCTCAGATTGTCCCTCCTACTCCCTATGCCAATACACATGCCCACAAGTACCGTTATACCCCCTGTGCCAACCTCTGCCCATCCGTACGTCTTATGTAGCCTATGTCCATACCTCGTGTCCCTTTTTCCCAAAATCGTACCTATGGCCAATTTAGCCTACTCAGTGTCAACTCATTTCCCATCTGCCACCCTTTTCCATGCAAACAGTGTTATCCAACATGGGCATTGATCAGAAGGCACCAGGACAGAAGACAAAGTTTTCATTCCATTGGTTTGTCACTATTGAAAAGAAACATACACTGAATCAAACATCCAGCCCAGTCAAAATGCGAGAATAAATTCCTTACAAAAATTAACATTTCACTTAAACATTCAATGATTCATCCAAACTATGCTTAATATCAGCATTCCCGCTAATTTTGTTTGAGTGCACAGACCTCTGAAGTCCATATGTGGCAGTGATTTTTGGAATTCGAAGTCAATGCTGTGAACAGTGTCAGCTCGCTGATCACTGTGCATGGACATTTGTAGCAGTTGTGTGGCTCAGAAGGAACGTTGTTTAATTCCTTATGACAATAAACATCTCCCTCAAGTACTTAAAAACCCTGGATCAGAATATATTTCCATTTATTAAGCAGGTGGAGCTATCCATCAATAGACTCCTCCATTGTGAAAATTATAATTTATGAAATCAGTCAGGTAGCACAATTTCTGTAGCTAGGCACTCTCAAATACCTGAGCAGTGTTTTATTTTTAACCCCAGATTGTTTTGGGCAGTTGCTTGACACCTTTGCAAGTCCCAGTGAGGTGATGCATCTTTATACGCAATCAGGTGTTTTCACAATCTCCAAGGGTACCTTACCTCTCCCAAAGGGGACTGTAACTCCACTCAATGATTGTCTATACAGGGCTTTGATGTATCTAACGAAGGGGCAGGATAAATGGACTGAATGACCTGCTCCTGTTTCTATGTTCCTGCATTGCTCCATCCCAGGATCCAATCCAAAGATTATCTTACCTCTCCAAAAGCACTAACTCTTTCCACCCCTTTCTTCTTGCTTGAACTGACGCTGTCCTTGTGCTGTATACACAGTCCTACTGAAATGGGAGGAGCAGGGCTGATTGCTGGGAGGGCGGAGGTTTGTTCTAGGAATTTGACCTAGCATTAGTGAAGGAACAGTAACATAGTTTCAAGTCAAAATGTGTGTGGCTTGGAGCGGAACATCGAGCTGGCGGTGTTCCCATGTCCCTGCTATCCTTAGAAGCAAATTACTGCAGATGCTGGAATCTGAACTGAAAACAAAAGATGCTGGAGATCATAATATGTCAGGCAGCATCCATGGAGAGAAAGCAAGCTAATGTTTCAAGTCTGGATGACTCTGTTGAAGAATTGTTGCAGAGCATCTTGTAGACGATACATACTGCTGGTACTGAATGCTATGGTGAGACAGTGAATGTTGAAGGTGTTAGGTGGGGTGTCAGTTCACGAGGCTGCTTTGTCCTCAATGGTAGAGAGGTTTGAGCATTTTTAGAGCTATGTTCATCCAGGCAAGTGGAGAGTATTCCTTCTTACCCTTCTTCTGTGCCATATAGATAGATGGTGGATCAGCTTTGATGAGACAGGAGGTGTGCTATACAGTACAGAATTCCTAGCGTCTGACATACTCTTGTAGTCAAAGTATTCCTGTCGTGTGTCCAGTTCAGTCTAAGGATAATGTAATGCCCATATTTTGAGACTTCTGATCTTTCGTGACAGGATGACACTTGTTGACAAAACGTGGTAAGCTGGACAGTTCCAAAGAGCTCATGCACCATTTACACATGTGGCTGTCAATGGTTAACCTTCCCAACAACACGACTCACTGTATTCCCATTCGATGTATACTTGTGCACTTTCTAGCAGCACCTACTGCTTCATAGATCCTGGCTGACTTCCTTCCCATTCTCTCTCTCTCCCATTGCTTAGCATATGGATGCTGAGACCGGTCATAGTTCTGAATTTTACCAGAAATTGGCTAAGTGTAAGTTTTTATTGAGGTTCATGAACGTTACTCTTCATGACACTTGTCCCAAACTCACCTAATTAACCATACACAGCGCTGCTATGCCCATTGTTCATTGCAGGGCCAATCGATCCGAGTATCAGAACCTCATCCTCAGGAAGCCTATTGTTTGTCCACATTGGCCCTGTTTGAAGAATCGGCTGCATGATATTGAAATTTGTCTTCAGTCAGGGGCTTGTGTAATGGAATCATCAGCCATGGTCACAGAGGCTAGCCCTTGTCCCTTGTAAGACATCTGGCCCCTCTTACACAGCAGGAACATGGGAGTGAACAAAGGCATGGGCATCATGGCAGCCCCCAGAGAACTTGGTGCAGAATTCTAAGATGTGGTACCGATGATTACCGATGCGGCACCCATGGGAAGCCCAAAGTCAACTGATTTTGTAATGGGGAAACCAAATTAAGATTTATGATCTGACAGAAACATCATCAGTAGTAGCCTCCCTACATTTGTGGTAGCATAATTAAGAGAAGCCACACAGGCTTTCAGATCTTTGGAACTAACAACATAGGAAGAGAAAAGGATGAGATTCTGAGGAAAGAGTGTAGGAATTTACGCAGGAATTTAAAAAGTTGGTTCTCGAGGGTAGTAATATCTGGATTATTCCCGGTGCCACGAGCTAGTGAGAGTAGGAATGGGAAGATGGAGCAGATCAACGCATGGCTGAGGAGCTGGTGCGGGGTGGGGGGAAGGATTCACATTTTTGGATCATTGGAATCTCTTCTGGGGTAGAAGTGACCTGTATAAGAAGGATGGATTACACCTGAATTGGAAGGGGACTAATATACTGGTGAGAAGACTTGCTTACAGCTGTTCAGGAGGATTTAAACTAGTAATTTTGGTGGGGGGCAGTGGGTGTTGGGGTGTGGTGGTGTGGGGTGGAGAGGTGGGGCCCAAGGTGACAGTGAGGAAAAAGATCAGTCTGAGACTGTTGCAGATGGAGAAAGGAGCAAATCAAACAGTCAGGGCAGACAGGAACAAAGCAGAGAACGGTGTCAGACTGATAAATTAAACTGTATTTATTTCAATGCATGACGCCTAACAAGGAAGGCAGATGAACTCAGGGCATAGTTGGAAACATGTGACTGGGATGTCATAGCAATTACTGAGACATGGCTCAGGAATAGACAGGACTGGCAGCTTAATGTTCTCGGGTGTAGATGCTATAGGATGGATAGAAAGGGGTGGGGGTGTTGCAATATGGATAACATTATAGCTGTGCTTAGGGAGGGTATTTCTGAGAATACATTCATGGAAGCTATTTGGGTGGAACTGAGAAATAAGAAAGGGTTGATCACCTTATTGTGATTGTAGTATAGAACCCCACCCCACTAATAATCAGCAGGTAATTAAGAAACAAATTCATAAGGAGAGCTCAGTTATCTGTAACAATAATCGATGGTTATGGTAGGGAATTTTAACTTTCCAAACATAGACTGGGATTGCCGTGGGTGTTAAAGGATTGGATGGAGAGGAATTTAAGAGTGTACAAAAAATTTTCTGATTCAGTATGTGGATGTACCTACTAGAGAAGGTGCAAAACCTGACCTGCTCTTGGGAAATAAGGCTGTGCAGGTAACTATGGTGTCAGTGAGGGAGCATTTTGGAGCCAGTCACCATAACTCTATTTGTTTTAAAATAGTGATGGAAAAGTGTAGACTGGATCTAAAAGTTAATATTCTTAATTGGAGGAAGGCCAATTTTGATGGTATTAGGCAAGAACTTTCAAAAGTTGATCGGGGGTGGATGTTTGCAGGTAAAGGGACGACTGGAAAATGGGAAGCTTTCAAAAATGAGATAACAAGAGCCCAGATATGTTCCTGTTAGGGTGAAGGGCAAGGCTGGTAGGTGTAGGGAATGCTGAATGACGAGAGAAATTGACATTTTGCTCAAGAAAAAGAAGAAAGCATATGTCAAGTACAGACAGCAGTGATCGAGTGAACCCTGAGAAGAGTTCAAAGGCAGTAGGAGTATACTTAAGAGGGAATCAGGAGGGCATAAAGCGAACATGAGATAGCCTTTGCAAACAGGATAAAGGAGAATCCAAAGGGATTTTATAAATACATTAGGGACAGAAGAGTAAGTAGGGAGAGAATAGGGCCCCTTTAAAGATCAGCAAGACCACCTACATGTGGGACCGCAGGAGATGGGGGAGATACTAATTTAGTATATTGCAGCAGTGTTTACCATGGAGAAGGATATGGAAGATATAGAACGTGAGGAAATAGATAGCAACATCTTGAAAAATGTCTGTATTACAGAGGAGGAGGTGCTGGACGTCTTAAAACACGTAAAGATGGATAAATCCCTGGGACCTGATCAGGTGTACTCTAGAACTCTATGGGAAGCTGGGCCCCTTGCTGAGATATTGTATCATCGATAGCCACAGGTGAGGTGCCAGAAGATTGGAGGGTGGCTAATGTGGTGCACTATTTAAGAAAGGTGGTAAGGAAAAGCCAGGAAACTATAGACCGGTGAGTCTGACATTGTTGGAAGGAATCCTGTGGGACAGGATTTACATGTATTTGGAAAGACAAGGACTGATTAGGGATAGCCGACATGGCTTTTGCAAGGGAAGTCATGTCTCACTAACTTGATTGAGTGTTTTGAAGAAATAACAAAGAGAATTGATGAGGGCAGAGCGGTGGAGGTGATCTATATGGACTTCAGTAAGGTGTTCGACAAGGTTCCTCATGATAGAGTGGTTAGCAAGGTTAGATCACATGGAATACAGGGAGATTTAGCCATTTGGATACAGAACTGGCTAGAAGGTAAAAGACAGAGCGTGGTGGTGGAGGATTGCTTTATAGACTGGAGGCCTGTGACCAGTGGTGTGTCACAATGATCAGTGCTGGGTCCACCGCTTTTCGTCATTTATATAAATGATTTGGATGTTAACATAGGAGGTGTGGTTAGTAAGTTTGCAGATGATACCAAAATTGGAGGTGTAGTGGACAGTGAAGCAGGTTACCTCAAACTACAACAGGATCTTGATCAGATGGGGCAATGGGCTGGGGAGTGGCAGATGGGGTTTAATTTAGATAAATGTGAGGTGCTGCATTTTGGAAAAGCAAATGAAGGCAGGACTTATACAATTAACGGTAAGGTCCTGGGGAGTGTTGCTGGAAGAAGAGGTCTTGGAGTGCACATTCATAGTTCCTTGAAAGTGGAGTCGCAGGTAGATAGCATAATGAAGAAGGCATTTGGTATGCTTGCCTTTATTGGTCAGTGCATTGAGGATAGGAGTTGGGAGGTCATGTTGCAGCTGTACAGGACATTGGTTAGGCTACTTTTGGAAGACTATGTTCAATTTTGTTCACTCTGCTATTGGAAGGTTGTTGTGAAACTTGAAAAGGTTCAGAAAAGATATACAAGGATGTTGCCAGGGTTGGAGCATTTCAGTAATAGGGAGAGGCTGAATAGGCTGGGGCTATTTTCCCTGGAGCATCGAAGGCTGAGGGGTGACCTTATAGAGGTTTATAAAATCATGAGGGGCATGGATAGAGTAAATAGACAAGGTCTTTTTCCCAGGTAGGAGAGTCCAAACTAGAGGGCATAGGTTTAAGGTGAGAGGAGAAAAATTTAAAAGGGACTAGAGAGGGAATGTTTTCATGCAGAAGGTGGTGCATGTATGGAATGAACCGCCAGAGGAAGTGGTGGAGACGGGTACAATTAGAGCATTTAAACGGTATCCCGATGGGTATGTGAATAGGAAAGGTTTAGAGGGATATGGACTAAATGCAGGCAAATGGGACTAGATTAATTCAGTATATCTGGTCAGCATGGACGAGTTGCACCAAAGGGTCGATTTCCATGCTGTACAACTCCATGACTCTATGACTGTTACTTTGTAGAGCTTAGAGCAAAACCAGCAAAAACTCTGTACCATAAGCTGTGACTGATTTAGGTTGTGATTGTGTCATTGCATTTGAAAATAAGAATGATGCCCACAAACAGGAGTTACACTTCGAAAGCTTGACTTTGATTACCAGTGGATAGTAGGTGGTGAATTGAGTTCACGCTGTCTTCCAGTTGTGATTCTGAATGTGGCAGTCACGCTAAATCATCAGCCTCCTAACATATAAACAAGGAAAGGGATGACTTGTGCTCGATAGTCCTTGCTAGAGTTTGCCTCTGATAAAAATGGTTTCTCTGCACACATTGGCAAAGTCCCTCTGATTAAATATCATTAAATACTTTGTCGTCTCTGCCTCATTTAAAATTTTGATTTTGATTTTTTAAAATTCTTTCACTACACAAACATCAATGTATCTCCCATTTAATTCATCAAAAATGTGCAAGCAGAACAAAAACAGAGTTTTTTCCTTCAGGTTTGCACTTTAAAGAGTATTAAAAGAAAAGTGAAAAATGTTTGCGGTCATGTACACTTAAAGGAATCAATATTCATACTGGATGCAAAAATGACTGTCACTTCCTAACCATTTATTTCTGCAGATTACTTGGACAAGGCAAACTAAATAGTGGAACTACTAAAGATAAAATCTACATTTGGTATATAATTTTAAAAAGCAGAAAGCAATATCTGTGAGGCTTTTATTCAAGAATAACAATCCCAGTTATTTGAGAATTAAAATTTGAAAATACAGCCCACATTGTTCTTTTCAAAAGTTAACAGATATCAAAAATGATTAATTCATTCAATATTTTAAACTGGAAATTTATCATAGTTTCATTTTGTTTTTCATTTATTATTAATTCACCATCAATTAATCCATGTAGCCCTGGACCAATATTTTGGAGTGCTATGATACTTAATTGTAATCATTGTGTGCTCATTTTGATTTAATTTTGAATATGTTAATGTTAAAACCAATGTTGTCTGGATTGCACGTTTAAAATATTTGCATTGTCATTGTGAATGTTGTGTTCATGATCGTCGCTTCTCATTGTTTCCTTAAGAATCGAGTGTAAGTATAGCTTTTGTCATGAAGTGTCTGGGGTTTTCAATCAATAATTACTTCACAAATTTTTTTTTGTATGAATAGAAGTTATTATAGAGTGAAGTGTCCAAATAAATACTTCAGTTCCAAATCTTTTGATGTCCCTGGCAAAATCCTGAAAATGAAAAAACTTTTCAGGAGTTTGTATCATTCATAGCTTCTCCCAGAAAAGCTTATAAATTGTATAGAGCTGGAGCTGTCACCCATCCAGTGGTACAAATGCTCTGTATTTTTATTAAAAGTTTAAGTACTGTGACTCGTGCATGTTTGTGTAAACGTTTGGAAGAAGAAGCCAACAATAAAACATGAATGAGAACACTTAAAATTCTGAGGTTATGACGTAAATAAATTATTTTAAATATATATGCTTACCGGTGCAAATGCAGCCTGATAACGAAATACAGTTTGTTTAATGAGTATTTATTTCTTAATGTCCCACTTAGAAGTATTTACTTTCTTGTTCCATAATCAATTATTCCTGCATGTACTGTGCTGTCTCTTTAGTTTGTGTGAACCAATCAATTCACTGATAAGTTTTGTTTCATATAAACTCATTTCTAATGCTCATTTTCTAACTTGTGAAATTCTTTTTCCAGTTACCGGATTCATTATAAGGATATGTACAAATTGTTGCATATTATCTCACCACCTCTTGGCTTAGGAAAGAACTGCCCACATAGGTTGGCCTATAAGGTTTGAATTTAAACTGATAAGCAGAATATCCAAAAAAAACTTGACTGCCTGCATCTGAATAGGAATGATTGACTTGACCATCTCTTCTGTTCAATTCAACGTTTTAGCTTTTATGAGTTTGCTAGAGATTTTTTGGCATGCTGACTTGAAGTATGTTCTCTGACAGGAAGCCATCATCCCTTTTATCATGTACTAAGCTGTCAATCATTCCTTATTGAAACAGGGATTAGGGAGTCTAGATTTCATTGCGAGAAGGCATATTCCAATGCAAAGCCTGTATTTGCACTGGAAAATCTTAACACTTCCATTTTGGAATCTAATTAACCTGGATTTCTGTGTTTCTTTTCCTTTTTTGTTTTTGTTCCCTTTTCTGTTTTGTGTTTTTGTCTTCGCTTTTGCTTCACTTCTTTTCCAAAGTGGGCGCATCACTTACAATGACATGTATGAGATGCTGAGACACATGTGTCCACCCTTAGGCCTGGGAAAGAAATGTCCTGCAAGAGTCGCCTACAAGGTAGCATATAAACCAAGCACACACAAAACAACTTTTGCGTGTCAAATCCAAATCTGTGTTTTCCTGTACGTGCTGTTATATTTACGTAACCGTGTTCATGTTTTTCCATTTTCCAATCAGAAGTCGCATTGTCAATCATGATTTTGATCTGTCTGTGTTTTGTGAAATTGAACAGTTTTTGTTTAGTCAATAAAGAATGTTATTTCATAAAGTGTTCAATTACATTTTATAGATACCTAAATAGGATTTTATTCTAATTTCTATTGCATTTCAAACCCTAGTCTATAAACAATGGTAAATACTTAATTAAATGAAGAATTTTTCTATGCCAAATTTTGTCACTGAACCTGCATACTGCTTTGAATTGTTGCCTTTTTAACGGAAGCAAATAAATTCCGCTGCTTTTTTTTAAAAACATGCTGATATGTAGTATCATACAGCTATAGAAAGTATTTCAAATAATGGAAATTTGCTCACACAGTGAGGCTGACAACAATGGCAGCACCCTGTCTATAACAACCATAATGAGTTCCAACAGAAGTGTGCAGACCAGTGATCCAGAGCTTTCTAAAATAAATACTAAATCACGTTTCTATTATATACGTTAAATTGAACGACACAAACAGGGGTGTGCAAGTAATTTGTGTGTTAGTTCTTGTGTCTCGTGTCCAAAAATGTCCTGTCGCAAGCCACTTTTCTTTCATGTCTCACCTCAAGTGTCCTTTCTTTGCATCTCTTTTGATTTGTGAAGTCACCCAGCCATTTAAAATTAATGTAAGAATCTGTTTTGTTTATTTTTTCAATAAAAGTCAATGCCACTTAAAAACGTTGATTTCTGAAACCAAAAGGTATGAAAGGGAGTTAGGTGTGGAATTAACAAAATAACGCATAAGAATTACATAGAGAAAGAGAGAAGTACGAAGGGTGGAAGCAAACAGTCTTCTATAAGAAGATCATAGAATTAGAGAAATTGGGATGTAATTAGAGACGGGCACAAGAAGAGAGACACTTTGATTTTATATTCCCCATAACTGCAGCAACAAAAGAGCTGAAATTTTAGATAAATCAACCATAAAGATCTTTCTTGATAATTGTGCATTACATATTCACTCATTACCATCGGCATTTAATTGTTTATAAGTTCAGCAATTTATTTGCAGTCACAATAGCTAGTAAATATAACAGCACATTTTTAGTTTAGAACTTGTAGATGTGCAATGGAACATTGTGATTGTATCTACCTTGTACTATATACAGTGACAATATTCCATATTTAACAGTTTGTATTGAAGATTATATTGTTACAAAGATCTTTCTCTTTATTTTACTTCTCTGTCCTTTTACCATTCGCAAAAAGACCTTTCTTTAAATCATATTGTGTGGCAAAAATTCAAAATCTGCTTTTTCTTATTATTTTAAAATTCAATTGTAAATCTGAAGTTTGTTCTCTTTTTCTTCCGCAATCGTATATCATTCTGTCAGGTCTTCAAAGTCTCTTCAGAACAGAAGACAAATCCCTGTACAGTTCATGTGCCATTGCATTCTAGCATGGACTAAATGGCTAGTCTTTTGAATTGCATGCAAGTCTGTGCCTGTTTCTGCTCTATTGGGGAACTCTCCATCTGTCTGCTCATTGCTATGCATTTCTCTCTCCCTCTCTGTCGCTCACTTCTCTTGCTCTCGAATGGATTCACACTGACTCTATTTCAGTAAGTTGTTTGATGCATTGTGTTGTATTAAGACTAAAGATGCTCACTTGTGTTAACTCCTGGTCTGCTGATTTGAACTAGTGTCATAGTTCTTCCTGGGTTTGCAAAAATTGTGAACCTGTCTTCTTTCAAGAGCTTTATCGGCTAATTATTTTATCCTCAGAAGGTACTGGCAAGTGTATTGCTGCTTGAAGTGTTTTTTTTAATCATATTTCCATTTGTCTGATTAAAGCACAATGATTAGATACAATACATGCAGTGATTACGAGCAATCCCACTGAGGCCACAAAAAGACAAAGTCCAAGACCAAACCAAAACAATTACCAAAACAAATGTATTCTCTGTTTCCATTGTACACAATAGGAAAGTTTGATATCATTTTCCTAGCACTTTTTAAGGGGAAAGTTGATTTCAGATTTGACACCTGTTGCATCAGTAGATGAAGAGGTAACATTGTTAAAAGTGCAGCTTACCAAATGCATTGTCTGTCATTTACATTTAATGCAGTAAAACCCACTAATCCCCCATGTCCTTGTTGCTATTTGCTTGCAGCGGCTTGTAAGAATGAACATGCCAATTGCTGAAGATGGCTCTGTGCATTTCACGTCTACGCTGATGGCATTGATTAGAACAGCGCTTGATATCAAGATTGCTGGAGGTGAGTGGACAGGCTATACCACATTGGTAGTAGAATTGAGAGCATCGAATTTGACTGGAAGATTCAGCTCAAAATGTGTTAATTACAATGTATATTTCCGAGAATACAAAAAGAACTTCGACCTACCTGAGCACTTGTTATTCTGTTACAGCGTTTGAATTTGAAATGTTAGAATGCATATTACAAATCACATAATTGTTACCGTGCTGCAGAAAGCCATTTGGCCCATTATGTCTGCACCTGATCTCCAAAAGAGTGATGATTCAGAATAGGCTTAAACTATAAATGTAAGTTGATCTTTGCATTGAACAACGCTGTGTAATTTTTTTGCTGCGCTGCGGTATTGTCCCAATTGTCACAATGTTGCCATGCTTTGAAAATGTAAAAGACAATGTTCCGTTAACCTCTGTTGTCATGTTTTTCTTTCTCCCTGTGATTCAAACTGACAGCTTGGAACAAACGAAGAAGAACTTTAGCAAAAAAAAAACTGTGCCTGCTTTTCTCTTAGTTCCATTTTAAAATGGAAAGAGGACACTCTTTTGCTCTGTTACTTTCAGGCAATGTAGCTGCAAGTTTTTTTTTTTGAAAATGACAGATGGTTGAATGTTTGGATGGATTTCGAAGTTGAAAATGGATTCAACTCATCAGATGATCTGTTGGTATAAAAACTGACTGAAAATTTTGAGAGGCTGTAAAAACAGAATATGCCTTTGATGTTTGTTGCCTAAGTTAGCCATTTAAATGATTACAATTCGTTTTTGCACTGGAGTAGTTTTGTTATCTTTCCTGTCTCAATGAAAACATGTTTCAGTTCAGGACCTTATTAGATTGTTGGAGGTTTCATTTATTGTCCCTCAGTGATTCTAAAGTAATTCATTCCTAATTAATGGCAGCCGAGATTGTCAAAGAATTTAAACAAGAAACTTGAAGTCAGCTTTCTGGAACAAGAACCTGTTGAAGCTGAACAAGGAGGCCATCAATGACAATCTTGGTCATTGAGTAGTATCTTCATATTTCAGGGGTGGCGGGGCTGGAGGTGTGAAGGTGACCCAATTAAGCAAGGTGATGGTATTCTTGAACCCATTACCTTACCACTTCCACTTGAATTAAGGTCTTGGCAGGAAGGTGGAGCTGGGGCCTTCCACTGCCATTTGTGGTCAATGAAACAAGGGAAGATAGTTTATGAAATAGATTTGACTGAGTCAGGAGTTTCATACTGATAACCATTTAATTGAGAAGCATGTATATTCCTGTTGTTTCTATTCAATTACAGTCCTGTATTTTCAATGAAGTTAAACATTTTATTCTTGCTGCAATGGATATCTGACCTAATAAAACATCGGGCTTCTTGTTCAGCATTATAAAATAGGCAATGAGAATGCAAATAATGAAAGTCATTCGGGGAGGCAGTGGCATTGACATAATGTCATTGGGCTAGTAGTCCAGAAACTCAGGCTAATGTTCTGAGGGCATGGGTTCCGAATCCCACCGTAATATTTGAATTCAGTAAAAATGTGGAATTAAAAAGCTAGTTGAATGGCAGCCATTATTGTACAGGCCCATCTGATACACTAATACCCTTTATAGAAGGAAATTGACCATTCTTACTTGGTCTGGCCTCCATCTGACTCAAGACCCACAGCAATGTGCCTGACACTTAGTTGTCCTCCCGACAATTAGGGATGGGCAATAAATGCTGACCTGGTTAGCAACACCCATATCCCATGAATGAATTAAAAAAAAGAAAATTTTCACAGAGTGACCTATAAAAGTCATCACATACCTTCCCCATTAAGTGCTTTGTGGCACACAAGGTAGCATCTGTACTTCTGGGTCAGGAGTTCGAGGTTCAAGTCCCAAAATGTGTCAAAACAAGTCTGAACAGATTGATTAAAAATACTTGCACCTTCCACATATCCAAGAGTTTGGACTTCCCAAGGATAATAAGTTTCCTAACTAGTTCTAATAATCTAATGATGTTTATGAAGCAGATTAAGCCTGGATGTGTAGCTTTTAATAACTGTCAGGAATCCATCCTCATGTATGTGTAAATAATTGAGTCACAGCATTGTTGGTTTAGTGATATCAGTAGGCATGCAAGCATTTAAGCTGGACGGACTAAAAAATATATTTAGGGAAAAATATGCAAACCAAGTGAAACAATCATTTGAAATTTGTCAATAAAATTAAGCCTCTACAATATCCACTGCAACCTGCAGTCCCTGATGTAAGTCCTATCACTGAGGTCTTCACTGATCTTTCTCCCTTTGTTCATACCACAATGGCCCAGCAGTGCTCACTACATGAACTTCCTGATGTTTATAAATTACTCCCTTCAACTGACACAGGCTAAAGCAGCAGCTGCATGTTAACATTGTTAGGATCTATTGCTGTAACTTGCAGGTCACAACACATCCAACTCTGATTAGTTTCCCCAGTTATTGAAGGTTCTCCATTCACAAACTTAAAGTGAGTTTAAAAACATTGCTTTCTGCTTTAAGGTTAAAATTGTTAAATTCAAATTTGCTCATGTACTGTGTTATTTATACTTACTAATTCTATTTATGAATCTCTTGAATTTTAAACAAGCATATAGCTTTACATTAATATTAGTAGATTGTTGTGTATTTTTCATTAATGTTAGTGAATGGGGGAAAATATAGACCAGTATTCTGAAAAACCGAATTGGAGCTCGTTTTTCCAACTCAGAAGGTACTTGTGTCCGTATGTTTATAATTAAATAAAGAATGATTCCGAATGGAGGAATTATGAGAGTCACATCAGGAAATTTACTGAAAGTTCCTCAATTCAGCCACAGTGGAAACCTTTATTCCAAGTGAAAATATAACTTTCCATCATAGAAAACAATAATAGATACTGCAGTCAACTTGAGTCAGTAATAAGAAAATCATAATTACATAGTAATTGGCAACTAGTGATAGTAATTGAATAATAGAAATGTAAGTAGTCAAAAATCTCAATACATCTGACAAAACTAGACTTATTAGCACTCTTCATCAAATTTACAAATTATCTTGGTTATCTTTTACCAGAGAGTAAAGGTCTCTAGTACCTTTTTTGATACCCAGTTGTATTTTGCAAATCATAAGACAAGTTTTTTTTTTAAATTATAATTGCTTTTCTTATATTCTGGCAGTAAAACATTTTTGAGTTTGAGATGTCAGGGTGATATTGTCAAAGTTAAAATATAATTTAATTTTCAAGTTGACAATTTGAAGATTGCTGTCAGCAAGAAACCAGAGAAAAAAAAATGGCTCTGAAATCAAGACAGGTAGATTTGTTACATGATGACAGTTACCGAAAAGAACCAACCAACAAGGTTCTGAACTGACAATACATAGCAAATTGAATGGGTCTGGAATTGGCCATTACTTCTCTGCCTTTGACACAGCGCAGGAGCCAGCTTCACATATCCTGTGTGGGTGGAGCAGCAATTGACATCTGCTGCCGTGTAGTATAGATTGAAAAACTGATGCCTGTGCACAGACTCAACACGGCCTGGTCACATTATATCTCAAAGAGTGATCAAATCAGATCTATAAAGGTTGCTGTTTAAGTGAAAGCTGATCTGCTAGGAACCAGAAAAATCTGTTTACTATTCAGTGCTAAGTTCTGCTGGCTCCTCAATTTGAAGTGTCCAGAGGAGAACAAAATGCCACAAGTATGACTAATAGAACTTAAAAAAAAAACTTAACCCTTTTGTAGAACATTTTCAATTTTCAGAAGATAATTTGAAATATTTTAAAGATACTCAGTTATCATAATATCTTTATTTACTCAGAGAGTAGTAAGGGCGTGGAATGCCCTGCCTGCAAAAATAGTAGACTCGCCCACTTTAAGGGCACTTAAATCGTCATTGGATAAACATATGGATGATAATGGAATAGTTTAGGTTAGATGGGCTTCAGATTGGTTTCACAGGTCGGCGCAACATCGAGGGCCGAAGGGCCTGTACTGCGCTGTAATGTTCTATGTTCTATGCTCTATGTTCTTTATGCTGCAGTCCATCTCTCTGCAAAAATGACTGGAGATTTTTGATATGAGGCAAGCATGACATTTTTAATCATGTACTTAAATTGCACCTATTAATTGGAAGGACCACAGCTGATATTTATGATCTAACAACATCAAGTCATATTAGGGTGTCAATAAATGCTGAAGGCATTGATAAAACACACAGTGTCAACAGATAGTTAAATTCCCATTTTGACATCAATACAATATAACATGTTGACACATTTTAAAAAGCACCAGCTAAACATTATTTTGCAATATGTCAGAGAAATTAAGTAGGTGTTTGCCATGGTTATGCTAATGTAAATCATGGCAGTTAGTTAAATGATTTGAGTACTAGCAGGAAAGATTTCTCAATGTATGCATGTACATTTTTTTCTAGGATATGATAATATTTTTGTGAAAGGATTTGTGAAATGTAGTCTGTTTAATATCATATATGCATGAGGTCTGGTGACTTAATGCTGTGTGACAACAGAACAACAGAGAAGAAAGAGAGATAACAAGGTGTAGAGCTGGATGAACAAGCAGGCCAAGCAGCATCAGAGGAGCAGGAAGGCTGACGTTTCAGGCCTAGACCCTTCTTCAGAAATGGAGGAGGTGAAGGGGGTTCTGAAATAAATAGGGAGAGAGGGGGAGGCGGATAGAAGATGGATAGAGGAGAATTGAATCAGAGATAGTAGGCACTGCAGATGCTGGAGAATCCGAGACAACAAGGTGCAGGGCTGGATGAACACAGCAGGCCAAGCAGCATCATAGGAGCAGAAAGGCTGACGTTTCGGGCCTAGACCCTTCATCAGAAAAGGGGGAGGGGAAGGGGGTTCTGAAATAAATAGGGAGAGAGTGGGAGGCGGATAGAAGATGGATAGAGGAGAGGATAGGTGGAGAGGAAACAAACAGGTCAAAGAGGCGGGGATGGGGCCAGTAAAAGTGAGTGTAGGTGGGGAGTTAGGGAGGGGATAGGTCAGTCCAGGGAGGACGGACAGGTCAAGGGGGCGGATGAGGTTAGTAGGTAGGAGATGGGAGTGTGGCTTGAGGTGGGAGGAGGGAATAGGTGGGAGGAAGAACAGGTTAGGGAGGTGGGGACGAGCTGGACTGGTTTTGGGATGTGGTAGGGGGAGGGGAGATTTTGAAGCTTGTGAAATCCACATTGATACCATTGGGCTGCAGGGTTCCCAAGCGGAATATGAGGTGCTGTTCCTGCAACCTTCGGGTGGCATCGTTGTGGCACTGCAGGAGGCCCAGGATGGACATGTTGTCTGAGGAATGGGAGAGGGAATTGAAATGGTTCGCAACTGGGAGGTGCAGTTGTTTAGTGCGAACCGAGCGTAGGTGTTCTGCAAAGCGGTCCCCAAGCCTCTGCTTGGTTTCCCCGATGTAGAGGATGCCACAGCGGATGCAGTATACCACATTAGCAGATGTGCAGGTGAACATCTGCTTGATGTGGAAAGTGTTCTTGGGGCCTGGGGTGGGGGTGAGGGGGGAGGTGTAGGGGCAGGTGTAGCACTTCCTTCGGTTGCAGGGAAAAGTGCCGAGTGTGGTGGGGCTGGAGGGGAGTGTGGAGCAGACAAGGGAGTCACGGAGAGAGTGGTCCCTCCGGAAAGCAGATAAGGGTGGGGAGGGAAAAATGTCTTTGGTGGTGGGATCGGATTGCAGATGGCGGAAGTGTCGGAGGATGATGAGTTGGATCCGGAGGTTCGTGGGGTGGTACGTGAGGACGAGGGGGATTCTGTTTTGGCTGTTATTGTGGGGAGTGGGTGTGAGGGATGAGTTGCGGGAAATGCAGGAGACACGGTTGAGGGCGTTCTCGACCACCGAGGGGGGGAAGTTGCAGTCCTTGAAAAATGAAGATATCTGAGATGTACGGGAGCAGAATGCCTCATCCTGGGAGCAGATGCAGCGGAGGCGAAGGAATTGGAAATAGGGGATGGCATTTTTGCAGAAAGGTGGGTGGGAGGAGGTGTATTCTAGGTAGCTGTGGGAGTCGGTGGGCTTGAAATGGATATCGGTTTCTAGGTGGTTGCTGGAGATGGAAGCAGAGAGGTCCAGGAAGGAGACAGAGGTATCAGAGATGGTCCAGATGAACTTAAGGTTGGGGTGGAAGGTGTTGGTGAAGTGGATGAACTGTTCGAGCTCCTCGTGGGAGCACGAGGCGGCGCCCATACAGTCATCAATGTAACGGAGGAAGAGGTGGGGTTTAGGGCCAGTGTAGCTACGGAAGAGGGATTGTTCCACGTATCCTACAAAGAAGCAGGCATAGCTTGGGCCCATGCGGGTACCCATGGCCACTCCTTTGTCTGTAGGAAGTGGGAGGAATTGAAAGAGAAGTTGTTGAGGGTGAGGACGAGTTCGGCTAAGCGGATGAGGGTGTCAGTGGAGGGGGACTGGTCGGGCCTGCGGGACAGGAAGAAGCGGAGGGCCTTTAGGCCATCTGTGTGTGGAATGCAGGTGTATAGGGACTGGACGTCTATGGTAAACATGAGGTGTTGGGGACCGGGGAATTGGAAGTTTTGGAGGAGGTGGAGGGTGTGGTTGGTGTCACAGACATAGGTAGGGAGTTCCTGGACCAAAGGGGAGAAAATGGAGTTGAGATAGGTGGAGATAAGTTCGGTGGGGCAGGAGCAAGCGGAGACAATGGATCAACCAGGGCAGTCAGGTTTGTGGATTTTGGGAAGGAGATAGAAGCGGGCGCTGTGGGTTGGGGAATGATGAGGTTGGAGGCTGTGGGTAGGAGGTCACCTGAAGTGATCAGGTTGTGGATGGTCTGGGAGATGATGGTTTGGTGGTCGGGGGTGGGGTCATGATCAAGGGGGCGGTAGGAGGAGGTGTCATGATCATGTCCCTCCCTAACCTGTCCTTCCTCCCACCTATCCCCTCCTCCCACCTCAAGCCCCACCCCCATCTCCTACCTACTAACCTCATCCCGCCCCCTTGACCTGTCCGTCCTCCTTGGATTGACATATCTCCTCCCTAACTCCCCACCTACACTCACCTTTACTGGCTCCATCCCCGCCTCTTTGACCTGTTTGTTTCCTCTCCACCTATCTTCTCCTCTATCCATCTTCTGTCCGCCTCCCCCTCTCTCCCTATTTATTTCAGAACCCCCTTCCCCTCCCCCATTTCTGAAGAAAGGTCTAGGCCCGAAACGTCAGCCTTCCTGCTCCTCTGATGCTGCTTGGCCTGCTGTGTTCATCCAGCTCTACACCTTGTTATCTCAGATTCTCCAGCAACTGCAGCTCCTACTATCTCTGAAACAGAGAAGAAAACCAGCTCAGGCGATGGTAATAAATATGTAAAAGCATTTTGACCAGTGATTCTGTGTAGTGCATGATTTTCAATTCTATCATTGCCAATAGAATTAAATACCAAGTGCAGTGTATAATGGGTATCTGATTCAAAATTGCCTATTTTGCACCACTGCCAAAGATTAATTTTTTGAACCAAAATATTAAACTGGAATCTTGTTGAAAAGAACCAAAGAGTGCAGGGTGGAGGGATCAAATACTAGGAGACACAGGTTCAAGGTTGGGCAGGGGGTGGTAGGAAGTTTAAAAGAAATGTGTGAGGCAAGTCTTTCACACAAAGGGTGGTGAGTGCCTGGAACGTGCTGCCAGAGGAGGTGATGGAAGCAGACACAATAGCAGCATGCAAGAAGCACCTGGACGAATACATAAATAGGAAGGGAATAGAGAGATACAGATCCTGTAAGTGAAGACAGTTTTAGTATGGAAGGGCAGAATGTGTCGTCACAGGCTTGGAGGGCCAAAGGGCCTGTTCCTGTGCTTAGTTGTTCTTTGTTCTTTGTACATCACTTCTTTGTATGGGCAGATATGATTCATCTCATCTCAAACCTTTTCAATTCCAAAGTTACTGAAGGTCCAGGTGATATAATGTTGAAGTTTTACATTTATTCCATTCATATCAAGAACTATATAATGGACCCAGAAAGTCAGTCTTAATCTCTTTCGATTTCTGAAATTTTATGGGAAGTGACTTGTGTATATTTTTAAAAAATGATTTTGCATTTCTGTTTTTCAGTCAAACCTGTAATTATTGTCTGTTCAGGATTTTCCCTCAACTTTCATTTTAAATTGAATCTTTTAAAACAAACTTATTGACGACAATTAGAATTTGAGATTTTCAAATTCACACCTATTATCTGATTCAGTGAGGCTGTTGTATTAAAGATGGCTTAGTAATCTCCATTCATGGACTTCCAATCCATTGTGCTTCTTAATGTATCACTGCCCACCCAATGCATTTTCTTTCTCAACAGTATTGATGCGTAACCAGACAGTGCAGACTACTCCACAATATTATTGAGGAAGATTTCGTAAAACTACTTGTGTTTGGGTGAAAATTATGTTGGCAATGTAATTGGAGCAATGTATAAAATATAATTTTTCTCTTGCTGTGTTATTAGCAGAAGCATTAATGCCCTCATAGTAAAATAAGTAATGTCTCACTGATACAACATAGCTTTTAGATTTTTTAGATTTTTAGGTTTAGATTTATTGTCAGGAATGTAGTGAAAAGTGTATAATCTCACCACACATGGCGCCATCTTCGGTAGAAAGGTACGTAGGTACGAAAAGCTTAGGTCCAAAGAAGTAAGAGAAAAAGAGTTAAATGTAAAGCATCACCTTCATGGAATAATTAGAAAAATAAAGAGATAAGGTAATAGTTAACATCAAAGTCTTTCTTAATTTTAACCAGAAAAATGAGGGAATTCAGTTAAAAATTCATCAGTATTAATGTTCTGTCAAATGGTCACACAGTACTTTCACAAAAGGAATTGACACCCTCACTGATTCCAAAACAGAAAGAAAGGGCATACCGACTATACCTAATGGATTAAAACTGTGCAGAAGTTAAAGAGATCATGTGAAACATCTGTTAACGATTAAAAACTCACTGACTTAAAGCACAAGGCTTGAGTAGTTCATTGTTATCACCATAGCCTTGAGAAAAGAGCCTTTTCCAAATGGTTGCCATCTCTTAAAGCAGGCATGAGTCAATGGCTGATGAAGGATGATATCCTCTATGAAGAGTTCAAGTTTGAGATGGATTGACTTAAATTTCATTCAAAAGAAATCTATTGGCTTTATATAGCACCTTTCATGAACTCAGGGTATAGCAAAGTTTTAGTGCGTTTTCTCATGCTACCTTCCGAAACTTGTCTCATTACCTATGCACCATGTCTCCATGGCGGCCTGCTCATCATATTCTCCACTTTGTCAGAGGCAGAAGCTTTGCCTACTTCTGGGACCTGTCAGGATTCCTGGTAGACAGCCATCTTTAAAGCCCAGCTATACACCCAGTCAGGTGCTGGCAGTCCACAGTAATATTGCATAATTCATTTTAATTGCCCTGGACTTGTTGGACAGAGGGTAATTGGCACCCACTTTGTCAACAGCGACATGGAGGTCCCACTGGACAGTGGGTGCATGCCTAGAATGTGGCCTGAGATGTTGAAGACTGATGAAAGTCCAGAGCTGGAGTTGCCAGGTTACAGCTTTGATTAAGAACTGCAAAAGCTGAAAACCTGAAACAAAATTTAAAACAGAAACTAACTGCTGGAGAAACTCAGCAAGTCTGGTACTGGACTTGAAACGTTCAGTCTGTTTCTCTCCACAAATGCTGCCAGGCCTGCTGAGTTGCTCCAGAAATTTCTGTTAGTTGTTACTACACTGACTTTCATGTTTGAGAATTGTCACTGTCTAGTTTCTATCCAGCAAGACAGAGAATGGGAAAGTGGATATCAGTGAGGTGCAATGGTGTAATAATGAGGCTTCCCGCTGCTCTCTAGTGAGAATCACTTCTTGTCTGTCAACACTGTTGGAAAATTGGACAATTTGCTGTCAATGGCAGGAAGATTCTTGCCGACCATCTCATCTGTTTTGGAGCTGAGGACACTCTACCCTCTGTCACTAGTGCTAAACAGATTCATCAGATACAGCATTTGCACATTAAACTTGGATTAAAACAGTACATGCTCAAACTCGCTTTCCTGTTGACTGGAGTGATCTGAAAGTGCCTATCATCCTGAAACTTCCTGATTTCCCTGACCGGTGCATTTGATCATGCAGCTCTGCTTTTCCTGTGATATACAGATAAATGCAACATTTTCCTTCAGTGGCATTTGGAGGTTTTCCAGCCTTAGTTAGTTTTTGTTTTGTCCATATTGTATTTATGCAACTTGCATTTAGTTTACAAGAACTTAAGATGATCCAAATCCAAATACAATCTTACTGTGTACCCTCATATGTCCAAATGAACGGCTGTTGCAGTGCTTTTATAGATGTTTCTGTGCATATTAATAAAAGTGATGTCAGGGTCTTCACGTTGGCGTGATACCCTGGAGAGGTTGCATCGATTTACACTTCACATAATTGTAAGCAATACGGTAATAATCATGTATATTGCAAGAAAAATGGGTTATACAGTCACAACAAAATGCCAATTTTCATTTTTTTTTGTCCTCAGACACATTTCTTTCTGCATTTTTTTCTCAATTGATTTCAAGCCATTTTGTGTTAACCAGTACTGCCAGTTCTCACCCAGCCTGTACATTAACGTCATCTATACCGATCCATTCCTGGGAATGCTGAGGAATGTGAAATGCTGAGAGATATTTGTTTTCCTTGGCGATGCAACTTATAAATCAGTCACTAATACAACATTTTAGGACTGAAGGAGAATTACAGTAGCACTATACTTCTTCTCATAGATGATGTAATCTACAGCGGGTTGCATTACTTAAAGCTGGAACCTGTTACATTATAGAAACCTTTATTGAAAGACATATTTTAATACATTTAGATTTCTAGCAGTCAGTCTTGAGTACCCGGTATTTAAATATTGAGGCTAAAATGGTGAGATCACATAACCAAGATATGATCACTATATACATTTTTTTGGATATTTAAATAGGCTGGTATATGAAAATTTAAGAAGCTGACTTATTACAGCTTATGTGGAAAAATTAACACTATCATCTTAACAGGTAGCCTTCAGTGCTACTGTTAAAGTGGGGATAACTAGCCCAACTTGGTCTCTTTTTCTTGTTCTTCAATAAGAAATACTGAACTTTGCGTACATATGCATCACTATCTTCTGCAACAGAGTTTTTTGTTGTTTGTTTGTGAGATGTTAGCATTGCTGGCAAGGACAGCATTTATTCGCCACCACTGGTTAGAATGGTGTGTGACTCTGAGAAGTTGCAGCCAACAGTATTTCCAAACAGCTATTGCACTTGTTTCTTTAACTAGTAGAAATCATTGGTTTGTAATGTGCTCTCTAAGGAGCCCAGATGAGTTGCTCCAGTGTTGCAGTAACTGTCCTAGAGAGAGAGTGAATATTCTGTGATGCTAAGCTAGTGGGCGTCTTTATTCTGGATGGTATTCATCATCTTGAGTGTTGATGGAGCTGCACTCATCCAGGCAAATGGAAAGTATTCTATCACATTCCTGACTTGTACGCTATAAATGGTGGAGCGGCTTTGGTAAGTCAGGTGGCTTGGTAATTGCTCACCAAAGAATTCCCAACATCTGACTTTCTCTTTCAGCCACAGTAATTATGCTGTTGGTTCAGTTACATTTCTGGTCATTAACTTTCCCAGGATGTTAATGGTAGGAAGACCAGAAATGTAACTGAACCCACAATATAAATATTGTAGTTGCAAGAGCAGTGACAGTAATACTACCGAATATCAAAAAAAGGGATGGTTAACTTATCTCTTCCTGTAGATAGTCATTGTCTGGCATTTAAAATTTTACTTGCCAATTATCACTCCAAGTCTTGAGTATCATCCAGACCTTGCTGCACTTGGGAATGGACTGCTTTGGTATCTCATAGGATACAATGGGAGTTGAACATTTTGCAAACGTCAACAACATCCCATTTATGAATGTCATTCATGAAACAGCTGAAAGTATTTGCATGCTGACACTACCCCAAAGAGCACCTGCAGTGATATCCTGGAGCTGAGATGTTTGGTTTCTATTAGCCACACCATCTTCCTTTTGTATTAAGTAGATATTCCCCTGGCTTCAACTGACCTCATTGTTACTAGGGCTTCTTGATGATACACTCTGCCAAATGTTGTCTTGATGTCAAGGGCAGTCACTTTCACCTCATCTCTGAAATTCATCTGTTTATCCTGTGTTTGAATCAAAATTGTATTCAGGTCTAGACCAGTGAGCAGGCTATTGCTAAGTAAGTGCTGGTTGATAGCACTGTTGATGATATCTTCCATGGCTTTGCTGATGATGGAGACTGATCATATGATAATTGTTGGGTTTGGATTTGTCCTATTTGTTGCCAGGTCCTTCCTGGGCAATTTTCCATGTCGTTGTATAGATGCCAATGTTGTAGCTGTACTGGAACAGCTTGGCTAAGGGGAAGGCTAATTCTAGTGTGCATGTCTTCAGCACTGCAGCCAAGGAGTTGTGATGCTTTTTAAAGGCTCCACTGGTCAGACCACAAGGAATTCTATAAGATGAGCTACCTGAAAACGATATAGTAGTAATTAAATCAGTGAAGAAGAAAAACGATTTTGCATTTGGTTTACATTAAAGATATATTGAATTACAAATCTCAGGGAATTTGTGTGTATTGAAGCATCGAGATCAGCTAATTTAGTTTTCTTGTGATAAACTATTCAATGTCTCTTATAATGCCACAATATAGTACTTAATTAGAAATACAGTATCATCTGAATTTCTTCCAGGGAGTAAACACAACTTCCAACAAAGGCCAAATCACAGTGAAAATGTCTCTTCATTATTTTTACAGAATACACTATCTTAAAAAAATAAGATTCTCAGCATTGAAATGAGATTTTGAAGTGGAATATAATTGCAGAAAATGAAACTAGGGTGGACAAACACCAAGCATTACAAGTGAACAAGCTTACAGAGTTTGAAGCAGAAGGTGAAATAGTTTCTGTACGGACAGCTGAATGAGTCAGAAAGTACATTGGAGACACTGGGACCTACTAATAGATGTTTGCAGCGCAGAAAGAGACCATTTGGCCCATCGCAGCCATGCAGTCAACAAAGATCTGACTACACCAATCCCATTTTCCAGATTTTGGCCAATATCCCTAGAGACAATTGGAACACAAGTGAATATCAAAGTACTACTTAAATGTTACAAAAGTTTCTTACTAAGCCACCCTTTCAGGCAGTGAGTTCCAAACTTCCATCACCTGGCTGATTACAGGCTTGATCTGAAAGTGACTGTAGTTCCTAAAAAAGTGCAAGTATCAGTCGGCAGGAAGGTGAGAAATGGCTATCCATTGGAGATGTCTGATTCCTTTATGATTGTGTTCGGACTATGCATCTGGAAATTAGGTGTTTTCACAATTTTGAAATGAACCAGTGGAGTGCTTTTACACATTCAAAGAGATCAATGTCTCTGACAGCTGGAGGGATGCAGGAATTATCTATTTTCTAACAATCAGTGAAAGCAACCTGTCCGAAATGTGTACTTGTGCTGAAATCTAAAGGCATCCAAACTGATTCTGTCTTTAAGTAGGATTTGGAATTGTTCATTCAAATCACTTTAAAGAAGTTTGCTACATTTTACTGAGGTATAACTTGGAACGTTTAATGGCATCATCAAGAAATCAAAGAAGTTGAGTGCAACAGAACTGTAGAGAAAAGAAGAGGCCATGCTGTCTATCATATGTGTGCTAGCTGTTTAAAAGAAGTAGTCAATTGGTCTTGCATCCTGCATCTTTCTTCCTGGCTGTGCAAATTTCTCATTTTCAAGTATACATCTGAATCTCTCTTGAAAGTTTTAATAGAATCTGCCTAACTTCCTTTTCAGGTAGTGCATTCTGGTTTATGTATGCAGAAGGTAGTGTTCATAATTGAACGATATGAGTAATAGGTCTCTTGTGGCACAGTGATAGTGTCCCTACCTCTGACTTAAGATATAGCAGTTCAAGTCTTACTGGCTCTGAAAATCTGTAATAAAATCTCTGATCAGGTTGAATTAGAAACATCTTGAGCAATGTCAGTTACCTGAGGAGTAAATGGACAAATGATAATAGGATTAAAGAATGCCCACAAAAATCCAGGAGACAGGGAAGGACCAAAACTGTTCACATGTGAATGTGCAGCTGTTTTTTTTTTAATGCTTCAGAGATAAGGATAAGTCAGAGCTTTGTTTGAGTAATTCCCATTCACTTACAAACCTTTCATGTTAGAACCCAGCCTTCCTTATTTTACCCTTTTTCAGCAACGTGAACTCTTTTTTAAGCTAAAACTTGTATCAAAATGTATAATGAAAATTCTGTAAGATATGTCAAATTATGCTTTTGGTATATTGTAAATATTATTAAACTTGACTATCCCATAAAATAACTGGTTATGATAGCCTAGGGAACCAGTTGGAATGTTGTGGGATATCTTACATCTATTCCTTGAGGTATTTTCACATTGTGTGCATGAAGAGAGAGAATCTGATCCTGCTGACCATTTGCAGCGATTAAAGTTACTAATTAGGCACATATGCTGTTTCACTATCTTCCATCACTCTTTCATCATTTTCCCGTATTTTCCCTTCTCTACGTTTACTCTTATCTTGGGACATGCTTACATTGTGAAGGAGTCCCTTTGATTCCACAGGCTATTTACAAATCTCACCTGCCCTTCTACCTTAAGTATGTAGAGTTATAATTTATCTCCTATTCAACTACTTGTCTGGAGGATTGTTTTTGTCATGCATTGTCAAGGTAGATGGCTAATGAATGGACAGCTTGTTGTTTCACAGCATTAATCCCAAGGGTTTAGGTCTTTTCATTTAGCCTTGGACACACAGTGAACAGAAATACAGCTGCTGTTTGCCTGGAGCTAGATCAGAATGGATACAGTACAATAGTTTATATGTACACTGGAGCAGGGGCAGAGTCTGACTGTGCTTGTTTTCTCCCATAGGAGGTTCATACCAGCAACAATGTGATGCTGAGCTTCGGAAGGAATTGACTGCTGTTTGGCCAAATCTATCTCAGAAGGTTTTGGATATACTGGTGCCTCCACATAGACGTAAGTACTCTTCCTCAGTTTGAAGGGTTGGGTTTTGCCTGAAAGACATAAAATCTCTTCAGTTGGGTTTAATGAGGCGATATTTTCATGACACAATTTCAGTTGATAAATTGGCTGAATTTAAACAAATGAGCCGAAGTACCTGACCTCCCCCTAAATTCAACAACTGATCAGTTAGTTTATTACTGAGAACTTAGGTGAAGAGCCACGCCTTAAGTTGTAGCTTTTTATAAAGCAAGTATTTGTAAATATATTTACATTACAGCAGTCCAAATTTTGGACATTAAAAATAGCTAGAAACATTTGAAACATCTTAAAAAAAAGGGACAAACAAGAAAATTGAGAACTAAGAAATTAAATGAAATGGTGCAATGGTGGTCATTGTGCTTGTGAATTGTTTTAACGATTTGCAGTTAATAAGCCTGATGTATTATTGATTTAAGAACTGGATATGCTGCTGAGACGAGGATTAGAATGACATAACATGGCCAATTGTAATACATAGTCCACCAGAAGCAAGTTAGGAGGAGGTTGCATGCAGAGTCATGTGTATCTGAAAATTGTAGTCTGACTGGTTAAATAAGCCTGAATGAGATGTTCAAGTAAACTAAATCAAAGCTGTTTAACTCTTGTTACTTACCGATAACACAGGAAAATACAACAGTCAGTTGCTAAAAGCACTATCCAGTGCTTGACCAAGAATCCTTGTGCTATGCAGATATTTTCTAACTGACCTGTTCAGGGATATTATGACACACCACTGGAGTAGTTGGAACTTGAACCTGGGCCTCCTGGCTCAGAGGGAGGGTTTCTACCACTGAACCACAGGAACCCATACATAAATAGCATCAGTTGAATAGCTTCTTTAGATAGTTTTTAATTGCCTTGTTCAGGGTTTTGTTTTACACAGCTCTGGAGCAGGTGGGACTTGACCCAGGCCCTCTGGCTCAGAGGTAGGGACACTACTACTGTGCCAGAAGAGTCCTTTGAATAGCTTTTCTGCCTCGAAACTGATGTCTATTTCAAGCCCACTGACTCCCACAGCTACCTGGACTACACCTCCCCTCACCCATTCTCCTGCAAGAACGCAATCCCTTACTCCCAATTCTTCCACCTCCACTGTGTCTGCTATCAACATGAAGCATTCCACTCCCGAACATCCCAGATGTTCTCCTATTTCAAGGACCGCAACCTCCCCCCTCCAGTGATCAAAAATGCCCTCAACTGCATCTCTTGCATTTCCCGCACTTCTGCCCCCAAACCCCCTCCCCCCAACAAAAATAAAGACAGAATCCCCCCTTGTCCTCACATACCACCCCACCAACCTCCGCATCCAGCGTATCATTCTCCGCCACTTCTGCCACCTACAATCCGACCCCACAACCAAAGAGATATTTCCCTCCCCACCCCTATCTGCCTTTCATAGGGACCACTCTCTCCACGACTCCCTCGTCCGCTCCACACTCCCCACTAGCCCCACCACCCCCGGCACCTTTCCATGCTACACTTGCCCTTACACCTCCCCCCCTCACCTCCATTCAAGGCACCAAACAAACCTTTCACATCAGACACAGGTTCATCTCTGCATCTGTCAACTTGGTCTACTGTATCTGCTGCTCCCGATGTGGTGTCCTCTACATTGGTGAGACCCAAGCGTAGATTCAGAGACCGTTTTGTAGAGCATCTGCACTCTGTACGCGATAAACAACAACACCTTCCGGTCGCCAACCATTTTAACTCCCCCTCCCACTCCCTGGATGACATCTCCATCCTGGCCTCCTCCTGTGTCACAATGACGCCACCTGCAAACTTGAGAAGTAACACCTCATATTCTGCTTTGGGAGCCTATAGCCCAATGGTCTAAACTTGGAATTCACCAGTTTTAAAATCTCCCCATCCTTGACCTTCTGTCATGCCTATCCTCCTCTCATCCCCGTCTCCTTGACCTGACACAACCTGTCCATCTTCTCTCCCACCTATCCACCCCAACCATCCAACTGACCGATCACAACCACTCCCTACCTGCACTCACCTTTCACCATCATACCTACCTCCCCCAGCCCCACCCTTCCTCTCTCTACTTATTTCCCAGCTCCCTTCCCCCTTCCCCATTTCTAAGAAGGGTCCTGACCTGAAACGTCCACTTTCCTGCTCCTCTGATGCTGCCTGGCCTGCTGTGTTTCTCCAGCTCCACAGCGTGTTGTCTCTATTTTCTGAGGAAGGGTCAGTCAACCCAAAACGTTAACTCTGATTTCTCTCCACAGATGCTGCTAGACCTGCTGAGCTTTTCCAACAATTTCTGTTTTTGTTTCCAATTTACAGCATTCACTGTTCTTTCGATTTTAATTTCAAATAGTTTCTTATTTGTTTCTTTTTTTGACATCCAGAAATACTGTTACACAAAACTGAACATTTTTTTCTCTCATCACCATATCACCTGTGCCATTCTTTTCATCCATTAACTATCACCAATAAATCATCCATGTTTTCCAATCGATTAGCTTATGTGGAAAGCCTGTTAACGGCAACGCAGATCATCAAAGGTGAGGGAGAGGGCTAAATTGAAATGGTGTTGGAAGGAGAGATAAATCTCTGTGCCCCCTGTGGTGTCCACCTCTCACCAAAGGCATCTAGAATATTGGTGGAAACCGCATGCTGCCTCTCTAAGGATACCTAGGCACAATATAGCTATGGAAGAGGGTCAAACAGCTGGCAGCTATGATGACCCCCTTCACTGGTCACTGCCTGGACTTGTTAATTGCCAACTTGGCCAGGCCCTTGGGCAGATCCACGAGGCGGTCCTCCGACTTGCTCATACCCCTCCGCACCAGGTGTCCAAAGTTCAGGGGCACATGGCTGTACTGCAACCAAAAGAACACCAAAAGAATTCCCAAATGACTAAAAAGGGAATGCAACCACCTACAATCAATATGTATGTGGTCCACAGACTCCAGAGCACCACAAAATAAACCGTTGGGCTGGGAGTCCATGCACTACCACAGTCTGTGGTTACATGGGATTGCCTGGTGCAAAACGTGCAATATGCAAATGGACATTCAGTTTACACTTCTCCAAGGACACCCAGGCATGGGTGTAACCATGACTACCATCATTGCCCTTTGGAGCAAGTGGGACTTGAACCTAGTTGCCCAGCTCAGAGGTAGGGGCACTACCCCTACAATACAAGATTCTTTTGAATATCTTCTTAGTTATTTACTAATCAATCCATTCAGACATGTTATTACACTTCGCTAGAATAGATGGGACATGAACTCAGGCTACCTGGTCCAGGGGTAGGGTCACTGCCTCTGTGCCACAAGAGGGCCCTTGAATAGTTTCTTAATTTTTTATTATTAACCTGCTTTTCTAATCAACCTGTTCAAAGGTGTTATTACACATTTCTGGAACAGGTGGGACTTGAACCGGGGCCTCTAGGTTAGAGGTAGGGACACTACCACTGTACCACAAGAGCCCCCTCAAAGTATGTGCAAACACTCAATGGTTAGAACTGCTGCCTCACAGTGCCAGGGACCCATGTTCGATTCCAGCCTCCGGCAACTGTCTATGTGGAGTTTGCACATTCTCTCCATGTCTGTATGGGTTTCCTCCGGGTGCTCCCATTTCCTCCCACAGTCCAAAGATTGCAGGGTAGGTGGATTGGCCATGGGAAATGCAAGATTACAGGAATAGGGTGGGGGGGGTCTGGATTGGATATTCTTTGGAGGGTCAGCATGGACTCGATGGGCTGAATGGCCTGCTCCCACACTGTAGGGCTTCTGTGAGTCTACTTTACCAAAAATCAGCTTCGTGTTAAATTTTGGGGAGTTCTGTGAAAAGTTTCTCTTCCTGAGCTCATGTGTTCCCATGCTGTTCTCTGCAGCTCACCTCATTACATATGCACCTCGCCTCTGTGGCGTCTCACATGTATTATCATGCACTCACCACTGGTGGAAGTATTGGCCACTATCAGGACCTCCTGGGATTCCTGGCCAGTGCCATATTTAAAGGCCAGCCATGAACCAGACAAGAACTGCCCTTCCAATGCATGTAGTGAGAGGAGACTGAAAAAGAAATGCTTCTCTAGGCACAGAGGTTGTGTGGGTGACACTTAATTGCAAATATAGGCTCACATTTGTAAATTTGTTGCTAATTTACATCATTGCCTGCCTGTTTGACTATCATTGCTACTATAGGGATGAGAACCAAGATATACAGGTTACCTGTCCACAGCTCTTTATGATTAAAACCAAGTTAGTAAACATTGGTTTGATTTAGGATTTGAAATTTCAGAGGAAGATTATCGGCAAATCAATTTTCATAGAAATGTTTTTGCGAACTAAAATGCCAAACATGTGGAATCTTCATCACCCTTTTGTGGGATATTTTACAGTTAGTACAACTGTTCGCTGACTTTCATTTTATTTTTATATGTGCATGCTTTCCAAAATTTGTGATCAATACAGCGGTTCAATGTAGGATAATGAAATAATTTTGAAAGAGAGTGCTCCACGAAGCTAGCTCCTTAATTAATCCTGATTGGTTGCAAAAGTGGAGATTGCTATCACATTTATCATTCCTTTCTGCAGCCACAGAGTTGACAGTGGGGAAAGTCTATGCAGCGCTGATGATTTTTGATTACTACAAGCAGAACAAAAGTAAAAGAATCCAACAACAGCAGCCAGGCAGCTTGTCACAGGTAATTAGAAAGACTGAGCCATGAACTAACATATGGTCATTTCCCTGTTGATTCTAAATTTCCATAAGAGACAGCACACTAAATATCTTTTATATTGTTTAAACATAAAAAGCAACTTTACATCTTCCAAAAATACCTGGCTATTTAATTTCCTTCTCTCTCAATATATGGAGTTTTCAACATTTGTTAAATTCTTATCCCAGTAGCTATTTAATGAGTTCACATCACAGACAAATTTGATACTAATTATTCCATCCCAGTTCCATCAGCAGCGAACTTCACTGATTACATGTAAATTTGGTTAGTCACCAAGCTGTTTCCTTTAACTATACTATTTTAGATAACTTTGCATTGATTTCTACAGTAATATAACAGCACTGCTTCAAAGTCTTTCTGAGAAGAAATCTGTAAATGTTGTGTGTGTGTGTGTGTGTGTGTGTGCAAGTGAATAGACGTTTACCTGTATATGTGCATGTTACTCTTCTCCTACATGGGCACAGAGGAAGGAACTTATTGGGAGTGAGTTTATTTTTCATTACCATTCAGATAGTAACCATCAATTGCTCAGCCTTTGTAAAAGCCTCCTGATTTTCTTCCCAGTGAAATAAACACATTAAAATTCAGGCAGGTTGTACAACAAGTGATTGACCTATTACACTAGGTAACCACCCCGATGGTGAAGTTTAAATCCGCCTGTTTCTGAAAAAGTGACAATGTTGGGGAAAACCATGATACATAGATTCTGGATGGAATGTATCATTGGAGTCACATAGCTTTACTTACTGCACATGGTTTTATTTGACTTTATTCTTGAATCCTAACAAGAAAGAGAATTTCCTTATTGTTGAGGAAAATTCTGAACAATTAAAAAGATTTATGATTTAGGGGAGTACTTGAAAGATAAGGAGCCTGGAGACTGCTAGTGTTTGAGACTTTTTGCAGATGATGGAAGCACTTGGACAGTGCTCAGTGATGTAGTTTGTGTTTTGTGAAGCACCCAATTCTCGCTTCGCAAGCTGAAGGTGGAAAATTTGGCCCACAGTCTCCATTCAGTGTGGCAAATCCTATTCTCCAATTTTCTATTCTGTACTTGTCTCCTCTCCTTTTTGGCTCTATCTGCTAGTTCCCATCGCACTGCCTAGAGAGCTAATGGAATTCTACCTCCAAGGACTCTGCCTTTGGGCAGAGGTGAATAAAGGACACGTCAGATGTGATTTTCTAGAATTAATGATGTTGTATACTGTTTTCCTCTGGAGAAAAGGGGTCTGCTGACTGTGGAGGCCTGAACATGTGTTATGACCAAAGCTGGGTAACCATAGTTACCTCATTAGATTGACCAGAAAGCAAAACACTCATTATAATTATTTGAGTGCCGGGGGAAACGAATCTCCCTTCTGAGAGATCAATAAAGATTTGACCCTTATCAGAGGAACTGTGAAATGCATTAATTTATTTCTATCCCCACATTAAACTGTAAAATAATTTAATATTTCCTTAAGTAAGACAGATATAAAATAAAATTGCAATAATTAGTTTATCTTAGAAAAATCTGAGAGTCCATTTTATTTGTAGGCATCCCATTTGTACAGAGGCCGAGCTCTTTTGTACCATTGCAGGTTTGTGCAGCACTGACTACTGCTTTTGCTGTACAAAGTGGACTGCAGTGTGGGCCATCTCCCTGCTGAAGGTGATGTGTGTTTAATGAGTGAGTGCGCCAAGGAGACAGCTAAACACAAAGCCCAAATAGCCATGTGTATAAGCAACTTGTTCTTATTTTAATTGTATCATAAATAATAGAACTGCCAATGTGGAGTGGATTTGTAATTGCTCATTTTCTCAGTAGTACTATTGTCATTGCCTTGCAACAATAATCCATTGTTTCAATGTAAGCATGTTTATAATATCTCAACACCTTTTATGTCCATCGGGTTCATGCCAGTATCAAAGTCTCTTCATTTCTTTGTATGTCATTTTGTACTCTCTGTGATCCTTGTCTCTCCATCTTCATTTGGCCATTCCTCCAGCCTGTGCCAGACCTCTGCATATATCTGTTGAGCTGCTCTCTCCCAGACTGCCATCTCTCTCCTGACTGTCAGTAATCCCCACAATGGAACATTGGCCAGATCTTGAGTACAGTGTCACACAGTTGATATCATAATGGCTGTGTTATTTCTGTTTGGACTCAGTGACAGAAATTTGTCTAAAATGTGCAAAAACTTTCTCTTAATTCTATTCTTCCTTCAAACCTTTGATAAGAAACCCCTTTAATTGAGCACAGGAGAAATGAGTTGGAGAACACATTTCCTTAAAAATACCTCGTAATTTTAAACCGACTAAATAACCCATTTTCTTTTATGTAATTACATATCATTATGTGGTGCACTATTTTTCTTAGCGAATTGCTTTATTTCTGCATGTGAGATTGAAGGACTTAAAGCACAGAAGACAGGTTATCACTGAGTGGCATTTACAATACATCATTGCATAGCCGTTTATATTTCCACGCAAATGGAATTATCCAGCAGTGGGATCCAGCAACAAATCAGTCTCCTCAGATTTTTGCCCTTTGATTTTGCTTGTATTTTTTTTTTTGGTTTGCATCCACAAGTCCCTTTCATTCCAGGCTTGCACTGTATTATATTTCATACAGACTCGAACATCGTTCTTTCAGCGTATGGTGGGAGCTTTGACACCCACGCAAGAAGAGCCTCCCTCACTGAACAACACAAAGTCCACCTCTCATCCGATGAGCAAGAATGCAGTCAACAACGGTGGCAACATGTACGTATCTGAAATTTCTATTCAATGTCTTGATGTTTCTCAGAGTTACTCAATACAAGCCTGTTAGGCATATTGGAATGAGTTACAAGGAAATGCCAGGTATCCATGAATTCAGCAGAACACTGGATATCTTGGTGAAGGGAGGAGAGATTGATAGCTGATGTGGATTATTTGGTACTAGATATTTCTACTGAGAAGAATTGGCCATGTTAGGTAAAATGGTGTTTACTTGTTCTGGAAATTATTGATGTTCCTATAATCAATGGGGTACCAATCACTTCGGAACTCTTGTTTTGTTGGACCATTATTGCTTCACTACAGTATTTTGTGATTTAACTGGAGATTTTACTTCAAGGAATGGTTGTTTGTTGAGTCTCAATTTACATGCATTCAAAGCGTGACTGAAATTAATCATTACTCTTGCCAGTTTCTACCCCAAATTAATTAATTATTCAGACACTACAAATCCTGCTGGCAATAAAGGTGGATAGATGATCTGCTTCCAAATGTATCAGTGCTGTTCTCTAACTGTTCTTTTTCTAGACAGTGTGCATACACAAAGTGGCTGGAGGTATTCTTTAATTCTCTGTCCTCTCATCCTGTTTATTAGAGATGAATGCACATTGTGAAGCACCAACTCGAATACCGTTTGATCGATAATGTTTTGTTGGTACCCCAATGTATGCTTTAATGACACAAAGATGGGTAGAAAAGCAAGTTGTGAAGCAGACAAAAGGAGATGATAAGGGGATATGGATAAGTTAGGTCATTAGGTAGGAATTTGGCAGATGGAGTATAACGTTTCAACAGAAGAACTTGTCCACTTTGTCATAAAGAGTAGAAAAGCAGGCAGACTGCAGAACTGTGAGGCACAGAGGAATTCACGTGTCCTGCTGTTTTCACACAGTGGGTGGTGCATATGTGAAACGAGCTGCCAGAGGAAGTGGTAGAGGCAGGTATAATTACAACATTTGAAAGCCATTTGGACAGGTACATGGATGGGAAAGGTTTAGAGGGATATGGGCCAAATGCAGGCAAGTGGGACTAGTTCAGTTTAGGAAACCTGGTCGGCATGGACGAGTTGGACCGAAGAACCTGTTTCTGTGCTGTATGACTCTGATGCATGAATTATAAATAGTTAGCTTCTAGGTAGAACAAGTAAATTGAAAAGCAAATGGAATTTTGTTGTATATTGCGAAGGGAGTGAAATATAAAAGTGGCAAAGATTTACTATCATTGTACAGGGCATCGGTGAGACCACATCTAGAATACTGTGTGTGGTTTTGATCTTCTTCTTTGAGGAATGACACAATTACATGAGAAGCAATTCAGAAACGGTTCACCCAAATGATTCCTGAAATGAGGGGTTTATCACATGAGCCAAACTTGCTACTGTATTCATTGGAGTTTAGAAGGATGAGAGAAGAGTGAAACATTTAAGATCCTGAGGGTACTTCTCAAGGTGGATACTGAGAAGATGGTGAATAGAAACTGGAACTAAAAGACACATTTTTAAAAAAAAGGGATGTCCCATTTAAGATCAAGAGGAGGAGAAATATTTTTCACCCTACAGGTTGTGAGTTTGTGGAATTCTGTTTTCCAGGGAACAGTCGAGATAGGGTCGTAATATTCTTTTAGGCAGAAATAGATAATATCCTTGACTAGTGAGGGAGTCAGAGGTTATCAGTGTAGCCAGATCGTATCGAATGGCAGAGCAGTCTTATGGCGCCAAATAGTCTATTCGTTCTCCTCAGATGAACGTTCCTATATTGATAGATATTATGTAGATAACTGCTGTGGTTGTTTCACTCACCGAGCTGGTTCGTTAGTTTGCAGACGTTTCATTACCCTGCTGGGTAACATCATCAGTGCAGCCTCCGATGAAGCGCTGTTGTGTTTTCCCACCTGGTATTCAAATTCTGGGGTCCGTTGGAGTTGATTACCTCATTTCTGGTTTTTCTTCGCAGTGGTGTATACATAAGGTCTAATTCTACATGTTTATGGAGAACCATGCCTCTAGAAATTCCCGTGCTTATCTCTGTTTGGCCTGTCCTAGGATCTTGATGTTGTCCCAATGGAACTGGTGGTTCTCCTTATCCATGACCTCAAGAACCTTATGTAGATAACTCTTTGAAACTCCTTTGCAAAGTAATTTATTAAAAAATGTCTAACTGCAAATACCATGGGCATAATTCATGGATTTTATATTATGTATAATTTGAGGTTTTTATCTCAAGCTGTAGTGGTGAAATATACTTATCTATGCAAGCTTTAATATTGTTCCAGAAGAATGATCAGATGCAAGTATTGAATTTGATGAATGTTGCTTTCAATGTAATTTATAACAATGGCATTTAGGATTGAGAATCACCTCTCCATTGCTTTTTTGTGATGCAACTGAAAGGCAGGAGTAGGTATTTCTGTTCTGTGAGTTCCTAACAGCCAACATTTGGAGCAGATGGTGTACAGCATGTCAAAATATTCCTCACATCTCTATTTTTGTTTTCCTTTGACTTGTGAGAAAGTTTTGGCAGATGACAGTGAAAATTGGAGCAACTGGAGTCTACTGTAACTGTTTCATTAGGATTAGTGATGCGTTGTTCTCAACACATTTGGAATCAATGGTTTGAACATCAACTCCCAAAAAAGGGTGGCTTCAGGTCTTGCCAACGTTTTAAATACTATATACCTTAAAAGAAGTCCCGCCTCTTCGACCTGTTTGTTTCCTCTCCACCTATCCTCTCCTCTATCCCTCTTCTATCCGCCTCCCACTCTCTCCCTATTTATTTCAAAACCCCCTTCCCCTCCCCCATTTCTGATGAAGGGTCTAGGCCCGAAACGTCAGCCTCTCTGCTCCTATGATGCTGCTTGGCCTGCTGTGTTCATCCAGCCCTGCACCTTGTTGTCTCTACCCAGTGTACCTTATAATTTTTACCGAAATGGGTGAGAGACAGGCCAGCAGTGAAGTGGGTTTGTTAGCTAAATAACATAATGTGGCTGCCATCCTTCATTTTAACAGTTATTCTATCCTAATTCATTTAAACCAGGTTTAACTAATGCTGGAGAAAACCAACAGCTGAAAGGCTGGAATCTATTAGTTAAATGCTTTTTCAGCATAGCTTGTGGGTCAGAAGGAACAGAAGTGTTCCCTCCACAATCAGCATGTCACCAAGTTTACCTTCTGTCTCCCCTTTACCTTCCTCCCAAGTAATCTGTCTGCTCCCTCATGATCACCATTAGAATCCTTCCAGTGTGTTCCCTCATGATCTCTCTCACTTTCCCAATACACCAACCTGCTCTTATAGGCTTTGGCCTTGTGAAGTAGGCTCCTGACTACGTGAGGTCCATTTGTCAATCAAGCAGCCGTGGGGAAGAAACCAACAGAAAAAGGATTATAAAAGCTCTGCAATTAAAATCTACAGATTGTTTGTGAAAACTATTCTTCTGCCTTTTCTGCCCTCTCAACAGCACCCTTTTGTGGAACTCACCTCCGGGCTAAAATCTAGACTGACATTTCTACCTGGGTGACACAGTGGATCAGTGGGGTTAGCACTGCTTCCTCACAGCGTCAGGGACCCGCGTTCAATTCCACCCTCAGGCAACTGTCTGGGTGGACTTTGCATGTTCTCCCTGTGTCTGTGTTGGTTTCTGCTGGGTGCTCTGGTTTCCTCCCACAGTCCAAAGATGTATAAATTTAGATTGGCCATGCTAACTTTGCCCATAGTGTTCAGGGATGTGTGGATTACATGTGCTAACTGTTTGAAATGCAGGGTTACAGGGATGGGTCTGAGTGGGATGCTCTTCACAGGGTCAGTGTGGACTTGTTGGGCCAATTGGCCTATTTTCACACTGTAGGGATTCTATAAGACATTCCCAGCAGCATTCATCATGTTTTTAAGAGTAACATTTTTAATATTTGGCTCCTTTCACATGGGATGCCAACTATTTTCACATTAATCTTGTTTGATGCTTAATTATTCGATTATTAGCTTAAATATCCAACCTTGTCATTTGTTGGAGAATGATAGTTAATGGCCTCATTGACACTAAAGGGGTCTTTGCCTTCAAGGCAATGTTAATCCTTTTACTGATCATAGCTTGATGTCATAAATCATGCAAAAACTCTTCTTCATGCATTCCTTGTGCACCATGATATTGCAGAATAATGATGGTTCGTCTCTTTAATCAATGTTGAGGACACTATTTAGTCAGCCACTGTATTTTCATTGTTTAATTATCGCTGTGTGTTTAATTTTGAATACATTCTTCAAATATCCAATATCTTTTCACAGCCAAATCTATTATTACTTGTTTCCATTCTGATTTTAAGCAGCTGATTATTAACATAGCTCCTTCATCTGATTGTGTTTCTCCTCATAGAGCCGACATTCGCTATTCTTGTCACGTTATAATTTATCAGGGCCAAGTATTTTGTACATCTGAGAATTTTGCACCACAGTACGTGTGTCCTTAGAATAAAGAATATATGTATTGCAAACTACTTGGAAATAAGTTCACAGCCAGATTATAACAGAGCAGGATTTTTTTTTAACAGAGTGGGAGTGGGCAGCACTGTAGTAATTACATTTTCTATCATTTAGTTTGTACCAAGGTGGGCTGAAAGAATCCTCACCCTGGTTGCGGGCCCAGGAGGCATTTAATGAAGCCAAACTGCGAAAGCCTGAACTGAGTCAGGCAGATGAAACTCCAGCTCCACAAAGCAGCCCTCAGGTACGAAGTTAATATTTAATTTGCAAGATAATTCTTCAACGCACTTAATAATTCCCATTGACAACTGTGAGTGATTGTGGCCAAAATCATATCTCAAGTTTACTGCTATTATTTGACCTTGTAAGGTGCATCTTGTCCATACGATGCATGTGACTGAAAGAACAATATGTGATGTTTTATAAAAGAAATGTTGAAAAGGCCAACGTTAAGGAATGAACATTGAGAATGGTCCATAGTTGGTTCGTGCAGTATTCATTTATTTTGTGCCATGGAAATGCAGGCTGTAAGTTTAGTCTCTAGAGATCATGCAGTGACTATGATCGTACACTGTCTCCCCCAGCACCTGCACCCCCCTACCTCAAACAGGAGACAAGATGTACTACTAAAAGTGTGGCTCTAATCCTATTATATAGACAGGTGTGAGTTACACAATTTCCATCAATCAGCAGCTAAAAATCCTAAAATGGCACTACATTGATTGCTAGCAATCCACTATTAGAGAAATTTGAGGTTAAAACATGCTCTTATACAAAAAGGAGCTTCCACAAGACATAAACATCTCTTTTGAGTGTCAATGTAGACTCAATGGGCTGAATGGCCTACTCCCACACTGTCCGGATTCTATGTTGATGAGTAAAACCACTGCTTTATAACCTTCTGCACTCCCCATTGAGTTCAGTAATTTAGACCATAATCCCATTTTGTTTCTTCTAATCCGGGTGTTGTAGCTTTTGTTTTCTACCAGATAGCAGCACACCTGCTCCAGAGAAATCTTACGCATCTTTATTTCTCTCTTCACCGATACTACTGAATTTCTCTGGCAGATTTACAGTATCATCAGTATTCCAATTTTTTAGATAAAATACTTTGTCATCTCTGTCATTGAAACGTCAAAAAATGCCAAAGAAAAATAAGCATTGCTAGTTTTTAATTATTTATCTGTTTAGATGGTGAAAGTATTTTAGCAGAGATTTAATCTCACTGAACAGTGAAGTTATGATGAATTGAATTAAATGGAAAAGGACTGGTGTTTACTTGCTCTTACACAGGCTGTGGAGATGAGAGAGATAGGGTCTGATTCAAACCAGATCGATCAACCAGGCCTTGAGAGCCAAGGACGTGCAGCATCTATGCCTCGATTAACTGCAGAGACCCAGGTAAGTGATTCACAAAAAAAGGGAAGTGTAAAGATTTCAGATATTGCTGATATACTTGGAGTATTTTGATGTGCGCACAGAATCTAGACAAATCCTGACTTAAAGGGATGTTGTACACGGCAAAATTCTCACAAAAGTGCTGTCGGTGTTTTGTGTGCTGCAGGACTGGCAACTCCAGTTAATGGTTGGGGAAATGCACTATCACTAATCCTCCTTTCTGTATTGGCTTGTAGGACCTGTTTGGTAAACAGTAGTAGAGGGTGAACCTTTTGCGAGCGTTAGTAAGTAGTGGCACTTGTCATGACAACCAGATCTAGTTTGTCGTGTGATAGCATAGGTAAAATTTACATTGCTAGTTAGCCATAATCACTGCCAGGAATGACACATCTGATCCCATCAGGATCTTGAGCTAGCCTCCTTTCAAGACTATACATCATGCAGTCCTTAACATTAACCCTTTCAGAACCATTATCTTATATAACAATGCGATTGAGGCAAGTCTGTGGATGTGAATCATGAGAGAACAAACGTTAAATACACAAGAGAGAGGTCAGGACCATGAAACTATTGTCTTCTTTCAGCGCAGCCTGTGAGCAAGGACCATTAGTAATTGACTACATTAAGAATATGTACAAGATACATCTTATTCACGCTGCTCAGTATTATTTATTATCAGGCAAACTTTGATTTTTTTTAACAAATTGTTGTTGGGCATCCTTACAAAATAGTTGGATAAGCCTTTTATTGATTATTTTGGGCTATGTTATCGTTTGAGAATTTAGATAAATTTAAGTAATACAATTCTTTGGTAATAATAACAAGAGCTAACAAACTGGAAGTGTTTACAATTCAAGACATAAGTTAAAATCAGCTTCATAAAGAACTCTTACTAAGGCCATTGCACCTAGTTTGTTGGGTGCCATCTGAAAACATAGTATTCAGTGCTTAGGTATGTAAATTGACAAGTGCGCAATAAATAAAGTCTAAAAGTCAAGGAAATCAAATAGTAGAAGTTAAACTAAAGACTGACCAAAATCATTCACAATTTTAAGATTTGATCTCTGCATGCCACTAAGATGAAGCTTCCTCCAAAGATTTAAAACAAATCTCTTCACTTTTCTGCTGATGGTGAAGCCCGTACGCTGGTTCAGTTTATTCACCTGAGATTGATGTTTTATGCTTTCAAACGCAGTTTGTGTTTCCAGGATTTATTCATTTTCAATGATTAACCATTACAATGATATTTTTTGTGAGTCTACATTCCTGTCTCAATGTAATACCATTGCTTGATAATGCCCTGGATACAACTCATTCTATTTGTAATATTCCTTTTCTTTTTAATTAAACAATCAGCTTCAATCACAGTACATGTTGCTTGTTCTCTCATCCAGGCTGGTTAAATCATTTGACAAAAACAGACTTGCAATTGCTTGTTATTGTGAGCTCAATTGCTATAACATTTCATAATGTTTTGTGCTTTGTCTTTCTCATCCCAAACAACATTTGCCTCATCAATCCTTCCCATCATCCCTTAATCTGACTTCTTATTTAACTGACTTCTGTTGTATTCTTCTAATGATCTTTCTCTTTTAATACTGTCACTTCCCCCATATCTACTTTTATTTTTATGCTGTCTAATATTCTGGGTTGATCGGTTTTGCTTTTGTAAACGTATCTGGTGTTTTGGTTTGCTGTGCTTTTTCTCTGTTTCCATCTGACTCACCTGTCCTAACCCCTCCCCACCCTGTGAATGCTGTGCTATGGGCTGCTTCACTGTGTCGTCTTACTCAACCCTTTGCTGAAGAAAACATCTCGATCATCTGGGAGTGTCCTTGACGTATGTAACTTGTATCTCATCCATGTTATTTTATTATTTCAGTCCTTTGCCCTTTATGCATTTTCCTATAATTTCTTGTAAAGCCACAGTTACAGTTGTGCTGCTGAGGGTGCTGGGCATCATTTCAATGTGGCGTATACCCCAGACCCGTAATTGCATTTGTTGCATCACGTACTAGCGCAAGGTCTTCCCTCTGAAGCATTGGTTGAGTTTATAAAATCCATGACTGCACTACAGTTACATCTTAAAGAGACCTCCTACCAGACATGCTCTCCTTCATTGTATTTGTTAATAAAATTGTATGTTGTGACTACAAATCCTAATTTGTGTGCATGAAATCAACAACGATCAGTAATTGGTAACACTTAGGACATTGTGTGTTTAAAAACAGATGCAAAATTCTATTCAGAGTTAAAGTGCAAAAGTTCAGTTTGAATTTATTTAAGCCAGAAGTAAACAATAAAAGATTGCTTGGTCTTGTACAAAAATTACTTTAGTTTTGCATCAAGCTTGCATGTACTTCCATGTAATATTTATATGCTTTCTAGTTCTAGCTTAAATTATGATTTATAGATTAATTGGGCATTCCACAATGCACTTATGAGCGATAATTTAATCAGAATTAGAATTAGTTTTATTGTCACTTGTTCTCAAGTACAGGGATACAGAAGTACAGTGAAAAGTGTACAAATTCGCCATTCCCAGCGCCATCTTAGGGAGAAGGGTACTGAGGTAGAAAAATAAAGAAATAAGTTAAAAGTTAAACACTAATGAAAATGTTATAATAACAACAATAACCAAATATAAGGAAAATATGCTGGAACATGCAATCAAGAAATGCAATGCTCATAAAAATTGACTGGGGGTTTCCACGAATTGTAAAATACACATTATGTATAGAAATCATGGCCTAGTGTAGGTCAATTCATCTTAGCATCAGTCATTCCTATTGATAACTATTCCTGTTAGTTAAACTCTGAGTTGAGTTATCCAAATAATAATTGAAGCGAACAATTTAAAGTCATCAGTATGTTTATGAGGTGCGTTCTTGCGACAATAGCAATATGTAAAATACTTGCTACCATAACTCTATTTGACAGTATCAAAAAAGCCTTTCAAGTGTCATTAAAAGTTGTTTACAACTGGCACTGAGACAAAAGTAAAGGTCCAGACTGCATCAGGTAGGGCCTGAATATTACAATATAATTGATTGATTGACATATCTGCCTATCAGAAGATGAACTGCTAAATTTCATTGTTAATCCAGATCACTTGGTTGAAGATTTTTTTTATCTCTAGAGATCCAGTGTTTACCAATATTTAAAAACCAGAAAGCCAAACATAAAGGTGATCTTTCATGAATTGCTTTGTCAAAATAAATCATAAACAATTTTCTCAACATTTGAAAGTTTAATACAGAGAAAGTATTCCTTCATTTTTTCTCTGTCAAAGTCCTAGAGCACCCTCTCTAATTACATTGTTTGAATGTCTCTATAATCTAAGTACTTCCAGTTGTTCAAGAACGTGGATTACTACCACTTTCTCAAGGACAGTTGGGGGTGGGCAATAAATACTAGCCCAGGCAACCACAACTACTGAACAAAGTAAAGAAAAGACATTTGAATCAACATAAGTAATAGTTTCAGCTTCTTAATTTTTTTAGTATTTAGCGCAAAGCTTAAAAGCATCACATTAAGTAGACTTGTATATCTATCATCAATAGAATAATAGAATAAAATGTTATCATTGTCTCTGCTATACTTTGACATTCTAACTTCCATGTGTATTTCTAATATTGTTGTCTAGCCAATTCCAGACACAAGCCCCATGAAGCGTTCTGTCTCTACGCTGACGCCACAGCGATCTCATGGAATGCATCTTCCTGATTACTCTCTGGAGCGTGTTATCCCAGAACGAATGCCTCATCATCACCACCACCACCATCATCAGCACCGCTGCCATCGCAGAAAAGAGAAAAAACAACGGTCACTGGAGAGGTCACCTAGCAGGCATGCAGATGGAGAAACAGGTAACACACTGGGATTCCATAAAATTGAAAAATTAGGGATTGTGTGAGGCATGTGGGAAATTTCTGTTTCTTCCACTTGACAAGGACATATGTTTTCTGAAAGAAGGATATCTTTAAAGGTACATTTGGTTTTTGGGGGTTGGAGAGAGATTGAGTGGGTAAAACATCTTCAAATCATGCGACTGAAGATGGTCTCCTTTGGTTGTTTCCTCCACATGTGCTGTCTAAAAGAATTTATGGGCACTTTTAATCTAGCTCTTAGTGCACTTTATGTCAACTTTAACATGATCTTCTTACGTAAAAATTCTCCTCAAAATGTATAATGGTGAAATAACTCCATAGAGGACAGTATCCCATCACCAAGTCATCCTTTATTTATACGTGGAGAGTTCTTGACACTGATCCAGCTTTCAGTGAACAGAACCTTGACAAGCCTTATCTGTCAGCCAGGGCTCCCTGGTTGGACCAGATTAATGGCCCCAATCAAGGAACTCCTATGAGGCCCATCTGACCTTGTTACAATCACTACAATGGCATTGGGAAAGCAACAACTAAGTTGCAGTCAGTTTTTTTTTTCTGATGTTGGGACTGCAACACATTTTCATTCATAAAAATAGAAGGATTCATGTCAACAGAAACTAAAAGATCCAAAAGAAAATTAAAGAGAGGAAGCTCCTGCATCTCATCTTGAAGAGAGATGGATAACTGGAAGCTGGATGCATGGAGACATAGTCTCCTGTACAAATGCAACGTGGAATCTCCTAAAATCCCATCAGATCACTGGGCTGATGCGAACATAATTTAAAAAAACTTGTTCTAGTTTGGTAGTTTGTCATAGCTCTGAAAATTAAAATAACTTGCTTCAGCAAATTGTAAGAACGTGTGTCAAGAACCGATTAAAGAACTGGAAAAAAAATTGTCTGCATCAAGCAGATGTGACTCTAGCATTGGCTGAACATGTTCGGGAGAACTGTATCTGATCCTTGTGAATCGGTTCATTCTGAGAATTCTGTGGTGTGGGTTTGTAACTCCAAAGGGATGACAGATTAGAAAAGAAATCCTCCCTTATTGCATCCTCCCTGATTGGTGCATGTCAGTTATACGTTATGATCCTATACCATTGCAGAAATGAAAAAAAAAAGAGATAACTGCATTCAAAATAACATCTTTCACAATCTCAGGACATCCCAAAAGGTTTTACAGAAAAATAAAAATGTTAGAATTGTTGTCATTGGTACAGTACCCAGAATGTTTCTGAAGATGGACATTCAGTACACTGCGACAAATATCAAGTTGATAATTACCAACTAATTGATAATGGTTGAGGTTGATAAGGGATTAATATGGGTCAGGACACCAAAGAGTAATTGTTTGCTCATTTTTGAAGTAATGCCATTTTATAGGGCCAGAGTTAGCAAGCTGTTCCAAAAATAGATGTTTCACTCAATAGTAACCAAAAGTGGAGAGTGCTATATTTGTTGCTGCTTATGCCTGTGGTATTTTCAGCCAGCAATAAAGCATATGATAAAGTTAAAATAAAAGCAAAATACTACAAACGCTACTGATCTGAAATAAAAACAGAAAGTGGTGGAGAAGTTCAGCAGGTCTGGCAGCATCCATGTAGAGAAATCAGAATTAACATTTTGACTCCGATAGGACTTCTTCAGAGCCAGTGGTCATTTCTGACTCCTACATTTACCTCAAATCCACACTTTCCAGCTGCCATGTGGTGATCACGGCTCTGAATTCTTCGCTCCCTACATCAACTTTGAAGCCAATTATATGCCCTATCCCCTTTTCAAACTGGCTGAGAACAACTAACTCAGCACAAACAAAGGGTGGGGCCTATTACTTCGTTTTCTTAGATGTAAACCCATCACACATAAGGATTGGTGAAATAGTAATGTGGGTTCTTTACTTAAAGATAAGACTGTATATAAATAATACCGACTGGGAGCTAAATATAGTACCTCCTACTTCTATCACTGCTGCTTCAGGTTGCCTGCCAATGAGGAATAATATATCACATTCTGCCAAGGAATATAATGATTGAGAGTGGTTTAAGCTATACCCCTCTAAAGGTAAATGCATATCATATCACAATTTCTTCCTTTTTTCTAAACAAAACATTTACCTTCAAAGATTCAACTATTTACATGACAGCAAAGCAAAATAACATTTTTGTTTCCCATATCTAAGTCATAGCAATGAAGTTACAAGTTTCTGAAACACAGCGGCAGTTTGCTTATCTTTTACTGGAGGCTGCTTTACATTTTCTGAAATAAAGGCAAATTACTGCAGTAGCTGGAAATCTGAGACAAACACAAAAGATGCCAGAGAAACTCAGCAGGTCTGTCAGCAACTGTAGACAGAGAACTAGAGTTAACATTTCGAGTCCAGTATTACTGTTCTTCAGGACCAAACAGGTGCCACTGGATTCAAAATAGTAACTCTTTCTGTCTCTCTGTTAAGTTCCAAGAAGGACCAAGAGACTGAAGTTACGTACAGCAGGAACTTTATTCTCAAGGTGTCCAATCGACAAGCAGCAAGTTTAGAGAGAGTTGTTTTCCACCCAAAATGGCTGAGGACATCATCATTACATCACACGATTGGACTCTTAAAGTGACAGTCCACCATACTTACACAAATACACCATGAATAATACTAGCGTATGGACACTGACTGTTGAACAAAAGTCTTATTTTGATTTGTGTTAATGCTCTGTCTGATAATGTTCCTTGCAGACCAGAGGGATGACCTCAGTTCTGTGGCTCGCCAAAAAGAACAACAATCAAAGGAGTGTGCACGAGGTAGGTCACAGGAGCGGAAACCTCCATCCTCCAATGAGAAGCAGCGTTACTATTCCTGTGACCGATACGGCAGTCGGGAAACCCCACAGCCCAAGTCAACTGATCATAGCCGGTCAACATCTCCCAGTGCAGGCCCAGACTATAGCCTTCACAGACAGGTGAGGAGAAACTACCACATAGCAGGAAATCTTACTGGTGACTGTCATTTCTTGGTATTAACTGCTGATGAGAATGTTAAACTTGACTTTTGAAAAACAACTATTAAGTTAGGGGTTAATACAGGTTTAAAAAGGTATTTTAATTGTTGACATAGTATTCTATTATGGTGAACTCTTCATACTTAAAATCTAGTTAATTTTCATTTATACTTTAAAAATTGACTGTGCAGAGATCTTTGAAGTTAGAAATAATATTTTGCATTTGTGTAATGCTTGAAGTAATGCCTACTCAGGAGAGTAAACAGAGGTGGGAAGGTGAGGCAGCTTAAAGCCGAGTACCATTAAGAATATTCAATTTCTTCCATGCACCAGTAAAAGGTAAAGTCACCATTATCTTTACCAGACCATTGGATGCTCTTTCAAGAGAGATAGATAGTGGTGGTTTAACCTGAGGCTAGGCCTGAAACATCAGCCTTCCTCCTCCTCTGATGCTGCTTGGCCTGCTGTGTTCATCCAGCTCTACACTTTGTTATCTCTGAACTAATTGACCGCCAGTTTTCACTAAGTGGACTACATGGCAGTTGGCCACTCATCCTTTTTGCATCCTGTACACTGATACTCATGGTCAAATCCATCCTGCTCCCTGTCATTTCTGCTAATGGCTTCCATCCCTGACATTTCCTCTCACAGCCCCACTTTCTCCCTTACTTGTTTCGACTGTCTTGCAATCCCTGCCCCATCCTGTTGTTCACAGTGATGAGAGGGAAAGAGCAAACGAGTGGGAGGGCTGGTGAGTGGGAGGTAAATGAGTCAGCATTCATAAGAGGACTTTTGGTCAATTTAGGTTCAAGGTAGCTAGTAGGTTTTTAAAGTAAAGATTTGTGATGGTCTCATGGTACTATCACTGCACTGTTAATCCAGAGACCCATGTAATGTTCTGGGATCCAGATTCAAATCCCGCCACAGCTGATGATGGAATTTGAATTTATTAGAAACCTGGAATTAAAAGTCTAATGATGACCATGAAACCATTGCCAATTGTCATTAAAAAAAATCTGGTTCACTAACGTCCTGTGGGGAAAGGAACTGCAATCCTTACCTGGTCTGGCCTACGTATGACTCTTGGGCCACAGCAATGTAGTTGATTCTTAACTTTCTGGGCAATTAGGCATGGGCAATAAATGCTGGCCTAGCCAGTGATGCCCTCATCCTGAATAAATGTAGTTTCAAGAATGTTTGCTTTCTTAAGGGAAAGTGTATTTTGTTTAGCGTGCTTTCATTTATTACACCACTGTTCTAGATGCATATTAGGAGTGCTAAACAAGGCTTAGCTGTAAAATTATTTATTAGATGAGACAGAATATACGTAAATAATATAAACATTATAAAGATTTTCATGCTGAGCTCTCACACGAACATCAATTAGAAGGTAATAAGGAGAAGTTATATTCAATGTTTATCGAATCTTGCTCACCCTTGGCTACTGATATGTCTACCTTATATAAAGCTTTTGTGTTTTACATACCAATATCCCATTTTGAAGAGATAGATACAATGAATCTATAAGTATTTGTAACTTTTGCTTGTAGCCCAATATCCCAAAGACCTCACCAATTTTCAAGTGAATACCGTACTGTAATGGTTGTTTTGCTCTCCTGGTTTGCCACAACAACTTGAAATTCTTCTACTTTGCTATTCCGACACTTTTTTTTTCTTGAGAAAGTAAAGGTCAAGGTTTCACCATGATCTTATTGCCTAGCAAAGCAGGTTTGAGGGAGCTTATAACCTAATCCTGCTGCTATTCCTTATGATTCTCTTACCATTTCTGTAGTACAAAAGCCTGAAAGTTCACTAATGTTTAACATGTGCAACTTGCTTAAATTCATAGTAGTGTTTTCACTAATGCACACAGGTAGTGTGAAGTTTGAAGGCATATCATTCCATAAGAACTTAACTTTTAGTCAGTGTTGCAAATAAAATAGTGCACCATATTTTAACAACTTTCAATTGATGAAAATAGCACCTTTGAATTGTGATTTAAATATATGAACTATTTACTCAAATTGTCTTCAATTACTATTCTTTAAATACTGCACCAACTAAATTTCTGTTGTGTTGTTTTGCTTAACTACCTCTGCACTCTTCCTGTTGGTGAGCTTCTTCTGGGGTTTTGTCTTGTATGCTTAATGCCTAGTACTGCTAATTATTTACCTACTTTTTCAGTAGTTGATTTTGCCACTGATGATAATCATTCTTCCTTCCAATTCTCTCTGCATCTCTGTGTATTTTGCCTCACTTTACTTTACCATTTTGGTGCCTGTCTGAACATTCCGCCTTATTTCTTCTTTCATGTGGCTCTACATGTCCTTTTTCTGTTGACTTTTTTGTTCTTTTTTTTTTACTTTCTGTACGTCTGTTCTTTTGTTTTTTGAATTGCTTTGTTCCAATTTTCATCTAGGGCAGTGGTTCGGTTAACGGCAGCCCTCTGCAGTCAGTCTCTGGTGTGAGCACCCCGTGTCGTGGTCGACGGCAGCTTCCGCAGACCCCCCTAACACCGCGCCCCAGCGTCACCTACAAAACTGCAAACTCCTCTCCAACTCAGTTTAGCAACCTGCACGGTGTTTTGCCCCCAGCTCCCCCAGGGAGACTCAGCCGTGGACAGTCAGAGCACAACACTTTCCTGCGTAGCGAGTCCCAGAACCAATCATACGCTAGCGACGAGAGCAGACAGCCAATGGTGATGCGAATCGGATCGGACCCTTACCTGGGCCACCACCAAACTTGCAACAGCGGCGGCCGCGCACCGCCAGAAGAGACTCTGACCTTTGAGGTGGCTATTGCCACGACTACGGGCAGGTCCCCCAGGACTTCCTGCATCTCACCTCTCACATCTCAGTCTCACCAAAGCCGCAGAGTCCCAAACGGCTACCACTGCAACCTGGGTATGAGCACGGGTCCTGGGACAGGCACGGGAGAGCGGAAATATTATCGCGAAACAGATGAAGACGACTGGTGCTAGCATGGCGGTCTAGCGAGACTCTTACAGATTATGCATTAATATGATGAGTTTTATCATCTGCAGGGTGTTCTGTCAGAGCTCAGAGTGTATATTAATATGCAGCATTCATGGGGATTTAGAAACTGGAAATTGTTCCAGAAATCTGATTTTTTTTTAAGAGTTGCTTCAGCTTGTTTTTGCACTGAATTTGCAAGTGAAACATGGTTCACTTGAAGTGAAGAAAACAAAAGACTGTTTCATTCTAGAAAACATCTGTTTTTCTATCTCTCTCCCTACATTGGCTATTTCAGAAAACAACAGATGCCAAATTTCTTTACAGATATATTCACAAAAAAAACTTGATGAAATGCAGTAGCCTGCTCTTGTGAACTACTAGGGCAAAAGGTGAATGAGTTTACCTCTTCATGATACAGGTTGTGAGAAGGTGGCTCTACTTTCATCACAGACTTTGAGTACCATGGCGGGGGGTGGGGGGGGGTGTGGTTGGGGGAATAAGATATTTTAATGCATATCAAGAGACTAACACAGACAGCAAAACCTTTTAAATGTAAGACTTGATGTTAATAACAGAGAAAAATAATGTCTTGAATGGAGCCAGTAAACAAATTCTGCTCTCGTACTGCACTTTGTCTCCACGTTTCTCTGCATTGTCCATGTCTGTACCAAGAACCTCTGCACACATGTTCAGTTTTAAGTTGTGGAGTTGTCGGCACCATTTCTTTGGCTCCAGAGGCCTTTTAGTGTGCTGCTTTTCACGCCTTGTTGTTATTTTGTTGATTTGTTTATTTGACCATTTCTGCTTTTTACTTTCCACTCACCATAGTGCTAACATGATCTGTGATTCTGATTTTGTAAATTGTTGGTGAAGAGCCTCATGTAGTTGCACCAACTTCATGGCATGCATTTGTTACTCATAAAGTGTACAAAAAAGTCGACATTTGTATGTAAAGAGTTAGCCTGATGTCATTCCACTATGTATTTCTTGCTCCAACTGTTGAATTCCAAGTGCCTAACCTTTTAAATATCTCCTAAGTCAAGATGCAGCCTCTTGCTTCGGTGCATCTCAACCGGTAAGTGGGAACCCTGGGAGGTATGGCTAAAAAGCATAGGTGAATGATGTTAGTGGTTTAAATCAAAATGTCCATAAATAGTTTCTTGAGAACCGGACTTGAAATTAGTACTGACATGTTGTAAAAATCAAATTTGAAACATAAAGCCAAAAGACTTTATTTGGTGTTGATGAGCAAAGCTAGGCTTTAATCTTTTCTGAAGTTAGGATGTAGGAAGGTCAGTGCTGAAACAATGTGCGAACCAGTACAGCATTATGTCTGCTGTCTTTAAAATTCACAGTGCATGTCCAGTCTTATAAACTTGGTTGTAGCAGTTATGAGCACATGTTCTATGGTGTACAGTTTCTATGTTGTAAGGATACATGGGAAAACATTGCTGTTGCCGTTGTCATGTAAGTCTTTTCAAGAAAATATGTTGGAAATAGCCTACAAAATGTGCACTTTGAAAAGTCAAACGATGAAGTAAGAACACTGGGTTACAGAGGATGATCCATGTGTTTGTCAGGAGGGCTATGCAACAAGTTGATATTTGTCAGGCAAAAAAGAATATCATCCTTTCTTTAGCTTTATCTGCTGGATTTTCCTGTTTCAGGCTTCAGCATGATTGTGACCAAATGTTTTATAGATTCCGTTATAACAAAGGCACAATGATTATTTGAAATTTTAAAGAAAACCCATTCTTGGCTGGGTGGGGGAGGGGAATATATATTGATAAAATTAATCCAGCAATGTTTAACAGGAAATTTTAAGTCAAACTCACATCGTGAATAATGCATGCGCCAATTGTACTCATTATTATTGAACCTACATCTTGCAGAAGAATTGAATTTTTTTAAAGGTAAACTTTCCCATGGTTTTGGAAATGGTAGTTTGTGATGTGATGTTGGAAGTTGATTGTGACGGGGGGTGGGGGTTTAAAGAAAACTTCTCCCTTTTTGTGTACTACAAATGTACAAAAAAGTGTCAATGCTCTTATTTAAAATTGTTTTCTCCCAAGTCAGTATTGTGGGGCTGCTGTGGGTAAACAAAAAAAAACTAATAATGACAAAAAAATGACAATGGAAACTCTTGCCAGTTCACTGTCAACTGTTACCTGTGGCCTCTCCACCTTTCTCTGTGTGCAGCTTAAGCACCTTTCAACTGCACTCGTTCCCTTCATCTGTTTACAGTAGGTTGCCAAACTCAAGACCCACCCAACTATTTTCACATCCAGAATTCAGTTTATTCGTGGTTTTACTTTGAAGAAGTAATGTTAGCATGTGATAAGTGTGTGCATGGAATATTGTTTATCTTGGTACCACTTTTTTGATACGATGCATTCATCATCTGTCCATTTTTAATAAGGGAAAGACAAACACATTTATAAATTTGGGAGTTTGTTGCGATAACTTTATATATGAAACAGTGTTGGGTAAATTACTGAGTTTCAACCATGCAACATGACCGGAGCTAATAAGGTCCTGTGATTAACAGTTTGCTGCCTGATTGATATTTATCAGCCAAACTTTGAACTTCTGCAGTTTCTACAGTTACATTTTGTATAAGGCAGAGTCCTTGAATTAAATAAAACTTAGAAGGAAAATTTCACATGCTTCATGTTTTTCTAATTTGCACAATTTTTAAACAAGACTTCTGCAAATCTTTAAAACAAATGTTAACTGGCTTTGTTGCATTAACTAATATGTTGAGAATGTATGAATGTTTTGAAACTATATAAAGATGCATCTGATGAGCTGTTCTTATGTTTAATTGATGGTTTGCACTTGTACCAAAAAGAACACAACCCTAATTATAATTGGGAGAAATGTTGTTATGCACCACAGTTACTTTTTGTTTGATGCAACTGACAGAAAATGCATGTCATGCCCCAAGCTTAAATACTGCATTGATGTTTCGCCCTGCTGGTCTTTTTATATCACTTCCTGTCTACAAAAAAAAACTTCCGGCATGGGAAGTGGCAAACCAAAAAGAAAACATGAAAGTGTTTGGAATGTTTGACTGGATCTTTTATTTGTCCATGCATGATTGACCGAATAAAGATTATAAAGATTAATAAAAAAACTGTTATAAATTTGTTGCAAAGTAATATGCTGTCTACCACAGCAAGCAATGAACTTCCTGGATGTAACTGTGTCATCATTTCTCAAAGGAGGTTTCAAAACAAAAAGCAAAGCTTTAATTGACTTCAATGTAATGAAAAACTTGTTTAATTTTTGATTTCTTGGGTAAAACAACCCTAACGGCAAGTGGGGTCTTTTGAGCATTCCTAAGAATAGTTAGGGTTGAGTTGTCACTTTAAAGGGGCTGTGTCATCTTGAAGGAAGGGCTTAAGTGGTGGTTACCATAGCAACGTATTTATCTCTGATAATGTACTCATGGCAAACATGGACCATTTACTGTCACGCATGACTTGGCAAAGTCAATTTTTTTGGAAAATATGGAATAATTTTTTTGACTGTTTCCAAAATGTGATCTTTGTAAAAATCCCAGGTTTGCCAATTTTAGCAAAAAAGACAGGTGCGAGTATAAAGTGACGTTGAGTGCTTCATACTCATGTCTGTAATAAAATTAGTGAGAAGAGAAAAATATTGTTCTTAAATTCTTTGAAACAGTCAATAAAATATCAATGGTTAAAAGAAATGGCAGGCTTTGATATGCCTGAGCAGCCTTATTTAAAGGATAGTTATTTCAACACAATTTTACAGAAGCTTCCTGGCTTGAAAGCCACAGATTAACAAAAAAATCCTGATGACGTAGGCCTTTTAAGAAGTTATTACTATTGTAAAACAATTAAATGTATCTGCATTCTGTTGTTCATTTGAACCCTGTTGTAAGATCAAATCAATGTTGTTGAAGGACAGTTGCTTTGAAGACAATCACGATCTTATCAAAGTTATTTCAATGGTAGATGTCAACATATTTAACAATATAAAAATGTAAAAGGAAAGTTTTTACAGGATTCAATCTAGAAAGGAGTCTACTGCATGTACACTGTCGTTCCCAGTGAGAGTGACCATTAGGATGTTATATGCCTGAAGTCAAAGACCAAGGGCACTTCAACATACTGGAGGTCACTCTCATAACATGGGTGAAAATACAGTATTATGATATATACAGAATACTATATCCCCCTGTGTTTTCTGAAAAATAAACCTTGTACTTTGCACATTCTGATATCAGAGCGTGCGTGTTATTTTCCTACTCACTCTTTGAATCACACACTTTAATTCTGTGTTTGCACTCAGTTCAGAAGTTCCAATGGGCTGTTAGCTTTTGGAGCAGTGTCAGTTGGAATTCCGGGTTGAGACCCTGCAGAAATCTTGGTACAGCTGACTCTGTGGGAATTGTCAAGCAAGTTGAACTTTCCTTGGGGTAATTACTGGCGTCTGGAATCCTCTGACAAAGTGCTCAACTCTGACTTTTCAGAAAATGGTGTTAGGGTTCTGATTTACTTCATAGTTAGTCAGGAAAGGTTGGTGGATTAAACTCTTCCATAACTCCGGGCTAGTAAGTAGTAAACTTAACCCCTGACTAACCATTGGTCCCATCCCTGAGTGACTTTTCCAAACCCTGATACTGCCCCAGACTAGAGACCCGTTATGTCTAAAAACCAAAAGAATTGCGGATGGTAAATCAGAGACAAAACTAGAAATTGCTGGAAAAGCTCAGCAGGTATGGCAGCATCTGTGGAGAGAAATCAGAGTTAACATTAACGGGTGCTGCCATACCTGCTGAGCTTTTCCAGCAATTTCTGTTTTTACCCCTTACATCATGACTGTCCATCTTCTACCCCCTCTAATCTCACACCCTATAGCCACAACTTCAACCCCCTCCCAAACCCAACATCTCCATCTATACCCCTTGACCTTGCCTAAATACTCATCTACTTATATGACGCCCAACTCCCCCCTCACCTACCTGGCACCCTACCCCATCAGCCACCTTCACCTGTCACCCAGCCAGCTACAAAACTTTTAAATAACAGAATACGGCACTTATTGCTGGAAATAAAACTGGTTTCCATTCTAATCCTCACCAGTCCTGTTTTTGTGGATTCCTGAATTTATTTATGCAGTACCACTTTGGATTTAAAGGGCCCAGTCAAGAATATATCTGGGTGGGCCCATGTTAAAGATGTGTCATTTTTATTTTTTTAATCAGGATTGGAAAACCTGGGCCAACCAGTCCATTGTTCTCCTTTATAAATGACCTTGACATTTGTTGTTGACCGTGATAAATTTTTGGCCATTTCAACATTGCTAAGATGCATATGTGTGTATGTGAAAACGTTATTAATGTATAAATGTTAAAGAATACTAGTTGGTTGGAGTGCCTTCAGTCATTCTGTTTTGTTACCAAATATTGTATTTACAATCCTGGATCTTGCTTTCCTACACACTCAGTAAGTGCTGTGTGATTACAATTACTGTAAGTAATTACTGGTCAAAGGTGAACAGACCTCCCAGATTACTCCATTCCATTGTTCTTCGACTATGTGTTGGTTGAGAAAGTTATCCTATATCTATATCAGCCAGCCCAACTAACTTCTAAAGCTTCACTTTCAAAATCAGGGCACTGAATACACTGGTGGTGGCTGTGGAACAGTTTCCAACTCAAATGGTTGCACCTCATCATGTCTTTTTATACTTTGTCAAGCAGAGAACACTTTAGAAAAGGGTACTGTTTTCTCCCCACTGTTGCTTCCTCTCATCCTTTCCTGAAGGTGCTGCTGCAGTAACAGTGACATGTCATGAGCAATGGCAGTCAACAAAGATCTACTTTTCTAACCTGAGCCAGGCTAGTGAATATCAGTAGTGCTGAGTTACTATGAATGTATAATGGCCATGACTGACTCTCGCACTTACCTGATACCCACAATTTCCAGCAGGAACTGCCATGTGTTGATCAGAACTCTGGCTGAATTCGTCACTCCCTACATCAAAACCCTGAAATCAATTGTATGCCCCATCCCTTTATCAAACTGGCTGAGAACAACTAACTAAGCACAGACAGAGAGTGAGACCTGTTACTTACTTCTCTTAGATGTAAACCCAACATACACAAGGATTGTTGAAACAATAACGTGGGCTCATTATTTCAAGATAAGACAATATGTAGATAATATTGACTGGGAGCTAAATATTGTACACTCAACTTCCATCACTGCTGCTTCACACTGCCTGCCAATCAAGGAAATATATATTGTGTAAAGGAATGTAATGATTGATAGTAATTTAAGGTATGCACCTTTAAAGGAGTATGCACACCATATCACAACTCTCTCTCGATATCACAACCTCTCCCTTTTTTCCAAACAAGCATTTAGCTTTAAAGAATCAACTATCTACAAAACAAAACAATATTTTTTTCCAAATCTAAGACATAGCAATAAAGCTACAAGTTTCTGAAACAGTTTGCTTATCCATCCTGCCTTAGTCATGGTGAATTTGCAGAAATAAAGGCAAAATACTGCAGATGCTATAAATCTGAAACAAACATCGAAAATGGTGGAAAATCATAAATTTCTGAAGAAGAGTTATATTGGATTGGGAAACATTAGCTCTGTTTCTATTTCCACAGACTCTGCCATAACCGTTGAGTTTCTGCAGCATTTTCTGTTTGTTGTACATTTTGAGAATGCTGGTTAGGTATGCTTTGTATCTATTGTGGTGTTTCTGATTGTGGCATTGTCCTGATTTACAGCTGTTGTGTTACATTGCCATGCCATTTAGTGTTCATACTTGATAGTGTCTTAGTTCTGGGCATCTGATGATTTCCCCTAGATTCCTGATGTCATCAGTCAAGTGTTGTACTGCACTGCAGCTTTCTGCCCAATGTAATGTTTGGTTATTGGGTAATTCATTACCCACATGCTGGTCCTGGGCATCCTTCTTCCTCCCCTGCTTTTTAATCAGTGTACCATGTACTCCTGGGAGTATCGATGTGTGGTGACTGCTGATCAGCAATTCCAATTAAAATTTTGAATGGGTATGCATATTTGGTTCAGACGATGCTATTCAGCCTGTTGGCTGATGATCAGTGTTGCAAATTTAGGTGATCTTCTCCCAGTTTAATTGTAGAGTTTCTAATGATGCTCCATGCTATCAGTGATACATGTCATTATCTTGATAATACCAAGGACATTGCCTTGCATCTGATGGAACTGTGGTATCCATGAATAAAACATCCAGGGTGACCAGGGTGAATTTGCCACAATATTTGTAATGGAACCCTGGGATGGAATCTCTAAGATAACGTATGCAGTGAGTTTGGTCTTGGTTGGTTGGTTGGATCATCATTTGCCAGTTCTTTGGGAACATATATTTCATTGTGCAAAGTGGAAGGACGTTTGCATCTGCAACACTATCAAGTTTTGCATATGGATAATGCTAGCCCTGCATCTGAGGGCATATAAACTAGATGGTGGCACATGCTTCTGTTCGTACCATTGTGCCAAAATATTCTTTGGTGTCTGCTTTGCAGATTATTAGTGCACTTTATGTGTTGATGTTATAGTCATCCTCATCATCTGACCATATAGCTTGGTCCAACATTTTATGGATCTTTTCTTAATGCTACTCGGTATGGGCTCTTGACTGCTAGAAATGTTGTACCTGTATGGTTTTTGCTTCTGGCTTCTTTGAGTCATTTGTTTTGACTTCTGTTTTCTGCTTTGGTGCTTCCAATATCCCCTGGTGCTATATGTCTTCCCAAACGGTATTAAAATGTGGGCAATTTCTTTCTGCATGTGTGTGCCTGCACCTCCCTCACTGCTTTCTACTTTGCCTGCATTGGCATTCATGCCAACAGTGGGTGAATTGCACACAGCCTACAGATTCAACCTACCCACTAGTATGGCTTCATACTTGAGTCTGTTTGTACTAGTGCTTCCACAGTATAATCTTTAGAAACAGCAAAGATATATTTTTGGTACACATCCCAACACTTAGGGCAGATGCTATCTCAAGCTCAATTGTTGTATCAGTGTATTCTGCTTTTGTGAGCTCACAGTCAGGTCCCTTGTTTCTACTTTTGAATTAATCAATCATCTCTTTCTGTTGTCGCCTAAAATACACAAATTACAGAGTTTGTATTCTGAAGTCTTGCTTCATTCCTAATTAAACCTTGAGTGTTGACGATACTTTATTTGGATTTTTGAGATAGTCATTGGACAGACCTGATGTGATCAGTTTGTGGAGGCCTTCATTGTCTATGGAAATTTTAATTTTGATGGCTTGTTTATCTGGTTCAGATATAGCAAGACCAAAAAAAAGCTTAATGCATTGTTAAAAAAAGTAAACTGAGATTAGAGATGTTATACTTTCCAGTTGTATGTTGGAAATCTTGAATCCATTTTGCATCTTTTTCGTGAATTTTCAATGTTACCTCCCATTTTTGAGAACTATACAGGTTTCTTTAAGCTGTTCCAAGATTAAATTAGTTTTGAGTTACAGTAGTTTTGGCGACCACTGCTTTATATGCTCATAAGAATTGCTTTGTGGTCCTGTTGAACACATTGATTATTTTTTCAGTTTTACATTTAAGCTTCGCCTACAAATGATTTTACCCAGGAAGAATGCCTATCGGTTTATAAATGTGGAAGAATAAAACTTATTTCCAAGCGTCTTCTGATTATTATTGTATAGATCCTTCTTTCCAGCCCAGTCTGTCATGTTTAATTTCAGCAGGAATGAATTCTCATGTATGTTTGGAGTCATAGTCATAGAGTCATACAGCACGGTAACATATCCTTCAGTCCAACTCATTCACGCTGACCATAGATCCTGAACTGATCTCGTCCCGTTTACCAGCATTTGGCCCATATTACTTCTACTTAATGTGTGACCAGATCTTGGACTTGCTATTTGATCTCTGTTCCTGCACAAATCTCACAGCAGGTAAAATTTTACTTCTTAAGCTACTTCATATTTCAATAACTTTACCTGGATCTAATCCCTTTTGTCTGGAGTATGGTGTGATCTAAATCAAAGGCACGGTATGTACAGGATTCCTACATAAACTCTTTTCTCCTGCCATGGAGTTGAGGTTTCTATTCTGCTTAGTAAATCTTCACAATCGTGCTGCCAGTAGCACATAAATCTTGTATTTCAAAAGGAAAAACCTTCAGAAACCACCAGCTGGCAACATGTTACATTCTTCTCTTAGACATAAGCATACCAATCATGCACAAGGGTTGGTGAAACAATGATGTGGCTATTTATTTGAATAATAAAACAATATGCAGATAATGTTAACTAGGGAGCTAAATATATACATCTCATTCCTATCACTGCTGATTCAAACTGGTTGGAAATCATGGGATTAATTCATCATATCTTGACAAGGTATGTAATGATTGACAGTAGCACAGGATACAAACTCCTTAAAGGTGTATGCACATCATATCACAGGAGAACCTGGCTAGTTTCTATGGATTAGTGAGCACTAATATTTGTCTAAATTCAAGACATAGAAACACTTCATAACAAAGTGATACTCATAGATATCATACAACACCAGCCTTTGATGAAATATCCAATTTATGAGGAAAATCAAGAGTTTTCAGTTAAATAGTCATTGCAGAGATTTTGTATTTCTTTTGGTTTAAGATTAGTGATGGTGCAGGCTGGATGTGAGGATTCAGCATTTCAGAATGAGGTGGAATATTTATAAGAATCAAGAGTAACACCCTCCCAAATCAGCAATTATGTTTATGATGTGTTCTTTAGAAAATGTCTACGCAGCAGACCAGTTTCTCCTGACCTATGCAGTTACAGTTCCGAAATTAATAAAAGGATATCAAAGGATTTACATGTCGTGAAGCCAGACTGTGGAATTACTATGTTAACTACAGGAGTTGGAACTTCTTGCTGTGCAGTAAATTGCTGACTTGCAAAATAAATACATGCATTGTATTTGCAGTGGAAGTTTAAAACCAGAGAAATCACATATCTCCTGATATATAATTTGTGTGAATTTTCTTGGTTAATTATTAAGTTTATTTCCCCTTTTTATCATAGTGTCCTCTTGCTGTACTCAATCTCAAGTCAAGAAGATGAGCAACTACCTGCTGTAAGACCTGAGTCAAAACCACTCTCAGTAACTGTTAGAATCCACTAAGATCACTGCAGCATTGCACATTACTGACTCCCTGCCCAGGTTTCCAAAACCTCCACATGGCCCAGTCCCCATTCTCTGTTAAAGCCAACCCGTAATTACACAGCTGAGAATAATAACTAAACAAATAGAAAACTATGGGAATCGATCTATCACCCACTAAAAGGTGATAGGAAGCTGAGCAAACTCCATATACTATCAGCATGCAAACCCACAGTCAAATGATAAATCTGTAATGTCATTCCTTTCCTGTTTGAATTGATTGACACACAAATGCTACCCTACAATCTATTTTTTCTTTAAATATTTTAAACGTGTTTTGTGAAAACTTTTGAAACTCCAAGAAAAATTAAAGGATAAAGTTGAATATTTTTAAGAACTAGTCAAAGAGCTCAGAGGTAAGTGGATGCAGAACTAATATGTTTATTTTGACATTTTTATTGTGCTACAGATTAAAACAAAATAGGTCATCTTTGTTGTTTTAGAAATTTGAGGATATACGTTGTAATCTAAGTTCAATTTTGCAAAGTCGGGGGCTTTCTGCATTTACCTCCTACATCAGTAAATGCATTTACTTTGTGAATGAGCAGTCATGTAGGGAGCTTCTTATGAATGTAAGATGAGTTATCTGTAGAAAAAGTTTAACCACCGCTCTGTCCTTGTGAGTCATATTCCAAACAAAGCCATTACCTGACTTTGTAAGGCTTACCATCCGTTTTTGAAGCAGAATTTAGGAAAATGCAAGATTATGAATCCATGGTGACATCTTTCTGTACCTTCAACCCTCCACTAAGGTGATTTGAGGGCTTGCTGCTTTATCTTTTAGCAGCAGCTCAACCAGTTCCCCTCCAATACCAAACTCCTCTGCCTGGGTGAATGGGTTTTTACGTTGAACAGTTTCTCCTTTCACTGCATGAACTTCATCCATATAAAAGATATTGTATGGGAACCCATACAGTTCAGATCTATGCCTGCTTTTTTTTTTGAGATGTTTGAAACATTCTTTTTGGAACATTCTTTGTCCCAGTTCTATTCAGGTGACACCTTCCCCCCCGCCTTTCTTTTTCTGGTACATTGATGCTGGTTCCTGCTCTCACATTATCTAATCATGCTCTAATCAACTTGGATTTCAGTTCCAACATTTGATTTTCCTTCAAATGGTCTATTTCTGATTCTTCTCTTTTCTGACTTCTCTTTATAACATCATTCCTGGGCTGAAAAACTAGGATTGTTCCTGTTGGATCAATGCATCTTGAGTATAGATTTAATAGAGGTGTACGATGAGGTTGTTGACTTGGTCACCGAGCTGGCTTGTTTTTGTTCAGACATTTCGTCACCATGCTATGTGACATCATCAATGGACCCTCCAGACAGAGATGTACAATACAACGAAGGGTTTAGATAAAGTAGACAAAAGAAAACTGCTCCAAGTAGTGGCTGGTATAAGAACTAGGAGATACAAATGTAAGGTTTGGGCAAGAGCTGCTGGGGAATGTGAGGAAGATCTTTTTAGCAAATTTTAGGTAATAACTTGGCCTACTGCCTCTGAAGGTGATGGATGCACAGATGGTCAATTACTTGAAAAGGGAATTGCATGAGCAAATATATTTGCAGGGCTTTGGGGATAAGACAGGTGAAGGAAGATGACTAGATTGTCCCTTAGAGAATTATGTCCTCAAAGGGACAACATATTTCTTTCTCTGCTGCTGTGACAATTCAATTTTTGGAGCCAGGCTTTCAACCAATTATTACTATAATACATTGACGTCCATAGTTACCTTGGCAACACCTCCTCATATTCTACACCCTATTGCAGTTCTATTTCATTTTCTCAGTTTCTCGCTTCTCACTGTTATATTTGTCCAGATAATGCAAACTTCCATGTTAGCACTTTCTACTTACTTTTTTATGAGTTGAGGACTACGGCTGACAGGAATCTTGAATATGTTATTCAATTTCCTGCGTTACTGTTCTAACTCTTGCCTCCAACCCTTCCGAATCCGTGATACTTGTACTCACCTCCATGCTATCTGTCTCGGCATAAACTGGATCTTCCTCTGCCTTTTGAGTGATACCATTACCAAACAAAACAGATTATCCCCTCCTTTACACATCAGTCTAAGCCCATGACAACTTCCCATGCAAGCATAGATGATGCTGCATTTATTATTTTTACCCCCTCACTTCTCTCTATTCCAATCCCCAAACAATCCTTTTTGGTGACACAGTGATTTACATTTATTCTATCTGGTTAAGTATATTGTATTCACTGCTCACCATTCTATCTACTCTTTATTGGTGAGATCAAATGTAGATTGCAAGTCCATTTTTCAGAACACCTCCATTCATTTCTCAAGACTTTTAATTTTCCAACCAATTTCCACTTTGACCTCTCTGTTCTTAGTCTGCTGCACTGTTTCTATCAAGTTTAACAAAAGCTTGAGGATCATATTTCAGCCATTTTACGGACTCAACATTAAGTTCAACAACATCAGATCATAACCACTGTCCCTTTTACGTAGAATCCCTACAATGTGAAAGTAGGCCATTTGGCCCATTGACCCTCCAAAGAGCATCCCAACCAGATTCTGCATTCCCCACAGCTAATCCACCTAATTTACACATCCGAGACACTATGGGAAATTTTAGCATGGCTCATCCACCTAACCTGCATATCTTGGGACTGTGTGAGGAAATCAGAGCACCCAGAGGAAACCCACGCAGACATTGGGAGAATGTGCAAACTCCACACAGACATCGCCTGAAGGTGGAATCAAAGCTGGGTTCCTGGCACTGTGAGGTAGCAGTGCTAACCACTGAGCCACCGTGCAGCCACATTCTCTTCTGGTTTTGGATGGCTGCTTTTGGTAGCGCTTCTGTTACTCCAACATAGAGCCCTTTTAGACATGCCTTTTGCATATTTCATTATCGTCTCCTTTTGCCTTGTGCCATCATCCTTTTTTGTTATTTAGTCTCTCTTGCCTCACATTCTATCAAAGAGCTTCCTTATTATTCCTCCCTTCACTCCCTACTTAAAATGATTACATCTCCAAGCACTTCCAATTCTAACAAAGCATTATTAACCTTAACTGTTAACTCTGTTTCTATCTCCATGGATACTACCAGACCTGCTGAGTATTTTCAGTATTTTCTGCTTTTGTAGTTTTCTATTTAACTTCAGTACATTAATAATCAGGTGAAATGTATATTTACAGATTAAATGGACGAGTATTATCTTGGTAATGAATGCCTCAAGTGTACTTAGGGAATCATGTTCACCTACTTTCAATATATTCATATCAATCATCCTTTACAAATAGCTTTTAATGAGCAACGCCCTTCATGAGCTGATTAGCCAACCTAATTCACAGAAATGTAGAATCATTTGACAAGATTATCAGACAGTATTTCTAATTTTTGTAGCACTCCATGTCATTCAATAATTTATTTGCATCAAAATGTGTTGAAAATAGCATCTTTTGATTAATTAACAGTGTTTTTCGAACCAAACTGTGGATTAAAAGGCTTCCTGTAACTTTCTAGTTCCGAATTAGCCTCTTTAGCGCATTATCAGCTTAATAGAACATTCACTTTTAGCTAGTTGTCCGGTTGTGGTAGTTTCTCTTCAAAACTGGAAACTGCAGTAACAAAGTAGTTATTTTTAATTGTTGAGCTTAAGAATATGTTGAATAATAGTTCTGATTATGAATATGCAAGCTGTGATCAGTAATCAGGCTTGCACATCTACTGGACATATAAAGATTGAAATACTGGCAGGTGCTCATTATTGAACTTTCAATCTGTCATTTCTTATCAGCATTAAATGTTCAAGTTTTTGTTTTCATTATGTTGATGAACACTGATTTAAAGGGCCCAGTCTTTTTGTAACAAGATTGCCCAACCTATATTGCTTGGGACTGGGAGGGATGAACTCCCATGAAAAGCTGGTATAATATACTTTCTGCTGATGGCCTTCTAAAGCCTGACCAGCAATTTTTTTCATTCACTTCTGTGACATGGATGTTGCTGGCTGGCAAGCACTTATTGCCCTTCCCTAGTTGCCCTTGAGAATCATAGGGCTTCCACACTGTAGGGATTCTATCAGGTCCACACTAACCCTCCGAAGAGCATCCCACCCAGACCCACCCCCGCATTTCCCAACCTGGACAGTGCAGGTAATTTAGCATGGCCAATCCACCTAACCTGCCCATCTTTAGACTGTGGGAGGAAACCAGAACACCCGGACAAAACCCATGCAGACACGGGGAGAATGTGCAAACTCCACGCAGACAGTTGTCCGAGGCTGGAATTGAACCCGGGCCCCTGGCACAGTGAGGCAGCTGTGCTAACCACTGAGCCACTGTGGTGGTGAACTGTGTTCTTAAACCGCTGCCATCCACATGCTGTAAATTGATCCACAATGTTCTTAGCAAAGAAATTTCAGGATTTTGATCCATCAACCATAAAGGAAAGGTGATATAGTTCCAATCAGGATGGTGAGTAGCTTGGAGGGGCACGTGTAAGTTAGTTCGCATCTACTATACAAGTACAGCAAGTTCATGCCATTCAGTGTATTTCAAGGTTGAAGCAGGTAGTGTGAGATCATTTTCACGAAAACCTAAGAGCAATAAGTACAAATAGGGCATAAACCTTTGGCTACAATATTTGCATTTTCACTGAAGTTGCCATACCACTTGTGTGTAAATAATAGTCAGCACCAGTACTATCACCTTTAATTTTAAGAGCACAGTCTGATATATTAGCATCGTTAAACAAAAGGTAGGTTATCGTTTCATGTGTAGACCTGGAAACTGTTGTTACCCGTTAATAGGATTTTGCAAAATGAACTGGGGAAGGGATAATCAACATGTCAATTGAAGAATCCTTTCACAAACGTTGTCACTTCTGATGAACGCTTACATCAGTACACAGCCTTATCTTCAGTTTTTAGATGACAAACCTGCAATGTTCTGAAAATCTTGGGTTTCTATTCTGAATTTGCAGCATTTTTAACTTTTTTTTCAAATCCTGATTCTAAATTATAATTTTTACACTTGGTTTTTGCATTAAAATAGAAGCATCATCTCACAAAAATAAAAAAATCACAAACTGATAAACATTGCAGTAATGGGTCATTCCTGTGCAGGATAAAAGCCTTGGTGATTTATCACACTGTTCAATCCTTTTGTCTCTGTGCCAGTGAGAGGGGTGAGCTGTTCCTGTTTCTGCAAACTCCAATGATTCCAATAGGAAAGAGTCTAACAATCTCCACTTGGTGTTCAGTGTTATCACCATCACTGAATCCGCTACTGTCAATACTTTGGGAATTAACAGTGACTAGAAACTGAACTGGACCAGCCAGAACAGGTCAGAGGCTAGGAATTCTGAGGTGAGTAACTCCCCTCCTGTATCCCCATTGCTTGTCCAACATCCACTAGGCACAAGTTAGGAATGTGATGGATACTCCCTGCTTGCCTGGATGAGTGCAGCTCCAATAACACTTCTGCACCAACCATGAGAAAGCAGCCTGCTCGATTGCCACCCCATCTCCCACCTTCAACATTCACTCCCTCCCCCAGTAACAACACAGTGACAGCAAGGGTGTACCATCGACAAATTTCACTGTAACAACTCACCCAGACTCCTTCAAAAGCACCTTCAGTAACCTACACTTTCCCTCAACTTCAAATTCCCCGTCAAGCTACACACCGTTCTGACTTGGAATATACTTACCGGTTGTTCGAAATTCAGGGAGTCTCTTTCTAACAACATTGTGGGTCACCGTACACCACAGGGCTCTGGTGGTTCAAGAAGACAGCTCACTACTATCTTTCCAAGAGCAACCAGGGATATAAATACTGATCCAGCCAGAAATGTCCACATCGCATTAATAAGTTTTTTTAAAAAAAATACTGTGACTTGTCAGTTGTCCTGTCACTAAAACAGCCTAACTGCCTTATTGCTAACAGTAATACAACAAGGCACAGAACAGTAAATAATGACCCTGGAATCATAGGTAGGGCTAACTAGCAAGTCTACTTGCTTCGTTAAACTGGATTAATCTGAATTGAAGAGTTTGACAAGGAGTAGGAGCCCAGTGCTTTAAAACGAAACATTCTCGTGCAATTTGGGTCTGCAATCTTTCTCATTAAGTTGACCTATGGCACGTCCTCACAGATGACATTTTTTTAACATCTATGACTAGCCCTTGACTGAGGTGCCGTTTTAATCTTACACGGATCCCCTCACTCCCACCTCCTGCTCCTGAACTATAAATGTAATGGGAGAAACACTCAGTCCCGCTGGCATCCTGCAGCGAAGGTTGGAGTGCGCGCAGAAATCGCTCGTACCTGCCTTGCATACTTAACTCCAGAGGAGCTCAACCTGGGAGGTGGTGTCCTGATTCTCGGGTTGGAGGAGGGGGGTGGTGGTGAATAACGCTGGAGGCCGGATGATTTGATTAGACGGCAGAGTGCTGGTTGTTGGCTGCATATTAGACCCACTGGCTAATGTTGGAGGTGGATGGAGGAGCAGAATTTGACTGGAGTCAGTGAGGAGCGCTGCTGTCTTGACAGAAGCTATTAGCATCTGTTCCCCTTCAACAACCACACCCCCCTCCCCACCGACCCTCAAATCTCTCCTGAATCCTCACAGCATGGAAGAGTCACTTGGTAGATTTCTGAGCAGTTTATGGTGATTTCTGTGGAGTTTTACACTCCTCAAACTTAAAAAAAAAACAAACTGCTCATTTGATTGAGCCGAGAGACAACGCCAACGGTTCAGACAAGCGGCAACTATGATCTGGAGGAGCTTTGAGGTGGCTTTCATTTTGTCATCCTGTCTCTGCCCGTCCCGCTGTGGACCAAGTGATGAGGGTGACCCAGAACTGGGGTCCGGGGCATCTCTCCCAGGTAAGCAGTTGAAAGCTTTGTTCACTTCAGTTTGCTAGGGAACCGTCTGAGAAGTCTTTGCAATCCTGGTGGAAGCATTAACTTCGCAAAAGGCTGCAGCGTGAATGCTGTACCCCAGATACAGGAAGAACATTTTTAACACCTTAGCACACAACCTCATCGTTAATAGATCTAAAATGTAATGACATTTGATTTTGTATCAGTTTGCATTGGGCTATTGGTTCATTTAGTATCACATTGAAGCACTGTCAGGTAATCTGTACCCTGTATTTGGTGTAAAACATGTAAACCTCTGACTAGTTTTGCTCAGCCCTGTCTTGAGTTAAAAGGATACCTGAGTGACTGTTTGAATCTGGACAAGGCCGGCAAGCGGCGCTATCTGTTCGTTCTCTGCACTCGCAGGTGCTTCCAGAATACATCTCAAACTCGGCTGCATTCCCACTATCTTTAATATAGATTAACAACTATTGATCAGAACAAAAGTATTCTATTTCATGTCAGGTCATGCAACTTTTATATTGTTAGAATCCACGATATCTAATTATCTAAATAATTTAAATCTAAATAACCTAAATCTAATTATCTGAATGTAAAAACCCAACAGGAGTTGTCAATTTTGTTGAAAGATTTAAACATGAGAGCAACTGTTAATATTTGATTTGTAGTTTCAGTAATATTGTACAACTGAGTGGTCAATCGAGATAAGCAGTTGAATATATTGACGGGCCCTAAGGTACTGTGAAACATTGCAATATGTATATACTTTGGGTAGATTTCATTTTATTCCAAAGAAATGGGAAGTGGACCATAATTTAACGAAAGCAATCTACAAAATCATGACTTTATAATGTCACTTTTTTCCTTTGGGAGTGTTCAGTCATTCCTGTGGTAAGATACCAGTGGTGCTGAACTGATTTGATCATACTCATCTGGCTCAGGTGGTTCTTCCAGTGGGTCCTGCAGAATTGCCATACCTGTATGAATGATTTTCTAGAGGGCTTTTTTTTAATCCTCATTGAATCAAACAGGCCTTTTTCCCTATCTCCAATATGCTTCAACGAATAATCAGTGCAATTTTCCCCTGGGCTTCTGGCAGCAATGTCTTGGATATTAGACCTTCATTGGCAGGTTAGCAACAACGCTGATTCTTAACAATGTAGGTGCTGAACGAGTGGAGCTGGATGCAGAACTGTTCTTTCAGCCAGAGTGTGTAGCCACTGGTTACGATTGTGAGCCAATTTAACTCGATTTCCTGCACAGATGCATCACATATGTTTGAAACTGGGATGGTTGCGATCCGCAAGACTCAAGACTGCACTAGATATACCTGTTGACTAGAATCACAGAATCCCTGCATTGTGGAAACAGGCCATTCGGCCCATTGAGTCCACATTGACTCTCTGAAGACCACTCTACCCTATCCCTGTAACCCTGCATTTCCCATGGCTAATCCACAGATCCCTGGAAACTATGGGCAATTTAATATGGCCGGCCCACGTAGCCCGCACATCTTTGGACTGTACGAGGAAACCGGAGTACCTGAAGGAAACCTGCACAGATGTGGGAGAATGTGACAGACGGTTGCCCGAGGGTGGATTCAAACCCGGGTCTCTGGCAGTGTAGGGCAGCAGTGCTAACCACTGAGCCCCATACTACCCCAAATCTGAGCAGCTTTGACAATTTATTTAATAGAAGTAGTATGTTGTAGCACAGTAACAATGTACCTACTTCGATACCAGAAGGTCTGGGTTCAGGACTGACTTGTGACAGGATGAGTGGTAACATATCCAAACAAAGGTTTTTTTTAAAATTTAAACTGGGGACAAATAATAGTTGTATAATAGTTGCTGTGATCCCTTATAAGACCATCTCACCATGTTATGATCTGGTCAGGGACCAGTGACTTTTTTTTGGCTAAAGTAAATGAATTTTGAGATCCTATTTACATGGTTTTCAATTAACAAATAAAATTTGACTGTACAATGTTAGAAAAGTAAAATAAGTTTTTATACAGAATGAAAGAGTTATCAAACAAACTGGTCAAACACTTCACTTCAAATGATTAATGCCAATAAAACGGATTCCACCCAGATGTTAGTGTCACTGTGGGCCACCAACTCTCATTAAAACATACTCACTCTCCTTTGGCAGGTACCTTCTTGGACATCTGGAATTTCCTCAAAATTCTATTTTGTCACCTCCTCAACACAAGCTCGTGTATTTACGTTATTATTTATGTATTCTATTCTGTCTCTTACGAGATTATTCCACTGGGGTTTTAAGGCTGTGCTCCAGTAGCTCCTCAAAGAACAATTCTAGCTCTTTAGCAGGCAACTAACTTCAGTAAGCTAGTATTGCCACTAAGTTTCTCCAAGTTCCAATATTACTCAGCTGCACCAAGCAAATACTGCTTGTGGACTTCTTCCACCCCTACTGTCAGTGTACCGAACAATCAATGGTTACAAGGACATTGTTATAGCCCTAACCATTTTCCACAATATGAAAGGATCACTCCCTGGTACTACTACTGGATCTGAACTGCCTATAGTCTGTTGAGGTTGGTTGGCTCGCCGAGCTGGTTTGTTGTTCCGCAGACGTTTCGTTACCGTGCTTGGTAACATCCTCAGTGCAGCCTCTGATGAAGCGTCGGTGTGTTTTCCCAACTGGTTTTTAAACTCTGGGGTCTGTTGCGATGGATTGCCTCACTTCCGGGTTTCCTCCATAGTGGAATGTATATGGGGTCGAGTTCAATGTGTTTATTAATAGCCTGCTTCGTGGAGTGCCATGCTTCCAGGAATTCTCGTGCTTGTCTCTGCCTAGCCTGTCCCAGGATCTTGGTGTTGTCCCAGTCGAAGTTGTGGTTCTCCTTGTCCATGTGGATTGAGATGAGTGAGTATTGGTCGTGTCTTTTTGTAGCCAGTTGGTGTTCATGTACTGTTGTTGTTAGTTTCCTTCCTGTTTGTCCGATGTAGTGTTTCTCACAGTCTCTGCAGGGGATCTTGTAGATGACATTGGTCCTGTCCATGGCGGGGAGTGGGTCTTTAGTTCAGGTGAGCACTTGTCGTAGGGTTGATGTGGGTTTGTGTGCCACTCTGATGCCCAGCGGTCGTAGAAGTCTTGTGGTGAGTTCTGACGTGTTCCTGATGTAGGGTAGTGTGATGAGTGTATCGGGGCGTGTAGAATCTTTCTGATGCTGTTCCTGTAGGCATCTCCTGACCCAGTTCTTTGGATATCCATTATCCTTGAACACTTGGAAGAGGTATTCCTCCTCCTCTTGGCGTAGTTCCATGTTGCTGCAGTGTGTTGTTGCCCTTTTAAATAGTGTTCGCACGCAGCTTCGTTTGTGTGTGCTGGGATGGTTACCATTGAAGTTCAATACCTGGTCTGTGTGTATGGCTTCTCGGTGTACTTTCGTTTGCAGTTCCCCATTTGTCTTGTGCTCTACCATGACGTCCAGGAATGGGAGTTGTTTGCTCTTCTCCTCCTCTCTCGTGAATTTTATTCTGGTGAGGGTGTTGTTTATGAGTTTGTGTGTCTCTTCTAATTTGGTCTGTTTAATGATGACAAAGGTGTCGTCTACGTAGCATGTCCATAGTTTAGGTTGGATTTGCGGAAGGACAGTCCTTTCCAGTCTTTGCATCACTGCTTCTGTTATGAGTCTGGAGATAGGCGATCCCATGGTGTCCCGTTGATTTGCTCGTATGTTTGGCCGTTGAAGGTGAAGTGGGTGGTCAGGCATAGGTCCAGTAGTTTAAGCATGTTGTCCTTGGAGATGGTTTCACTGGGGTCGTGTTCTTGTTCAAGTAGTGTTGTCATTGTTTCCCTTGCTAGTGATATGTCTATTGACGTGAATAAGGCGGTGACATCAAACAATATCATGGTCTCTTCGTCCTTTATCTTTATGTCTTTGATGGAGTTGAGGAATTCTTGGGCTGAGTGGATGGAGTGGGGTGATTTGTTGACTAGGTGCTTGAGTCTTCTTTGTAGTTCTCTGGCTAATCTGTGTGATGGAGTGCCTGGTTGGGAGACTATGGGTCTGAGGAGGACTTCCGGCTTGTGCACTTTAGGGAGGCCGTAGAATCGGGGTGTGTTGTTTCCTTCGGGTTTCATTCTTAAGAAGTCTGCTTTGTTGATCTGTCCTGTTTGTTTAAGTCTTTGTAGCGTGTATAGGATTTTGTTGCCTAGTTTTGGTGTCGGGTCAGTTTGTACTGGCCGGTATGTGTTCTCGTCGGCGAGCAGTGCTTGTGCTTTGGAGATGTAGTCCTTTTTATTCATTATCACTGAGATGTGCCCTTTGTCTGCAGGTAGTATAGTGATGTTCTTGTCCTCCTTTAATCTGGCCAGGGCTTGTCTTTCCCATGTGTTGAGGGTGTTGTGTTCCCTTTCTGGTTAGTGTCGGAACTACTGTCTGTCTTATAGTTGGTTGTGTTTCTTCATTGATATTGTTGGTCTTGAGTGTGGCTTCCAGTGTAGCTAGCCATTCCGTTTTGTTGGCGTCCCTGTAGTTGTAGTTTAGTCCTCGGGTGAGAACGGCTTTTCCCGCGTCGGTCAGTTTCCTGTCGGAGAGGTTCCTTATCCATGTGTCAGTTCTGTTGTTGTCGTTTTTGTGGGTAAGTGTGGTTAGCTTGTCTTGCAGGGTCTGTCTTTTCTTGGCTCTTGTGGTCTGTCGGCTGATGTTAATGGCCCCCATGTACTTCCTACATGGATGCCTGAGGAACCAGGTATTACCACACAGTGTGAAGTACAAACCACCCATCAACAACCCACAGGCCCGAAAAACAGCAGAACAAATCGGCCGCAAGCTGGTAAGGGTAATGATAAACGACGCACACAACCGGCTCCACAAATACAACAGAGAAATTACGCGCCAAAAAACGTTATTCCAGGAAGATACCAATCAAGACTGGACAACCGACATGGAACGAGCCATTAACATCAGCCGACAAGCCACAAGAGCCAAGAAAAGACAGACTTCAACTCTGAGAATTCCTCAACTCCATCAAATACATAAAGATAGAGGATGAAGAGACCATGATATCGTTTGATGTCACTGCCCTATTCACGTCAATAGACATATCACTAGCAAGGGAAACAATGACAACACTACTTGAACAAGAACACGACCCCAGTGAAACCATCTCCAAGGACAACATGCTTAAACTACTGGACCTATGCCTGACCACCCACTTCACCTTCAACGGCCAAACATACGAGCAAATCAACGGGACACCATGGGATCGCCTATCTCCAGACTCATAACAGAAGCAGTGATGCAAAGACTGGAAAGGACTGTCCTTCCGCAAATCCAACCTAAACTATGGACATGCTACGTAGACGACACCTTTGTCATCATTAAACAGACCAAATTAGAAGAGACACACAAACTCATAAACAACACCCTCACCAGAATAAAATTCACGAGAGAGGAGGAGAAGAACAAACAACTCCCATTCCTGGACGTCATGGTAGAGCGCAAGACAAATGGGGAACTGCAAACGAAAGTACACCGAGAAGCCATACACACAGACCAGGTATTGAACTTCAATGGTAACCATCCCAGCACACACAAACGAAGCTGCGTGCGAACACTATTTAAAAGGGCAACAACACACTGCAGCAACATGGAACTACGCCAAGAGGAGGAGGAATACCTCTTCCAAGTGTTCAAGGATAATGGATATCCAAAGAACTGGGTCAGGAGACGCCTACAGGAACAGCATCAGAAAGATTCTACACGCCCCGATACACTCATCACACTACTCTACATCAGGAACACGTCAGAACTCACCACAAGACTTCTACGACCGCTGGGCATCAGATTGGCACACAAACCCACATCAACCCTACGACAAGTGCTCACCTGAACTAAAGACCCACTCCCCGCCATGGACAGGACCAATGTCATCTACAAGATCCCCTGCAGAGACTGAGAAACACCACATCGGACAAACAGGAAGGAAACTAACAACAACAGTACATGAACACCAACTGGCTACAAAAAGACACGACCAATACTCACTCATCTCAATCCACATGGACAAGGAGAACCACAACTTCGACTGGGACAACACCAAGATCCTGGGACAGGCTAGGCAGAGACAAGCACGAGAATTCCTGGAAGCATGGCACTCCACGAAGCAGGCTATTAATAAACACATTGAACTCGACCCCATATACATTCCACTATGGAGGAAACCCAGAAGTGAGACAATCCATCGCAATGGACCCCAGAGTTTAAAAACCAGTTGGGAAAACACACCAACGCTTCATCAGAGGCTGCACTGAGGATGTTACCAAGCACGGTAACGAAACGTCTGCGGAACAACAAACCAGCTCGGCGAGCCAACCAACCTTAACACCCACAACCCGAGCTACAGATCTACTCCGAAACCTTAGATGCCTATAGTCTGCTAACTGTGGCATCTCTGCTGCATTAAGCCATTTATTCTGCTTGAACACTCTTTCAACTCCAAACTGCAACTAACATTTCCCAGCATGCACATTGGAATTAGAGAACTGTTTAAGCTCTGACCTTGTCCATGACAACATAACCTGCTCTTGGCCCCTTAAACTTACATTTATGGTTTAATATATTTTTCAAGCTAATTCAGCTGTGTTTCTCACTGGACCACTATTGCTGCAACCTTTGGAGACCTAATATCTCCGGCTAAATAAGCTACCCAAGACCATAAGACGCAGTAGGCTATTTGGCAAGTCAAGTCTGCTCCACCATTCAATGAGATTATAACTGATCTGAGAATTTGCAACTCTGCTTTCCTATCTTTTCCCCATAAACCCTGATGCCATTACTGGTTACAAATCAGTCTACTCAGCCTTGAACATATTCAATGACAGAAGTTTTATAGCCCTCTATGGTAAAGAATTCACCATCCTCTGTGAGAAAAGATTCTTTCCAACATCTGTCTTGAATGGCTGAGATTAAGCCTTCTGGTCCAAGACTGTCAAGGGGATACAGCCCCTCTGCATCTATCCAATCAATCCCTCCTTAGAACCTTATGTGTTCAGTTAAGGTCGCCTCTCATTCTTCCAACTCCAATAAATACAAGCCCAACTTGGAATTAAGAATCTACTGATGACCATGAAATCATTGTTGATTGTCAGAACAGCCCATCTGGTTCACTGATGTCCATCAGGGAAGGAAATCTGTCATCCTTACCTGGTCTGGCCTTCATGTGACTCCAGACCCACAGCAATGTGGTTGACTCTCAACTGCCCTCTGAAACGGCTTAACAAACCATTCAGTTGTACCAATCACTACAAAGTCTCAAAGAAATGAAACCAGATGGATCACCTGGCATCGACCTAGGCACCAGAAAAGACAATGGTAGAAAGAGCCCTGTCGAACCTGCAAGATCCACTTTACTAATACCTGAAGGCTAGTGCAAAAATTGGGAGAGCTGTCTCACAGACTAGTGAAGCAACAGACTAACATAGTCATACTCACAGAATCATATCTTACAGACAATATTCCAGATACCACTGTCACCGTCCCTGGATATGTCCTGGTCCACCGGCATGACAGACCCAGCAGAGGTGGCAGCACAGTGGTTTACAGTCGGGAGTCCTCAACATTGACTCTGGACTCCATGAAGTCTCATGGCTTCAGGTTAAACATGGGCAAGGAAACCTCCTGCTAATTGCCATGTACCATCGTCCCTCAGCCGATGAATCAGTATTCCTCAATGTTGAACAACACTTAGAGGAAGCACTGAGGATGGCAAAGACACAAAATGTACTCTGGGTGGGGAATTTCAATGTCCACCAACAAGAGTAGCTCAGCTGGTCGGGTCCTAAAGGACATAGCTGCTAGACTGGGTCTGCAGCAGACGGGGAGGGAACCAACAAGAGGGAAAAACATACTTGACTTCATCCTTACCAAACTGCCAGCTGCAGATGCATCTGTCCATGACAGTATCGGTAAGAGTGACCATCACACAGTCCTTGTGGAGACAAAGTCCCGCCTTCACATTGAGAATAACCTCCATTATGTTGTGTGGCACTATCACCGTGCTATTTGGGACAGACTTCGCACAGATCTAGCAACTCAAGACTGGGCATCCATGAGGCGCTGTTGGCCATCAACAGCAGCAGAATTGTACTCCAGCACAATCTGTAACCTCATGGCCTGGCATATCCCCCACTCAACCATTACCATCAAACCAGGGGATCAACCCTGGTTCATGGAGAGTGCAGGAGGGCATGCCAGGAGCAGCACCAGGCATACCTGAAGATGAGGTATCAAGCTGGTGAAGCTGCCAAACAGGACTACTTGCACGCTAAACAGCAAAAGCAGCAAGTGATAGACAGAGCTAAGTGATCCCATAACCAATGGATCAGATCTAAGCTCTGCAGTCCTGCCACATCCAGTCGTGAATGGTGGTGGACAATTAAACAATTCACTGGAGGAGGAGGCTCCACAAATATCCCCATCCTCAATGATGGAAGAGCCCAGCACATCGGTGTGAAAGATAAGATTGAAGCATTCGCAACAATCTTTAGTCAGAAGTGCCAAGTGGTTGATTCATCTCAGCCTCCTCCAATGGTCCCCAGTGTTACAGACACCAGTCTTCAGCCAATTCGATTCACTCCACGTGATATCAAGAAATGATTGGAGACGCTGTATACTGCAAAGGTTCTGGAGCCTGACAACATTCTGGCAATAGTACTTGAGACTTGTGCTCCAGAACTTGCCATTCCCCTAGCTAAGCTGTTCCAGTACAGTTACAACTGGCAACTACCCGATAATGTGGAAAATTTCCCAAGTATATCCTGTACATAAAAAGCAGGACAAAGGTAACCCAGCCAATTACTACCCCATCAGTCTACTCTCAATCATCAGTAAAGTGATGGAAGGTGTCATCAACAGTGCTATCAAGCAGCACCTGATCAGAAATAACCTGCTCAGTGACACCCAGTTTGAGTTCTGCCAGGGCCACTCAGCTCCTAACCTCATTACAGCCTTGGTTGAAACATGGACAAAAGATCTGAATTCCAGAGGTGAGATGAGAGTGACAGTCTTTGACATCATGGCTGCATTTGACCGAGTGTGGCATCAAGGAGCCCTAGCAAAACTGGAATCAATGGGTATCGGGGGCAGACTCTCTGGTGGTTGGAGTCATACCTGATACATAGGAAGATGGTTGTGGTTGTTGGAGGTCAGTAATCTCAGCTCCAGGATACCTTTGCAGGAGTTCCTCAAGATAGTGTCCTCCACCCAACCATCTTCAGCTGTTTCATCAATGACCTTCTCTCTATCATTAGATCAGAAGTTTGAATGTTCACCGATGATTGCACAATGTTCCGCACCATTCACGATTCCATTGATACTAAAGCAGTCCATGTTCAAATGCAACGAGACCTGGACAATATCCAGGCTTGGGCTGACAAGTGGCAAGTAATGTTCGCGCCACACAAATGCCAGGCTAAGACCATCACCAACAAAAGACAATCTAACCACCGCCGCTTGATATTCAATGGTGTTACCATCACTGAATCCCACTATCAATATCTTGGGTGTTATCATTGACCAGAAACTCAGCTGGACTCACCACATAAACACAGTGGCTACAAGAGCAGGTCAGAAGCTGGGAATACTGCAGCAAGTAACTCACCTTCTAACTCCTCAAAGCCTGCCCACCATCTACAAGGCACTAGTCAGGAGTGTGATGGAATACTCCCCACTTGCCTGGATGAGTGCAGCCCCAACAATGAAGAAGCTTGACATAGAGAAATATTCCATAGAGAGGGTAGTAGATTGCCTGGGATGTATTGCCAGGGGAAGTGGTAGAAGCAGGTATGCTACCAATGTTTAAGGGGCATTTAGACAGGCACACGGACAGGCAGGGAATAGAGGGATACGGACCATATGCAAAAAAGATGGGATTAATTTAGAAAGGAATCATGGTTAGTGCAAACATGGTGGGCAAAGGTGACATTCCTCCTGTCGTATGTGGCATAACATCTATAACTCAGATTCCAGCCTTCTAACTGGGTCTGCAGTTCCTCAAACTCCAAATGCTTAGATGTGGTTTGTCCTGCATGACCTTGGTGTTCAGCAGCTCCCACATACTGCAGTAGCAACACATCATCTATCCAGCCATCTCCACTATATTTAATTTATTAATTGCTCTTTAAACTTTGTTGTAATTTTTTACAAGTGTCCATCTTATAATTAAACGACTTTTGAGAAAAATGACTGAATATCTTGACACAAGCTAAATAACTTACTTTTAAGACTAGAAAGGCATGATCAAATGCCTTTTGTGCATTTATGTCATGTTAGAATCCCTACAGTGTAGCTAGAGGCTGCTTGGCCCATTGAGTCTCCACCAACCCTCCAAACAGCAACCCACCCAGATGCATCCCACTAACACTGCATTTCCCATAGCCAATCCACCTAGCCTGCACATCCCTGGATACTATAGGATAATTTAGCAAGGCCAATTCACTTAGCCTGTACATCTTTGGACTGTAGGAGGAAACCTACTCAGGCATGGAGAGAATGTGCAAACTCCACATAGACACAGAAACACAAAGCCACAGAAAGATAGCAAACATGTGCAGTGGGTAATTAGGAATGTTGGCGCTTATTTCAAGAGTAAAAGAGTAGATAAGTCTTATTGCAACCTTAAAGGTGCTGGTGAGAGCACATCTGGAGTACTGTGTGCAGTTTTGGTCCTCTTATTTAAGGAAAGATATAATTTCATAGGAGGTGTTTCAGAGAATGTTGACTAGGAAGATCCCCGGTATGGAGGGACTGTCTTATGATCGAAGGCTAAACAGCTTGGGATTTTCTCACTGGGATTAAGAAAAATAAGAGGTGATCTCATTGAAACATGTAGGATCTTTACCTGGACCATCTCTAACACCTCTCTCCCCTTCCTGGACCTCTCTGTCTCCATATCGGGCAACCACCTAGAAACCGATATTCATTTCAAGCCCACCGACTCCCACAGCTATCTAGAATACTCCTCCTCCCACCCACCTTCCTGCAAAAATGCTATCCCCTATTCCCAATTCCTTCGCCTCCGCCGCATCTGCTCCCAGGATGAGGCATTCCACTCCCGTACATCTCAGTTGTCCTCGTTTTTCAAGGACCGTAACTTCCCTCCCTCGGTGGTCGAGAACGCCCTCAACCGTGTCTCCCACATCTCCCGCACCTCATCCCTCACACCCCGTCCACGCAATAAGAACCAAAAAAGAATCCACCTCGTCCTCACGTACCACCCCACCAACCTCCGGATCCAACGCATCACCCTCCGACACTTCCGCCATCTGCAATCCGACCCCACCACCAAAGACATCTTTCCCTCCCCAGCCTTATCTGCTTTCCGGAGGGACAACTCTCTCCGTGACTCCCTTGTCCGCTCCACACTCCCCTCCAGCTCCACCACACCCGGCACTTTTCCCTGCAACCGCAGGAAGTGCTACACCTGCCCCCATACCTCCTCCCTCACCCCCATCCCAGGCCCCAAGAAGACTTTCCACATCAAGCAGATGTTCACCTACACATCTGCCAATGTGGTATACTGCATCCGCTGTACCCGGTGTGGCTTCCTCTACATCGGGGAAACCAAGCGGAGGCTTGGGGAACGCTTTGCAGAACACCTACGCTCGGTTCGCAATAAACAACTGCACCTCCCAGTCGCGAACCATTTCAACTCCCCCTCCCATTCCTCAGACAACATGTCCATCCTGGGCCTCCTGCAGTGCCACAACGATGCCACCCGAAGGTTGCAGGAACAGCAACTCATATTCCGCTTGGGAACCCTGCAGCCCAATGGTATCAATGTGGATTTCACAAGTTTCAAAATCTCCCCTCCCCCTACCGCATCCCAAAACCAGTCCAGCTCGTCCCTGCCTCCCTAACCTGTTCTTCCTCCCACCTATCCCCTCCTCCCACCTCAAACCGCACCTCCATCTCCTACCGACCAACCTCATCCCGCCCCCTTGACCTGTCCGTCCTCCCTGGACTGACCTATCCCCTTCCTAACTCCCTACCTACACTCACCTTTACTGGCTCCAACCCCGCCTCTTCGACCTGTTTGTTTCCTCTCCACCTATCCTCTCCTCTATCCCTCTTCTATCCGCCTCCCACTCTCTCCCTATTTATTTCAAACCCCCCTTCCCCTCCCCCTTTTCTGATGAAGGGTCTAGGCCCGAAGCGTCAGCCTTTCTGCTCCTATGATGCTGCTTGGCCTGCTGTGTTCATCCAGCCCTGCACCTTGTTGTCTAGGATCCATATGATGCAGGATAGGATAAACACTGGGAAAATGCTGGAGTAGTGAGATGGAAGGTTCACATCTTGCTTTAAAAAATAGTTATCTATTCCATAACCAACCCATTCACAGAAACACGTTAACTTAGAAATGTGCACTTTCTAACAATTTAACTTTGTTCATGGGAGATGAAACAGAGGGAAACGCAAGCCCCTTGTTTAATTTTACCAAGAGAGGAAATTTAATTCTGTAGTTGATAGAAGCCTTTATTTGTAACTTAAGTTTGTGTTACAGCACAGTTTACTCCATTCATTGAATGCTCAGCACAATGGTTTTTTTCTGGTTATGATCTTTGAATCTGGTTTAACAGTTCTGCACATAACGTAATTCAGAAGGGATATATATTTTTCATTAACCCCTAGATAGCTGGCTGTGTGGAAATAACCATCTCCCTGGATTGGTTGGTGGTTGAAGATTCCAGCTCACTTTCACTACGATGCTGAAACACGCTCGTGGTTCAGGAGTCACTTTGACACTGTAAGAGCCATTTCTAACTTTGAAACCATTTTAGTTGGCATCTTTCTTTTGCTTGTTTTTCACTGTCTCTAAGGAGGTTTTGGTTTTTATTGACTCAAAAGCGAATGTTTTTGTCAGTTCAAAACTCAAGTTTTAACTAATTGGAAAGAGTAAAAAGTGGAACTTATCAGGAAGATATTTCAAAGAGCAGACAGGGATGATTGAATGGTCTCCTGTGTTGTTATTCTGATGCCCCATCATTTAGTTAACTGGTTGCTGTTGTTCATCTCAACGTGACATATTCATTGTTTTCAGGAATTTCTTTGCAAAATGGCTCACTTTGGGCAGAGAGTTGCGCTGCTTAGGGTGATCGGTGGAATTTGTTGACATGAGTCATGCTAAGTGACTTGATTCATTATTGTTTAATGGGACATTGTTGTGTATCATAATATTAATTGTCATTTATTGAAACTGTCTTTCTCTGGCCTGCAGTTAAGGAAGTTTATCTGGATTTGATGCAGAATCTTAGAATGGTATGTTGCAGTTACCCTCAAGAAAATAATCAATATAAATTTTCAGATGTTAGTTATATATTTTTCAATTGAGTTTTGCTTCCCATTGTTAAGTTTTCTCTTTCATTGTGCCTTTCATTCTTTCAGTAGCTGGGAAAGGTACACTATGCCCAATTTGAAGGATTTAACGAAGACATTCCTGTGTCAACTGGGGAAGAAAAATTAGTAGTAAGTGTCAGAATGGAATATTCTGTACCTGCACCTGTTCAACTACTGAGCCAGTTCCTGATTGGTTGTACACCAAATAAAAATACTGCCCATTACAACAGAAACTACATCTCAGAATGACATAATTGTTCCAATATTTATTTCAGTCATTGCGGAATTGAAATGCTGTATAATCATCACTTCCATTTTCAGTTCCACAGCTCAGACTCCTAACAGCAAAATATATGTCACACACACTTCTAATTGACTTCTATATACTATTCGAAGAAACTGGAATCAATCACAAAAAACCTCTTTTAATTGTATTTTAAGCCACTTGTTTCCTGTTAAATTTTTGAAGGAGCCGTGGTTTTGCAGGTAGCAACCAATTTAGGATATGAGATGCTCTCTACTGACTATCTGGGATAGAATAGAATAGAGTAGAAATGTATTATCTCATGTACTTTTACATGAAAACTACAAGTTGTCCCACCATGGCACCTACACCAATGACAAAAGTCATACATAATATAAAAAAAAGTACAAAGTTCATCACAGTTTAGTTAATGGCTCCTGGGCTCAAGGAAAGTAGATTAAAGAACGATGGAATACCCTGAAGACACAACCTGGACAAGACTGCCATTCCAGGACAACACCACCATGTCGGCCCACTGAAATACGAGGCAATACTGCCACCCTGGACCGAGACCACCACTCCTGGACGAGACAGCCTGCCAGGTCGTTGGAACACCTGGAAGACAAAGACAAAGAAGATCTCTGTATGGAGACGACACCTCCATAGCGGGACAAGACAACCACACTGGCAGAATGCTACACTGTGCTGAGACTGCCACTTCTCCTCCTTCAGGCACCCGGGCCTAGTTGCTGACCTGAAGCCTCAGCCTAGCCTGCGAGTCTGGCCAGGGGAGTCAGCCAGGGACCTAGTCACTCACCGGGAGACTCCGGGCTGGGGTGAGTGTTGCTGCTGCTGTCGCTGGAGTCCTCCTCCTTCACCCGCCACTCTTTAGACTTAAAAGAAAACAAAGAGAAAAGGAAAATGAGCCAAAGAAAAAGAACTAAAGAAAAAAAGGCAGAAAAAAAGAGAGAAAGCAGATGGGAGCAGATGAACCCTGGGTTCAGCCCACCTACTGCTCCACCATCTTAGACTACCATCTTGGAGAAGTGTGTAGCAGTTTTGTTACTTTGGGGGTGATTGTTTTAGGAGACAGAAACAATTGCCCATTGCATCTAGTTAGCCTAATATGTCCATTAAGGACAACTGTACTCCTTCATGCCTTCCCCCTCTTTCTTTTCACTCCGCTATTCCAAGCAGAGAATAAGATTCAGATACTGCTGCAGAAAACAATTTGCCAAGTTTGAAGGAATGTATCACAGCAAACTGTCAGCTGCTTGCCTCAAGATGGGTTCTTGCTATACATTGGCAAAGGTCCCCTTTGTCCCCAACTTTGTTATATAATTAAGCATTAGACTGCCTTTTTAAAGATAGAATGAATTACCCTACTTGGCATTAGATGTGTAGGGGAGATCTGGTGGAATTTTGTTTTGGCACAATGAATTTGGACTTTAATGTGATCTAAACAGTTTAGAAAATCAGGAAAACAAATTGTTCTGAAAACAAATTTGGGGTTCACAAACGTGATAAGGATTTGTTTCTTTCTGCTTTGTGGAGCTAATGCTATGTAGTGGGCCTTAATCTGTACAATAGCCTGCATGCTTGTTAAACAGGAGATTTTATTATACAAAATGCGAAAATGTTTAAAGCAAGGTTTCAGCCCAATTCAAACAATTCTTCCAAAAGTCTTATTTTGGCTGTGAATGGTTTGATTTGTGGGGTGGAGTTAGCTGCGATATAAATATCCTACAGCTGTCCAAACACTCAACACATACTGTACTAATCACATCCCTGCAAACTATTGACCTATGCAGCCTGCTAGAATTGATGCATGAGGATAGTTGGAGGACAGGACAATCCCAGAGCTTTTAGGGACTGAAAGACAAATGCATTGCACTGTTCCAATTCCTAAGCACTTGCACAGTAGAGATGCTTTTACAGCAGTATTGTCTGTGTCCTGCTTAAAGCTATTATTTTACTGTGCTCTCCTATGATTTTCAATGGATAAACATGAATCAAATATGTTTCGAGCTGTATTGCCTGGCATGCTTTCTTACTTCGTGGTAGGAAACTATAAATCTAGAACATTTACAGTTTTAAAATAAAGTTGCCTGGAAGGTAGGAGTAAAACATATGTAAGTCTGTTTCCAAATTACTTTTGGCTGGATCTGTAGCCTCAGAGATCAGATTTTCAGGCATTTTCTGAAAATTGGGAATCCTCCTCATTCATCACAAGGTTATTTTTAACAATGTATTTGGCCAACACTTTTTAACCAGTAACCCAAGGACATCATAAGAAAAAATGCCAACTTAGTCATTTGACAATTTGTAATGTTTCCAATCAAAATCTTACATTCAAGTCAATTTTCCATTTCTAAAATTTCCAATAATATTTTTGTTACAGATAGTGCTCTTTTAAAGAGGTATTTGTACCATCTCCTGGAGATAATTGTGTATAGGTTCTATTTGAGGTTCGGCTGTTGCCCCTCAAATAAACTAGTCTCACATTGTGGCCTATAATTCCCAGAATTAAGCTAGCCATGTCCCTTCAATACATACCATCACATTTTACATCTGAAGTCTGCAGTCAACAAACCAAGTTGTTTTTAACAATTTGAATGACTGCTTGGCTCACTGTTCACAAAATATGTAAATGTTCATTCTTGTTGGGTGATGGGCAAGTGATGGTGCTAAAATCCAAGAATATTTTTACAGCCAGTGAATACCTCAATAATCAATTCCTAACCAAATTAATTCATCATTAGAGGTAGATTGAGATCATTAAGGACACCCATCCTGGACTTGCCAAAGGCAAGTGATAAATTCCGCAGGAAGGACATTCTGACAAACTGCTCCCAATTCATTGTGATTTTATTGGAGATATTATGTTTATATGTGGAAGCAGTTTAGCTGTTGACCATAAAGTGAAGTTAAGCCTGGGAGCTAGGAGTAATTTACAACATTTTTTGGAAGAACTGATTTTAACATCTTCTACAGACATAGATTGCAAGGGTAAGGTTGCGGGGTGTGATGTGCTGGTTTGTGAGGAAGGGATTTTCCAGGTTTTATTTCCTCCTTGTGTACCCCTGCGTTTTTACCTCACCTAGGAGAATTCATGCCTATTGGTTAATGATATGGGGAGGAATGCAAGGCTAGAAAGTCTCCAAATCAATGATGGATATTATGAGTGTGGGAAGGTTTGATTGATTAGCTCATCAGCCCCTACCAGAACTTTTTGTACACTTTTGTGTTCCGTCAAGGCAGCTAGTTAAATTTAAATTCAATTAGTATGTCTCAAGTATAAAACAAGCCATAGTGATGGTGACCATTAGAACCATTTTGAATTGTTGTAAAAGCCCATCTCGTTCACAAATGACCTTTAGGGAAGGAGGCCTGCCATCCTTGCCCTGTCTGGCTTAAACATTACTGCAGACCTACAGCAATGCAGTTGATTCTTAGCTGCCTTCTGAAATGGCCTAGTAAACTACTCAACTGAAGGGCAGTTAGGGATGGGGAAAACACTGTAGCCTTGACAGTAACACCTAGATTCAAGCAAAAATCCAGTAGATGCATAGGAAATTTCAAATGAGATGTTTCCTGCAGAAGGTTTGTTGCAGAAATTCTAGTGTATGGGCAAAATATTTCATAGGAAGTTTGTTTCTGAGGAATGTTACAAGAAGATTTACAATGTTTAAAAGACACTTAGATAAGTACATGGATAGGAAAAGTCTGGAGGGATATGAGCCAGGAGCAGGCAGATGGGATTATATTTGGCATGGCCTGCTTGGATCTAAGGGTCTAATTCCTTGCTGTATGACTCCATGACTCTATAAGACATAAGGTAGAATAGAGTGGACACAACACCAACCAATAGGATTAATGGAGAATGATTAATTAAATATAATATATATCAATCATGAATAAAAGGTTTTTTTTTAATTCTTGGTGTTTGTAAATATTTTGGAGTTTATGTTTTGCCTAAAGGAGAAAGATACTGAAGTTGGCTGGTACCACAGAAACAGAATATTATGCAAATAACATGCCAGGCTATAAAATGCTGTCAGAGAACATAAGTAAATTAAAGAATGGCTAATTTCACATCAAAAGGTGTGAGGTAATGCATTTTAGGAAGAAATTTTGGAAGGAGTATATGCAATGCAAAGAAGCTGACAACTGTGGGTGAACGTAGGGTCTAAAAACGTGCAGGTTAGGTGGATTGGCCATGCTAAATTGCCCATAGTGTTCAGGGATGTGTAGATTAGTGGGATGGGTCTGGGTGGGAGGCACTGAGGGTTGGTGTGGACTTGTTGGGCCGAATGGCATGTTTCCACACCGTAGCGATTCTATGTCGGTGCAGCCTTGGAGAGCTGAAGGGCCTGTTCCTGTACTGTAATTTTAAAACAAAAAGATACATACACGTCTGGAAGTCTGACCATAGGTAAAGCCATAAAGAAATAGCATTCTACCTTTATAATTAGGATAATATAGTAAAATAATAGTGAATAATGGTGTGTGTTGCTTGATTCAGTCTTGGACATCAGGAATTTGTCCTATCACAAACTCATCAATACCAGAGCTGTGGGGAAGATTGCTGATTATATAGTTAGAAATGAGAAGTAAACTGGAGGGATTCCGATAAAGAATTACAAAGCGTTCGAGCAAACTAAGGAACTAAAGTTCCATTACTGGTATGTTATATTGCATTTAATTAAATCCAATATTAGCCAAATTAGATTGCAAAACACTTTATGGAGTTATGAAATTTTAATTTCAATCACAATCCTATGGACTTGTGCTGTTGCCTGTTGTTTGGAGCATGGGAGGGTAGGTGAGCCATCCTTTACACCATGGGATTGAAAGGACTTTGACAGAGTGTACTGATATCACTGTAAAGTTGACAAGTGCTGTAGGCACAGCTAAACTAAGTCTGTATCTCATCATGGGGTAGCTTTGCTGCTGCCATCATCTTTAACTGTAGGGACTTCAGGGCTTGCTTAGTGTGGTCGCAGAAGATGACTTCCTGGCCTGTCTAGAAGAGACTCATCAATTGAACAAGATGTAGTTTATTGTAACTGGTATGATATTATTAAGACCACTGTTATTTTTCTTTTAATTTTATCATTTTTTTTGCATGGAATTAAACTTTGAACTTGAAACAGCAACGTGTTTTAAAAAGTAGTAGAGAACAAAGATAAATGTTAACTGTGACACACTGAGCTGGAAAGATAATGCAGGTTAATTACTGTTCTACGGACACTGTAGATGATTCTGTACCTAGATGTTGCTATGCTCAGGGACTGACAGCTGGTTGAATGTTGAATTTATCAATGAAGGGAGGGCCAGTGCCGGCCAGCCAATCGCAGAGAATGTTGAAGCAAAAAGAGAAAACAAGGAGTGATCTGGTTCTGACTGTTTTTCAAGCAGACGGCAGTTTTGTGTTTTAAAAGTTTCTGGATGGTGCTAATTTTGCTCTGCACTCTCTCTTATTTTATTCCAGTTGTGGACTTGTTGAATGTTCTGAGAATAGAAGCCCAGTCTGTAAGAAGTGAGTGAATAATTCTGAAAGTTGCTGGAAAAGCTCAGTAGGTCTGGCAGCATCTGTGAAGGAAAAAAACAGAGTTAACATTTTGGGTCCGGTGATCCTTCCTCAGAACTCAGGATCCAAAATGTTAACTCTGTTTTTTCCCTTCACAGATACTGTTGAGCTTTTCCAGCAACTTTGTTTTTGTTCCTGATTTACAGCATCCTCAGTTCTTTCGGTTTTTATTTGAATAATTCAGAAAGTCTGTTGAGGCTGTTTGCACTTACTTTGGAATTCAAGCAATGAATGTGCCTGTAATACAACCCATCGCCCAAGGTTTCATAAAGGCCTGGTATTCATTATTTCAACAGTTAGCAAAGTGGCAAATTATGATTTTTTATTTTCTTTAGTAATTTATCCCTTGACTGTTTCTGTTTGTCACTGTGTAAGTGGGGGTTCATAATCAAAGAAGAATGAGCTTAGATCATAAATATTAATTAGATTGCCTGGTTGTTTATCTGTGTTCCAGTAAAGTTATATTATTAATAATAAATTGTTAATTTTTGTTTAAATTACATACTTGGTGTCCAAGATACATTATTCATAAAGACTGGTTAGGAAAAGTTGAGCAAATTTGAGGAACGTTGAATGTTTAAATTTTGTTGTACTGTGAATCCAGCAATAATGAATTTGGTTTGATTTGGCTTGCTTTCCCTGTGTTGTAATGACACTCCAGACATTGTTACAGAGACTATGAGGAGGACCTGGATGTGATATCTCACTTTTCTGAGATCCTATGATGTTCTTCCCCCAACACCATACGGTATCATCATATTGGATGGTGCTTATGCCACTTAGTATTAATCCTTACGGACCTTTTCAGATTCTGATGTGTCTGTCCCCAAAATAACATCTTTTCTCAACAAGCTGTGTTGGACTCTGAGTTACATCTGTTATGGATTTGATGTGTTCAAGTGGGGTGCACTATTCATTGGCTATCTCGTTTGTTTGTATTTCCTCACAAAGCTTTCTAATTTTTGCGACCTGAACTTGCTTCAGTGTTGATAGCAATGAACAACTCTTCTTCCGTGACAGTTTAGATAGAGGTTTCACAATCAGCTATGAGATCTTTGTCCTTGGAGTTCCCAGGCTACCGTATTCCTAATCAAGGCTCTGGCTCCACACATGGTGATCTCTAAATGTTCCTGGTGTAGTTTCCTAAGGTCAAAAATTACACGACACCAGGTTATAGCCCAACAGGTTTATTTGAAAATGCAAGCTTTCGGAGCTCAGCTCCTCCCTCAGGCTTTGGCCCAGTCAATGTCCAGACCCAATATTAACAGATAGTGAGACATTTCTGGTCTCGCATTTGCCCTTGTTGGATCTGGTTGAGCTGATTATTGCTTGCTGACCATTATTTCTGCCTCTGAGGCTTCTCTGTTCTACAATGCTATCAAAGCCTTTTAGTGTCTGGTGTCTGACTACTCACTGTGCTAGTTTCTAAGGATGTCATTTGTGGTTTTTGCAACTTAAGAATTACAATGGATTTTGCTGATCTCTCGTGCCTGCATTCTCCTCTTAAGATTGATCTGTGTTGCTTCCAGATCTCTGTTTGTATTTCTCCACTAATCTGTAGAGATTTTTAATGAAATCATCTAAAGATTCTCCGGGATGCTGAATTCTTCAATTAAAGCTTACTGTTTCAAAAATGTATCAATTAGCAATTGCCAAATGTTTTCAGAGCATTTTCAAAAGAATCTGCTTCTTTACCCCTTTGGTGGGTTCTAACATCATCAGCTTAACTTCCAATTGCATGTAAACGTGTCTTTACTTATTCAGTTCTGACTTACCATCTAATTGAAAGCTATTCTGTGTTTTAGGAACAGTTTTCTTCAAGATGTTCAGTTCTACATTCTGCTTGCTCCATCTCCTGGTAATATTGTGGATAGGCTGAGTGTCAATTTTCTGCCCCATTACAAATCTGAGATTCTGTGATTATTTCTGCCGCATCTTCCTATGTGATTATACATTATCGTTGCCTGAAAGGCTCTCACCTTTCAGTAATAGTTGTAATGTTGCTCGGTGTTGATGTACTGGAGGGCTTCCCTGTGCATTGCAGCTAAAATGGACAATTCTCACATTTCTCACAGATTCACTGGACATCTTCCTGTTTGCTGGTTTAATAAATCATTCCCATTTCCGTAAATTCTTTACTGAATGAATCCTGCTGTCTCAGCTTTAATATGTTATGAACCAGACCCCCCTGCAAAATATATTAATAATGTAGTCTTGACCCTAACTTTTTCTTATGTTAAAGGTTAAGTGCAAGACATTGCATTCTAGATGCAGTTGATTGGTCAAACTATCAACTTTAAGTTTAACTTCAGTTAAAATACAGACAAAATGAAAATAAAATAAAAGAATTGCCTTAACTGTAACTATCGAAATGCTTACAAAATAATAGATATGTTAACTACTACTAATTAACTGCTCCAATATAGTAACATTCCATAAACACACTCTTGGCAAAGGTAAATTCAGTAAAATAGATTGTCTCACATGCAATTCTAGCAGCAGAAAGATAACCCCAGTTTTAGTGTAACGGAGAGAGGAATAAAAGCTTCCACATCCAGCTTCAAGACTGACAACTGCTGTAAGCTAAAACTAAAAATGCTTCTGTGGGAAATTGACCCTCCCATTCAGCTGCTTCTATTGTCCCAACTTTAAAAAAATTGAAGGCCTCACAAGCTTGTCTACTTTATTGGCTTTGATCAGACTGGTTAGCACCTCTCTCTCAACTTTTCTTCATAAGGAAAAGACAAGATAAGCCTATTATTACCATTGTATTGTCACAAATAAATGATGCCCTTCTAATCACAGTTTTACAAAATGACGCCTTGTTTTCCAGCTTCAAGAGATAGATCTCACCTTTAACAATGGTTTTTGTTTTAGATGATTCGTGGTTTTAATAAAATCTTTTAATTTTCTTCTTCTGTAAGACCAAGGCGAGTAATCTGCTACCTTAATTATTTACTTGCGATACCCTTGGCACTGCAACCATCTTTTATATTCCTTTGTGGCCCTTAATTTCCCTCAGTGTACTTGTGCCTCACAGTGCCCTCTCGTGAATGGTAATGATGCTCAACCCAAGCTGTAACTAGTTTCCTCACTTTTCACTTTCCCAGCTTGTAATTGGTTTCCTGAAAGTTTTCCATTGGCCGCCAGGGATTTTTATTTTACGACAGAGCTTCTGATGCTTGTTTGCTCTCAGGCTGTACTCTGACTTGAAACTGCTCGTAAAGACTACCACCTCATGATGCAGTCTGTATCTGCTTCAGAGTAATTAATTCTCCTCTCCAGGTGATTTCTACCTCTCCTACTGCTATTTGCTCTTACCAGGTGTTTGCTACGGTGCCAGACAGGATTCTCCAAATTGTTCTGCTCCTACATCTAGAGGGATGAACTGGCTCCACTTCTTTCTGCCCTTGGTTGATAACAGCAAGGTTAATTAGAAAAAAAATCTATATACCTCACAATATTTCAGTCTGTGATAAATTGAGCATTTCTTCCTCCACTGTGATATACTGTCTCCAATGCTTGTTTAATTTTTTGGAAGAGAACCTGATCGATCTCTGTATCCCAGATTCATCTTTCTAGAGGAGAGCAGCCTGATGTCACTCAACTTGATGACCACTTTAAATGCTCGGTTTAAGTTCGGAGCTGCAAACACCGGATCGTTTATTAAAATGGCCAACAACCTTTTGAAAGCTGCCTGACATTTCTCAGTCCATACAATAATGTTTTTTCTCCAGAAGGTCTGTCAATATTGCAGTCAGTGTACTAAAGTTTGGTACAGATTTTCAGTTGAACCCACATGTTCCCAATGCTCTCATAATTTCCTGTATTGTTGTGCATGTTGGGCACTGTGCTACTAATTGTACCTCTGCACCCCTGGGCAGTACTTGTCCATGACCCACTATGTGTCCTGGAAAGGTCATTTGAGTCTCAGCAAACTCACTGTTTGTGAGATTGGTTACTAGGCCCCTGACTGTATTTTCTGGAAGAGGGTATCCAGTTATTCCAAGTGTGTTTCCTAAATGTTGCTGTACACTAGGAGGTCATTTAGGTACACTACCCAATTATATAAGCTTGCCACTGTCTAGTTCACAGGCCTATGAAAGGTGATTGGGGCATGTCAGAGTTGAATTGGCATTACTCAGCACTGATAAAATCCATTTGGAATTACACAGGCAGGGATTTCCTTTGTGCAAGCAAATATCTGTTGGTAATTTAGGCTGCTTTACCTGTGCTATGTATACAATCTTCTGGTAAGAGTCAGTGCTGGTCTCTGCATTAGTTTTTCAGTGGTCAATGCAGCCTTGTACAGCCATCCAGCTTGGGCACCAAATATAACTGAGGAACTCCAGCTACTGCTCCTATGTTCTGTTAGTTGGTGCTCCAGTTAGGTAAAAACAGAAAGAATGAAAAAAAATCAGAATGGGTGATTTCATAATATCACCTTGGATTGGTAAGTGCCTTTTTTTGCATCGCATTAATGCTACAAATCAACTTATTTATGCACCATTTCCAATTCTCCACTCCTATCCTGAGAAACTAGATGGTGAAACATGTAGGTCAGAGCGGGTTTGGCTGCTGTAGCTTGACGAATGCTAGCCCTGACCATCATCCAACTGTATCTTCAGCGGAATGTCCCTGCTTGCTCCGTGGCAACCATCTCCTTAACGTTGAATCCATGTAATTTAGTATCAGCAACCACTAGTCTCACCATGTCATCAAGCCTCCCCTTGGACCTAATCTCATACCACTTCAACTCATTATTCTGGAGCCCCGGGAGACCAATGACTTACATTCTTCTGTTCAGTTGCTTTCTGTGAAGGAGCTTACATGCATTTCTAACATCTATCCAGGATGCATCCTATGGCTGTTAACCTGCTTTGTTAGTGTTGTGCTTCTGTGTCTGTCCATTTCATATTGCTTTCTTAGTGCACAGCAACTAACTTTACCATTGCCTTTATGGGCTGTCAGCCTCTGGCTTCAAGTTGCATTTCGTCAGCAGGACGTCAGTTGTCTAAGCGTGCTTTCCAAATCTTGCCTCAACTAATCAGGAGCATCATACTGTGCACCCTAATCACATCTATGTTGTGTCAGTGAAGCAACTACCATGAGAGCAAGGCATTAAAAACAAAATCTGAAATTTCCATTTCATAAACACGTTCCGTAGCTAGCACTGGAAGTCAAAACCTCACAGCTGCTAGATTCTCATATTGAAATGTAAGTATGCAAGGACACGGTTGTTATGGGAAAAGAACCATTTTCTTTGGGGCACATGGGGGTACAATGGTGGCTCACTTGCAAAACTCTATTCCTAATGTAGCAGTAACACACAGTGGTTTAATGTTAGATACTTTGGAACTCCTCTTGCCATTAGGAGGCCTGCATGTTACGCAGAAACTTCATTGTGATGGATGTGATCGTTAAGGACTTCCTTGAAAAAAATACTTGTATTATCTTTCTTCCCATTCTCCATAAATTATTTCACATTGAGAACACTGTGCTAGTGTTTAAGAATCCCTGCCAGGCTATCTGCAGTCAAGGGGTCAGGGATGTGCAATGCTTGGCAATTGTAACTTCTTGCTTCTTTGGAATTTCTGAAAGAGGCTGCTCATTTTTCACATGGGTCTGACAGTAAAAATTAAAGTATGGATTTCAACAGTGCCAGAGAACATATATTTACAAAGGTTATTTTCAATAATGATTCCCCAGTGATTATGTGCTCTCAATAATTTATCTTCCTCCTCTGCCTCCCATTACATCTATAAACAGTCCCAACTTCCACAGCTGAGGTGGTGGGAGTTTGCTTTGTAGTTGGCTCTGTTGGCCTGGAACTCTTTGGCAGTCAAACCCTCATGCCTTTGGGCCTGGAGAGCCCATGCCTGCTGAGAGTCTAACGCCCAGGTGCAGGCTCACACTCCTCAGCTTGAATTTCTGCAGGCTTTGGGATCACTCACAGGGGGAGCTGGATGATCTACTGAAGTGCCCTGAGAAGACCCTTTTGGGGTTTTGTGTATGGTTCTTCCTCTCTGTGGGTGTTTTCCTGTGAGGAAGGGGCACTAGAGGGAAGTGCAGGTCTCCCAGCCCCTTCTCATCTTGCCTTTGATATTGAGCACCTTTGGCTAGAGCAGTGAAGCGTGGGTCTGTGCCCATCTGTGGCAGGCACTGAGTGGGCTAGACCTATATTTGGAGGCAACCAGGCATACACAAGCCAGAGCCAGCATGAATGATGGATTCTTACCAAGTGCCTCAGACAGACCTGCCTGCTGTTTCTGCGCCTGTCTTTGCATTCTGTCAAGTCATTAACGGCTGTGATTTTGGGATCATCTTATACATGGGGCTGAGCAGGTGCCTGATCTCTGGCAGTCCTCTGAGTGTCACAAGCCTGAAGTAGCAGAGACGTGTCAGTGATGTGTGCACCAGAATGGACCCCTTATTCAGTTCCAGAAAGATAATCCGCTGAGGTGAAACTTCCTGAGCTCCTCCAAAGTGAAGTGGAACTGAGGGTCTCAGGTGCTGCCTGTTTGCAGAGGCTCGCCGGGTCTTGCAAGTGCTTCCTTAAGAGTACGAGTGGTGGTCCTGTGTGTGAGATAGCAGAGGGACAATAGTGGCATGGAGCCTTGAGGGGCATTGAGGATCATGGATCTTTTTCCTGCACTGTTGCAAATTCCTCCTAACTTGGGGCACAGCTCAGAACTTGGCTGTTATGTGGATCCAAGCTGGGCTGATCTTATTGAGATGCCTCCTGTGGTGGTCACCTGGAAAAAGCACTGCCTTCCTTTCACCACCCTGTCCACTAATTTCTCCAGCGCCTGTCCACAATGTTGCCTACAAGCTTTCCTGTGTTCCATAATGGTTAAGTACCATATGGTCACTGAATCGAGAAAAGTCACTCCGAGCCATCACCTCAGAATAGTTTAAAATCACCTCAGTGGCTTGGCACCTCCAACAACGCTGCTTGTCATTGCTATGTCAGTCCATTGGCAGGTTGAAACCTTGTAACACAAGTCAGATTGCTGCCAACCGATCAAAGCTGAAAATTAACTGTTGACTACCATAATAAGATCGTATTAGCCACGACTTGTTTTCTCAATACATTTTCAGTTACACCTGTGCGATAATGATAATTCAATCACATTATTTTACCTTAACCCAGAATGTATATGCCCTTCTGACTGTCCTGAAGGCAGTGATTTGTATTGGGCTGACTCCAGAAACCCTCCAGGTCTCTTATTTATCATTGAGGCCTTTGACAATAACAGTTACGTCTTGGTCAGATCTGGAAAGTCATCACACTCAGATGTAAATCCTTTCTCAGAACCAAGTCACCGGACCCGAAACATTAACTCTATTTTTTCCATCACAGATGCTGCCAGACCTGCTGAGCTATTCCAGCAACTTTGTTTTTGTTCCTGATTTAGAGCATCCGCAGTTCTTTTGGTTTTTATTTTGACTTTGTTTCTTTCTTGGTTCTGAGCCTGGACATGCTGAGGCTTGATGCAGTGCCCCACTGCTCTTCTGATGGTCCCCGATGACTTTGCACGGACTAGGATGAAAACTTCACAAATTCATGATCTGTGTGCCTTAGTAACACAGTGGGTGATACTGTTACCTACTGACCTCTTGGGATTTCTGATGCTACATTCTTGTCCCTGATGCATATCATCAAATCCATTCTGGAAGGTTGTAAATGGTTTGAAGTTTTCCTGTGACTGATAAAATAAAATTGCAACCCTTGAATTGCTTCAACAGATAGATTATCATCTCTGGAAGCTGCAATATCACAGGAGTGCTGCATATCTAGTTACTTCACGGTCACTCAGTCATGGGTCATCAGTCAAACTTACTGAACTATTGTTTGTGGATTAAAAATTATGTATCTTCCTCGTGTATCTCAAATGTTTGTTTACTCTCTGCATAAATAGCGATCTTTTCTGTGAATGAGCCTTCCTATTTTTACGGTATTTTACTGGGTAAAAAAAGTGACGTTCACACTTCATAAATGTACCATGAAATTCAGGACTTGGCTATTTATCACAGTGAGCACAGCTGATTGCAAGCATGTGTTAGCAATTGACACCATTTTTATTCATTTCTCTAAAATCAGTCTACATCAATGTTTGAAGTGATTTTTTTTCCCACCCCCACATACAAGTTAGCAACATGGGACAAATTGAAAGCTTTAATTATCCTGACAGAGTTGCTGCAAGCAGCATTATTAACCCAGCTGTTCATCTATGCTCTCAATTATTTTCTGTCCCCACTCTACGTTGGTCTTACATCATAAAAGGTGGCCATTCAGCCTGTGAAGAGCCTTGATGTCCTTCCTAAGTGTGGTGCCCAGAATTATACGTGACAAGCCAAGGCCTAAGTTTTTTTTTGTTTATTCATTCACTCAACATGGTTGACATTGGCTGGCCAGCATTCATTATCCATCCTGAGTTACCCTTGAAAAAGGTGATGGTGAGCTGCCTTCTTAAACCAAAACAGTCTGCATGCTATGGGTTGACCCACAATACTCTTAGGGAAGGAGTTCCAGGATTTTGACCCAGAAACTGAAGGAATGGTGATATATTTCTAAGTCAGGATGGTGAGTGGCTAGGAGGGGAATTTGTAAGTGGTGGTGTTCCTACATATCTGCTGCCTTTGTCCTTGTAGATGGAAGTTGTTATGGGTTTGGAAGGTGCTGTCCAAGTGGTCAGTTTATGAAGGTTTAGCATGACTTCCTTGTGTTTTTATGCTCAGCAACCTATTTAGAAAACCATATATCTGCTCCTTTGAATCTTTTACAATGTACTTCCTCTGGTCTTTTGGCTGTACCACCACATTGTTCCCCGCATCACCACCACTACCACTTAAAATAGCATTATTTCTGCTCATTTCATCAGTTTACCAATGTATTCACATCTGATCTATTATTAGGTATTAGATTTGCCAAATTCTGTATCACCCACAAATTTTGAGATGTACTGCTCAGGAGTCAAAGCTTTGTTAGCCGACATTAAAAATGTTTTTAATTCACACTTAGGATCTTGGTGCTTCTGGCAAGACTTTTTGCTTCATTTGTTTGATGGATATGGACTCCATTGGCGACACCAGCATTCAGTGTGTATCCCTAATTGCCCTGGAGGAGATAGTGGCAAGCGCCCTTCTAGACCACTGTAATCCTAGGGTTAAAGAGATATGCACAGTGCTGTTTTTGAAGGGAGTTCCAGGATTTTGACCCAGTGACTGTGAGAGGGTGAAGGCTTCCATTTATCGTCATGCTTAAACCATCAGCTTCTATGTTTGGGTTGCTGTTTTGACTTGTTTGTTAAATGGCATTCACATTGATGGGAGACTGGCTCGGCATAGGTAGACGGGGGAGGATGGCCAATTTCCCTCCTGAAGGGAGATTACAATGGTCCAGCAGGGAGGCAATGGCGTCATGGTATTACCGCTGGACTATTAATCCAGAGACCCGGGTAATGTTCTGGGGACCTGGGTTCAAATCCCGCCTTGGCAGATGGTGGAATTTGAATCCAGTAAAATATCTGGAATTAAGAATCTAATGATGACCATGAATCCATTGTTGATTGTTGGAAAAACCCATCTCGTTCACTAATGTCCTTTAGGGAAGGAAACTGCCATCCTTACCTGGTCTGGCCTACATGTGACTCCAGACCCACAGCAAGGTGGTTGACGCTCAACTACCCTCTGGGCAATTAGGGATAGGCAATAAATGCTGCCTGGCCAGTGAGGCCCTCATTCCATGAATGAATAAAAAAATCCAGCAGATTCATGGTTACCATGTTACTGATCCAGATCTGTTGAACTGAGTTCCAGTTTTGAAACTATTGTGGGATTTGAATTTCTGGTCTCTGGATTACAAGTCCAGTAACACAGCCAGTGGGTTCACCTTATTAATTTTATAATATTTTGATACTGCCAAAGATCTAGACACTTCATATTTGCTTATTTATTTTTTCCTGGAATTATCTTTTTATCAGCTCTTTGGGGCTCAATTATTTCAATGTTTCTCCAATATATGCCCATTTGAAGTTAAGTTCAAATGTTTGTCCTCTTTGTCTTGGATGCCTTATTGTACTCCATACAGACGATCCCATGCAAACAGATTGGTACAGAGAATTGTTTTATTGGTGTTTTAAACAAAAATATCAAGTTTAAAAATCAATGTACACATATTTTTCTAGCTATGCCGCTGGTTTGTAGCAACTTCCAAAACCATTGCTTTTTGGTGTGTGAAATTCTCATGTTTCAGATGATATGCCATAATTCCGTCTATTTCCATGTGAAATCTCCAAACAGTAGCTTTATCTATCTATTTTTGTAACCGGTTATACTCTAAATTAGAGGCTTTTTTTGAAAAGATGCAGATTTGTTTTACTGAACTTGTGTTACTATGGCATCTGTGGTGGATGGATAGTTGTGAACTTTAATAACATAATCCAACAACATTCATGCCATATTTCTGGTTGAAAGAGTGAATTAAGGAACTTTGATCATTTCAAACTACTTGAATGAAATTTGAGTCATATTTTCTTTGCAAGTTAGTACAATTGGAAGCAATTTACGCCTTGTAAAACTGGAAGTTTTCTGAAAGGGATGAGCATGTGATGGGGATTATCAGTTGTCCAGATGGGAATTAAGATCTAAGTAGATGCTAGCATATAAATTGATTTTTGATGCCTCAAAAATGTCCACAAGAAACAGGGAACAGTTAGACGCCACGTATAAAATTGAAGTGCTGGTCTGGCATTGGGTGGTCACTATTTTGAAATATCATAAGTATCTGACACAAAGAGTGGGTCTGTCTTAAACTCCTGTGCATTTTCACAACACAGACAGAACACCTGCTTGATCTTTTGTGCCCATTTATAAGGTACAGGGAAGTAAGTGGGGTTAAAAATTGAGACAAAATAATAACGGGAATTGTGGTCGAACAAAGGAATTAACTTATATGCCAAGTACATGCAGAAAGTAAAGCTTGGGCATGGAGAAATTGGGTTGTTTTATACACTGGGTGAATTTATACAGTGCAATTTTTCAATCTGTGAAATTTTAATAAATGAATGGCTCTATTTTGATGTGTCCTGCCTCTGGGAATAATGGGTAGCCTTTTGTTAAAATAAAGTTCTTTTGAGATGGATAAAACTGAACTATTTACCCTTTGCAATTGTCACATCCTGCACATGACAATCATGTGACTGATTCAGGGCAGAAGGATTCTATCTTGAAAGATTTTTTATAGTGCTCTTGGGGACTTGTCTCAGGTGCCAGCCCACAAATTGGCAGCTTTATTAAATTTACAGCTAGCTGGGATCTGAACTGCTGACCTCCCTGTTAGGTGCCAGCCGCGGTACTTGACTATTACATCAAATCCTTCATGGTTTATTGGTATTGAAAACCACAAATATTTCACTTGCTTTTTCTTCCGCCTTGCCCAACTCAGGGTTCAGTTTCCTGAAGTGAACCAGAGCCACTTCACCATTTTATGTGACTTCAATTAACACGCTGTAGATCAAGAGAATACTGGATATGAATGAATGAATCTGTTCCCTTCTCAAGACTCCAGATGTGATCATGAGCAAAGTTCAAAGAGTTTGAAAGCCCCTTGAGACAAAAGATTTAAATACAGAAGTCCAATCATTCTATACTATTACTTAACCTAATAATAACTGCGGATATTGTTATACATTTAAACTGTTTTAGTTGAATTCCAGCTTTCCTGCAATTCTTCTTATATTTGTACATTGCAGAATCCCATGTGCATTGGGATGCTATTCTATGAAAGTATTGGGCTTGATTTTCCATGGATTGGCAATTTCATACAGAGACTTATGAAAGAAATTTCTGAGGAGAGATTCTGATAGGAGATTCCAATCAGAGCTCCTTCAGAAAGGTGGATCCATACTTCCATTCTGACAGTTCTTTTGATGGACCGAAATATCAGGGGAAGGCAAACAGGGCCCCCTTTACACAACAGTCAGCTGTCACAATCTGGAACATAAAGGTCCTGTCAGCCATTTAGATAGCTCCTGTCAAACTGTGAGTAGATTAGGTAAGTGTGGTGTTAGGTGCTAGGAGAGTGGGAGAACAGATGGGTAGAATGCCAGATGGGTAGGGTTCCAGGGCACCAACTGCATAGAGAGACTGCTAGGGAGGGATGGGGTGCCATGTTTAGGACACCAGAGAGTAGAGGGTAGGGTGCCAGGTAAGTCAGCTGGATAGTGGGTAGGCTGTCAGCTGATAGGATACCAAGTGAGAAGGGGATAGGGTGCCAAGTGTGTAGAGTGCAAGGTGCCAAGATAAGGATGCATTGTTTAGGATAGGTTGGGAAGGTGGGAGAAATCAGTTCTGACTGGGGGTGTGTGTGTGTGTGTGTGTGTGTGTGTGTGTGTGTGTGTGTCTGTCTGTCTGTCATGTCTGGGGGAAGTTGGGGTCCAGCAGCAGGAGGGGAATGGGGTTGGGTTGGGTTGGATACAGTGGTAGGAGGGTTGAGTCCACTCTGGTGGTAGGCTGGTTTCATTAGGTCTGGTGGCAGGGTTTGACTGTAATCCAGTGGGGATGATGTTCACATTTACTCTGGCAGGAGGAAAGTGGAGATGGTTGGGTCAGGGTGTGGGGTGTGTATGTGATCTGAGGAAGGTGTGTTGGGTGTGACAATGGAGTCAGTTGAATAGTTACTCAGGAGTTAAACTATGTACTTAATAGTCCAACTTTTCTTGAGGAACAAGAAACCTCTGATCTAATTGGAGACTTTCAGAGGGTTCCAGGCATAGATAAATTGCCCACCAGAAGTTTCAATTTCCTGGATGATTCCTTCAGAGTGTGCTAGGAGGAAGATTCCACAGGGTTCCTTTGTACAATCCTATCTGTGCTAGAATAACAACTGTCTGGCCATAAGAAAATCTGGGCCAACATTTCTTTAGCCACAATAGGCTAATAATTTGCATAGTGAGTGGAACTTTCTCGATGTGTAAATCAATCCCTTTCAAAGGGAAAACTGTGAGTCTGCTTCCTTTTCCGAAGGATAAAATGATACCTGAATTCTCTTGTGTACAAATGAGGAAATGATGGCTAAGGAATTAAGAACAAGGGACCACAATCGTAAAATTAGAACTAAGTCATTCAACAGCGGGATCAGGAAGCAGTTCTTCAGTGAAGTAGAAACCTAAAACATTCTCTCTCAAAATGTTGTGGATTGTGTGTCAATTTGAAACCTTTAAAATAGAAAAACATGGAAAATAGGAGCAGGAGTAGGCCATTCAATCTTTTGAACCTGTTCTGCATTCAACATGATCATCGCTGATCAACAAAACTCAGTACCCCGTATCCACTTTCTCTCCACCTATGTTGATCCCTTTAGCCCTAATATCTATTTCTGACTCCTTCTTGAAAGCATTCAATAATTAGGCCTCCATGTTTTTTTCTGTGGCAGAGAATTCCACAGGCTCATCACTGCCTGGATGAAGAAATTTCTCCTCATTCTCAGTCCTAAATGGCCTACCTCATATCCTTAGACCGTGCCCTCGTTCTGGACTCTCCAGTTATCAAAAATATCCTGTCTAGCCCTGTTAGAATTTTATAGGTTTCATTCTCCTAAACTCTAGTGAAAATAGTCCGAATTGATCTAATCTCTTGACATATGCCAGTCCTGCCATTCCAGGAATCAGTCTGCTAAACCTTTGTTGCATTTTTTCCATAGTCAGAACATCCTTCCTCAGATAAAGAGACCAAAAGTATGATTAATGATTTTTTTTGCAAATGTTGTCCATGCTTTAGCCACTTAGACCTGTTTATGTATTAAAACACTTCACCCAAGCACTGTTGTTAGTGAGGCAGACAAAGGACACAGAATTCAGTTTGCCATTCAACTCAATTTTATGAACAAGATATTCCTGATTTAAAAAGAGCATGTGAGCGTTTCCCAAATTCCCACAATGTTTACTCTAGCTCTATTTATCAGAGAACGTGCAACAATCCGCGTATTTAAGCTGGACCATTGGAATCTCTTTCTTCTGTCTTCCATGAAGGTCAGCCTTGCAGTCCAGGGCAGATCTTCTCCTGGGTCTTCTTGGGTCGTCACATGGTCTCTTGCCCTGAATCTTGCTGTGAGATCTTCATTGAGGGGGTGACTTCTAGATATATGTTTTTATCCCCTCTCTCCCCAGACCTTCCAGAATGTTCTGTGGCTTTGACCAATGGGGCCATGAATAGGATTCAAAGCATCCAATGGGGTCACACCAACACCCTTCACTATTGCAGTGCTGGGGAGGTGTGAAGTGGACATCTTGAGGCACTGCCTGGAAGTCAAGGTGCCAGAAAGTCTGAGTGATACTTCTCCAATACACAACCCTCAAGCTAGTTGTAACTGGTTTCCCCTGAATTTTTGTGATCTCTCTGACCTTGGTTTCTACTGTTCTCTGTAGCTGATAGCTGCCGGCTGCAATTCAATTTAATTTGGCCAATTTTCTGTCAGGATCGGTTTCTTGGGCTGTGGGTCAATTTAGAATGCCAATTTTGGGCCCATAGTCACTTGACCATATTGAGTAGGCGTGTGAAGAAAAGTGGGGGAGAAAAATCAAGTAAATAGGATAAAAACACAGATCACCTGTTACAGTGCTTTCTAAACTTTATCCCAGTTTAATTTAATTTCAAAGCTTGAAAATTGCCATGACCTCAGAGTGAGAACTGCACAATTTGGGAAGGATTGCTGTGAATCTGGGAATGTGGCAAAATGAGCAATATTCAGGGTTTTGTAATGCCCTATCTTTTCACTGACTTCTTTGAAGCAGAAATCAGGCCTTAAAATAAGAGTCAGTTAGGATGTACACATAGTTTTAATAAACAAAGAAGGATAGAAATGGTCCTTCTCAGTTAGAGTTCCATGCATCTCCAAAATCACAACTCATGACCCTAATGAGCGTCAAAACCCACAGTTTTGGAAGTCATGTACCATGATCTAATAGAACGGTGGAACAGATTCACAGGAATAAATGGGTTTCTGCTGTCCTAACGTTCACATATGTAACTGCAAACAGATTTTCATAAATTGAAGTGCAAATCTTTTGACCTGTACAGGGACTATATTTTAATGTGATATGCCAGAAGTGACAGTTCAAGGTTTGAGCTCAGTAATCAGCTGTACATATATTTTAAAAGTCAGAGTAATGTTTGACTGTAATAAGTTTTGCTAGTAAAATAAAATAAAGAACCGCGGATTCTGGAGATCAGAAACAAAAAGATATTACTGGAGAAACTCAGCAGGTCTGGCAGCATCGTGGAGAAAGAAACAGACTAAAGTTTTGATTCCAGTGACCCTTCTGCAGAACGTTCTGGTGAAGACTCGCTGAACTTGAAACATTAACTCTGCTTTCTCTCCACAGATGTTGTCAGACGTGCTGAGATTCTCCAGCAATTTCTGTTTTTAAGGTTTTGCCAGACCTGACTGAATTCTGATAAAGGGGTCAACTTAAAATCTATTCTTCTGCTCTTTAGTTGCTCAGGGGCTGGTGTATTTCCAGTAGATTTTATTTCACATTTCTAATATTAATGCTTTTTAAAGAAACAATCTGCTGTCCTGTTCTATTACTTTAGCAGTATAGGATAATATGGCATGCTGACAAAGTTGCTCATTGTTGCCAAATCAGCAGTTAATCATTCTTGCATGCAAAGTCAGCAAAGTGAATGCGATAACTATGCTTATTTAAATAAATTACTGTACTTGTTACTGGTTTGCAGTTTGCTTCATTATTAATTAATTGAACAGCACTGTAGGTCACTGTGTCTCTCCAGTTTCAAACCAGGCTACGTCTTTGCTTTGAAAGGGTTCATGCATCAGAGAACTCATGCCAACATTACAGGCTAATAAAGTTACAGTACTACAAAGTGCATTTGCACTGATTTTGTGGGAATGGTGTGCATTGTTAGGCTGAAAATACCTGGTGGGTTCTTTAAGATCTGATCAAAATGAATACAAGAAGACATAAATTTGCTTCACAGTAAAGTGTTTCAACTTAATCTGCTTCATATATATTAGAGACATATGCAGATGAATGAGTGAAACTATTAGCTTCAAATACATAATGCACAAATGATAGAATCACAGAGTCCCCACAGTGTGGAAGCAGGCCTTTCAGTCCATTGAGTCTACATTGACCCTCCGAAGAACATCCCACCCAGATCCACCCATCTACCCTATATCTGTAACACGACATTTCCGATGGCTAATCCACATCACCGATAAATCCCTGGATACTATGGGCAATTTAGCATGGCCAATCCATCTAACCTGCACAGCTTTGGATTGTGGGAGGAAACCGGAGCACCTGGAGGAAACCAATGCATACACGGGGAGAATGCTCAAACTACTATGTTTGGATATATATACATAAACAAGTGAGTCTCACACTGCCTTCTATCGACGAGAGACTTTGGCGACAGTAACACCCGGAGCTCTATCTCTGATTCCACGACACCGGTCCCTCAAACCCCAGCCCAATGGTGAAAATTTGGATGAGTGGAGCAAAGTCCCATATACTAATACCATTCAGAATCTAAGGTCATGTGCTGAATCCCCAAATTGTAGTAACGTTAGTGCTTTTCTGACTTTCACAACAGGCTGAGAAACAAATCCAGATGGTCCCATGTGACAGCACAACAGGACAGTTCTCACAACCAAGTCAATGTCATATGGTTACCTCCCAGTCAAAACAGGCTGTTTTTGTATTAGGTCTGTTTTTTCATGCACTTTTCTGCTTTATTTCAATAGCTCATTGTCATGTCAACTCCGCTGCGGAGTGAAAATTTATCCTAGGGCACAAAAAGGCAATAACGAATCAAAAAATTGACTTTTATTTTTCATCCATCACTGGTAAAGAAATTCAGTTGGAGTGTAATCTTATGAACATATTGCTGGAGGTTTAATCAGGTGACCTCCTCCCCTCAAACACCAACCTAGTCCGTTGTCTTATCAGCTCTGGAGTGTGTCCCTTTAAGAACTTAACATGCAGATGAATGAAGTACCCAGATGCTGTCACTTGATAACAGGCTGTCTACACTACATCACTCAAGGTATAGACTCTGGAGATTACTGTACTGTAAATATTAGTTTAACTGTAGCATCCTCAAGTAGACAGTATCTCTGTCCCAAATTTGTGTTCCATTTAGATAGCAAGAATATTGTTACATGGTGCACAGCTGGAATTTTTATTTTAGAAATGAAAGAAGCCAGTTTACATTTCTTGGCACCAAACAAAGACAACAACAATGCAGAACAACCACAGCAAAGAGAACAGAACGGAAAAAGCTTACTTTGCAAACTGTGAGTAGTTTCAAGTTGGCCAAGTTCATGCAGGTAGCAAGTACATTCAAAACCATAATGTCTAAACGCTTTTTCAAATTGGAGCAGCCATCTGAAGTCAGTCCCATGCTAAATTAAGAAAAAACATATATAAATGCAATCAAAGCAAAAGTGGCTGTCCCGGGTACAGTGCAGAGCCAAAAGAGCAATTCCTAAAATAAGTTACAAGCTGAAAAATAGAAAAATGATAATCATACAGCTAAGAGTACAAGAAGATACACAAATTGTAATAGAAAGTGAGAAAGCAACAGAAAGCAAAATCAGCAAAAGGATGGATACCAAATCACTCACCGTGAACTGGAAAGCCACAACTCTACTGTCCAAATTTCAATCTTTTAAACAAAGGATGAAGTTCTGCTTCATAGACCAAGTAGGTACAAAACTGGTTAGACAAGCTCTGAAGATTCTAACAGCAGTTGGTGATGAAGGATTGTATAATATCATCACCTTGGGCATATTTGAAGAAAACCAGAAATCTCCAATAATATGGAAAGTCCTAGATGGGCTGGTGCATATAAGAATTATCTTCAGAATTAATTGTTTAGAATTGATGGCCCACAGGCAGAAGCCTCAGGAATCAATAAATTACTTTGTCAGTGGATAAAAGGATAATAAGACTGCATCAGCAATGTAAAGAACATCTACACCCACACAAGATTCTAGCAGTCCCTAAGTGCAAAATTGCCACTGTATTTCTGTCAATAGAGATGGCTTATCTTAGTCACTGATTTTTTACCCCAATTTCCATTGCCAGAAGAAAGGTAAAGAATGATTTAAGTGCGCCTGTGGCAAACACATTGATTGCTGTATTTAGTCTGTTCACTGTACCTGAAGAAATCATTTCAGACAATGGCCACAGTATACAGGATTTCTGTGCCAAATGAGGCACAAACCATATAGTGTGCTAATCACATTACCCAGATCAAAGAGACAGTAGTTCACGCCGTTAAAACACACATCTTGAATTGTAGGACAACCAAACAAGATTTTTGTGTTGCCATCTTACACCTAACAGACGCACCTTTGAATATAGAACTACCATCGCCAGCAGACAGCCTGATCAGAAGGCAAGTGAAAATGATTTTGCTAAGCCACCCACTTAGCTGAATTCTCCAAGATGCAGAATACATATCTTGATAAATACAGAAGGATGAAGAAGGTGCATGACCAGCATGAAAGTGCATAACAAGCTCATACTAAAAGTAGGACCGAAGTTAAGGGCCACACACTCCACACTGGGTACATAGGTACCTGCAGAGATTTCCAAAGTGTACAGTGAGCCTAGATGTTATGAAGTCATGAACACCTGTCAGAGCAACGCTGGGGAGGAACAGAATTTGGTGAAGGGAGGCCGACAGCACATCAAATGTGTGTAGTGAACATGGAAGAACACAACCAAATGACAATAGTGTGACTTAGTACCAGGTCAAGAATTAACTCACTGATTAGGCATCTATAGACCAAGAACAAAACCCACATTACAAGAAAATTATACCAATACAAAACCAGGAGGAGTTGCCAAACCACTGAAATGATATACGGACTCTTAGACTCCTGTACTTAAATTTTAGAATCCCTCTTTTTATGTATTTTGCTGTTACCCAAAGCTTATGTATTTTCACGTGTAGCATACATGAGTTATCTTTGGAAAGAAAACGAGATGTTGTATTATCAGCTTTGGACTGCTGTCCCTTTAAAAGTGCAACAAATAAATGAGCTAATTGCTAATATGTTATTAGATGATCACAGGCCACAGACACTCTGCACTGTAGCATTTGAGATAAAGTTTATTTTGTAGGGTGTATCTTCATTTAGTGTAAATAAACCCATCAGAGATCTTCAAGTAAACGGAATCCACATACCTCATTTGTGTGGTATTTTGATAACACAACAATTCTATTACAGTCAGTTTTCTTCTCTCATTTAATAAGGAAAGTGAGAGCATTAAAATACGCTTTTGATATCCCTCTGATTTGTTTTCAAAGTTGCTCACATCAGTGTCAAAGTGCTTCCTCTTTTGTCTTCGAATTTCCAGAAATTATCATAGAAACAAAATTCTGTCTCTTAACACATGGTTCAGAGGGGAAGCAGCCTTGCTTTCTTTCTAAGCTGGAATGCCCTAGTTTTATTAATTCAGAATGTTTCTTCCTTAACTGGATTGCAGCTGTTCCTTGATCTGGGTGGGAATTTCCAAGTTTCACTTCGATAAGCAAATAAAACAAATTTAGCTTTTCAAGCATGGACTTTGAGAATTTTACTTTGACCACAATTGAAATACACTGAAAGGAGACATTTTCAAGACTACGGGGACAATCCTGGGGGTAATCAGATTAATTGGATAGTCTTTTAAAGCTTCAGCATTTGCAAATGGGCTGAATGACTTTGTTGCTGTCTGATTGTTTACGGTAATGTAGTCATCAGACTCCAGAGCAAAAAATACACAATATAATGAGTGTCAGATGACTACAGTCTTTTAAAATGGATTTTTTTTAGGACAACCTCACCATTCTTCTCCTTCATGGAACCTGGGAATCATTGGCATGGCTATCATTTATTGCCCTTAAAAAGATGGTAGTGAGTTGCCTTGAACCACTGCAGACTTTTATTCATTCAGGGGATGTGCACATTGTTAGCTAGGCCTGCAATTCTTGTCTATACTTAATTGCTTTTAAGAAAATGGTGGTGAGCTGCCTTCTTGAACCACCGCAGTCCTCATGCTGATTGGGGGAGGTGACAGTCTAGTGGTATTATTCCTGGTCCTGGTAGTGTTCTGAGGACCTGGGTTCGAATCCTGACACAGCAGATGGTGGGATTTGAATTCAATAAAAATCTGGAATTAAGAGTTTAATGATGACCATGAATTTGCTGTTGATTGTTAGGGAGAAAAAAACCCATCTGGGTCACTGATGTCCTGGCCATCCTTACCTGACCTTGCCTACATGTGACTCCAGATCCATAGCAACGTGGTTGATTCTTAACTGCCCTCTAGGCAATTAAGGTTCTGCAAACAATGCTGGCCTAGACAGACACCATCATCTTCTGAATGAATATTTGAAAAAAAAAGGTAGGCCCACAATAGGAGGGAATTCCAGAATTATGACCCAGTGACAGTACAGAATCAGTAATACATTTCCAAGTGTGGTTTGGAGGGCAACTTACTAGGATGGTGGTGTTTCTCCTGTATCTGCTGCCCTTGTCCTTCTAGATGGAATGGTTATGGGTAGAAAGATGCTGTTTAAGGATCTTTGTTGAATTTCTCCAGAGCATCTGCAGAATGGAATAGATTAGAATAGGCATTTATTGTCACTTGTATATTTTACAAAAAAAATACAGACACAGCTGTTAACATGGATTGGAGGTGGAAGGAGTGAATGTTTGTGGAAACGGTGCTAATCAAGTGGTCTGCTTTGTCCTGGATGGTGTCAAGCTTCTTGATTGTATTAGAGCTGCTGTACTCATCCAAGCAATTGAGGAATATTCCATTGCATTCCTGACTTTTGTCCTGTAGATGGTGGTCACATTTTTTGAGAGTCTAGTGGTGAGTGAATCGCTGCAGTATTCCTAGTCTATAACCTGCTGTTGTAGCCACTATATTTATATGGCTGGTCCAGTTCAGTTTCTGGTCAATAGTAACCCCCAGGATGTTAATAGTGGTGTTTCAGTGATAAATGTCAAAGGGCAATGGTTAAAATTTATCTTATTGGAGATGCAGATAGAGTTTAATTTGGATAAATGTGAGGTATTGCATTTTGGTAAAATGAACAAGCGCAGGACTTATGCAGTTAACAGTAGGGCCCTGGTAGTGTTGTCAAACAGAGAGACTGAGGGGTTCAGGTACATAATTCTTTGAAAGTTGTATCACAGGTAAACAGTTTGGTTTATGAGGCGTTTAGTACTCTTGCCTTAATTGCTCAGACCGTTGTGTACAGGAGCTGCACTGTTATGTTGAGATTGTACAGGACGTCGGTGAGGCCACTTTTGGAGTACAGTTCTGGTCACCCTGCTATGGGAAGGATATTATTAAACTGGAAAGGGTGCAGAATAGATTTACAAGGGGGTTACTGGGACTTGAGGGTTTGAATTAAAGATAGGCTGGAACTTTTTTCACTGGAGCATAGGACGTTGATGGCTGAGGTATTTAAAATCATTGAGGGGCACAGATAAGGTGAATAGTTAACATATTTTTCCTAGGGTTGAGGAGTTCCAAACTAGGGGGCATATTTTTAATGTGAGAGGGAAAGATTTAAATGGGACCTGAGGAGCAACATTTTTCACACAGAGAGTGGTTCGTATGTGGATTGAACTGCCAAAGGAAATGCAGGTAGATGCAGGTACAGTTATAACATTTAAATGACATTTGGACAGGTACACGAATAGGAAAAGTTTAGAAGGATATGGGCTAAATGCAGGCAAGTGGGTCTAGTTTAGTTTGGGAAACTTGGGCGGCAGAGACAAGTTGGACAGAAGAGTTTGTTTCTGAGTTGTATGGCTCTATGACTCTACATTGCTTATCACTTGTCAGCACAAGACTGGATATTGTCCAAGTCTTACTCCATTTGGAGATGGACTGCTTCAGTCTCTGAGGAATCATGAGTTGTTCTGAACATTGTACAATCATCAGTGGACATGCCCAGTTCTGATGTTATGATGGAGGGAAGGTCATTGAAGCAGCTAAAGATGGTTGAGCCTAACACCCTACTCTCAGGAACTCCCACTGACATGTCCTGGAGCTGATAAATGAACTCCAACAATCACAAATATCTTCCTTTGTGCCAAGTATGACTCCAACCAGCAGAGAGATTCTCCCCTGCCACAGCCATTAAATCTAGTTTTGTGAGAACTCCTTGATGCCACATTTGATCAAATGCAGCTCTGATGACAAAGGCAGTCATTCTAACCTCCCCTCTAAAGTTCAGCTCTTTTTTCCGGTTTGAATAAAGGCCATAATGAGGCCAGCCGCTGCGTGGTCCTGACGGAACCCACACTGAACAGGTTATCGATGGGCAATAGCTGCTTAATAGCACTCTTGATAACACCTTCTAATCTAAAAAAAAAACTTTACCTATTTTTCTAATCAACCTGTGCAGAGATGTTAGTACACACCTCTGGGGCAGATGGGACTTGAACCCAGGTCTCTTGGTCCAGGATGATACCTTCTATCATGTTGCTAATGATTCAGAGCAGCCCAATTGGGCAGTAACTGTTTGAGTTGGATTTATCATGCATTGTCTGTACAGGACATACCTGGTCAATATTCCACATTGCCTGGTAAATGCTAGAATTGTATCTGTACTGTAATAGCTTGGCTAAAGGTGCAAACAATTCTGGAGCATGTGTCTCTAGTACTACAGCCAGGATGTTGTCAGGCACAGAGACATGCAGATTGGGGAGGATGACGTTTTTTATTTGTCTCCTGTTGACTTTTTCACCACCTATTGCAGGTCCAATCTGTCAGCAATATCTTTCAGGACTCAGCCAACTCAGCCTGTAGTATTACTAATAAGCCAGTCCTGCTAGTGGATATTAATATTCTCTACAGGTTCTGTCACTGTATCTCTGTATGTCGATCTGTCGCTTTTTATCTGTTTGTTACTCTGTAACTGTGTGTGTCTCTCTCTGTTCTCTCCCCCTCTCCAGTATCAACTCCTTCCAAGCTCCTAAAATTTCAATCAAGTCAGTGTTCAACCTTGTATATTCTATGAATTACCAACCTAGTTAATGTAATGTGGTTATTGACAGGGAAATATATATACCTTGTGTAGGTAGTCACATTAACTAATTGATAAATGTGCATTGGATGCTCCTTGCTATCAATTGGTTGATTTTACCAGCATGATTCATTGCTACCAGCTGCTTAAATTATACAATGGTAACAGAAAATAAAAATGGCTTCACGGCCATGCATGGGTTTTCTTTTGGGAAACATAATTATATGTGAACTTTTCTAGGCAATGTTCACTAAAGTTGATTCGGATTCAAAATCTGTACTAATTAGGAAAACTTCTTTTAAGGTATCAAACCTTTTCCATGTGTCAAACAATTTAAGAAGCTTCATATGATAATTTTGCACCTTATGAACGTGATTTTTCATTTTGAGGCTAAGTATGAGAATGGACGTGCTAGTTATCCACTTACCGCCTCATTGCTGAGAAAATATTACTAATCAGCTTTGTATGAGCTGACTAGCAACCTTCAGCAAGTAACCCATCCTATCGCAGTCCTGAATTCAGAAGGCAGCTACTTCTTGGTCCCAAAGACCATCAGTCAAGGCTTATTTCTCAAGGAGAAGCAAAATCTTTTTCTTTTGTTCTTTGTGGTATGGGGGTCATGCACAGAAAGGAGTCAAGGAGATTGGAGGCAGGGACCAGAGGTTGACTTTCAGAGGGCAGCCTGTCGCTCCTTACCTGTGCTTCTGCACAAGTATCTCTCCAGGATCAACTCTCCCGATTATTTCCACATCTTGCCACCTTCAGGAAGAGGAAAATTCCACCATTTTTCTTTGATTAGGGCAACAGAGACACTTTCAGTTATGAACACTGTCTCTGATCTGTGTGTCATTAACACTCTGTTTATTTGAAGTGTGTACTGTCACATTTGTAGACTTTACTCCAGATATTTTATAACATCAAACACCATTTCTACAAACAAGCCCTTGTTCCCTATGTAGTGGAGTGTGACTTTTTCATGCACAACAGCTGCTAATCTAGCACTACAGAGGGGTGGACCAGGATGGTCTGTCATGTCATAGATGTCATCTTAGAGCCGACATGAGTACATCTCTGCAGACATTTACAATTATAAAAACAATAAGAAATCGCCATCTCTCCCTATACTTCATAGAATCCCCACAGTGTGGAAGCAGGCCATTTGAGTCCACGCTCACCCTCGAAAGAGCATCCCACCCAGACCCACCCCCTACCCTAGACACAATGAGCAATTTAGCATGGCCAATCCACCTAACCTGCACATCTTTAGACTGTGGGAGGAAACCAGACCACCTGGGGGAAACCCATGCAAATACAGGGAGAATGCGCAAACACAACACAGACAGCCACTCAAGGCTGGAATCAAACCCAGGTCCTTGGCATTATGAGGCAGCAGTGCTAATCACTGAGCCACTGTGCTGCCCAGTAATTCAGCATTCATCCAACAAACCTGTCAGTTATTTAATCACATTGAATTCATTAGATGTTCATTTTTATCTGAGTGAACCAAGAAAGAGCCAAAAGTGTCTCAGTCAACCTGTGCAGGAGGCAATAAATCACTATATGTTTGCCCCCTTCCCAACCCCAAATAATCTCCAGGGGAGCCTCTGTCTTTCTCCACACACCCCACAGAAACGGGTTACTACAGATCAAAGCTGACCATTAGGACTGGGCGTTATCAATCAATATGCTGTGGCAACTGATTTAGCATTAGTGTGGAACAAAGCCAATTTTGAAAATCTGGTGATTAGTTACAATTATATTTGTCTGTAATGTTCAGATCTGGATTGTTGTGTGTAAAAATGATCTGAACAGTCTTTCCTCATAAGAAGGCAGACAAAGCTTCTGTTCCATTCTCAGGCAATCCATGAGGAATGTGGATTCACTCCAAAATAATCGAAGTCTATGGGAAGCAAAATGAAAGTGACTGAGCATATCGAGTGAAAATAGATGTTGTGCATTAAATTGACAGGGCCCCTATCCATCATGCGTTGCTTTTGTAATGATTCATTCTGCAACATCATGAGAGAGGATGTAATGTAGACTGAGACCACATATGTTTTCTCTCTAAGAATATTGTCCACTATCCAATGTGTATAAATTTGAGAGGGACTTTTTGTCCTTAATTCCATGCATCTTGATTTCAAAATTCTATATCGCTCCACAAAACACATCATTCACTAACTTTACTTGTGGCCTTATTTTACAAGTTGCTGTTTTTAAAACCTCATGAAATTAACACCTGAATTCCCTCGACGTCATTTGCACCAATGTATATAACTTCACATTTAATGATTAGTAATTGAGTTTAGCGATATTTTTGACCATTGCCATTTCATCCTTGCAACTTCTTACGGACCACATTTATTTATTATTCTTCCTATTGTATTAACGTCTCTAAATGTGGCCCAATGAGAATTCCTAGCCATCTTTCTGAATCTTCGACGCATACAGGGCACAAAAGGAGCTCTTAATCAGAATCCTGCAACACATTGCAACATATTGCAACACACCTTTAATAACTCTGAAAAATTACCCTTAACTTCTGTTCTTTGTAATCCCATGCTTTTAATCAAATTTAGCACCCTTTCCCAAATTTCTTGCTCTTTAATTTTCTCATTTGGTCTGTAGTGTGGTACCTAATAAAAGAAATTCTGAAAATCCGTGACCACATCTGTCACTTCTTCAAAATGTTTTTTTTTGTAATGTTGACTACAATCATCCTTTCTGGAATCTGCAACTGTTTCTAATTTCATGTAAATTAGTTCTTTTCAGGGTAATTTTAATCTAACCAGGTTATAAGCAAACCAATTGAGTCAACAAGCCATTTTCTGCTGTACCTCCGTTTATTTTCCATTGGCATTTTTGGAAGTAAAATCAGTTGAAGTGAAAAGCAGTAGGCTAACATTACCAATTATATCTTGCAGAAATGCCAGCTTTTCTACACCAAATTAACTGGAAACTTTTAGAATCTGTCCATGTGGGCAACAAATGTATCTATTGCTTTTGATCAAAAGTGCAGCCTAATTCACTAATAATATGCAAACAGTGCAAGAATATTGTTGAAAAATCCATCTGGCAATCTTTCCAAGGACTGCAGTCTGCAGTTTACAGATACGACACCTAGAATGGTTAACTACAGTACGGGCGCTTATGCTTTTCATTAGGTGAATATAAAAGTTTTGTTCCATTTGAAGTTGAATTGAAGGTTCAAATTACATGTACCTCTTTCAGTGGTGCAAATTTTACCTCAGCCATCACTTAAGTACAGTGTTAAAATTATTATTTTTATTGCAACTAATCATTGTGGTTGTAATTATTGTATTTATTCTTAATTGTCCATATTTATTTAAGTGATTTACTGTACCGGCTTTTATCTAGATATTAGCACTGGTTGTATATGGCAGAGCTTCTTAAAAAGATTTTATGGCTGGCAGTTCTTTTGATATCCTAAATGGCTTTTAAATTTGCGATGGCCGCAACATCAGAAATTTTTGACTTGCAATGCCAACATTTTTAGTTGGATCAGTTAGAAATATGGAAGATGGTACATTGTCATTCCACTTTTACCTGATTGAATAACTGATGGTGTTTATAAAGAACCCTTAGAATATTTTGCTTTCATAAGGTACTTCAAAAATGTTACCACATAAAATATAACAGTAAACCTCGTAAGTGGTACTGCGTTGAGGAGGTTTGTCTTCACTAACAAGTTTGTGAATCTGTGGGATTCCCTGCTCACTGAAGCAGTTGAGGCTGTCTCGTTGAATGTTTTTAAGGCAAAGATAGATTTTTAAACAGTAAAGAAATTAAGGGTTATGATGAGTGGACGGGTAAGCAAAGCTGAGTCCATGAGAAGATCAGCCATGATTTTAATGGATGGCGAAGCAGGCTCGACAAGGCCAGATGGCCTACTCCTGCTCCTATTTCTCATGTTCTTATTTCTCATGTAAGAACCTATTAGGGCAGGTGATCAAAAACATCGAGGCTCTTAAAAATTGTCCGAAAGGAGCTGAAGGGAGAGATCTGAGAAGAAGTTAGATATCCTAGACTTGAGGTAATTGAAAGCCTGGCAGCATTCTTATCCCCAAATAAGAAGGTTGAGTGTTTGAGACTAGAGAGTTGAACAGAAAATCATGGTTCAAATTCAATAAAATACTGAGGAAGTACTGTACCGGGGAGGAGATGACCTTGTGGTCTTATTGCTGGACTGTTAATGCAGAGACCTGTGTAATGTTCCAGGGACCTGGGTTTGAATCCTGCCATTGTGGATGGTGGAATTTGAATTCAATAAAAAATGTTGAATTAACAGTCTAACAATGACCATGAATCCAATGCTGATTGTTAGAAAAGCCCATCTAATTCACTAGTGTCCTTTATTGCCATCCTTACCTGGTCTGGACTACATGAACCACCGCAATATAGTTGACTCTTAACTGCCCTCTGGGCAATTAGGGATGAGCAATAAATACTGGCCTAGCCAGTGACACCCTCACCTTGTGAATGAATGAATAAAAAAATGTGCTGCACTATTAGAGGTGCTGCCTTTTGTCTGGTATGTTAAACTGTAAAACTGCTGCTTTCTGAGATAGATTTAAAGAACTCGGCCCAGTTTTAAACATAAGCAGAGGAGTTATTCCCAGTTCCCTCACAAATACTCACTACTTGATCAATGACTAAAATAGATAATCTGGTCCATTGGTGCCTATAGGAGCTTTTTATGCACAAATTGACAGCTGTGTTTCCTGCACTATAACAGTGAATACATTTCACATGGTATTAAAGCACTCTGAGACACCGTGAGGTTGCCAAAGGTGCTATATAAATGAAAGCCTTTCTTCTTAATATTTGTTACCTTGATGCATTGCTAAATGCATCTTTTATGGTTACGATGGGGCTCTAGCAAAAAGGTAGAAGAAACATTCCCAGAAGGGGAAAGTAATTAAAGACCACTTAATTGTAAAATTTTACAGTCTCTGTTGTGTGTCTGTGTTGTATAGTTTTCTCCACCTGTCAAGGTTAAACATTTCCCTAGACAGATATCCATATGTTGGATGAAGTCATATGTTGGCCAAGGCTGACAGACATACTTGGCTCATGCTGTGAAAAATGAGACTCCTTTTTTTAACTTCATTCATTGTAGATGTTGTATTGCCAAAAATAACACTTGGTTTGTCCTGGAATAACATGTAGGTCAATTCAAATCTGTAGTTTGGCAAGATGAAGGGGTTCTAGTGAAAATGGATGCTGAATTCTATTGGCCCAATATCCCTGGGAAACATTAAGCTTATCAAGTTACACAATTTATCATTGCAAAGCAGGCAACACACCCTGGATATTTAACAGATGCAGTAAAAAATGACACTGGGGTTACCTTAGTTTCCAGTAACATTACAAGTCAATTAATATCAACTATTTAACAGTTTGAATGTTCTTGTTTTGATAGTAATCTGCCAGATATTAGTGGCCTGATGACTGAGATTTTGCTAATGTGATCTTTTATTTCATATTTCTAATTAATGTAGTGTGCACGTATAAAATACAGCTGTTCTGTATAATAACCAAGGAATTAAGTTTACAAGACTAAAATTCACTTTTTGTTTTCTTACTAAAAGTATGCATTAATATAGTTTAGAGATGAACTATTGTAATACGATAATCATGGTGAGGTGGTGGCACAATATTGAGGGGGTCATGTTTCGGCTGTACAGGACATTGGTTAGGTCACTTTTGAAATACTATGTTCAATTCCCACTGTAGGAAAGATGTTGTGAAACTTGAATGTCTTCAGAAAAGATTTATGAGGATGTTTCCAGGGTTGGATGATTTAAGTAATAGGGAGAGGCTAAATAGGCTGGGGCTATTTTTCCTGGTGCATCAGAGGCTGGCGGGGGTTGGGGGTGGGCATGAGCTTATAGAAGTTTATAAACTCATGAGAGGCATGGATACGGTGAATATACAAGGTTTTTTCCTCAGGGTAGGAAAGTCCAAAACTAGAGGGCATAGGTTTAAGGTCAGAGGGGAAAGATTTAAAAGGGACTTAAGGGGCAACTTTCTCATGCTGAGGATGGTGCGTAAATGGAATGTGTTGCTAGAGGAAGTGGTGGAGACTGGTACAATTACAACATTTAAAAGGCATCTGGATGGGTATATGAATAGGAAGAGTTTAGAGGGATATGGGCCAAATGCTGGCAAATGGGACTAGATTAATTTAGGGTTTCTGGTCGGCATGAGCGAGTTGTACCGAAAGGTCTGTTTCCATGCTGAACATCTCTATGACTGTACGATTCTATGTCACCTACTCAGAATAGTGATGTGTCCAGACCCACAGTGATGTAGTTGACTCTTAACTACCCTCTGAGTAATTGAGGATGGTCAGTAAATACTGGCCTATTGCAACATCCATATCCTACGAACAAATTAAACAACAATTCAACAGGACAAGAAAAACTGTAAGCGAGTAAAGCCTGAGCAAACTTTTGATACATTTGGGAATGTTGCAGCAAAATAATAGATATCACTAGCTAGTTGTCTAATTTAACAGTTATCTAATCGGGGAACATCTGACGAAGTTCACCAAAAATATTTACAAAATTCAAAATATGTTATATTACATCGTTATACTTACGCTTGAATATGCCACAAATATATGCTAAAATAAAGAATGGGCATTTATATCACAATTACAGTGTAATTATAAATTTACCTAATTTGTCTAATGTTGATCTTTGAACAGCAGAGGGTAGATTTGAACTTGCTGTGGATCCTCATAGGAAACTGCAGCAGAGTTAATTTTTCTCCCAGCTTCAGCCACAGTGGATTTAACTGTGGAGCCTTTGTAATATGTTAGATGACAACTTGGTTCCTGGAACAAAAAGAGGTTGCCACTCTGCTGCAAATCCTTTGGTCTATCACTGGAACTTGAGTAAGAGTGTCAGTGGTGCTCTGCGCATTTGCAAAGGGTGACAGTTAACAGGCTACAGCAGGAAAGGCCTCAACATTTTCTGTTGGGCTTGGGAGCATTGGCAATTTTCTTTCAAATTTCCTTGGATTCAAAAAAGGCGCTGCAGGATTGAAAAATTGCTAATATTGCACTGTTGTTCAAAAGAGATTATAAATTTTAGCCCAGCGATTACAGATCAGTAAGCTTAACTTCAGGGCTGGGGAATCTTCTCAAAATGATTATTCAGGCTAACGTTAATAGTCACATGGAAAAATCGAGATTGATTCAGAAGGATCAGCATGGATTTGTTTAGGAAAATCAAGCCTCATTAACTTTTTTGAGCTTTTTGATGAGGCAACAGAGAAGTTTGATGTGGGTAGTGCTGTTGACATGATACATGTGGACTTCAAAAAGATGTCTGATGCTGTGCCACACAACAGACTTGTGAAGATAGTTACAGGTCATGGAATAAAAAGGACAATAGCAACATGGATACAAGATTTGCTGCGGGATAGGAAACAGAAAGAAATAGTGAATGGTTTTTTTGGGATGGAGGAAGGTTTGTTGTGGAGTTCTGCAGGGTTCAGTATTAGGACCCTTGCTTTGCCTGAAATTTACACATATAATCTAGACACCGTTCCACCTGCACCAAAGATAATAGCTGTGCCACCCACTTCCATCTCTCATAAAGCCCGCCTGTCTCATTCCAGGAGGAAAACAGCCCAGTTTAGGGCAGAAAGAGTCAATATGCCTGTCATTCAGCTCCTCACCCCTAATATGGAGAAAGTCCTGACTCTGACCAACCTGAGCAGGGCTGGTACTGGAGTCTACCCTTAACTTACTGTGCCAGGGCAGCCTGAGCAAAGGCTGTTCTCTTGACTTGAATGAGGACTGATGACAACTACAACAAGCATCTTGGCTTTGTGTCTGCACGAACTGGCAAGACAAAGCAAGGCAGCGGTAATATGAGCCTGCTATCTTAGGTTGAGGGGAGAAAGGGTAAAAAGGCAAGGTAAGGGATGTTTGAGTACCTAGGTAGGCTCAGAGTGAATGGGCACAATGACAGAGAGTGAACAGCCCAGAGATTATGCCTGATCCAGTCCATGTGCTGGGGATGTGTTGCTGAGTGTACAGCGTCTTCGCTGCCATGTTACAATCATAGTTGCCGGTGCAGCCCATGATACAGCATTGAAGTACAGAAGCAGCCTGTAAATGAATTGGGGATACGCAATGAGGGTTCTTAGAAGCTGACACATTGGAATGCCAATGTCAGTGGACATGGGGCACATGTGGCCAAATGCTCTTGGAGCTCACCCTGGGATAATAGGTGACTGATTTCTAACATAAGGATTGTTCAGAGCAAGCAGCAAGTTGAATTCCCCAGGTACTTGCTCTGGTTTCCTTGTTGAATTTTCCCAATGTCACGTTTGTTTGGTGAGGTTGGTAAGATGGGAGGCTGAATGTTAATGAGGCAAGTTGTGGGATTAACAAGGCGTTTACAAATCATTAATCATCATCAATTGGCATCTCACTGCTGCCTAGTGAGAATCTCGCCCACGCTGCTAACGAAAAGCAAAAAACATGGAATGAGATGGTTTCAGGCATTAGAGATGGGCCTTGTCACCCAACTTTGCCACACATATCACCAAAGGCCACATTGTTCAGACCCAGAGAATCCCTACAGTGTGGAAACAGGCCATTTGGCCCAACAAGTCCACACCACCCCTTCTGAATAACATCCCGCCCAGACCCATCTCCAAACCTTTTCCCTGTAACCCTGCATTTCCCATGGTTAACCAATCTATCTTACAAATCCCTGGACACTATGGGCAATTTAGCATGGCCAATCTACCTAACCTGCACATCTTGGACTGTGGGAGGAAACTGGAGCACTGAGCAGAAACCACACAGACATGGGGAGAATGTGCAACCTCCATACAGTCACTTGAAGGTGGAATTGAACCTGGGTCCTTGGTGTTATGAGGCACTATTGAGCCACCGTGCCACCCTGTTAGATTCCACCCAATATCTTTCTGCATGATGCCCATGTTCCTTGATTCCTTTAGTTTCTAATATTCATCCCTGCTTCTTGGGTATATTCAATGACTGAGCTTTCAACATCACTCTGTAGTAGTGAATTTCAAAGATTTTGATTGAAGAAATTTCTGCTCATTCAGTCCTAAATGCTCAAGACTCCCAACCAGCAGAATCTTCCTTCCCAGATTAATCCCATCAAACCCATCACAGATTTACAGCTACACTATAATTTATAGCCTAACTCAAAAAAGAGCCAGAAAGCTTTGCATAATATGGTTATCCACTACCAACATTTCAACTCTCTTCATCTTTTCTCATTAAACGAAAGCCAGCGTCGTTTATACATTGTTAACTTTTCATTTTGAAACAATTCAAAGGTAACAAAATCCTCTTGTTCAATTCTTTTGTACTGCAAGAGTGAATTTGTTCTTTTGACTAGGGTTATAAATGAGCAGTAGAGGAAATCTCCCATAATGAGACGTCTGACTTAAATGGCGTAAAGTATGCTTGTGATCTAGCTGATAGCTTGAAATGCATAACAGGAAATGCTTTGTGTGACCGAAGGAGTTGGATAATCGTATTCCTGGAGATTTCAATCTTCAGTATGCTGACACCATATTTTTCTAAACTATTTTGCTTTGACATATTTTTAATTCCTAAATTATTAACTGAAACAAGTCTGAAACTGTCGGATTCGAAGTAACTTGGACACACCCTTAAAGGAGCCTTCAAATAAAATAGTTCCAAGTTGGGTTAAACTCTGTTATGAGAGAAAAAAAAATAGACTTGTGAAATGCACATTGCATAGAATCCTACAGTGTGGATACAGGCCATTTGGCCCATCAAATCCAGCCTCTACCCTATCCCTGTAACCTTGCATTTCTCATGGCCAATCCTACATCCCTGGACACTATAGACAATTTAGCATGACTAATCCACCCAACCTGCACATCTTTGGGCTGTGGGAGGAAACCGGAGCACCCGGAGGAAACCCGTGCAGACACGGGGAGAATGTGCAAACTCCACACAGACAGTCACCAGAGGGTGGAATAAAACCCAGGTTCCTGGCACTGTGAGGCAGCAGTGCTAACCACTGTGCCACCCCTAAACAGCCGCTCACTCAGCTGAGCTAGCTAATCCTAATTTGTCACACTTTTCTGAATTGCTTGTCAAGTTTTTTTTACAATTACCCTGAAGTGTTTTTTCTAAAGCATGTAGGCAAATGCAACTGTGAATTGACGGTCAGAGATCTGAGTTTTTTTTTAAATGGCATAATGTGCTGGCCCACCTGAAATTTTCAGAAGGGTGGATGGGAGGAAATTAATCGTGCAGGAGGCAGAAACTCAGTTTCCTGACAGTAGGTTAAAGTTAAGTTATTAAGTACTCTGAACCTTGTATGTGGCCTAGTGTTTCCAACCTTCAAGTAATTCTGCTGGGGGTGTCCTATCCAGGTGCTGTTGCAGCCTCCTTGATCTGACTTGTTGGAGGCGTTAGAGTTTCAGTAGGTCCCAGTGTGGTCCAGACCTCTTGCCTTTCTGCTCGTTGTATTTGGCTTATGTCCAACGAGCTTGGAAGAATGTCAATGCGTGAGAAAGCCTGACCCAGCTGCCTCCACACTTAATCTAAAAATAAGGCCTCCTACCCATTGATGGTGTCAGTAGCTTAAGGGAAAATAGTGATCCAGGTAGCAGGAGATCACTTCCCATCTTCAAATAGTGTCTCCGTTGAAGACACATATGTGACTTATGTTTAACATCTTTCACAAAGGCCTGACCTTCTGAAAGTACTGTGGTGCCTTAACAGGGCGCTGAGGTATCCACTGACATCATAAAGTGTCCAATTTTCACTACCGAGGTAGATAGCTTCAGTTGGGAGATTTCCCTACTTGACAGACTTGCCTAAGTTTAAAGAACTCCACACGCAGTTTTCATTCAGTGGAGGTTTGGGGGCTGGGGAGTGGCTGAAGTTGGGTTTGCTGATCCTGGAAGCAGAATAAAGGCAATCATGGGGCTGGGAGAGTGCCAGGTCTGGCTTGTTAGAAGGCCTTTCTCACGTTTTGTTAGACTCTTGTTTTAAAATGTTATGACATCTAGTCCTTACCCTGCACACCAACCCACACCTCATCCAGCCTCATGGCCTCTGTGCCAACTCACATCTCCCACCCAAACTCTTGCCCCCATGAAGTCTTTACAATAGTTCCTCATTCCTCCATGCCACCTGTATAGTCACCTCATCATCTCCATGTGAGCTCCATAGTCATTCATCCTGTATCCACTATGAGCAGATCTTGGGAGCTTTGTAAGATGAAAAAAGAAGGCTGAAAACAATATAATACATCTCTCACTCATACACCCTTCATAGTGATAACTCTCACTCTTGAAGCCCATTCAAAAGAGTTTTAATGCCCTCAAATGTTCAATCCCTAATAAAAGTAATCTACTCAATACTTACATAAAAGTGGTGAATTCTTTAATAGTGCCTTCAAACTGTCAATCAAACTCTGGTCTTAGAACCCTAAGTTTATTAACAACAGATTTTGAAACTCGTGCATTCACAATGAGTAAGAACAGTCCTAGGCAAATGGCAATAAAAATTATAGTGAAACTATGGAATAACTGGTCATGTTGTTAGCTTACACCACATAGCATGTAAATCTAGGTAAAATGAAAACTGTGGATGCTGGAAATTAGAATCCAAAAAAGAAATTGCTGGAAAACCTCAGCAGATCTGGCAACATCTATGCAGAGAAAGCAGACTTAACATTTCAGGTCCACTGACCCTTCTTCCTAGCTCTGAAGGACTATAACTAAGCAGGAAGCTTTGCATGAGTGAGAACTAAGGAATGTACCCTGTACTGAGTGGTCTTTCTGATGGTTTCACAATGGACCAAGACTGTAATCATGATGAAGACTGGCTCCTCCAGAAACACGAATGAGAACAAAAATTGGTATATGTGAGTCTGAGGAAGGACCAGAGTCAGAGTGATGTTTGAGTCTGACGCTGAATGGAGCAGGGAAAGGAAAGGGCTTCTTATGTTTTGAAGAAGCAGGAGACCACAAGTTCAATGTAATGCGAAATATGAGGTTGTAATTCACAATCCACAATTTTTGTTTATCGTTACAATTTATTTTTACAGAAAGATATGCAAAATACTATCCTGGTTTGCAGCAGTATTCCATGGCATTCCTGTATTTCACATTGCTTGGACTAGAGATTTGGAGTGTGCTATTGGTCCAGTTCTTTTGGAATCTTTAAGTGCTCATTTAGTGAGGCCAATAATAGGAGACCTAACCTGAGAGCAGAAGACAATCATTTCAAAGTTAGAGGTGAGGAGGGAATATTGAAACATGAGAACCAGATAGATGTAGGATGAGATTATGAAAGTCTGGAATTTTTCAAGCTTAATACTCTGCAGGTAACCTTTCATTTCCAATATGTGAAATGATCATGTGGGTATGATTGAAGCAAGAGATGTAAATTTCTTGACGCCTCGCTGAGCTTCAGGGCCTCCTAATTAAACACCATAATTCTGGGGCAGCTGGTTCTGTATATTCCATGTGGTTTGCCTGTGCTTGTCAAGTGTTCACATCAGCAACTTTAAGTCAGCAGTACCCTTTTTGCAATAATGTTAATCCATAAATGTTTCAGTTATTTAAGTCAAATGATGGAAGTTGAACATTCGATAACTTCTCATCCATTTGCTGTTCATTCCTAAAATATGTGCAAGCTTTTCACATCTAGCTGCTGAAAATCATACAAGTTGAATACATTTTAAAATACTGTTTTAAAGAATCTGGATTTGAGTCTTTGGACAGCAGATGAATTAAGAACTCATTGTAGTGGCATTTGGAAATATTTTATAGTGCTGCTTTGAAGTTCGCAACAATCTGTAACAGCAAGGTTGGCAGATAATCACTTGTGACATATTTCATATGCATACTTCCTCTGTCTAAGTGCTTGTCATTGACACTTCTGGCATGCTCTAATGAAGCCAGATGGACACGCTTGAGGTTTGGAGAGAGGACTGCACTGAGTATCTGCTGCTCCGAGCAGGTTGAAGTCATGTTACATGTGCAAGGAGATTGGATGGAGCAGTTCCATGCACTGTAGAACAAAGGATCTATTCAACTATTTTGATGGCGGGAAAGTAAATTTTCATGTTAAGCCACCTAGCTAGTTGCAGAATAATAACTGCAGTTAGTTTAATTGTTTCTGTCAAAGGGCTGACGTAGGCGCAAAGGGTCTAATAGCCTTCTTTTGGTGCTGCAAAAGGTTCCATTGTGCTATTATATTTAAACTGACTTCTGAAAAGTTGCTCCAGGATAATGTATGGGGTAATCAGTGATATTGGAGACCAGTGTAAGGGTCTGCAATTCACTTATAAATACCTTTGCAACTTGCAATATACATTCTATGTTTTGTGGATTAAATGCTTGTCACCCAGTGGTTATAATGTTGGATCTAATGAAAGGGGTCAGGGCACACTGTAGGAATCATTCAATGGTGACAAAGATGAGTTGAAGATGAGTTTTTTTTATTTCAAAATTGTTGAATTTTTTGAAAATAGTTCATAAATAGTAGTGTAATTGGAAATTGATATGGTGATTTTATATTTGAGAATTATTTTTACCAGGATGGTTTTCGGTATATTAATGTAACAGAGAAAAACGTGGCATGAGGAAAATGTGAACACATTGGGAGTGATAAAAAGTTTGGTTAAAACTAGGTTTTAAGGAGAGTTTTGCTGGAGGCAAGTGAGATGGAGAGAAATGTGCATTTAAGGAACAAAAACAAGAAAGTACGTACTTGGTGGATTAATGCAAAGTGACTGAGAGTGGGATCAAGGGATGGGACTGTATATGCAGTCAGTATAAGTAGAACCAAGACTTTGGGATGGGAAATAATATTGAATTAGAGATGTGGAAGGGAGAATTTTGGCATGATTTGATTATTTTGAGTATTTTAAATTTAAGAAGTTGAGAAACTGGGATCCATTAAAAGTCAGGTAGACAGGAGCAATTTGTGAGGATTAACTATAGACAACAGAGTTTGAATAAGCTGCAGTTTATATGGGTGAAGGATGCAAAGCCAGCCAGAAGGATATAGGTGTCTACTCTGGAGATGACAGAGCATGATTGAGGGTTCCATCAGCATTTGAGTTTGAATGGTGGGGAGGGGTAAGCAGTGAGAAAGCTGGCATTGTTTGTGATGAGGGGGATATTGGGTCAGAAAGGTGGAGTTGAACACAATGTCATGATTGCAAACAGTCTGGATCAGACAGAGAAGCTGACCAAGGAGAGGAATAGTGTAATTAAGAGGCTTTGTTCAAAAGAAAGAAATATGTGAGGGATTATTGTTTTACTTTATGGATTATAATTAGGGTGGAGGATCTGGCATTTTTGATTGGTTATTTTACCAGTCAGAAACAGGCAAAAATAATACAAGTGCTTAACCATGAAGAAAGAGGATAGCTGATTAATGTAAATGATAGGCTTGATGATCATGCCACTATAAATGGTTGATTTTGGAGTAGTACAGCAGATGGTGTAGGGTTGCACCAACACACAGTGGCATGAGGCCTGTTTACAGCCTTAATTTTCACGTAATGAATTTTGGTTTCAGTTGCATAGATTAAACATTAGAATGTCCAGAAACATTAAAAACACAACGTAATCTATTGATTGAAGCTTTCCTTTTAATGTTGTAGGTTGAATGAGTGGACTAGCAAGTTAAGATCAAAAGATACACCCATAGCATATTCAAGATGTGTTTCCTGTAATGAGACTTTGTGTGGACTTCCTGTTAACTTGCTGTGGATGCTTGACTCGTCTTTGTTAATAGGTCTCTGTCATCATAAAGAATACTTTCAACATGATTATTCCAATATTAAGGGATTAAATTCATAGCTTTAGGCTGAATGCAGTTTCGGGGTTAAGAATGACCATCTACAATTTTGTGGGCCCACGGTTCTGTTGTTTTCTCAGTTGCATTGCAGCACTCAATGATTAAGCAACTATCAGCAAGGCACAGTATCATTCATTTAAATGTGGACTTTAGGAAAGCTTGTTGGACATCTGCTAAATGGTTTCTGTCCTTAGATCTCATTAAAATTGATCTTAATGTCAAAATGGCACTCCCCCTCTCCTTCTGTAACCAGGACGGAGTGATAGAAAACAGCTAAGCCAGCTGTTTTGCAATCATCAATCTTTCAGGTTCTGTGACTTGTGTGCATTTTAGTTATTACAGCTGGGTTTTGAATCCCTGACTTAATAAATTGTGGCTATTGAAATGAATGTTTCATTTTACAAGAATCTTCTATGTCTAGCCATTTAATTCCTGTTTCCACACTTATAATGTTTCAGTTTTGTTATAATTACATCTTTACAAACTCAAGCTAAAAAAGTGGTTCCATTGAATCCCCATGGCAGGTAAAGAGACATGTTGAATTTGGGAGAACTGATGTAATGTGGGGAGGGGGAGTGTGAGCATATAGTCTAAATCTTAAACTTGAGCTGCACCTGCTTGGTGGGTGGGAAGCTTTCTAAGAAATGTCTGTGCTCACCTTTCCCTACCCTCAACTCCCCCAATTCCTCCCCAATCAGGGATTCTCCATTGGAAATCGCTGAGCATTTAAATACATTTATTATATTGGGCAGGTATGGACTGGATCATATTTCAACTAAATATTATATCTTCACAGGTGATTTTTGGACATGTCTTAGCCTGTGATGTTCGACATTGCAGTATACAGCAGAGAAGGATTTAAAACTTAAGCATCCATATTACAGACTGCAGGCTCCACGTGTTCAGGCACTGCAGACTTTCCATGGCTATTCTCACTCTGAACCAATACCCCAAAGCTTTGAAAATCATATTGTCAATTAATTTTGAGAAAATCATGTGTCAATTAATTTACACTGGATTCTGTTTGCCCCCGCAGAGGACTACCTGCAAAAAATATTCATTTAATAGTGTGGAGTTAAAAAAGATACAACATCTATTTCTACTTATACCATTCTGGCTGAATGACACAACAACAGTCAACCAATTGACTAGTCACAGCAATCAATCTCTGTCAAATGATCTATAACAGATGTAGAAATGACACAAGTAAAATGAGACAACTTGCAGCATTTCACACACTACTTGGACATTTTTACTCAAATGTTTATTCAAATTCTTATTTATCTGTGATTCATGTCAGAAATTCCCTGTATCACTGCACGCCTGAACGTCTGAACAAGAACAAGCCAGCTCGGCAGCAAGTCACCAACTTCATCCACAACCCGAGTTACAGATCTTTGCCATAACTTTAAACTGCATGCCTCCCAAAGATGAAACTTATCAAGTGGGTTTATTCCAATTGCAAAATTGTTGACTTTAATTTGTGTATACTGTATGTAGAGACTGAGTGAAATTACGAGTAACAGCAAACTGCTAATTTTATGTGAGAAACTAAATGTCAGAACAATTTGTCACAGAACCATAGCCATACAGCATGGAAACAGACCTTTTGGACCAACCAGTCCATGCCGTACATAAATCCAAACTAAACTAGTCCCACCTGCCTGCTCCTAGCCCAAACCTTTCCTAATCATGTACTTAGCTAAGTGTCTTTTAAATATTGTAACTGTGCCCACATCCACCACTTCCTCAGGAAGTTCATTCCTCACACGAATCGCCCCCTGTGTAAAAAAATTGCCCCCATGTCTTTTTTAAGTCTCTCTCCTCTCACCTTAAAAATGTGCCCCCTAGTCTTGAACTCCTCCATCCTAAGTAAAAGACACATACCATTAACCCTATCCATACCCTCATGATTTTATAAACCTTTATAAGGTCACCTCTCAACCTCCTTAGCTCCAGTGAAAAAAGTCCCAGCCTATTCAGCTTTTCTTCATAACTCAAACCTTCCATACCCAACAATATCATAGTATATCTCTTCTGAATCCTCTCCAGCTTAATAATATCCTTCCTATAAAAGGGCTACCAAAACTGGACTCAGTACTCCAGAAGAGGCCTCACCAATGTCCTGTATAACCTCAGTTGTACTCATCCAAAATCTCAGTTTCAAGAAAAAATGTTATTCTGTTAGCCCAATTGGGAATAACAATTTCCAAGAAATCTACAATGGTTAGTTTTATGTAGCTGTTAATTTATTTATAACTAAAATTATTATGTTATATTAAATCTTGCAAGGAAATTATATTTAATATGCTATCAGTCAACTAATGCTCGTGAATTCGTTGATTCTTACATCTAGTAATCTCTGAAAATATTCATACAGAAAATCTGGCACTATTTTATTTTGTTTAGGTCCATATATACTTCTTGATTAGTTATTTCATCAATATACATTTCTGAATATTGTATTCTATTCTTTCCCTAAAAAGTTATATGAAAATATTGCACCCCAGTTTTCCACATGCAAACAACCGAATGCAATCATTTCTAGTTCACTCACTCTTGCAGTTCTGACTGGTCAAACTTGATCATAAAATTTAGGATCTTAGGATAATAAAGACAATTAAGAATAATGGCAGAGGACATTGTCGATATCTGCACAAACAGTTGTCCCATGGTGACAGTAATCACAACTTGTGCAATAAATTAGAAATACAGGCAAAGAAAAGGGCAGTACAATTACAAACACTGAAATTGTCAAGAAAACTGAAGCAGGCAGCCGTAAAAAGCAGATACTTTAAGGTAAGCAGAGTAGATGGGATAATCATGATCCAAGTATTCCTGAAGAGAGACTTCCTCTCTCTTATGTCTCGTTCAGAACGTCCTGTTTCTCGGTAAATCAAAGGTTAAACACTGACAACGGGGCTGTCATTTCCTTGCCTGCTAAAACTTCAGCAGAGAAAATTGTTTCTGCTTGTGATGTGAACTATACTTGAGGAAATTAATCAGGACAATTTAGTAAGCTTCACTCGAAAGAGGTCATTATATTTGCTAGAAAGCAATTAGTAAATCATTACATTCTGTTGCTAATTTACTAAATTTACTAAAGACAATGAATATTAGCGAGTGTCATAATATATTTTAAGAGGGGTATAAAACATAGTACTAATTTCTGCAAGTCTGTTCAACTAAAAGAACTAGACATTCAAAATGATTTCTGGTTTTCATTATCAGTTAGCTCTCTTAATATTTATTATCATCGGTGAAATATTTTTAAAATAATCAGATTGTTATATGAATATTTTACATGACAGAACACCTTTAAGTTCAGTGTTGACTGAGATGTAAGAAAACAGCTACTAAAGGACAAACTATTGGTGCTGTCTTTGTCAATGAATAGCTAGTTTACAAAGAACAGGATTATGATTGAGTTATGCATGCAGAGCGAATCTTTCTCCCTCCAGGTAGCTCATCCCTGTAAAATGTTGCCAGTTACAGTTCATCTCTAATTTTAAAAAATGAGAGCATAGAATATTTTATGGCAAAATTGAACTCTGAGGGCTGGCTGTTAAATATTTTAATGATCCTTTGGGCCCTATGTGATACAGGACTATTCTGTTTCATTCAGTTGTACACAGTATTAGTCATTGTGGCCAATGATGGAAGATGTACACCAATCATTGAAAAGTCCGACAGAGTGAAGAGCTCAGTGCAACTGTAAAGGGCTGTATTTTACTCAAGGGCATACTGTGAGTGATAAAAACAGAAAATGCTGACAATGTGCCGCAGGTCTGGTAATATCTGTCGAGAGAGAGAAATAGAGTTAATGTTTCAGGTCAACTATCGACCAGAAATTTTGGGTGAATATTAATGCCCTCCATCATAGCGCGTTCCACCTGATCTGACTTTTTATCCCCAAAAATATGCCTTATTCATCATGCTTGATAGAGTTTAGTTTTCAGGATAAATCTGGTGTTGTGACCAATTCCTAGAGAGCAGAAATCTGACCTGACTTGACCGAATATTTTCAGTCCTCTCATGGAGATGAAAATCCTACCCCCAGAACCTCTAGCAGTAGTCAGAATGTGTGGCAGAAAATAAATAAGGAGGCAGAAAAGGCAAGTAAGAAAGGCACTACTACAGTAATCTTTGGGACTTCAATATACAGGTAGACTGGAAAAATCAGGTTGATAACTGATCCCAAGAAAAGGAATTTATGGAATGTCTACAAAATGGGTTTTGTTTTGGAGCAGCTTGTGGTAGAGCTCATCAGGGAATAGGCAATTTTGGATTTCATGATGTGTAATGAGGCAGACTTGAGTAGGGAGCTTAAGATGAAGGAACACCTTGGGGGCAGTGACCATAATATGCTAGAATTCATCCTGCACTGGAAGAGGGAGAAGCTGGAATCAGTGTACTGGTATTAAATTGTGTAAATGTAACTACAAAGACATAAGGGAGGAGCTGGCCAGAGTTGATTGGAAGGGGAGTCTACCAGGGAAGACAGTGGCAATGGCGGGAGGTTCTGTGGGTTGTTCGAGAGGGACAACAGAGATTAATCCCAAGGAAGAAAAAAACATACTAAGGGGAAGGCAAGACAACTATGGCTGACAAGGGATGTCAGGGGCAGCACAAAAGCAACAGAAAAAGTGTATGCTGTGGTGAAGATTATTAGGAAGCCAGAGGATTGTGAAGTCTTTAAAAACCAGCAGAGGATAACTGAAAAAGTAATAAAACGGGTGATAAGATAAAATATGATGGTAAACCAGCTCGTAATATAGAAGCACATTGCAAGAGTTTTTTAATTATATAAAAGGTAAGAGAGAGGCCAGCGTGGACATTGGACCACTGGAAAATGAGGCTAGGGAAGTAGTAATGGGGTAAAAGAAGCAATGGAGGAACTGAATGGATATTTTGCATCAGTGTTTATGGGGGAAGATACCAGTTGCATACCAGAACCTCAAGAGAGTCAGGGGTAGAGGTGGGTCTCGTGGCCATTACTAAGGAAAAGGTGCTGGGGAAGCTCAAAGGTCTGGAGCTGGATAAATAACCTAGATGAAATGGATGACACCCTTGGGCATGACAGAGATAACTGAAGAGATTTTAGAGGCATTGGTGGTGATCTTTCAGGAATCACTGGAGTCAGTGAGGGTCCCAGAGATCTGGAAAATGGGTAATGTAACACCCCTATTTCAGAAGTGAAGGAGGCAGAGACAGGTAATCAAAAGCTGGTTAGCCTGGCCTCAGTCAGGGAATGTGATGGCTGAGTGGTATTATTGCTGGACGTTAATCCAGAGACCCAGACAATGTTGCTGGGAGTCGGGTTCCAATCCCATCACGGCAGATGGTGGAATTTGAATTTGATAAATAGTGAATACATTGTCGCTTGTTGGAAAAGCCCATCTGGTTCACTAATGTCCTTTAGGGAAGGAAACTGCCATCCTTACCTAATCTGGTCTACATGTGACTCCAGACCCACAGCAATGTGGTTGACTCTTAATTGACCTCCAGGCAATAAATGCTGCCTAGCAGCAATACCCTCGTCCCATAAATGAATAAAGGAGTCATTGGTAAGATTTTAGAGTCCATTGTTAAGGATGAGATTGCGGAGCACTTGGAAGTGAATGATAAAATAGAGCTGAGTCAGCACAACTTCATCGTGGGGAGGTCATGTTTGACAAATCTGTTCTTTGAGGAGGTAACGAGCAAGTGAGACAAAGGAGACCCAATGAACATGATCGATTTAGAAGGCCTTTGGCAAGGTGCCACATAGGAGATTGATAAATAAGATAAGACCCCACGGTGTTAGGAGCAAAGTACAGCATGGATAGATGACTGGCAGAAGGCAGAGAATGGGGATAAAGCAGTCTTTTTCAGGAAGGCAGCTGGTGACTAGTGGAGATCCGCAGGGATCTGTGCTAAGACCACAACTATTCACGTTATACGTTATTAATCTGGACACAGAAACTGAAGTGAACTGTTTTGTTAAGTTTGTAGATGATACAAAGGTAGATGTAGGGACAGGTATAATTGAGAAAGTGAGAAGTTCTGCAGAAGGCTTTGGACAAGCTAGAGATTGGATAAAGAAGTAGCAGATGGAATACAGTATGGGAAAAGTATGCATTTTGGTTGGAAGAGTAAAAGCTTAGACTATTTTCTAACTGTAGAAGGTCTATGGAAATCTGAAACAGAAAGGGATTTAGGAGTTCTAATTCAGGAAACTCTTCAGGTTAACATGCAGGCTCAGTTGGCAGTTAGGAAGGCAAATACAATATTGAAATTCATTTCGAGAGGGCCAGAATACAACAGCAGGGATGTATTTGCCAAGGCTGTATAATGCTGTGGTCAGACTGTATTCAGAATATTGTGAGCGGATTTGGGCTCCCTATCTAAGGAAGGATGTGCTGGTGTTGGAGTTTCACAAGCACGACCCTGGGAATAAAGCACTTGTCTTATGTGGAGTGGTTGAGGACCCAGGGTCTGTACTTGATGGAGTTTAAATGATGAAGGGAGATCTGACTGAAACTTACAGAATACTGAGAAGCCTAGATAGAGTGGATGTGGAGAAGATATTTCCAATTGTAGGCGAAACTATGACCTGAGGGCACAGCCTCAGAGTGAGGGGACGATTCTTTACAACTGAGATGAGAAGAAATTTCTTCAGCTCGAGGATGGTGAATCTGTGGAAGTCATTTTGGCAGAGGGCTGTGGAGGCCATCCCATTGAGTGTATTTAAGACAGAGATAGATAGGTTTTGATTAGAAAGGGAATCGAGGGTTACAGAGAGAAGGCAGGAGGATGGGTTGAGAAACATATCGGCCATGCTTGAATGGCGGAGCAAGCTTAATGGGCTGAATCGCCTAAATTTCCTCCTTTATCTTGACGTCTTATAGTTTTACATTGGAGAATTACAAAATTTGCAGAATTGCAAGTAGTATTATAGGATGTACAGCTCAATATGGTTTTTAACGAAGAACAGCTGTATGTTTAATCTCCATTCTGAAGTTTCAAACTGGAGAGTTCGGAAGGTCCAGTGAAATATTTATATAAAACCATGACAGAACATGCTGTGGTAATATTGGGAGTGAGAACAAATCATGATTTTAAAAAGGACAAGACAAGTTTTTATGTTTTGAGATTGAGGATCAGCATGCTAAAGGCTGACTGCTTTAGTATCTTCGGTAAACTTTCAGAGTCTGAATTTACAACACACTGTAAAAATATTTTGTTAGCATTCTGCATCTTAAATCATTATACATTTTTATGTAAGCTGGATGTTTCATATCATTTAAAAAATTTCAATGTACCTGGTCTGTCTACAGGATGAATGAGCACCAGACTGAACTCCCATCCATTCATCTGACACATAAAGAAGCCTAACAAGTGTAGAGAAACCTGACTAAAGATGCATTTTTCTTGTTTGTAGTTTCCATCATGTTTAATGTCAGCTTTAAAAGTTAACAAATAAGACAATAGACTTAATTTTATTCAAGTCTGGGGTGATGTGGGCAGCGGTGAAATGTGTGGAAGAGTTAGGCCATGTCAGGCCAGGTCCATCTTGATGTCAAGGTCATCTTGCTCCATCTTTTATGTTTTTCACAAGAGATGTGGAGGGATTCTTGTTACACTTGGGAGTAGTGGGTGAAGGTGGAGGTCTGTCAGTTGATGGGGTTTAACTCTTGTTAAATGTTTTGTTAAAGGCACAAGTTGCTTCATTAATATTCAGCATCCCACCTTATCAAACTTGCCAAGCAAGCTAGGCATCAGAAAACTCAACAGGAAACCTGACTAGATACCTGGGGGATTCAGATCACTACTTCCTCCAAAGGACTTCCGTGTTGATAACTGGGCACCAACATCTCAGGGGAGGCCTAGTAGTATTGTCGCTGGACTGTTAATCCAAGGACCCAGATAATGTTCTGGGGACCTGGGTTCGAATCACGCCATGGTGGAATTTGGATTCAATAAATATCTGGAATTAACAATCTAATGATGACTGTGAATCCATTGTCGTTTGTTGGAAAAACCCATCTAGTTCACTAATGTCCTTTAGGGAAGGAAACTGCCATCCTTACCTGGTCAGGCCTACATGTGACTCCAGACTCACAGCAGTGTGGTTGACTCTTAACTGCCCTCTGGGCAATTAGGGATGGGCAATAAATGCTGCCTAGCCAGCGACGCCCTCATCCTGTGAATGAATAAAGGAAAAGGGCACAGGCCATATGCACCCCACATCCATGGACATTGCCTCCTGACATCTGCATCTCCTGACACCCTGAGCCTTGCCTTTTTGAGCTCTGCTCTCTCAGCTGGAGATTCCAGGCTTATATTACTTCTGCTATGCCATGCCATTTAGCGCAGACACACAGCCAATAAACATGCCATTATTGTCAGCAAGGCTCAGTCAAGTCAAGAGGGATAGCCTTCACACAGAGTACCAGTATAATAAGTCTAAGGCAGCCTCTGACATCTGTCCAGGCTCTTTTCAGGATGGTCAGAGTCAACATTCTCTCCATATAGAGGGTGAGAAGCCAATGTTGGGTAGCCCCCACCTGTCTTTAATCTTACTGCCATATTGGTGGCTATTTTCCTACTAGAATGAGGAGATACAGGTATTAATGGAGATAAAAGTGGGTGGCACAACAACTCCTGTTGGAGCAGGTGGAAAAGTGCCCTGAACAATTGAGTAGGCAGTGTAGAGGTCATAGAATCCCTACAGTGTGGAAACAGGCCCTTTGGCCCAACAAGTCCACACCGACCCTCAGACATCCCACCCAGACCCCTCCCCTATAACCCACCAAATCTACATATCCCTGAACAATACGGGCAATTTTTAACATGGCCAGTCCACCTAACCTGCACATTTGGTCGGACTGTGGGAGGAAACTGGAGCACCAGAGGAAGCCCACGCAGACACGGGGAGAATGTGCAAACTCCACACAGACAGCACCCGAGGGTGGAATAGGTCATGCAGGGTCGGTGGTGTTGGGCCTTGTGGTGAGTCAGAGCGATTGGGGAAGATGTTACAGGGGACAGTGAGAGTGGTAGAGCATGAGTCTTGATGGGAAGTGGGCACAGTAGCAGAGAAAGAGTGAGTGAGATGTATCAAAGAGGAGATGGTGGCACTTACCCTGGCAGAGTAGTGACGGTCATTGACTTCCTTCCTGAAGTGCTGGGCAATCCTCCTAATGGCTGAGATGGTTTTAACCCAGGTGGAAATCTCGGACCAGGCTGGCATGATCTAGTGTTGTGGCTTCCTCTGCTGGTCCTGACAGGGGAGGAAGTGACGCCTCGACACCACCTGGTCCAGCAGGACCTCTAGGATGCTGCCCACAAAGCGGGACACTGGGGCAAGTGACAGGAATGGGGGTGGGCTGCTCTGGGCTGATGGAATTTGTCTTGCTGCAAGACAAGGTTTTGAAGGTGGTGCATGCACAAAGGATGCCAGTGTTTCTGCGGATGTCTGATGAGAGTTGGGTTCGTTCCGGGAGCAGTGTATCATGAGGTGGGGCGGAAGACCAACATAAGAGATGCCTTCAGGGTGTGACATAACTATTGAGGTGAATTTGGCAAGCTAGGACAAGAAAACACTCTAGCCTCATGGCAAAAACACTTAGCACAAAAAAAATGTAGGATCCAGCCCCATGTGTATTCCATTTGTGTACCACATCAGTAATCAAAGAAAAATTATAGCCTTACAGTCGCTATAAAGGAAAACTACAATCAAGCAAAGAAAAGAAGGATGATGTTGAACAGTTAGTAAAAGGAATGTCTCAACTGAGCCTGCCTTGAAGTATCATGGAGGCAGGTTTAATTGAGGCATTCAGGAGGGTATTGGATGCTTATTTGGATAGAAAGAGTGTGCAGGAGTATGGAGAAAAGGCAAGAGTTTGGCAATAGATAACAGACTGGGGCAGCACGATGGCTCAGGGGGTGGCACGGTGGCTCAAGGGTTGGCACGGTGGCTCAGTGGTTAGCACTGCTGCCTCACAGCACCAGGTTCAATTCTGCCCTCGGGTGACTGTGTGGAGTTTGCACATTCTCCCTGTGTCTGCGTGGGTTTCCTCCGGGTGCTCCGGTTTCCTCCCACAGTCCAAAAATGTGCAGGTTAGGTGGATTGGCCATACTAAATTGCCCGTAGTGTTCAGGGATGAGTAGATTAGAGGAATGGGTCTGGGTGGGATGCTGTGTGGGTCGGTGTGGACTTGTTGGGCCGAAGGGCCTGTTTCTACCATGTAGGGATTCTATGAGAACTAGTGCAGGCATGATGACCGAATGACCTGCTTCTATACTGTAAAAAGCCTGTGATTATTTTATAAGGCCATTTCATTTTTAAAGGAGAGGGAACTGAGGGGATCTCAGCAGTGAGGGAGTGATTTGGAGAGTTTGAATTCCATGTGCTATAATCCACTGTATAATCTTTATCGTGCATGTTAAATGAAGCCCAACAGAATTATTCTTAATGCTAGCTTTCAAACCAGCCAACTATTATTTTTGTTCTGTCATGCGCTTTATTCAAGTCAATCTCGAAGATTGTCTCTGTGTTTTATTGAAGCAACCATCTGCATCGCCAACCATAGCGTTTTCTGTATCACTCATATTTCCTTCACACAAAGAGCTTGCAGCATTCAAATGTCTTCTGTATATCAAATGTAATTAAGTTTAAATCAGACATCACAAAGTCTTTTTAACAGTGTAAAATGCACCACGTAAATGCAAGGCTGCAGATTACCTCCCATTATCAGCATCACACAAGTTTTGTTTCCACTGAGATCATACATATTCATCAAAAAGAAGCCAACAGTTAAAAGAAAAACATTTTCCTTACCATATATGCCACTGTCAGCAAGCAGCAGCTCATCAATGAACAGAGTTTTCACTTTTTTTGGGAGTTGAAGAATTCTTACTTTCTTGTTATGGTCCCAATATCTGTGCTATCTTGTTGCCCATTTGATTCGCTTTCTTAGTTGTTCTCAAATTTTATATTATTTGTCCCTTCATATAATTATTTTTGACATACTGTTATTGTCTTCTGTTGTTGACGTGTTGCTAATAACTGTGTACAGAGACATGGTGTGGGCCTGCATTCTGCTACAGAACATTATGACACTTCAAAATGGCGGCGGGAGGATTGGCAGCACTTGGCTCCTGAGCACTCATGACTTGTGGTGGGTTCTGCCGGATCCATGTGGTTTCACCGTTGTCTTTCCGGATCGGTAACATTTTTGTTTTGTTTGTGCTGCCCTGGGGCCTCCTCCTGATGTCCTCCTGCGGGAGGCCAAGGTGACGGCATCAGATCCCGACTCGGAACCAGGACCCCGTTGGTGGATGTCCAGCTTGGGAGGAGGTGCATGACCTGCACAGCATGACTGTCTCCAGCTTGGAAGCAGCGGGCGCAGAGTCTATGGTGCCAGTAGCAGCAGAAAAGGAGCATGTTGCTGGGATCCTGGGGATGATGTCAGACGGTGGCGACTGGATGCGCAGAGAGTGTAAAGTCTACAAAGAGGGAAAGATGAACTTTTGGAGCTATTTCAGCTTCAGTAATATCAATTTAATATCAGTTTATTCAGTATTTTACCATTTCTTTAGGTTATTCAGTAATTTACTCTGTAATCCAAGATGGCGCTGGAGCGTGGCAACATTATCCACTTTTCACTGTACTTGGGTGCGAGTGACAATACATTAAATAAATAAATGCATTGAATCATTCAGTCAGGAACATAATAGTTTTGGATGCCTTTGATGGCATGAGCTTTAGTTGTGATACAGACAGGGGAGAGAGCTAAATTTGACTCAACAAACTCTTTAGGTTTATATCAGAAGTATGGTTTATTCACGCGTTCAAACCTGGGTGATGTTGATCACAACACAGGCACACATAATAGCATATAAGGTAGTAAAAAAAGAGAGAGCATACAATAAGAACCACCTTAAAAATGAAACATTTGGATATTCATTCTCGTGACATTGAATTTTTGCTGACCCACATATTGGTTTATCATGTGTTCACATTAATGAAGGAGTTTCAACAATTTCAGTGAGAGCTTCAATGATTAATGTAATTGAGTCATTCCAGAAGGATAGGAGGGAGAAAATTTAGAAAGGGAGTATTTGAAGGAATTATATTCTAGCTAGCCCGTTGTGGCAAAAGAAAATGCTGCAGATACTGGAATTGGATATTGTTATCAGTATCAGTTACTTTAATACAAGTTAATGTTTATTTTAGATTATCCTCAATTTTTTATTTAAGAAATAACAAAATTGCATTTACATAGCACCTTCAACATGTCCCAAAATGCTTCACAGCCATTGAACCTACATAGAGTTACAGATGAAAATTAATTGGAATAACTTATTTGTTGGGATCAAAGTAAATTATCATGCTAAGTGGTAACAAATACTTTCATTTTCCGGACACAGTAATAAGTATAATCATCTTCAAGACCCGACTATAAAAGGATGTACAGGAGTTATTACAATTATATTCATTTGGCATTATTATATTGCAATTGTTGGCAGATGTTGTTAACTAATAGTGAGAACAGATGTTTATCATATTGTCAGTCCCTTTAGAAATTTCACCTTCTGACCCCTAAATGTGCTTCCCCCTAGGAAGTCCAAGGATGGCAAGGATGAGTGAATTTGAGTGTGCATTTGTTTAAACATTGTTTCCATGTTTTTTTGTCAGAAATGCTGACATGGCCTAATATTCAATCCAGTCTGCACGAATACAGCTAATCTCAATAAGGCAGAGATTGCACAGTTGTCTGACAATGCCCCCAAGGTTTAGGAGGAGAGAATTAGCTGGAGTTGACACTGCTGATTGCCATATTTGACTGCAGATAAAAAGTGCACGTGCGGGCAGATGTGGGCTTGTCATGCATCCCCTCCACTGTAGAGGTCTCCACCACCCCACCCCCTCACACCTCATCCAATACATACTTAGATGCACGTGTGTTAATGCAAACATCATGGCACAGTACTGATTTATTTCTGATTTAGTCACATACTCTGTTACTGTAAAAGTAGTATCATTTTGAATCAATGTATCGTATCGGTTGCTTTCTCACAACTAACATGTGGTGTAGTAGGTTGCTAAACGTCTGCAGATGTTGCTCCATAAAGTTGTGGAGAATTTCTAATCAGGTTTATGTCAAATGAAGTGCTTGATTAGGTTTGTCTGGTCCTTGCACGGTGTTTGATTGCTTCAGTCTTTGTGTGTATGTCGGGGGTTGGATAGCTCACTTGGCTGGATGGCTGGTTTGTGATGCAGAGTGACACCACCAGTCTGGGTTTAATTCCCCAACTGGCTAAGGTCATCATGGAGGTCACACCTCATTGTCAGGCTCAGGCCTTTGCCTAAGGTATGGTGACCCTTGATCTAAACTCACCACCAATTGTCTCTCTCTGTCTAATGAGAAAGCAGCCTCTGGGACCCAGGCTACTTCCTCCTTTTGTGAATGCAACTAATGAGTCAAATGACTGACTCCTGACTCTCAAAGAGAAAATTACAGAGAGACTAGACATGCTGCTTCTAGCTATGACTACATGTTTATTGAAAGTTCTTTGTAAAGTTCAAAGGAGTTTTGAGACATGTAAATAAAATGTTTGAAATTAGAACTATCTCTTCATTACTCTGAAATAAATAAGATGTACTGCAACTAAGTTCAAAATCAATGTTGAATATACCAATTTTAGTGTTTAAGTGGAAGATTATGATGAGGGTATTTAATTCTCTGGTTTAGCTCAAGTTACAATGTGTTAATATTCTACAAATTGTATTTTATATTAAGCTACACTAAGTGTTAGATGAATAACTTCATGTAAATTCTTTTTGCTATTAAATAGCTCAGTGTACTAGCCTATTTTTCCTTAATCAACCTGTTTAGCATTGTTATTGTATACTTCTAGAGCAGGATGAGATTTGAACCTAGGTCTCTTTGTCTATAGGTAAGGCTGCTACCTCTGTGCCACAAGAGGGCCTTCAGTATACTAACAACACCTCATAGAAACCAATTGTACAACACCCATTTAGCCAATTAATCCCAATTGAACTAAACTGCATGATTGCCAATTTAGCCAAGAGACTAAAGTGTTATGAACAGCAATCATACAGCTGTGGCATAATTTATCATGACATTTAGTTCAGATATGCAATTGGACTGGCATACTACGAACATTTGTTAATTGTTCAAGAGATGTGCAAGCCACTGGCTTCGTACCGAAAGGGCATGAGTCAACAACATTGTCGTACAAGGATGGGAATAAGTTCTGATGACAGTGACACCACCTGCAAGCTGGAGGAGCAACACCTCATATTCCGCCTCAGGAGCCTACAGCCCCATGGCCTAAACATGGAATTCACCAGTTTTAAAATCTCCCCACCCTCCAGCCTCATCCCATGTCCAAGCCTCCCTCTCATCCCCGCCTCCCTCTCATCCTGGCCTCCTTGACCTGACACAACCTGCTCATCTTCTCTCCTAACTATCTGTCCCTCCCAATCCCCACCACTCCCTACCTGCACTCACCTATCACTATCCTACCTAGCTTCCCCAGCCCCACCCCTCCTCTCTCTATTTTTTCCCAGCTCCCATCCCTCTCCCCATTTCTGAAGAAGGGTCCCAACTCGTAACGTCAACCTTCCTGCTCCTCTGATGCTGCCTGGTCTGCTGTGTTCCTCCAGCCCCATACTTCGTTATCTCTGACTCCAGCATCTGCAGTATCTCTGAGTTCTGATGACAGATTTCTTTCCCTAAAGTATGTTAAGTGAACCAGATGGGTTTTTACAACAATTAACAGTTATTATATCAGGCTAGCCCTTTTATTCCAGATTTTCATTGAAATCACTTGCTTTACTAGCTCTCATGATAGATTGCAAACCCATGTCCTCAGATATCAGTCTGGCCCTCTGGATTATTAGTCCAGGGACATTAGCACCAAGCCATCATCTCACCAAGTCATATTCAAGTACATGCATATATAATACATGAATGAGATTGAATTGGCAAAAAGAGACTTGGAGAAATCTTGGGCAACAAAACTCTGGATGACATTTACAATTAGAATTAGGTTTTATTGTTACACATAGTCAAGTACAGGAATACAGTGGTACGGTAAAAGTGTACAAAGTCGCCATTCTCCAGCGCCATCTTAGATATAAAAGTACCTAGATACAATATCTTAGGTATAAAGTAGCAAATAAAGAAATAAAGTTAAAAGTTTAGCATTATAGTCCTTCTTAAGTGCTTAGCCATGGGCCTGGATCTGGGCTCTTTCACCCTGACACTGCAACCATCACGAAACCATGTTGCCATTATTCAGTGCCATCTTGCTTCATGACCACAGTGTGAGGCTGATCTCAACAATGCAGCTTCCGCTGAAGCTGCCAGATTCTCTCCGCAGAAGGCAAGCAAGATTAAAGGGAAAAAAAAGCAAAGAAGGAAAACTAAGTAAATGCAGACGAAGCAGATGAGTCTGCGCTGAGCTTCACCTCGAATTCACACTGACTCATCCCATTACCAGCAATAAATAGGACGAGAAGTAAGTAGAAAGAAAAACGAAAACAAGAAAAGTGAAAAAAAATGGGTGGAGTGAGTTCTACTCTGCCGCCATCTTGACTAATACTTTAGTAATCAATACAGTAAAAATCTGCAAAGGTTATATGAGCGTCCTTATGTACTTGAGATCACACTTGGAGCATTGCAATTCCGATCACACCGTACCTCACTGCGAAACATCTCCAATAACCAGACAGGATACAGAGTTGAGCAAAATGAGAGCTGTATAGCTATAACAGGAATGAGGTGTCATGAAAGATTAGAAAAATTCCAGCTTTGGAGTCCCATCAGAAGATATCCAAAATGTAGCAATTTAATGAAGTATATTCAAATGTTAAAAACATTTTATGATGAGATATTGAAATGTTCATTTAAGGACCAGATTTTCCAGCCATTGCTGACACATAGCCATCAGGCCTGATAGATTAAAAGCCAGAGCAACATTTTGAATAATCTCCCAGATTGGATTGTGGAAGCAAAGACATCAGGGATAGTATAAGCACAGTGATTCAACAGACAGTGCCCCAGTCTCTGAGTCAGCAGTCCCAGGTTTGAGTCCTAGTCCATACCTTCTAAATGTCTTGTTTCTGATGCTTGACCTTGTACTCTGATGATTAAAGTCAGTTGGAAATCATGGTTGCAATGGTATATGACTAGCTAGTTAGCTAGTACATGGCACGGTGGTTCAGTGGTTAGTACTACAACCTCACAGCACCAGGGACCTGGGTTCAATTCCACTTCTCGGGTGACAGTTTGCATGTTCTCCCTGTGTCTGTGCGGGTTTTTTCTGGGTGCTCTGATTTCCTCCCACAGCCCAAAGATGTGCAGGTTAGGTGGATTGGCCATGCTAAATTGCCTGTAGTGTTCAGGGAGGTGTAGATTAGGTGGGTTATAGGGGGATGGGTCTGGGTGGGATACTCTGAGGGTGAGTGTGGACTTGTTGGGCTGAAGGGCCTGTTACCACACAGTAGGGATCCTATGATACTTATTAGTTAGTTTAGCAACTATCATTGGCAAAATGTTGGAAATGCAAGAGAGATCAGGGTGTCCTTGCGTATTAATGTAAAATGTTAAAAAAGCAAGTAATTAGGAAAATGAATACAATGATATCATTTATTGTAAGGAGATTTAAGTGCAAAAAAAGGGAATAATGTTTTAATTATACAGGGTACTGGTGAGACCACATCTGGAGAATTGTGTACAGCATTCATCACCTTATTTAAAGAATGATGTAAATGCTTTTGAGACAATTGAGCTAATGTTTACTAGACTCATACCTGAAATGTACTGCTTTTCTTCTCGGAAAGGCATGGGCAGCTAGGCTCATATCCACTAGCGTTTAACAGAGTAGATGGTGACTTGATTGAAACATATAAAATCCTGAGGAGTCTTGATAGGCTAAACCATGGAAAATCATATCATCATAGAATCCCTTCAGTGTGGGGGCAGGCCATTCAACCCATCGAGTCTACACCAAACCTATCCCTGTAACCCTGCATTTTCCATGAATGACCCACACATCCCTGGGCCCTTAACCAATTTAAGCATGGCCAATCCACCTAGCCTGTACATCTTCAGACTGTGAGAGGAAACTGAAGCACCCACAGGAAACCCTCACAGGGAGAATGTGCAAACTTCACACAGACAGTTACCTGAGGCTGGAATTGAATCCAGGTCCCTAGTGCTGTGAGGTAGCAGTGCTAATCACTGAGTCACCATGCCACCCATCTTGCAGAGAGGACGTTTCCTCTTATGAGAGAATCTAGAATTTGGGGTCACTGATTAAAAATTAGGTGTGTGCATCTAAAACCGACATTACATGAATCTTTTTATCCCTCAGAGATTGTAAGACTCTGGCATTTTCTCCCTGAAAAGGTAGTGGAAACAGATTTTTTGAATATTTTAAGGCAGAGGTAAATAGATTCTTGTTAAGCAAGGGGTTGAAAGGGTATCAGGGTAGAGTGAATTTGGATTTGAGGTTGCAATCAGGTCAGCCATGATCTTATTGAATAGTGGGCAGGCTCAAAGAGCTGAATGGCCTACTTATACTCCTCGATAGTAAGAAGATTTTTAATTTTGGAGGGGTGCATGTATTTTGTATTCAGATTGTGAAGCATATGCGTTGTGTAGGAATGGTGTCGGCGTATGCTCCAATTCATGTATCAATTAAATAATTATTAACTATCAGTTGAAAAGTTTTAGAATTGATCCTACAAAAACTTACAATCTCGCCATATTATATATATATTCTTACTACTTAATTTATAGGTTCCATTTTCAAAAGTTCTGAAAAGGTGGTCAAGTTAAAGTAAATTTATTTAAATTGCATATTACAATATTGCTCCTATTAAGGACTGAAGACAATGTTGACTTGCAAAAGTGGACCATGACTGAGAGAGATAGTGAACATAGGGAGAATGCATAGATGGGGCAAACAGTTATGGTATATCAATGCTCAGATCAAAGAAGAGTAGAGAGTTGTGTAACACATGAGTTAAAGTTTTGACTGTACATGTGGTTGATTTAGTTAATTGCAGCCAGTGGAAAGTTCCTTCCTGATTCCCTTAGATTTCAACTTTGCTATGTTGCTTGATGCCACAGTCATCCACAAGCTGTCTTGGTGTCAAGGCTAATCAATTCTACCTCACCTCTGGAGTTCAGCTTTATTGTTCATGTTGGGATGGAGACTGTAATGAGATCTGAAGCTGAGTGACCCTAAATGAACTTATTGAGCAGGTTACTGCTATTTAAGTAAAATCAAACTACTGTGGATGCTGGAAGACTGAAACTAACACAGAGAATGCTGGAGAAACTCAACAGTTCTGGCAGTGTCAATGGGGAGAAAAACAGAGTTAACATTTTGAGCATGGTAATCGTGCACATTTTCCTTTACTCACTACACAGTTGGAGATTACTGGGGTACAATTATTGGGAAGGCGATGGCCTACTTGTAGTATCCCTGGGCTGTTAATTCAGAGACTGAAATAAAATTCTGGCGATCTGGGCTCAAATCCTGCCACAGCAGATGGTGGAATTTAAATTCAATAAAAATATCTGGAATTAAGAATCTGATGATGACTGTGAATCCATTGTTGATTGTCAAGGGGGTAAAACCCATTTGGCTCACTAATGTCCTTTAGAGAAGGAAATCTGCTCCTCTGGCCTATGTGTGATTCCAGACCCACAGCAATGTGGTTGATGCTTAACTGTGCTCTGGACAATAAATGCTGCCTGGCTAGTGATACCCTCATCCTGTGAATGAATAAAGGGGAAAACAAAGTTAGGGGAAGGGTCACCAGTGTAGGCTTTGTTCCTTGCTGGAGCCTGACCTAAGGAATCTTTAGATTTGAAACAGCACAAGACTAATAAAGTGAGGCAGTGACCTAGTAGAATTATTGCCAGGCAGTTTTAATCTAGAAACTCAGATGATGTTCTGAGAAGCTGGGTTTGAATCCCACCATGCCAGATAGGAATTTGTTCAATTCAAAAAAAATCTGGAATTAAGAATCTACTAATGACCATGAAACCAATGCCAATTGTTTGGAAAAACTGATCTGACTCACTAATGTCCTTTACGGAAGGAAATTTGCTATCCTCACCTGCTCTGTCCTACATGTAACTCCAGACCCTCAGCAATGTGGTTGAGTCTCAACTGCCCTCTGAAATGGCCTAGGAAGCTATTCGGTTCAAGTACAGCTAGGGATGGGCAATAAATGCTGGCCAGCCAGTGCTGCATCCTACGAGTGAATTTAAAAAAAACATTACAAAATATCCTTGTGTCATTGATGGGCTTCAGCATCAGTTGTCAGTTCCATTCTGCCCATTCCTCATGGATGCAGGGTTTTTTTGTGAAGGCAAGCAAATAAGTCCCACGTTCTGAATTTAAAGATTAAAAGCAGTCCTTCACATTGTGCTAATGTGTGTTGTGCAATTGATATTAATGCTTATAAGTCTATTTGTTCTTAATAACCATTGGCAGATTATTCTTCTTTTTATCCATTGGATTCAGCAAGAGATGTGTGAATCCTTTCAGGATCTGAGGTTTTGTCCCCTTCCAAACTTTGTACATGCATTCGGGAGAGTGAGCAACAGAGATTCCTTTAAGGTAAAGAACAGGTGCTCGTGATAACTTCTTGAATTGTGGGCTCCAAAAACAAATTTTACCGAAGAAAGGCTTTTGATCAAATCTTTGGTTCTGGTTTTGCTAAAAAGTAAGTTCTACTTCAAACCAAATGTAAGTAGCAAACTGAGGCACTGCTTGTTTGATGTTAAATGAAATTATGCAATTTAAAATGTTTCTTCAGGCATTTACTCTTGTATAATAGGGCCTTGTATGAATCACTATAAATGGTAAAAATGAATCCCTGGACCTGGCAATCCTTTCAGTATTGCAAGTTTCTTCCTACATGCAGCATCTGCTTCAGAGTATCCATTTTATTGCTAACAGCCACGCATCACATCCTGACCATTTAAAACTATCCTTAAGCAATGTAATACTTGCAGTTATCAAAAGACAACATTCCTTTATTTGTGGGACAATGAATGTCTTTGTCGTTACGCAATATATCATGTTTATTATCCCCAGCATAGTTACCTGGTTTACCATAATCGAAATGAAGAAATAACAAAAGAGTGGCTTTTCCTCATACTACTTTTTGAGCTGGTGTCTAGAGATATCTTAAAATGGAACAGGGTTCCCAGCTTTCCATCGTCCGGCAAGTATTGAAATCAATCTGGTCACTGATCTTAAAACCCTGCAAACTCATAATTCCATGTCAAATCCCTAAGAGACAGAATACAATTTCTTTGATATCAATATGATGGGATCGAGCCCTTAAACCTAAAACTGCTAAGTGATAGACACTTAATATTAATATTGTCTGATGAATTGTTCGCTCCCTCTTTGGGAGAAAGATGTCAGCAAAATAAGCAAAACAAAAATCCTTTTCTTTTATCCTTTACCTGGTGATAGTCTCAGCGAAGAAATAACTGTTACGAAATTACTTCTTGCAGATTTTTTTCTTGCCATAATGTTTTTGTGTTTTTTGCCTGGTTTTAAAATCCTTCAATTTCATAGCACCGTCAAAGTGCCTATCCCACACGGCTTACTTTTGCCCAAAAGCCTCACCGTAGTTTCAGAGAAAAAAAAATTATGTCTGACTTTACATCTTAAGAAATGTGCTCTGAATGTGAATGCCTGTCTGTTGCCGTTCTTGTGGTACTTATATAATTTTCCACAATTATCATTGTGACAAATTCTGCAGCTGAACGGCAGCTTTGGTGTTGTGGTTTTTATATTTTAGACAGAAAACGAAGAGTACTTCTCTCATACCCCACTCCACCACTGTTACTCGCACACACACACACGCACACACCTTCACCGTCCACTACCCCGTAAGATACCCATTGTAAGCATTAGATACAAGCAGATTAAGGCAGCCTTCCTTCCTAAGAATTGTTTCCGTATTATTTGTTCCTGGGATGTGAACGTCACTAGTATGGACAGAATTTGTTGTCCGTCCCAAATTGCCCATAGCTATTGAAAAGGTGGTAATGAACCATGTGGTGCAAGTACATCCTGTTAGGAAGGAAGTTTGGCAGTGACAATATGAAAATGCATCAGAGTGCTTTCTGCTGCATCTGCTGTTATTTTTGTTCTTGTGTTTCTGTCCAGACGAGTGCAAACAAAAAGCTTCAAATTCATGTCTCTTTTTGTAATGTTTAAATCAGCTTACGAAGCAATTATTAGGATTATATTTTTGAAGAGTTTTTTGAATAGCTTTCATTGGTTATTTTTGACAGTTTTACATGCAATTTTGAATTAAATTTTCTTTAAGTGGAGTTGAATGGCTGTATTTGACAGTTTTATGGGCTGTTAAAGGAAGTAAGATTTTTTGAAGAGGTTTTGAATTGTTTATCTTGACAGTCTCACAAGCAAAGCAGAGACTTCCTACTAAGGCTCTTGAGGGGCATGGTGCATAGTCAAGGTGTTTTTCCCAGGGCTGGGTAGTCCAAGACTGGAAGGTATAGGTTTAAGGTGAAGGGGAAATATTTTAAAGGGACTTAAGGGGCAACTTTTTCACGCAGAGGGTGGTGTGTTTTTGGAATGAGATGCCAAAGGAGGTGGTGGAGGCTGGTACAATTACAACATTTAAGAGGCATCTGGATGGGTATATGAATAGGAAGGCATTAGAGGGATATTGTCCAATTGCTAGATTAACTTAGGATATCTGGTTGGCACGGACGAGTTGGACCGAAGGGTCTTTTTCCATGCTGTATATCTCAATGACCCTTGAGATTTGATCATAGTGAATACTGGCTAAATGGGCAAGGGGACAGTGGGGAGCGTGGTCATAAGGGTTAGAATACGTAATACAGAGCTGGGCCAATGATCCAATGAATGGAGGTGGGCCTTTAAACCTGACTGCTTGGAATCATCTTGAGCCTGTTTCGGGAGGCGGTCATTTTGATTCTTGCCTTTCCCCCATCAACCCACCATTGAAATAGCCCGAAGAGGCATTACTGGCCAGGAAGCAACATTATGATTTAGGAAATGGGTGAACATCACAAGTTTCATCTTGAGGACGGAAATCTGAACCCTTGTCTTTACTCTGTCCCTCTTTCTGATGCCATGATTAAAGTGCAGTACACCCTGTGTGCCATTACAGGTGTAAACCTCATCTACTACACTCTGTGCTGCTATGAACCGTGGCTTATTTTGCTTTCCTGTGTAGATTTTCAGAGTGGTAGCATTTTGCCTTGCCCAACTGTAGCAAAAGTTACACTCACTGGTAAAATTTGTGCAGTGTCAATGCCAATAGTTGATGGCTATTGTTGTTGGCAGTTGCTTTGTGCCTTTTTTCGTTCCACATCTAACAACAATGTGAAGCTGAAGCAGGGAGAGACAGCTTCTTCAATCAGTGCCAAGACCCAAATAGATAGCAGTTTGACTACCCTTGTAGATTTCCCATCACAGCAATGTTGAAACACCTCAGGCACAAATGCATAATAAAGAAGTAACATTACAAACATAAGCTACTGTAGATTAATGTAGAGATGGCATTTCAGTACCATGTATTAATTTTGTTTGGTCAAATTTTATTCAGATTGAAGAAAATTGGCAAGATGCGTTGAGAGCCACTTCAAGCTATATTTATGCATGTTTCCTCATCATATTCTGGACTAAAGCTCACTTGTTCAGCTTTTGCTTTTTTAAAGCAAAATATGACATCCTAGAACCATCTAGTTGTTTGATGTAATTTCAATTTAGTTTATGTGGGCGTGACCATGAAAATAACTTTAGATACCTTCTCATCTTTCCAGTTATGCATTCCAGAGCAAAATTTGACTTTTCTTTGCACCTGAAGTTTTAATGTAGCTTTTCTTAAAAGTCAGAAGGAAAATAAATTACTAGATTTTCTTCTGCCTTGTGGATCTCCATCGTGTATTGGGGATATAGAGTGCTGAGAATTTGTGACACTGAAGGTCATGGAGGTGTTTGGTACAAATGTGACAGTACTGATATACTTCAAGCTTGTGAAATGATAACATAGACAGTCATCCAAGAGTGCCGTCATTCAATAGCTACTGACTTTTTGTATGGGGTCATTGTTGATGAATTCAGGACTGATAGATTTGCAAGAATACGTGTATGGTTTGAGTGTTCACTTAAGTCGCACTGTATCTTCTTTCATCATGCAGTTCTAAATTGTGCAAAAAAAAAACCGGAACTGAATTATGTTTCTGTGCTTCACTGCCAGCGCCCAATAAATTTTATTTAATTCCTTACTGGGATATTTCAACTGAGAGTTCCAAAGTATAATTTAGTTTTCATCTCGACTGTCACTGGTGTAAGTTAGACCTTATCTGAATGTTTGCAACCATTCTCTGTTGACATAAGGGTATTTTTTGACCAAATCTGGCATTGCTTCCTTTTTTAGAGCCAAATGCATAAGAAACAGTAAAGCCTACAACATGGCAAACTGGCTTGATCTGATAAAATATTTGGCCCAATGTATACATCCATTATGAGCGAGTCTGTCAGATATACGTTCTCTAGAATCATATGCATAGCAGCAACAACCCAATATGGTCCCTATTGTAAAACCTGTCCATAGTTTGTACAAGCTTTCGAATTTAAACTGGTGCACATTTCAAGGGTTTTTTTGTAATTACTTGCAGCAGATTAATTTTAAAATCATTTTTCTTAACCCTGTCCCCTAAATAAAAATCCCAAAGATCCCAAAGATTTTCATTTATCTCCAGCTACCAAATGCCATCTGGTCTTTGCCTTCAGCAATCTGGCATTACTTTTGAATATAATTTTGTCCATTTGTGAACAGAGTCTAGGGCTGATGGAAAAAGACAATTTTCTACAGTATAAAACTTCTGCTTGTTATTCACCAACTATCTCATTTTGAGACTCTCAGAATGTGGGATGGTCTTTAGAAATTGAACATAGCATGGCTCACTCTGAGACAGGCCAACTCTTCCCAGGTTTTGACTCACTGTTTGTGAAACTAAAATTAGGTGTAACTAGCACAGTAATCTCCCAAGGGTTGGTACTAATTAGAAATTCTGTTTCATTTCTCATGGTAACAAAGAAGCGGAGAATGAAGATTACATTGCATTAGTATACTGAAATCTAAAGTTCTTGCGTGAAATATATATTGCTGTGCACTCAGATTTTTGTGTATCTTTTTCTTCACATTTTAATCATTGAAGGCAATGAACAAGCATTTTAATGAAGAATTATTTCAAACTATAACCCAGAGAAGGTGAAATATTAGAAATGTTGATCATGTAGTTGCAGTGACAAAGAAAGAACTTGTATTTTATCTTGTACTGCCAACTAATTATGTTTTAAATGCAGTCCCTGTTGATAGTTATGTACCCCCCGCATTTACAGGACTTCAAGTAGGCATTTGACAAGGGCTGCTGAGTAAGATAAAGGCCCATGGTGTTAGAGGCAATGTACTAGCATGGATAGAAGATTGTGTTTCTAGCAGAAAGCAGAGAGTGGGGATAAAAGGATCCTTCTCAGGATGGCAGCTGGTGACTAGTGGTGTTCCACAAGAGTCAGTGTTGGGACCACAACTTTTCACTTTATACCTGGATGAAGGATCTGAGGGCATTCTGGCTAAGTTTGCAGATGATACAAAGATAGGTGGAGGGACAGGTAGTATTGAGAAGGCGAGGATGCTGCAGAAGAATTTAGACAGGTTAGGAGAGTAGGCAAAGAAGTAGCAGATGGAATACAACGTGGGAAAGTGTGAGGTCATGCTGTTTGATAGGAAGATTAAAGGCATAGACTATTTCCTAAATGGGGAGAAAATACAGAAATCTGAAGTGCAAAGGGACTTAGGAGTTCTAGTCCAGGATTCTGTTATGGTAAACTTGCAGGTTGAGTTGGTAGTTGGGAAGGCAAATACAACGTTGACATTTAGTTCGAGAGGACTAGAATATAAAAGCAGTGATGTACTTCTGAGGCTCTACAAGGCTCTGGTCAGACGACATTTAGGGTATTGCGAACAATTTTGGGGCCCATACTCCAGGAAGGCTGTACTGGCCCTGGAGCGGGTCCAGAGGAGGTTCACAAGAATACTCCCAGGAATGAAAGGTTTAACGTATGAAGAACTTTTGAGGACTCTGGGTCTATACTCAATAAGTTTAGAAGGATGGGGTTGTGGGGGAATTTAATTGAAACTTGTGGAATACTGAGTGACCTGGACAGAGTGGACATTGGGAAGATGTTTACATTGGTAGGAGAGACTGGGACCCAATGGCACAGCCTTAGAATAAAGGAAAGATCCTTTAGAACGAAGATAAGGAGAAACCTCTTCAGCCAGAGAGTGATGAATCTATGGAATTCATTGTGGAAGACTGTGGAGGCCAGGTAATTCAGTATATTTAAGACAGAGTTAGATAGGTTCTTGATTGTCAAGGGGATCAAGATTTACAGGGAGAAAGCAGGATAATGGGGTTGAGAAAATTATCAGCCATGATTGAATGGTGTTGCAGACTCAGTGGGCCAAATGGCCTAATTTCTGCTCCTATGTCTTACAGTCTTATGGTCTAATACAGAATTCTGTCGCTGTGTTGGAATGTCAGCCTGGAGTTGAGGTCCTGATATGCTACGTTGTACATGTAAGTGAATGGATTTTGAATCAGCTAAGATCTCAGTGTTAGAGTGGGACTAAATCCAAAATGCCTGAATCAGGTGAGAATGCTACCTGTTAAGCAAAGCTTCTGCTTATTATTTTATCCTGTTCAGATTTAATTAGTATAGTTAAACTGCCTCTTGTACATCTGTGAAAAACTGTTTCAGGTGCCTTCCAATGTTTGGGGAAAGCGGATACTCTTGTCTACTGGGAGGCACACGCAGACTAAGTTTCTCTGTGGCTGACCTTTGTGATTCATAGATAGTAGGAACTGCAGATGCTGGAGAATCTGAGATAACAAGGTGTAGAGCTGGATGAACACAGCAGGCCAAGCAGCATCAGAGGAACAGGAAAGCTGACGTTTCGGGCCTAGACCCTTCTTCAGAAATGGGGGAGGGGAAGGGTGAATATCTGCTTGCTGTGGTATGCTGTATCCACTGTTCCCGTTGTGGCCTCCTCTAAATCGGGGAAACCAAGCGGAGGTTTGGGGACCACTTTGCAGAACACCTACGCTCAGTTCGCAAGAAACAACTGCACCTCCCAGTCGCGAACCACTTCAACTCCCCCTCCCATTCCTCAGACGACATGTCCATCCTGGGCCTCCTGCAGTGCCACAATGATGCCACCTGAAGGTTGCAGGAACAGCACCTCATATTTCGCTTGGGAACCCTGCAGTCCAATGGTATCAATGTGGACTTCACAAGCTTCAAAATCTCCCCTCCCCCTACCGCATCCCAAAACCAGCCCAGCTTGTCCCCGCCTCCCTAACCTGTCCTCCCTCCCACCTATCCCCTCCCCCACCTCACGCCCCACCCCCATCTCCTACCTACCAGCCTCATCCCACCCCCTTGACCTGTCCATCCTCCCTGGACTGACCTATCCCCTCCCTAACTCCCCACCTACACTCACCTTTAGTGGCTCCAGTCCCGCTTCCTTGACCTGTCTGTCTCCTCTCCACCTATCTTCTCCTTCATCCATCTTCTATCAGCCTCCCCCTTTCTCCTTATTTATTTCAGAACGCCCTTCCCCTCCCCCATTTCTGAAGAAGGGCCTAGGGCCAAAATGTCAGCTTTCCTGCTCCTCTGATGCTGCTTGGCCTGCTGTGTTCATCCAGCTCCACACCTTGTTATCTTTTTGTGATTCATAGTCAGTTGTAAAATCTGGACCTGCTAAAGGATCTTTGTTCCCCACAGATATCAGGCTGAGACTATTGAGGACCTATAACTTCAGCTCAGATTTATTTCAAAAAGCTTGCAGATTTGATCAAGCCATAAAAACAAATGAATTGATCTGTACATTGTTGAAAGATTACTTGGTGGATCATTGGTGCAGTACCGTGTTACATTTGACTTAATTTAGCCCTGCACTGGAGATGGGAAATATCAGGCAAAATTACAGTTCTTTATCACAATGTAGTTATTTCTTCATGCACCAAGTGTGTGTATTGCCATTTGAGCATGCAGTGCCAATCACTATCTCACATGTGGTTTGGTAAGTAGCTGCCATTTTTCTGACTGGGTTTGTAGGGCCCACTTGGTCTAAACTGGTTGAATGCCACGAGTTAGTCTCATGAGAAGTAGCAGTTGTCTTAAAATGTAATTGATTGTGTGATAGCAATCAAGTACAAGTCACATTAATAAGATAAATAAGATAAAGATGCTTTAAAAGAAATAGGGAGGGTGGTAAAAGAGGCAGGGGAGTGGCATTGGTAGTCAGGGCTAGTATAGCAGCTACTGAAAGGCCGTTTGAGAATGATATGTCGACAGAGTCAGTTTGGGTTGAGGTCAGGAACAAGAAAGGAGCAGTCATTTTGTTGGGGTTTTTTTACAGACCCCCTAATTGTTGCAGAGAAGTGGAGGAGCGGATTGGGAGGCAGATACTGGAAAGGTGCAGAAGTCACAGGGTTGTAGTCATGGCTGACTTCAACTTTCCAAATATTGATTGAAAACTTTTTAGTTGTAATAGTTTAGATGGAACGGATTTTGTCCAGTGCGTTCAGGAAGGATTCCTGACACAGTATGTAGATAGACCAACACGAGGAGAGGCCACTTTGGATTTGGTGCTTGGCAATGAACCGGGCCAAGTGTTAGACCTGTTGGTAGGAGAGCATTTTGGCAGTAGCGATCATAACTCTGTTACTTTTAGAATAGTCACGGAAAAGGATAGGTACATACAGCAGGGTAAGGTTTATAATTGGGGGAAGGGTAATTACAATTCTGTTAGGCAGGAACTGGGTAACATAAAATGGGAACAGATGCTGTCAGGGAAGAGCACTATAGAAATGTGGAGATTGTTTAAGGAATGCATACTGTGTGTGCTTGATATGTTTGTCCCTAGCAGGCAGGGAAGATGCGGTCAAGTGAGGGAGCCTTGGTTCTCAAGAGAGGTCAAACGACTGGTTAAGGGGAAGAAGGATGCTTATATAAGGTTTTGGAAACAAGGAATGGAAAAGGCTCTAGAGGGATACAGGTTATCCACGAAGGAGCTGAGGAAAGTGCTTAGTAGAGCTATAAGGGGGCATGAGAAAACCTTGGCAGATAGGATCAAAGAAAACCCCAAGTCTTTTTACACGTATGTGAGGAATAAGAGAATGACCAGAGAAAGGGTAGGGCCAATCAAGGATTGTAAGGGAATTTGTGTATGGAGCCTAAAGCGATAGGAGAGGTCCTTAATGAATACTTTTCTTCAGTATTCACAACTGAGAGGACCTGGTTGTAGAGCAGGACAGTATGAAACAGGCTGGTAGGCTAGGGGAGGTGGATGTTGGTAAGGAAGATGTACTAGGAATTTTGAGGAACTTGAAGATAGATAAATCCCCGGGGCCTGATGGGATTTATCCAAGGATTCTATGGGAAGCAAGGGAAGAGATCACAGGGCCTCTGCCAATGATCTTTTCATCCTCACTGTCCACGGGTAGAGTGCCGGAAGATTGGAGAGTGGGTAATATCATTCCCTTATTCAAAAAAGGGAATAGGGATAAATCGGGAAATTACTGGCCAGTTAGTCTTACTTCAGTGGTGGGCAAATTATTGGAAAGGGCTCAGAGATAGGATTTATGATCACTTGGAAAGGCACAGTTTGATTCGTGATAGTCAGCATGGATTTGTGAGGGGTAGATCATGCCTCACAAACCTTATTGAATTCTTTGAAGAGGTGACCAAACACGTCGCTGAAGGTAGAGCAGTGGATGTGGTATACATGGATTCAAGTAAGGCGTTTGATAAGGTTCCCCATGGTAGGCTCATGCAGAAGGTAAGGAAGCATGGGATAGGGGGAAATGTGGCAGGTCGAATTCAGAATTGGCTGACCCTTAGAAGACAAAGGGTAGTAGTGGACGGAAAATATTCAACATGGTGCTCAGTTACGAGTGGTGTACCACAAGGATCTGTTCTGGGTCCTCTTCTATTTGTGATTTTCGTAAACGATTTGGATGAAGGAGTGGAAGGGTGGATTAGTAAGTTCGCGGACGATACGAAAGTGGGTCGAGTTGTGGATAGTGTGGAGGGCTGTTCTAGGTTACAAAGGGACATTGATAGGATGCAGAGCTGGGCTGAGAAGTGGTGGATGGAGTTTAAACCTGAAAAGTGTGAGGTGATTCATTTTGGAAGGACAAATTTGAAAGCAGAATACAGGGTTAACAGAAAGATTCTTGGCAGTGTGGAGGAGCAGTGGGATCTTGGGGTTCATGTTCACAGTTCCCTGAAAGCTGCCACCCAGGTAGATAGAGTTGTTAAGAAGGCGTATGGTGTGTTAGCTTTCATTAATAGAGGGATTGAGTTCAAGAGCTGTGAAGTTATGCTCCAGCTATACAAAAGCCTGGTTCGGCCACATCTGGAGTATTGTGTCCAGTTTTGGTCGCCTCATTACAGGAAAGATGTGGAAGCGCTGGAAAAGGTGCAGAGGAGATTTACTAGGATGTTGCCTGGAATGGAGGGAAGGTCTTACGAGGAGAGGTTGAGAGAGCTAGGGCTTTTCTCTTTAGAACGATGAAGGATGAGAAGTGACTTGATAGAGGTGTACAAAATGATCAGAGGTATAGATAGAGTAGACAGCCAGAGACTTTTTCCTAGGGTGGAGGTAGCTATTATGAGGGGTCATAGTTTTAAAGTGAATGGAGGTAGATATAGGGGAGATGTCAGAGGTAGGTTCTTTACTCAGAGAGTGGTAGGCATATCCATATGCCCTATTGGATAGGCATATGCATGATAGCGTAAGGTAGGCGTGGAGGTTAGATAGATCTTGGGTTTAGGGTAAAAGTTCGGCACAACATCGTGGACCGAAGGGCCTGTACTGTGCTGTACAGTTCTATGTTCTATAAACATTTTTACAAGGAGAATTGAGATACCGTGGATAATAGGTCTGTCCACTTCAAATTCCTAACATGTTTTGTTTGTTCCCACCCAAAACCATACGATTTAATTGTTGGTTGGGTCATAAATTAGTCTTCAGCATTAACCTTTGCAGAGTCTATTCTTATTACCTATTGCATTTACAAATCTGTATGTGACAGTTCATATTCACACTTTGCATACTAATATTCTTGTACATAATAATGCTTTGCCTTTGTATGCATTAAAAAAAACAGACTTGCAGTTGTAATGTGCCTTTTATGATCTCAGGTCTGTCCAAAACACTTTACCACCAAAAAGAATTACGGCTTGCCCTATTCTGTCTGACAAAACAAAGCATAGGATTGGATGACAAATGATGGCCTTACTAGTCACGCCAACATCCCATGAAAGTTTTTTTAAAGTCCTGTTTAAAGTTTCCTTGATTTCTTTTAGTTCTGTCACAGCAACATGATAAAATGAAAACTTTTTTACCCTCGCAGCCATGTTCCTACTTTTTTTTACATTCACTTGCAGAAAAATCCCTCATCTGGCTGGAAAATTAAGTGTCAGAAGTAACAACCCACTCAACTCACATGTGAATATTTATACAGGATTTGTTCAAAGGTTTGTTTAAATTTAACATGGGCTGCTAATCACTATTTAAAAAGGAGGCCCAGTTAGTTTTTCAAGGGTATTTATCAATCTCCTTATCAGAGGGTCTGTCTGCAAACTTTACAGAAGGTCTGTGCAAAAGCTGCTTTGGTTCATAAGGAAAGGATAAAGAGTGTGTTGCTAATTTCAGACTGAAGCAGGTATCCATGTTGATTTAGTAATGTCTGCTAGTCAAAACAATGATTTAGCTGCCTGCTTTTTCTGAGCAGAGATTGACTTCCTCTGCCCTGTCTCTGCTGATACAGTCGTCAGACCCAAAAGCTTTACATTGAAACCACTTGTGATCCTGAAGGAGTCTCCATGTCTTAAGAAAGTTGCCACCTTTCATCTCTCAGGAGCTGGACTAAGTAAACACTCGGTATGGTATCATTTGTTTCAGTTTGTAGGTTATTATTATTCCACTGACAAAGCCTCTAGGATATTAAGACAGGTTGTGTTTGCAATTACAAAATGTTGGAAAATCTCCCTCATTTGGGAGGATCTTTTTCCTCTTTTTTGGTTTCTTTTGCAGCCCTTCTGACTTCTGATCATAAGTCCAAACATTGTGAAAAGAATTGAATAGCAATGTTTAACCGCTTCTGGAAGTGTCTGTTTAAGAAAATTGCATGAGATGCGTGAATAACAGTTGAAATGATGTCTCTACTTTTATAACGTGCCTCTTGACATTCCTAGGTCGAATGCAGTGAATTGCCATGCCAGTCTGAACCATGACAAATCACTAATTAATAATTAAACAAGGCTTCAGGAGAGAATTACAAACTGCTAATTTTCTGCCATGAGGTCTTTGGATACACAATATACAATTACAATTTGTTTACTGAATTACGTTTTAACAACTTGGCATTAAAGCTTAAAATGAGGCATAATAGTTGAGTTTTTATGGAAGAGGATTCTTCATTCATTATCCTGCATATTTTACCTCGTCACCAGACTCAGTAGAAACGGCCTTGAGGATTGGCAATCTGGGATACATATACATAGCATGGTTTTATTGCTGCAATTTCATAGAACATTGGTGGTACATCATCTGGTATTGTGCACAGTTTTGGTCCCCTTACCTAAGGAAGGAAGGAAATGCAATGAAGATTCACCAAACTAATCCTTGCTACGTCATGATAGTCTCATCAAAACAGGTGGAGGAGACCAGGTCTGCTTTCTCTACAGTTCAGATAATGAGGGGTGATCTCATTAAAAGCACAGAACTCTTTTAGACCTTGACAGAATGGATGCAGAAAGGATGTTTCTCCTAGCTGTGGGCTCTAGAACCAGGGGACATCAAGGTAAGCCATTTGTCACTGAGGTGAAGAGGAATTACTTCACTCAAAGGGGTGATAAATCCTTGGAATTCTCCATCCAAAACTGCTGTGGAGGCTCAGTCATTGAGTAAATTTAAAATTGATAGACTTCTCAATATTCCAGTTTTAAAGGGATATGGGGATAATGTGGGAAATGACTTTGAGGGAGAAGATTAGCCATGAGCTAGATGATGGTGGAAAATACATGTGGGATCGAATGGCCTTCACTTGCTCCTATTTCCTATAAAAAGGTACAATGCAAATTTACAGGAGTACTCACCCTCATATGAATAAATATAAATGTGATAAAGAATTGAAAATTGGAATAATTTTTAATAGAATAGAGGGAGTAAGACTGGCTTAAATATTTGCATCGGGAGATATAAAGTTGGATTAAATTTTCAGGTTGACAAAATGTAACAAGTGAAGTGCCATGAGGTTTCATCTATTTACAACCTCTATTCATCACTTAGATGAAAGGACCAAATTTGCTGAATGTACAGAGAAAGGAAAACAAGTTGTGAGGATGATACAAAGCAGGATGCAAATGGATATATAGACAGGTTAAGTGAACGGGGAACAATCTGGCAGAAGAAGTGTAATGTGGGAAAATGTGGTGTTATCAACTTGTGTGGAAAGAAATAGGAAAGCAGAATATTATTTATAAGGAGTGAGATTGCAGAATGGTGTCGTACAGAGGGAACATGTGCTACAAAAGAATAGCATTCAAACAAAGCAAATCATTCTGCCAGTAAATGAAATGCTGGTCATTATTGCAAGGAGGAATCCAGTATAAACATACGGAAGCCTTGCTACAATCGTACAGCTCATTAATGAAATCACATCTATAGTAATGCATATAGTTCTGGTGTCCATATTTAAGGAGCAATATTCTTTGAAAGCAGTTCAGGAAATGTTCAGTCGACTTCTTCCTGGGATGAAGGGATTGTCTTATGAGGAAAGGTTGAGCAGCTTTGGGCCTATTTGCATTGGACTTTAGAAAAATGAGTGGATTTTGTTGAAGCATGTAAGATTTTGAGGGGGCTTGACACGTTAGATGCTGAGAGGCTGTTTCCTCATGGGATAACCTGGAACTAGGGGCAACAGTTTACAAAGATTGATTCTCCCACGTAAGATGGAGATGAGGAGAAAATTCTACTTTCAGAAAATCATTAGTCTTTAGAAATTTAGAATTTTAGACTTTAGAAGTCAGTGGGGCTGGGTTATTGAAAATTGTTGAGATTGTGTTAGACAGGTTTTTTTGAGCTACTAGAGGAATTATGAGGAATCAGGCAGAAGTCCAATATTCAATGGTTCCTCCTCTCAATCACATATGTTCTAATTATGTCCAATTGTCACTAATTTATCAATTCTATACTCTCATACCAAACAGCATCTTCATAAATCTCCACTATGGAGAGTTCAGAACTACATGCAGGGTACCATCTGCGGACTTAAGTTTCGTATTGACCATTAAAGATAAAGTTGCCATAGTTTTACCAGACCATAGGGCTGCTCACCCATTAGAGAGAGATGACTGATGGTGGTTGAACTTGAGGGTCACTTCAGGCAAGAAGACTGGTTGAGATAAAGAGGCCTTCATGGCAATCTCAGGAATTGAACCCACACTGTTGACCTCATTCTGCATCTCAAACCAGCCACCCGTGCTAACTGACCCCCCTCATTAGTCATTACCTCTATTTTTCATACTTACTGCTAGAAAACCCAATAGTTCATTTCAACTTGTTTTGGTCTTGCCCCTTTGAGGTGCTTTACCTAAGTGCAATGGATCATTTGGGGGGATTTGTAGCATTGGAAGGCAATAACAAGGATAGAGAGGAATGGAGCAATGAAAAGGTGTAAATGTACAGATGGAAATTATCAATTGCCTGTGTATAGGAATAGGGAATCCGTGTAGCTCAGAAAATATAATAGTCAACTGGAAATTGGAATTGGATACAACAGAAATATCTGAGCATTAGATTTAAAGCACAGAAACATTGGGCGTAAGTGCAGGATAAACCATTTTGTCCTTTGAGTCTGCTCTGCCATTCAATAAGATTATGGCTGATCTGGGTTAAGGATGTGAGGCTAGCCTGGAGACTATTGGACTTATCGACTTTGGTGGTGGCCAGTCTTAACAGCATGGGGACTGAGCAGGTACAGTATCAGGCAGTCTTAGATTGAATGAACATAAGGGTCAACTTGGGGTCGAACAGCATGCTGAAGTTATGAATGATCTGAGCATGATTCAACGCATCCTGCAGAATCTGATTTTTCTCTTGCTTCACCACATAACTTCCCTACAGTCTATACTGATTTAGAAAAATGAGCCACTTGAGCAAAATGAGCTTAATGGGTTTTTTTCTCATGCTAGTTTGAGCTGACTTACCAGAGAACAATCTTTGTAGTGGGAACTGAAGGTATTAGGTTCAAACTTTGGTGCTAGAATAGCTAAAAGGTAACCAAAATATCTCTGAAAAGATCAAACATATTGAAGAAATCTGTCTTCAAAACAAATGGTGCATCTATGTAACATGGTACAGATTTCTGGTTTTATGATAGAGATTGTTTTCATCAGATTTTCAGTGTGCAAAGTATAAGTCAGTCAGTCCTGTGATGGTTTACACACCTGACAAACACATGTGGAAGTTTAAAGTTTTTAAACGAAAAACACATGTAAATCTCACTTCAAGCTTCACTTCAGTAACTGGAGCTTTGCCCCTCAGCAACAGCTGGCAGCAGTGTTTGAAAGTGTTCATAACACCTGCAGAATTGCACATATGTCATAATACATTAGTTGACAATCCCATAAAGCTGAGTAAACTGGTTTCAATTAGGAAAATGTTCTGATTCTCAAAACTTCAAAAGTGCAGAATAAATTTAGCAATTGCTCAATGTCTTTTGATCAGAATGATGTGCAGTGGAGAAAAGATTATAACTGCGCTCATAACTAACTACTACTGCACATCTTCAATGCATCAAAGGCTGGTTATTTCCCACAGGCATTTCTTTCTGTTAGAGGGAAGCAATTTGTTACTAAAGAATCTATATTAATACAAACCAATACTAAAGAATATAGGGGAGGATTTAAGTACCTTCACCATCACTAAAGAAGTAGCATTAGACAAATTAATAGAATGAAAAGCAGAAATGTCCCCTTGCCCTGGTGATTTGCATCCTAGAGTCCTAAAAGAGGTAACTACAGAGATAATGGATGCAATGGTTGTAATTTTCCAAATATCATTTGATTATGGAGAGGTACTAGAGAATTGGAAAACTGCCAATGTGACACCCCTATTCAAAAAGGAAGGGAGGCATAAAGTGAGTAACTTTACGCTGATTAGTCTGACATCTATTGGAAAAGTGCTGAATCAATTATGAAGTAATAGCAGAACATTTGGAAAATCATAATCTAGCCAAGACTCGGCATGGCTTCATAAAAGGAAAATTGTGTCTAACCACAACTGTCTACAATACATATTAATGGCTTGGAAGGAAGGAAGTGAATGTACTGCAGCCAAATTTGCAGATGACACAAAATTAGGTGGAAAGGCAGGTTGTGAGAGGCATGCAAACAGTTCACAGAGAGACATTGTGAGGAAAAGTAGGCAAAAGTTGGCAAATGATGTATGATGTGGAAAAATGCGAAGTTAATTTTGGAAAGTAGAATGAAAGAACACAATATTATTTAAATAGAGAGAAACCTGGGTTCGATTCCACCCTCGAGCGACTGTCTGTGTGGAGCTTGCACATTCTCCTCGTTCCTGTGTGGCTTTCCTCCGGGTGCTCCTGTTTCCTCCCACTGTCCAGAGATGTGCAGGTTCGGTGGATTGGCCATGGGAGTTGCAGGGTTACAGGGATGGAGTAGGGGAATGGGTCTGGGTGGGATGCTCTTTGGAGTGTCAGTATGGACTTGATGGGCTGAACAGCCTGCTTCCACATTGTGGGAATTCTATGATTCCATTCTATGATTCTAAACTGCAGGAAGCTGCAGCGCAAACGGACTGGGGGTATATGTGCACGAAGCACAGAAAACTAGTACACAGGGCCTTATTTCAAGAGGATTAGAACATAGAACATAGAACAGTACAGCACAGTACAGGCCCTTTGGCCCACGATGTTGTGCCAAACTTTTAGCCTAAACCTAAGGTCTATCTAACCTCCGCCGCTACCTTATACTATCATCCATATGCCTATCTAATAGCTGCTTAAATGCCCCTAATGAGGCTGACTCCACTACCCTCTCCGGCAATGCATTCCACACCCCTACCACTCTCTGAGTAAAGAACCTACCTCTGACGTCTCCCCTGTATCTACCTCCACTCACTTTAAAACTATGACCCCTCGTAATAGCTACCTCCATCCTAGGAAAAAGTCTCTGGCTGTCTACTCTATCTATACCTCTGATCATTTTGTACACCTCTATCAAGTCACCTCTCATCCTTCGTTCTAAAAAGAAAAGCCCTAGCTCTCTCAACCTTTCCTCGTAAGACCTTCCCTCCATTCCAGGCAACATCCTGGTAAATTTCCTCTGCACCTTTTCTAACACTTCCACATCTTTCCTGTAATGAGGCGACCAAAACTGGACACAATACTCCAGATGTGGCCGAACCAGGCTTTTGTATAGCTGGAGCATAACTTCACAGCTCTTGAACTCAATCCTTCTATTAATGAAAGCTAACACACCATACGCCTTCTTAACAACTCTATCTACCTGGGTGGCAGCTTTCAGGGAACTGTGAACATGAACCCCAAGATCCCTCTGCTCCTCCACACTGCCAAGAATCTTTCCATTAACCCTGTATTCTGCTTTCAAATTTGTCCTTCCAAAATGAATCACCTCATACTTTTCAGGTTTAAACTCCATCTGCCACTTCTCAGCCCAGCTCTACACTCTATCAATGTCCCTTTGTAACCTCGAACAGCCCTCCGCACTGTCCACAATGTGGCCCACCTTCGTATCGTCCGCGAACTTGCAATTGGAGTATAAGAGTAAGGAAGTCTTACTGCAACTCTACAAGGTGCCAGTGAGACCACATCTAGAGTACTGTTAGCAGTTTTGTCCCTTTATTTAAGGGAAAGTGTTGTTTCATTGGAGACAGTTCGGAGAAGTTTTAGGAAATGATCCCTGGTACAGAGGAATTCTCTTATGGACAATGGCTAAACAAGTTGGAATATTTCTCACTGAAGTTTAGAAAAATAACAGGTGATCTCATTTAAACATACAGGATCCATAACAGGGTTGACAGGATAAATGCTGAGAGGATGTTTCCCCGCATGGGAGAATGTAAGACCAGAGGGCATAGCCTCAGAGTAAAGGGAATCTAATTTAACAGTGAAATGAGAAGGAATTTCTTCTTTCAGAGGGTTGTAAGTTTTGGGAACTTTGTGCACAGAGAGCTGTGGGTCAGAGTCCTTGTATATAATTAAGGCTGAAACACGTAGCTTCTTGATCAGTAGGGGGAATGAAAGGTTATGGGGAAAGGGCAAGAAAGTGGCCGTGAGGAATGTTGGATCATCCATGTTCCCATTGGATAGCAGAACAGGCTCAAGGAGCCAAACTGCCTATCTTTGTTCCTATGGTCATATTGTTATATAGCTGGAGAGGTAATACTCCAGATCAAGAATACGGCAGATAAGGAAGCAGGTTCCAAATCAACCTCAAGGAGAATAGGAATTGAACCTGCAGAGTGGATTCTGCTCTAAAACAAACCTTTAATGCATCATAGAATTTTTCAAATGAAGGCATTGCGTACACAAGGATTGGAAAGGGTATTTTGTGCAAGATCTATGTTAAGTGAGTGAGAACATCTGACCATAAAATAAAGCCAGCTTACCTTAACATTGAAACAAAATATCTTTTGAGTTGCATTGCTGAAGTATGGAGTAGGCTACCATGTAGTATAGTGATTGGTTAGCCAGCTAGACCTCATAGAATGCAAGTTCCCTGATTGGGGCTTTTACTCTAGTCCAATCAAGGAGTCCTGGTTGACAGACAAAAAGAGAAGTGCCAAACATCTTGTCACTCTAAGAGCTGATGCTGAAGAGGCTATTCTAGAGTCAAGGACTCTCCATACGTAAATAAAGTGTGACTTGGTGACAGGATACCGGCCTCTGCGGAGTTATTTCAGTGGTAATGAGAGAAAAGCACCTTCCTGAAGAAACTCACTCGCTACAGTTGTCTTTGAGTTGGGGTAAGTATTTATTACATCATGCCTTTTGGAAGCTTGATTTGTTTGACTGTGCCATTGAGGACTGGGCCCAGTACGTGGAAAGAATGCGTTATTTTTTCTGGGCAAATAGCATTGTAGCAGTTGAAAAACAACAAGTAATTCTCCTGACAGCCTGTGGACCCACAGCTTGTTCTGTTATTAGGAGCATAACTTTCCCGTAGATGTTAAAACCTTTCAATAATTGACAAAATAGTCAAGGAATATTACAACCCCGAGCCTCCTCTAATTCTGAGATGCTATCATTTTTACTCAGCAATTCAAGAATTAGGGGACTCCATATCAGGATTTTTGACTAGGTTAGGACAACTGGCAGAAGCATGTGACTTCAGTTTAGCCCATAATGAGATACTTAGACCCTTTGGTATGTGGCAATGATGTGTAACTATGCAAAAACACTTGATAGCTGAAGGCTTCAAACAGGCACTACAACTGGCTTTGTTATTGGGAAATGTGACAAGTGGAGCATCTGAGTTGCAGAGTATTCCGATGGAAGTGGATACCCTTGCCAATCTGACTGAGCTTGGGGAACACCACTTGAGTGCAGACAATTGCACAGACACCACTCAGTAAATACCCTGATCAGAGGGACTCTAGATTGGCTCACAGCAAAACTCCAAAACAAAGCCAAGCTTTGGCCAAATGATTAAAATTGTCTTGAGTATCCTGGCTGGCAACCCATTTTAATTGCTGGGAATATGCTGACTGGAGACAGGTGTTCCCCAAGCTCAGTCAGACTGGCAAGGGTATCCACTTCCATCGTAATACCCTACTAGACCTTAATTGAGTAAGAGAACTCATAAGCCAATATGCAGGAACGTGCACACCATGGAAAATCCACCTACATCAGGTTTGGAACAGTTAAGTTGCTTAGCAACATCCAAATGAGAACAAATTAAAATAAACGCCTGGTTAAATGGATCATCTGGTTCTAAAGGAGGTTGATCCCAGCGCGGCCGTGTCAGTGATCGTAGAACCAGTTCTTAGCAAAATTGGCAATGGACTCCAGTCCTTAAGTTTGTGTAAGACCTTGGCTAGACTGAGAACCTATACTGGGGAACCTTTACAGATTAAAGGTATAACTTTGGTTGCGGTATCTTATGAAAAGCAGCTCATGACCAAGTTTGTTGGGGCGAAATTGGTTACGAAAGTTTCACCTAGTTTCAGTTAGAAAATGGTTGCCTGAGTGCAGTCCTAACTAAATATCTGGAAGATTTTCAGCAAGGTCTAGGGACGATCAGAGGAGCCAAGGCCACTTTACGTGTTGACCAGGAAGCAATTCCACGATTCTGCAAGGCCCTGCCCAGTACCAATAGCTTTACAGGTAAAAGTAGAGGCAGAAATTAGAAGGCTGGAAAGTGAAGGAATTATCAAACCAGTCTAAATTGCAGAATGGGCAGCACCACTTGTACCAATTTTGAAGCCCAATGGGTCAGTTCACTTTTGTGGGGATTTCAAACAAATGGTAAACTGCTTTTCACAGCTGAATAAATGCCTAGTCCCTCAGAGGATTTATATGCAAAGCTGGCAGGAGGAGGCTGTCCTTCACAAAGCTGGACATGAGTCCACACTTATTTGCAATTGCATTTAGACAAGAATTCCCAGGAGTATGCTACAATTAATACCCATGAGGGCTTGTACCAATATACAAGACCCCTATGTTGGGTATTGTCAGCCCAGTTTTTCAGCACCCGATGGAGAACATTTTGCAAGGTGTACCTCAGGTCACCATTTATTTTAATGACTTTCTAATAACAGGGAACACTAATAAGGAACATTAGAAAACCTGGACCTAGCCCTAAGGTGCTTTTCCAAGGTGGATGTACACCTAGGAAAGGAAAAATGTGTGTTCCAGACTGTCCCAGTGATCTACTTGGGCTACAGAGTCAACAAGATTGGGTTGCACCCTTTGGAAGATAAAGTGAGGGCAATCTTGGGTGTCCTGGCTCCCACGTCTGGACCAGAGCTTAGGTCATTTCTTGGGCGGGTAAATTATTACAGAAAGTTAATACATAACCTGGCCTCCTATATCAACTCCTAAAATAGGGTCAGCCTCGGAAATGGTCATGTGGACAAACCCTAGCTTTCAGTGAAATAAAGAAACAACTATCATCCTCCCAGGTGTTGGCACACTATGATCCCAAAAAAGATCTGGTATTGACACGTGATGCCTCCAGTACAGCATTGGGGTGGTATTAGCTTATAGGTGGCCCAATGGAGAGGAACTCCTGATAGCATATGCATCCAGGACTTTAGCTAATGCAGAGCATAAATGCGCCCAGAGAGAGATGGAAGGTTTGGCGGCTATATTTGGAGTCAAGAGGTTCCACCAATACCTTTTTATAAACGATAATTTGTGATGATAACAGATCACAAACCCCTACTAGTTCTGCTTAAAGAGAACAAGGGAGTGCTGCCCATAGCTTCAGTCTGTATTCAGCAGACGGTTCTAATACTAAGTGCTTATATTTACAAGCTGGAACACCGCCCGGAAGGCCGGGTAATGAATGCAGATGCACTGAGCCACGTCCCATTGGAAGATATACCACTGGTGGTACCCCCAGTGGAAGAGTCTGTAATGGCATGAAATTTTCTGTTCACACTCTAGTCACAGCTGACAGTATCAGGCTTTGGATGCAAGAAGACCCAGTCCTGTCAAAACTGAAACAAAGATGGTGGTGATGGGAGAAACCAAAGGGCCGCCACAACTAGAATTTAAACCTTTTGGACCGGAGGGACCAGATCACAGTAGAGGATGGCATATTAACATGGGGAGCAAGAGTGATTATCCTGAGCAAAGCTCATAGTCAAATACTGGCTGAATACCACCAAGACCCTCTGGAGGGTCCAAAATGAAAATGTTGGTGAGATGATATGTCTGAATGCAGATATCAGCTGCATTGGTGGGGCAGTGCCCAGAGTGCCAACAAGGACAAAAATTATCGTCAGCAGCTCCCCTGTATTCATGGCAACAGCATGGTGAACCTTGTACTTGGTTGGTTATTGACTATGCAGGATCTTTCATGGGCTCAATGTTCTTAGCCGTTGTAGATGCCCATTCATACTTGTTGGATGCAAAGTTTCAACTCTTCAAACACAGGGACAACAATAGAAAGCCTACTCATATCTTTTTCAATACACAGACTTCCGGAAATGTTTGTCACAGGTAACAGCCCATCATTTATCCCCAGGGAATTTAGGTATTTCCTAAAATTGAAAAGGATTTGACATCTAAGGACAGTTCCATACCATCTTTCATCCAATGGCCTGGCAGAAAGAGCAGTCCAAACATTGAAGGCTGGCTTGAAGAAATAGCCTACAGCCTCGCTAGATACCAAGGCATCATTGTTCCTATTTGATAATTGGACCATCCCTCATACAATTACAGGGATAGCTCCAGCTGTGTTGCTAATGGGTAGGAAACTTCACAGAAGGTTAAGCCTGACTGGGATCTGGGGGGAGGGTAAAATGGCATCAGGAATGCCAGTACTAGATACCAGACTCTGTCAAGCGAGAGACAGAGAGTTTGATACAGGGGATGAAATTTCATGTAAGAATCAGAGAAATGGCCATGCATGAGTAAGAGGCATGGTCAACACGAGGTCAGAACCAGTGATGTATAAAGTTCAGGTAGAATTGACAGTCCTGAACAAACACCTGGACCATATGAAAGACACAATTACATAAACGGCGCGGGAGCAAAATGTGTCCAGCCCTGTGGAACCATCAGAAAAGCTGCAGGAACCCATGGGATCATCTTCTCCATCAAGCATTGATGAGTGTCCCGAATCAGAAATAGATATGACGATGTAGCCACCTTGATGTCTTTGCCGCCGGAAGAAGAGAGTAAAATTCGTCTGCGCTGCTCCAGGTGCAAGAGGCAAGATCCTGTGTGTGACATACCATGCGTATTGGATGCCAAGTTGGAGGAACATGACCCGGTGCTAAAACCCTTGCGTGAGGCTCTCCAAGACAAGGGACTAGCCTATGTCCTCAGACTCAGAAGGAGAGGGATGTAGTGATTGTAACAAGGTCAGTCAGATGGATCTCATAGAACATGAGCTCCCTGATTGGGGCTGTTAATCTGGTACAATCAGGGAGCCCTGGCTAACAGATTAAAAAAAAAGGAGTTTCAGAGAATCTGACTCTCTGAAAGCTGACTCCAAAGAGGCAGTACTGGAATCAAGCACTGTCCATGTGTAAATAAAAGGCAACTTGGTGATAGGATACCAGCCTAAATGCAATTATTTCACTAGTGCAGTTAAAGCTGATATCAGTAAAGCATAGAGAGATCGATTTCAAGTTCATAGAATTTACTGAGATGTGCAGTACAGTGGATAAAAAATTAGAACTGTGCAGATCAGATCTTATAATCCAAATTGGATGACTAACTGGATTGTTTCCATTATTTCCCTTTTCCTGGGATTTGGATTCAGTTGCAGTGCATGGATGGAATGTTGTTTCAAATGTAAAGTCTAAACATCCAGCAAAGTTTTTCTTTTTTAGTCTAAACCTAGATTTTAAAAAACGACCCATTTACTCTGTTAACATATTTGTGTCAATTTTACCAGTTCTTGTTCTCAAGTTAGAACTTTGAAAAATAGAAGTATTGTGTCTTACAATATAACAATGAGGACGTGATTTTTGTGGTCAACTAATGGCCACTTACTGGCCTGAACCTATTGTCTGCCCTATCACATTCCTCCCTAGTAAGGTGAAAGAAAGGTGGTTCAATTCTTAAGTAGGAAGCCATAGTGGTCTGCTTACTAGGTTAGAGGAGGGGGCCTCCAATTGGAAGCATGGATGACAGGCAAATGGGTGGCCTAACTCTGAAAGCCAGCCATTGTTCTTGCTGCTGGCACCTTTCTCCCGACATTCCCAATCCCAGAACAGGAAGAAAACAAAGACCTTCTTGCTGCTGGATACCCTGAGGAGTGGGCCTTGACTGGCAGACTTTATGACCCAGAACTTGCCAGCTTTTGATTGGCAGGTCATCAATGTTAGGCCTGTGATAGGGTGAGCTAGCCCCCTCAGTCACCTGTCAGCATTAAATGAGCCAATTGGTTGGCGATCAGGTGAACTATCTTGCTGGTGTGGGGGGGTGACATGTTAGTTGCCACCTCACATGCTTATCCTCACATTACGGAAATTTATGGAAAACTTCTGTGTTTTAAGCCATAACTTGATTGTGAGCTCAGTACCCTTTCTCTCGCAGTAAAAAAGTAGTTTTATAAATAGTTTGATCAAAGTTAACGTTGGTGTAGATAGAAATCCCCTTCCAACATATGATTTGTAACCTGAACCTTCTATAGTGGAGAAAGTACTGGCATGCATTATCAAGGTGTCAATTCAAAAATATAGAATGACAGTAAAGGAAATAGATTGAAGTCAAATAAGATGGTGAAAAGCAGGAGGTGCCTAAATTTGGCAATTTTCTGTAAAATGTAGCTCAATTAGTGGATAAGAATATTGTTAACATCATTTGACTACCAAGGCAGTTCTTGCAGCGTCTGTGATGAGGGAAAAACAACATGTTTTTTTATTCACTTAGAGGACATGGTCATTGTTGGCTGGAGCAGCATTTATTGACCACCCCTAGTTGCACTTGAGAAGGTGGTGGTGAGCTGCCTTCTTGAACTACTGCAGTTCATGTGCTGTAGGTAGGCACAGAAAACCACTTTAAGATTTCACATTTGTAATGAGTTGTTCAGAACAGAAGTTTCCTGACTGGCAGGACCCATCTCAGTATAAAGTCCGTTGAATTGTGAGATTTTACAAGATTTCAACAGAATAAACTCAGACCGGCTGACCTTAAAGCCGATGCTAAGAGGATATTTGAATAGGTGGTTGTTACAATGACTGGTCAGAAAGCTTGCTTTAGTTGCCTAGAACTTGATTAAAATTGTCCTACAAGATATCAGGTACTATACCTCTCACAGTGCCTCACCCCAAAATACCCACCATGGTCCCCTCATATGCTGCACATTAACCCATTCTCCCAGTTCCACCATCTCTGTTGCATCTGTTCTGATGATGCCAGCTTTGACAAGGGAGCCTCCAAAATGCCCCAAAATGCTCCTCAACCAAGATTCCCCACCACCGTGGTTGGCAGGGCCCTCAGCTGTGCCTGACCCATCTCCCGCACTTTGGTCCTCACTCCTTCTTCTCTTCCCTCCCACAACAGGAATAGGGCCCCCCTCTTCCTCAACTGCCATTCCACAAATATCCACGTCCAAAGGATCATTAGCCTCCATTTCTGCCACCTCCAGCAGGATGCCACCACCATTCCACTCATTTGTCAGCCTTCCACAGGGACTGTTCCCTATGGGACATCCTGGTTCACTCCTCCTCCACTCCCAACATCTGCCCAAACCCCCATGGCACCTTCCCATGCAATCACAGAAGGTGTAACCCCTGCCTGTTTACTTCCTCCGTCCTCACCTTCCTAGGCTTCAGACATGCCTTCCAGGTGAAGCAGCAATTTACCTCCACTTCACTCAATCTAGTCTCCTGCATTTGCTGCTCACAATGTGGTCCCCTCTACACTGGGGGAGACAAAGCACAGACCGGGTAATTGCTTTGCAGAGCACTTACGTTTTGTCTGCAAAAATGACCTTAAGCAGAGAGCATTTAGCAGCCAGCAAGATCAAGTTCATGAGTTGTCTTCAGAGTTGCCTCCTGTCTATTACTAGACAAAATATGCAGATGAGGACTCATGTTCTGATCTCAACTATATGAGCTGCTTTTCAATATTTAAACTATGTATGGCTGTCAATCATGTGACCTGCCTATGTAGCGTCAGTGTTGAGCATGTTCCGAAATTCCTTTGTCTCATTTTTAATTAAGGCCTTAAACCTGTTTATTTTAAACTGATTGACACATTGCTTAAAATAATAGAGAACATTCATTCAAACACAGTAGGACTTCTCACTAATATTATGCAGTGATTTCAGCCGACATTTTTCACTGAATTTACAGATATCCCAGCAACATTAACAGCACCACTTCAAAAGATAAGAGTTCTTAATTTAGTTTAATTGTACTCCAGGTTTAAGGTTAAAATTTCAAAACCATCATCCTTTCTTTTGTGAATTTGTATTCATGGTGCTTTTTTTTAAAGGGTACGCATAAGACTTCTCTGGTTCAGCTTAGCTTATTTAAGGTTGTGGTGTTTAAGCAGCTGTACTAATTTCCTGTTGCTTTTTGTGTGCTGTGTGGTCTGAAATGTATCTCTGTCAACTCATCAAGAAATGCTAACATGTGTCATGAATTTTATTGTTTTATTGAAAGCTCGGATATTGTAATGGAGTAGTTTCACATGTTTTTTTGAGGGTCTATGAGTTTGGTAGTGAGTAAACCTGGTGCGTGTTAACTGGGGTGCTGGTGGAAATAACTATCATTATCCTCAAAATTGCCACAAGTGATCTAGAGCCTGCTGTAGCCAGGATACAACTGGGATTAGACCAGATTCGCATCATTGGATCAGAAATCCATCATTTCTGCAAGAGGGTTCACAAATCTAGCTTATGCCATTCTTTAAAAATACATTATGATTATTAGCAAACAGAAGATGTTGGATTCTTGAAAATGAATTATTATGGCATGGACACTTTTTACGTTTTTTTTGGTTAAATCTTTTTGCTCATAAAATTAGACACCATTACCTTCATTGGGAAGTCATCTGGAAGTTTGTGTTCAAAGAACTTCCCTGAAATTAAAGCCTGCAGGGAGTTTTATGTTTATAATGATGCAGCCTATAACCTGGAAAGCAAAGTACAAAAGGCAGCCATCAAAAACATCCTATGGATGCCAAACCTATGTATTTAACCCCAGAATATCATAGTATATTCATGGAACTGCATGTGAAGAGGATTCTGTATTCAATGCTTTCCGTACACAGTTTCTGGGGATGACCGAAAGTCTGATATTCCTTGCATTGTAGAGGAACCACCACTGAGGTAGAAATTGATTATAGTTTATCTTAGTGATAGCATGAATATGTGTTCAGAAGCTCATCTGTGGCTCAAATGTGACAACGAGGCTATAAACAGTCTGTTCAATCTCAGATATTTTAAATCGTTCATGGATGTGGTGTTGCTGGCTGGGTCAGTATTTATTGCCCATCTCTAGTTGCCTCCTTGAACCGCTGCAGCCCATTCACTGTAGGTAGACCCACAATGCCACCAGGAAGGGAGTTCCTGGACTTTGACCCAGCGACATTGAAGAATCAGCTTTATGTTTCCAAGTCAAGATGGTGAGTGGTTTGGAGGGAAGTTGCAAATGGTGGTGTTCCCAAGTATCTGGGTGATAGTGGTCATTGGATTTGGAAGGTGCTATACAAAGAGCCTTGGTGAATTACTGACTGTGGAAACACATGATCAACTGTGAAGGAGGAATTGTTTCCCTATGTTACAGTTTTTTTTGTGATTTTAAGTGACCAAGAAAGCAAATAATGGAATCACTGGAATAACTGGAAATGACAACTGTGGGTAAAGTTTTAACAGCAGTAGGTATGGCCAAATTATGCTGTGGAAATGTGCCATTTTAGTGTTGCTCCTGTGCTGAGTGATTTTTATTCTTCATTTAGCCTCCAATTCTGTGGGATATGACTGGCTTGAATTCTTAGCAAAAGACCGACACCATTGTGTGTTCTGCTTATTTTAATACTTCAGTTATGGTAATTTTGTGGTGAGATTACTGAATCATTTCCTTTTGGAAAGGAAACCTGACCTTACTTGGTTTGGCTGGCCTGTTGTTCAAATCCTATATCAATACAGTTGACTCATCACTGTTCTCTGAAGTTTAGTTTCCTTTCTCAGGGAAACTTGAAGGAGTCCTATGTTTACACAATTCCATTGACTCCCAGAAAAGGGAAAACAATGTGATCTGATTGTGTACAAAGTTTCAGATAGTACAATGGGTAAGATTTTATTTGCCCTGAGTGGCAGCGTAGGAGGTGGAAGGGGAGTTAATAAAATGTCAAGGAGCAATGTTGGGAAGGCTTCCAATGCAAGGCACAAAAGGGCCACATTTCAGTTTGCCATGCATCATGGGCTCAGTGGTTAGCACTGTTGCCTCACAACGTCATGGACCCTGGTTCAATTCTACCCTCAGGCAACTGGCTACATGGAGTTTGCATGTCCTCCCCGTGTCTGCACAGGTTTCTTCTGGGTGTTGTGGTTTCCTCCCACAGTCCAAAGATGTGGATGTGAAAGTTAGGTATGTTAGCTATGCTGGAGTTGTCCATAATGTCTAGGGATGTGCCGGCTAGGTGGATTATCCATGGGAAAATATGGAGTCACAAGGATAGGGTGGGGGGCTGGGTCTTCAGGGGGTCAGTGCAGACCCAATGGGCTGAATGGGTTCTTTCCATACTGTAGGAGTTCTATCATTCTGAGATGAGACAGCCAGATGCAGTAAGGTGGCTTCCTAGTAGCTCCCATGAGGGGAATGGGGCTATCACATTGTGAGGCTCAAGGAGAGACTACCAAAGAAAATTCAACATAGGTGCCTTGCTAACTCTTTTAACTGTTCAAGGGACAGATTCAAATTCTCCAATAAATTCAAATTCTCCTTGAATGCCATCCTGTTGCTATGTGGACATTTCTATACTGTAGCAGTGCAAACTCAAGGAACTGTTTTGAAGTTTTTCTTTAAAGATCAGTTTCAATTTGCCCATTCATAATCTTTTGTTTCATGTGTGGATTCAAATCATGGGCACGGGGCCACCAATTTGTTACATCCCATCCCAATCTATTCTGCTTCCAGACTGGATATCCCAGACTGACAAACTCCCAGTGATAGAGGGCTGAACATGTTCCCATTCTTTAGTTACACACACTAGTTGGTCATACCATGTTAATTTATAAAGGACCTCTTCCCCTGTCTCCCTTATCAAGTGAAGACATATTGTAAATGGAGCCAACGTAACCAGTCCTTTTTGAGTTAACAGATCATAGAATCCCTACAGTGTGGAAACAGGCCCTTCAGCCCAACAAGTCCACACCATCCATCAGAACATCCCACCCAGACCCATCCCCCTATAAACCCACCTACTCTACACATCCCTGAACACTATGGCCAATCTACCTAGCCTGCACATCTTTGGACTGTGGGAGGAAACCGGAGCACCCGGAGGAAACCCACGCAACCATGGGGCGAACATGCAAACTCCACACAGATGGGTTGCCCGAGGGGGGAATCGAACCCGGGTTCCTGGCACTGTGAGGCAGCAGGGCTAACCACTGAGTCACCGTGCCAACTGAGTTTATTAATTGCTAAATGTAATAACTCGACACAGATACACATAGAGTAGTAATAACAGATAAGACCAAGGAAATATCAAAGTTAAAAAAGATATGTAGATCAGTCTTTGAATTCTGTGAAGAATAAACACTGCCTGTTGTCACTGTTATGTTGGGTGATAGTGGTAGTACTGATGGTGGAAGAGGAGCAGTTGACTTGGAGATGTTTAGCTTTGCAGGTCAGCTGAAATGTCTTTGTCCTGATTCCCTTCGACTGCAGTTTCGTTTTCTTTCTGGCTTTCAACAAAGGGTGAGAAATATGATATTTTTAATCTGAGATGCAGGGCTGTTTGATGCAGGGGTGTGACTGTCATAGCACACTAGTCCACTAACGCTAAGTGATAAGGATGGAAACTGATTTTTAAACTATTTTCTTTTTGAATTCCTGAAAGAGGAAAACACAAACATGTCTGGATTTTGTGACATGATCTTTAGCATGTGGCTTTCTGCTAAAGTGGAGTAGGGCATATACAGTTCCTTACTATCTCTGTGACCGCAGGTAATCACAGTCTGGTTTGTTTTACTTAACCTGTCTACTGAAATAACTCCATAGAGGCTGATATCCAGTGACCAAGTCACTCTTTACTTATACATGGATAGTACTTGACACTGGTCCAGCTTCCTCAGAGCCAGGTCTCAGAGCAAACAGAATGCCTAGCACCCCTGTTTATATCTGTCAGCCAGGACTCCCTGATTGGGACGGTTAATCTGGTCCATTCAGGGAACTCATGTTCTATAACGTCCACCTGGCTGACCTTGTTACAATCACTAGATCTACCTTTGAAGGATTGCTGTTTAAAGTTCCCTTCAGGTGACGCATTCTAGGGTTTCTGTCTTGAAAGCTACTGAACTTATCCAGTTATTTTTTGGCTGCATGTTCTCTTTATAAAAATATAACTTAAAAGTTCAACATGCCATAGGTAAATTGGGATTCTGAACCTTTCTCATGACAATATCGGGGGGTATCCCTTTATTATGAAATATTAACTGAACTCCTAATCATCTGGGGAGATGAAAACCCATGTTATTCCTTGTCATTTTTTTTCACTTTTACCATGCCTGCACCAGCTGAGTCTGTCTCTTGAATCTTTCATGCACTGGACTATGTTCATATTTTGCCTTCCCTGGCCATAATTAATGAGCCTAATGCAAGCATTTTGGTGGGGATTTGGACTTCCAGAGAGGTGTATCTTGAATGTGGGGCACACTGATAAATCAAAAAAGCCACCCTGCTTCTCCCCCAGTTCTCCAAACTAGCTCAGGCCAACATTTAATAGTTGGGAATTTAATTTTATAATACACAGCAGGTTTTGTGATTTGCCTTAATTAAACCCCAATTTAGATAATAACAAGGATTTCATAAATAAATGTTATTTCATAAGTGTGGTATCTCCGTTTAAATGGTCTACCTGTCATTCTCAGAAGCTTGAGATCAAGAGTTAAGTGATATTTGTTTTGGAAAGAGGTTGCAAATCCCTGTAGAATATTCTGCTGGTTTGAAGTCTTAATCTTTTTCAGAACAAAATAAATAATAATCTCAACTTCCAGCCACTTCTATTTGATTTTCTGTGGAAAGCTAATTACTGCACAAGAAATGAATGAAAGAACATAGTGATTGAGAGAAAGGAAATACCAAGGCGTTGGAAAGAAGTGGGTCAATTAGGAATATACTAATGTGCTGATGTAAAGTTATACAGTGGGCTTGCAACAAATGTTTCTCAAGTGTCCTGAACCTATTGGTGGTCGGTAAGACATGCCTCAAGTGAGGGCACAGGACTGAGCTACTCTAATACAAAAAAGATCAGGATCGTGTGCAATGGAATCAGTACAGATCGTGGTTTTCATTGCTTTGCCTACTTTCAGCATGAAGAATGCTTACTGATTAAGGAAGGGAAGTAAAGATTGAGCTGAAATTAAAGCAAGAGCAGTGCAGCAAAAGGCTGTGTCTTTGTATTTTGATAATAGGAAAGGGTCTAGTCTGAACCTTGAGTGATTTAATACAAAACTAGCCAAATATTTATTTTCATGTTAATCAAATACAAAGTGAAATAATGAAGGAACAGCGCCATTATGTATGTGCTGCAGGTTGTGGGCATTTGAAGCACTGTATACGGTACTGGGCATCCTACTTATGGAAGGATGTTACTGCATTGGAAGCACTTCAGAAAACGTTTACTAGATTAATACTTGGCATAAGTGGATTGTAAGGAAAGTTTAGACAGGCTAGGTCAGTAACCTCTGGAGTTTAGAAGAATCAAAGGTGACTAAATAGAAACATATAAAATCCTGAGGTGACATGAGCAGGTGAATGTGGGAAGGAAGTTTCCTCTTGTGGGACAATCTAAATTGGGGGGAGATAGTTCAGCATAAAGGGGCACCCACTTAAAACAAATAAGGAAACTTTTCTTTCCTCTCAAAGGGCTGTGAGTCTTTGGAATTCCCTTTGTTAAAGGGCAGTGAAAGCAGAATCTTTAAATATTTTTAAGGCAGAGGTAGATAAATTAGTTATTTTCAAGGGGATGAAGGATTTTCGGCGATATGCATGATGTTAATGAGCTTATTGAACAGCAGAGTAAGCTCAAAGGGCTGAGTCGCCTACTCTTGTTCCTTCTCTATATGTTCATTTGCAAAAAAATAATACCACAGGCATTTTTTTTTATCTGCAAGAAGTTTTTAACACATTCATTTCAGACTCATGTCTGAAAATGATGACTGAATAATCATTCATTACTTGATATGTCTAGTGATTGGTTCCCAGTAACATCTTTTCCCCCTTTGCAAGTGTTAAATTAGAATAGCGAGTAGATGCAGTGGTCAGGATATCAGGATGGGTGAGAGGGGAGACCAATATTCTTATTGTGTTTCTCAAATGATTTAGCATATGTTTTTAAAGCTGGTAACTAATCTCAGGAAGTGATTCCTTGAAAAGAATGGTGCTATTGCACTTCAGTCATGTTGGCCTGATTTCTAAAATGAACCGTAAAGGAACATAACTTATCATGGAATACACTGAGAGCTGCTCAAAGATATTTTGCAGGCTTTTCAGTGACACTGAAGTGCTGTGGTGCATCTGTATGGTCACAATCAAGCAACCATATAAAAACCTAAAGAACTTTACATGCTGTAAATCAGAAACAAAAACAGGAATTGCTGGAAAAGCTCAGCAGATCTGGCAGCAGGAGAGAAAGCAGAGTTAACGTTTTGAGTCCAGTAACCCTTCTTCAGTACCATTCTGAGGGAACCTGCTAGTGATGACCTGTTTCCTATTCCTTGATGCAAAGTTATCTGCTGGTAGATCTGGCTCAGGAAGGCTGCTGCATATGAGACACTGAGATGGAAGGTTGGCAGTATGTGAGTTGACCAGGTCCTCAGGAAATGGGTAAATGAGGAGCAGCTCATTTCTACCAGCTTGTGGGCCTTCTTCAGTCAGCAGATGTGTGGGGGTAGTGATGCTTGTGAGAAGATGAAGCTAGGGGAGGGCTATTGAGTGCAGTGTGTGTTGCAAAGAGAAAGGGGAAACAAAGTGATCTATAGTGAGAAAGCAAAACGAATATGAAGAAGAAAATAACAAGTTGTAAAAATAAACCACTTACCAGGTAACAATGTTAATATTTGGCTTCAAAAGCAAGAAATGCTGACAAATATTTCCAAAGTATCAACCTGGGCCAAATGAAATAATGAAAATATTGCCAGTGAAAACTTTGGAAAAATTACATTCTGGAACTGAAACATAGAATGCAAAAGGAGAATTGAAACACAAATTGAATAGACATATACAATCATGCAAGAATGTACACTGAGTTAATAAATAACATTAAATTTTATTAGGTATAGTCAAATAAAATACACTCATCTCACAATTAACGATGCTAAGAAAGGGTACAATAATTTATACTTAACAGAAATGCAAGACAGACTTTAAACTGGATGGTCAATACAGAATCCAGATCATGGACAGGAAACTTTTCCTCATTTGAGACTAAATACCCCCAGTTTCAACTTGAGAAGAACAAGACTCACAGACAGAAATATCTATGCCAAGAATTGCTCTCTCAAATTGGTGTTCCTTATGATCGACCTAAATCCCAGCCTGGGGCAGGAATATTCTCTGACTGCAAGATAAATGAAGTATTCAGAATCATGGCTCCCGCAATGTTTTTGTACTCAATTATGGGATTAAACACAACGCCTTTAATTGAAAGTTGTTGAAATCTAATTTGTTAATAACGTGGTCACTGTCAATTTGATTGGATTTGTCCATGTAAATCCATTGCCTTAAACACCAAGATAATTAAATGTTTTAGCATGTTAACATATCTTTAAACTAAACAGGCCTTTATTCATTAGTTTGTCTATGGTTTAAGACTGAAGGGCAGTGCTATTGAAAAGAGCCTGGTGTTGTCTAATTTCTTTTCCACGCGACAATATATTCTTAAGATACAGTTAATGTAATTAGCAGAAATTAATAAATCTACAGCCTTAATACTTATTGCTTATTTTCCAATTATATCCTAATTGAGATTTTTATCAAATTGGTCATCTGTTGCTTGTTAGCGACAATGTCGGATGAATGGTTTGTGTTCTGAAATTCTATTAGTGTGTTGCAGCATGTGACAGCACAAGGTGGCTTTTCTCCGAGATAATGATTAACATTATAAGACGGCTTCTTTCCCTTTTAAGACTGGCAATAGATTTATATTATACAAAATCTCTAAAACTGTCCACGGTGACCAAATTTAAATGTAAACATAACAGTTCAAAATAAAACCAAGTTTTATGCAGCATGCACATGGCGAAGGCCTCAATTTCTTCCACAAACCTTCACTTATTGTGTAGGTTTCTGTGGCATACAGGAAAGTATATGGAAAGTAGCATCTTATGAGATTTTTTTTCCCTTTACAAGCTTGAATTTTCTTGATATTAACACACTCTACGTCTTCACAAAATTACTTCTATCTCTCTTTCTAACTTATGTATCGCATCTGCTATCGTCTGTTATAATTTATCCTGAATAGAGAAATTTCTCTAAATGTTCCATTGTGATATGATTCGCTGCAGTCTTCACTCTAGTTATTTTAATATATTCTTTCTGATGATCATAGCTTTATTGTTCAAGTTTTGTTGCTAAGGAACGACTTTTCCAGATCCCTATTTTATAGTACTGGGGAAAATGTAATGGATTACTGCATCTGTGGCAGGAGAGGGTGATGACAATTTTCATTCTTGTGCTCGATAATCAGGGGAGTAATTTATACTGCCTGACATCACAGTATTTAATCATGTAAATTACAGCAGAATGATTAGATTGGAATAAATAATCCAGAGCACTCTACCTTGAGTATTCTTCTGATAGAAGACATAAAGTATTCATTTAGCAATGGCATTGAAAATATTTCCAAAGGGTTAACTAGCCTACCACTTTTGATTAAAACAGGTTATTATCAAGAGATTCATAGTTTGAAATAAGCTCATAAATGCCTGTGGTCTCTTCCTGTTAATTGCAATGTGCTAATGAGCACCTTCAAAGAGAACAGAATCTTGAATTTCTGAATGAGATTGAGTTTTCTCCATGGTACAGCGAGTAAATTTTCAATAAGTAGCGATGCTCTGACCTGTGAATTGAGTTGAAGTTCAAGTGATCTGTTTGTGTGCATTAATATTGCAGATTTAAATATCATTCTCTGCACCCATGTGACAATCTTGTCAGGCACGGAATTCTTTTAGAAAGATTTTCCAAGTTCCAGTTGATATCGAAAAGGGCAATGTAGCAGGTTTACATTTTTAAGATGTTTACAGAATTAAATACTTAGCACTTTATTTCTGGGCAACCTGAACTTTAAATCACAGAACAAAATACTTCCATTGTTATGTTAGCACAATTGAGAAAAAACACAATTACAGTTATATGTTACATTTTCCTTTGTTAGACATTCAGATATCTCAGAATCAGTCCATAATGATGATTAGCTCCTGGATGTTTACTTCTGTTCTTCCCATTCTCAACATGGTCAATAAATGTGAGGTGCTTCATTTTGATAGGGCAAATCAGGGCAGGACTTATACACTTAATGGTAGGGTCCTGGGGAGTGTTGCCAAATAAAGAGACCTTGGGCTGCAGGTTCATAGTTCCTTGAAGGTGGAATCACAGGTAGACAGGGTGGTGAAGAAGGTGTTTGGTATGCTTGCCTTTATTGGTAAGTGCATTGAGTATAGGAGTTGGGATGCCATTTTGCATCTGCACAGGACATTGGTTAGGTCAATTTTGGAATACTGCATTAAATTCTGGTCTCCCTGCTATAGGAATGCCAAGTTTAAAAGGGTGCAGAAAAGATTTACAAGGATGTTGTGGGGTTTGGAGAGTTTTAGCTATAGGAAGAGACTGAATAGGCTGGGGTTATTTTCCCTGGAGCAGCGAAGGCTGATGGGAGACCTTATACAGGTTTATAAAATCATGAGGGGCATAGATGGGATAAAGACCTGGGCTATTTATCCTAAGGTAGCAGAGTCCAAAACTAGACGGCATAGGTTTAAGGTGAGAGAGGAAAGATATAAAAGTGGCTTAAGGGGCAACTTTTTTGAGGCAGAAAATGGTGCATTAGGGAATGAGCTGCCAGACGAAGTGGTGGAGGCTGGTACGATTATAACTTCTAAAAGGCATCTAGATGAGTACATGAATTGGAAGGGTTTAGAGGGAAATGCGCCAAATGCTAGCAAATGAGACTAGATTAACTTAGGGTGTTTGGTTGGTATGGATGAGTTGGACTGAAGGGTATGTTTCTGTGCAGCATGAATCTATGACTCTATGGTCACTTCTAATCGCAGACTACGAGAGATCCTCCTAATGCATCTTCATTATAATCCTCACAAATTTACTCCTTTGAATTGAGCCTGAGGTTCCAGTGGTGGATATATATGGTGAACCAGGGAGACGTGTTGTCCAGCTGCACTTTCTTTTCTGGATCCTGACAACTAACTGTGTCTGAGACTTTTCAGAGATATTTTAAAAATCCTTTCTCTCTCAAAGCCAACTTCTGTGTCAACAGAAATCACGTGGGTCTTGTGTTAGCTGAGTTTAGTTATCTTTGAGGACCCAACTCTCTTTCTTCATGGAACTAAACGGACATATTAAAACATAACTGTTTTCAATCTGAGATAGTAAGAACTGCCGATGCTGAAGTCAGAAATAACACAGCGGGAGCTAGAGGAACACAGCAGGCCAGGCAGCATGAGAGGGGCAGGAAAGCTGACGTTTTGGGTCGGGACACTTAATCTGACTTTCTTAGCACTTTTCTACGACATTACAGAATTGGTCTATCCACTTTTAGCATTGTCCTTCTTGTAAACACCTAACACCTTCTTCCGAGTAAAACAAACTGGGTGTGGTGTAATAGGATGTGACTTTACTAATGATGATAATGAGGCTACCTTGACAACAGAAGAGCAGTAGAAAGCAGACGAGGGAGAAGCATGTAAAGGTGTGGAACTCCATACTAGAGAGCTGAATTTAGTAACATGAATAACAGTACTGAAGAGAAGAAAGGACTTACCCTTGAATAAGGACAAACTAGGGATGCTAGGGACTAAGAACAGTGGCAGCCTGGCAAAACAGCAGCCTTTGAGATTGCAAGTGTAATCATGCAACATCTATGGAAACCAAGAGAGTATAGTGTCTACAAAGAGGCAAACAGCTGCAGTATGGTCATTGCAGTATTCTCTTAAGCACTGAGGCTCATTTGATTTCTAACAATAAAATTGCCTGGGCTTGTATCTAGGCCCGAAACGTCAGCCTCTCTGCTCCTATGATGCTGCTTGGCCTGCTGTGTTCATCCAGCCCTGCACCTTGTTGTCTCGGATTCTCCAGCATCTGCAGTTCCTACTATCCCAGACCATGTAACTTGACTGCCTTCATGCTGACTAAATTAAAGACGTAGGCTTGAATTATAACAACTTTCAAATTCCACAATAATAACATCCAATGCTAAACTGGGAGTAAAAATTCAGAGGCAAGGTCGACTGACTTTGGACCGAGGGAGGGTGGAATTCTCTGAAGGGGATATTCTTGTACCTCTTTAATTTGGTCAGGTACAGGCAGAGGTATTCTCTAAAGATAGGAATGGTTCCAGCTGGGCAGAGACCAAGCAATGTAAACAGAATTCTGCTTGAATGCAACTTGAAATCCATGTACTGATCTCAGATAGCTAACTGCGGCACACATACATCTCTTATTCTCAGTCAGAAAGAAGGAAAGATATAGGCCAAAAATCTAATTAGTTCTCGACCATTCATTTTCCAGCACTATTTGCTGGAAACATACATGAGTAGGCTGTGAGCTTATGCTGGGAAGTCTGTGCTGCAAACAGGAAAATAACTTAGTGAAGCTATGAAGACTCACATGAATAATGCTCATTTGATAATATACAGAGAGATAGCCTTAGGACATTAGTTAAGAACAACAGGATCAATGTCAGGAGTGAAGAAAATAGACAGCAAGGAAATATGAGAATATTATGATTTTACGCTCAATGGCAAAGTAGGATTGGCTATTCAATTTATTCCTCCAATATTTATTTTAAAATGAAACCGAATTAACTCACAGAGGACCATGTATTTTGGACCATTTTTGCTTTTTATGAAATGTGCATTTTATGCATTGTTCTTCTAAAATTTTTTTTGAAAAGAAATCAGAGGACGAGTAATCCAGGAAAAATCAGCTCAAAATGGGAGAGATCTACATGTCAGCACCTACCGATGCTGTTCAATAGCTGTCAAGTTCATTAAACTGTTTTTTGTCCCGAGGGGAGAATTGTGACAGCTGCTGGCACCTGTCCTAAATTATGAGTGGATTATAGCAATGCGAAATGTCATCCTGGCAGCTAAATAAATAATGCTCAGCTATTCTTCATCCCAAAATCGAAGCTTGGAATAATATTTTTAGACCTTGAAATCTCAGCAGGGGGAACAAATCACTTCCTCAAGGTAGACAAATGTTAGCTCTTTCCTTTCATTCAAAATTATGTGGAAGGACAAGTCATGAAGAGAATTATATCAATTAACAGTAAATGAAGTGCTCTCCTCACCTCTCCCTTGCCTTGTAAAACTTGATAGTGACCTTTCAAAATCAGTTATATAATTGGTTATAGAATCTAATTGGTCAATTGCAAATCCAACCAGAGTGTTATGCTCTCAACTTCACACACAAAGCTGATTGACTGCATACATGACATTTAATGTTACTGAAGTTTATTAAATCATAACGGTGATTTGAATATTTTAGTAAACATCTTGATGCACTGGTAACCTCCTGGCTAAGTCACATAATTGTATAGATTTTCCAGCATTGTAGAGTGTTTGTATGAATATACAAACTGCACACCAGAAATGGATATGTCACCTATCAATCCTAGTATGCATGATTCACTAGACATGGATCACACTAAGCTGAAGACAATAGTCTGCAAAGCTTTTTTTTGGCAAAGTCTCTGAAATATTCAACTTCAACAATCCAAGTTATTCATCTTAGACATACCTTTCTTGAAACGACATTACCTGAGTCTCAACTTGGACCCGAAACGTTAACTCTGTTTTCTCCTTCACAGATGCTGCCCGACCTGCTGAGCTTTTCCAGCAACTTTGTTTTTGTTCCTGATTTACAGCATCCACAGTTTTCTTGGTTTTTACTTCATACAGTATGTTTTAATGGTTGTGCACATTGAATATTAACGTGAACTGTACAATGTTAATACACAGTATAATGATACAAAGGTTTACATAGGGTTTAGAATGTTGTCCTTCTTAAACTGTGATGAAGTTAATACCAAATCTTTCTTTTCATTGTCCCAAATGACAGGACTTCACACTTGAAAGTGAATCTGCACTCTGAATTTTCTGTAAAGAAAGCACTTGCCTTCATAGAATGCCCCTCAGAAACTGGAATTCTATGTTGAAATATTTGAAACTCAAGTTGTAATATCCCATAGGCAATTTGTTGAGCATTATAAAACATCTATCTTGAAAGATGTCCTTTGACCAGAAGACACTTCTATTCTTATCCTTTGCCATGATTTTATAAATTGGTGCTCAACCTGTTTGATTGCATTGTCAATACACTTTCCTTGACCATCAAATCCTGGAGTGGGACTTCAACACAGATTTTATAACTCAGAGGCAGAGACACTACCCACTTTGCCACGAAACTTGCTGCTGCACTACTCAATCTCCAACTTTTGTCTTTCCCCCTGAATTATTACAGAGTAAATTTCCTACATGACAGTTTGTCATGCTCCGTAGTAGAAATTTGTGTTGTTACAATCTTTGCATTATCTTCAGAATATATATTGATGCTCATGTTAGAAGCAAAGCACTTGGACTAAAAGACTTCATAAGAATACCATTGAATCACATTGCTGAACACTACAATGTGTCTTATTTTCTGTTTTTCATGTAGATGAAGTAGACTTGCTGGGCAAGCTTGCTTCCTTGTCATTTGATCTCACCAACATTTCCCTTTCACTTGATGAAGAGAATTGCACGGTCTATGAAATTGGACAATATTCCACCCTCAGCATACCAAGTGAAGAAGTATTTGGAACCAGGTATGGACATGTGTTTTATTTTAAGGAATGTTTCCAGATTCATTGGGCGAGGTGGTGGCCATGCAGGCAGGAAGCTTAAATTGGGAAATTGCCTAATTTTGCATGCTATGATTTTTACTGCATAGAGGGCAGGAAGGAGAATAATGAAGGAATGCCCATATTATGCCTTTTTGCCTTTGGAGGCAGCTTGGAGGTAGCCACAAATGCTGGTGAATACCAAGGCAGGTTGGCTAGATATTCCACCTTAGTGGGAGATTTCAACCAGGTTTTAAATGGCTGACAGACTCTCTAACCCTCACATTCAATCTTCCACCATCTCCTTGCTATCCCCATGCTGCCACATACCTCCATGTCACATTTTGTGCTACCTGATACACCAAGGCTACTTCATATCCCCAAAACACCTCATACCTCCATGCCACTTCCATAGACAATATCTCAACATCCACCATAGGTAGACCTCAGCAACCTTATGAAGATGAAGACAGTAAACTCTCAGCAATCTAAGAGAGATCTCACTCATATTTGATTAAGAAAAAAGTTCTAATTCAAGAAACCTATCCAATGATTTTAAATCCCCTCAAGTGGTCAACCTGTTATACCACAAACAACCATTTACTCAATAATCATATGAAAAGGCAGTTGACCATTTAATAGCCTGCTAAAATTGTCAGTCAAACTGAGATAACAACCCCCTGCTGAGGTGAGTGATCTTGGAGCTTTTGTGACTCAGCCAAGCAACCACATAGGATAAGAGCCCAAGGAAAATACCAACAATAAAGCCGATTGAAATTGCAGGGAAAGGTGATAAAGGTTTGGTTTTAAGTTACAGCAGATAGCCTGTCAATCAATACACTCTACCCAACCACCCATCACACCTCCACAGATATTTTCATTCTTAATCAGTACTTTTCCATAGTATTTAAGCATCTTTAAATTGTGACTCTTAAACATATGTTATCCATCCGTCAAGAGTGTTTATGCGTTCTCGATAAAACTGTGATTCCCACATTATGGATTAAGATGAAGCACTGATTTCAAATTCAGCTGTTGAGTTCCATTTTCCCAGTATGTGTTTCATGCCCCATCCCTTGCCCTTTTTGGCAAAAATGGGATCTGGGTCTGGATGCCATTTTTTTAAAGAACTCTAGAGTTGACTCTGCTGCAAAACTCTAACCCGTAGTATATTATAAATTGCTTGGTTGGCAAGCTATAACCTAGTTTTGTATACACTGACTGAAATTGGCTCTGTGTGTACTAGATGTAGCAAGATCATAAACCAGATCTTTTCAAATACATTTTGATGTTTTACTGCAATCAACAAAAAGGATATTTTGCCCATTAATAAGTCCAAAAAAGTACATTAGCAGTGAGGAGTCATTGAACAATCCTCCAGCAACATAAAGAGCAAACATAACTCACCACTGCCTCTCAGTTGTGGAAAACATGTTCTGTAGACACTTGCCAGGACTGTTAGTTGGTGTTCTCCTTCAATACCTGGTGCAATGTTATGATTACATGTAAAAATTTCAATTAATTAGTTGCAAAATTTAAAACCTTTTTATATGTAAGGAAACTTATATGACCAGGTTCAATTCCTATTCGTTGCTGAAATATTTACAAATGTTCAATACTATTTAAGCCCTGAAATTGCCATACAAGAATGTTAGTACACAATATACGATAGAATCATTAACAGGCTGGTATTAAATGTGATACCACTTATATTACACAGACTGCTACAAGTGTACTGAGTATTAATTTGCTAATAACAGAGTACCAGTTTGAAACTTCACAATCCAAATCTCCACATAACAGGCTCTATAAATATAGCTGAACTTCTCCTAATTTTCAGGCTAATGCATTAATTCCCAAAACTTCCCATAGTGCTTTGGTAAAATACACTGTTACTCTTCAGAATTCTGATTTGAGGTCTAATTGGGTGGAGCTGTGTGACATAAATTCCGTATATTTTTGCCTGCTGATTTTTAAGAGGCTCCTATTAAAATAAAAGATCCCGATCGTTTTCTGACATAATTATTTCAGGTCCAGGAGCACCCCTTCTGGTCCAGTTGATTTACTGTTGTCTGCTGTTGGCTGGGCAGGCCCTGAGTCTGCCCTATTATAAGTCTCACCATCTGTTCTTGTAGTGCTTATTTTTGACTAGCTTGATCTCGAGGCTGCAGGAATAACTAGTTCTACCCTCCCTTGACGTGTTGAGCTGTTTGTTAATGTTCAATGACCGTGAGGCAACTTACTTAACTGATGCGAAAGAGGTCCAAGCCGGAAGTCAGTTTGAGCCTCCGAAACTGGGTACATGCAGGCGATACAGCTGATCTGCCAACTTCACTGTCCTCTTCCACTAGTTCAAAACCATGCCCCTTAAACCTATTTGCTCAATTTCAAATATTAGAACTGCACTCCATTAAGAGGCACGTGGTCCAGGCAAGTTCCAAAATATTCAGGAATTAACCAGTCCCTTTTTACATCATTTGTCTAGAATAGAGGGCAAGTACACCAAATGTAACTGATACCAATCATTTGTCAATTAATCCAAACTATCAGCCTCATGTCAAAATGCCACATGTATGGAAAGTTTCATCAAGTTTCACCAAAGGAAATGTCCAACTACAGCAGCAGCTTGTCTGGGTAGAATTTAACCAGTTTTATTTTGTGCGATGTAGATAAATATGTATTATTTGGTTTTCACAGTGGGTTAATTCAGTTTGTGCTTTCCCATGTTCATCTTTAATTGCCTGACTTGCTGCCAATTATGGAGCCAGAACTATAGGATGAATACAAGCTGATGTCCTCTGAGACCGTGGTCAATCACTTTCTGGACACCTGTTGAGATGTTATTATTTCATATTAAGTTGACAGGCTTCTTTAGCTCCATCCAACATTGACAAGATTGATAGCTACCTTTTCTTTCAGTTGTCAATAAAGACATCAGGCTAAATGGTGCTGATGTCAGTAGTCCCCCGTCAGGGCCAAAAGTGGAAGGTGATCCTGTTAGCGGCTAGACTCGGGCTAGGTCACCATTGGGCCACTATAAAAGTTATTCTGCTGGCCCGCTGCCAAGAGCTGCCAACCTAATTGGAGGGGCAGCACCACCACCATGGCTGAGTGCCCTCAAAGATGAATGTTGGAGGCAATAGGAAAAGCAGGGCCAGTGAGTGGGAGGGATCATGAAGTGCCAGCAACCACATTGCCATAAGAGCCAATCTGTCAATGTGGGGGATGGGGTGTCCCACAGGGTACATGGTGGGAACTCAGGGGTTATACAGTCATAGAGTCATAGAGTCATAGAGGTCTCAGCATGAAAACAGGCCCTTTGGCCCAAATTGCCCATGCTGCCCAGTTTTCATCATTTAAACTAGCCCCATTTGCCTGAGTTTGTTCCATATCCCTCTACATATTGTTTAGCCTTTCTGAAGTTGACAACATTCCCATGGTGATATTGAATGCTTAAAAGTCTCAATTGATCTCTCAGTGTGTGCAGAGGTTTCCATGTGTGTTCGTTCATGCCACTATCTTTCTCACCCATAACAACACAGCCTGGTGATAAGAGGACATTGCGCTTCCCTCCTGAATCCATGCTACCACTATCTTACCAGCATCTCCCACCTTCAACCTCCCAATCTATTCCCAAAAGGGCCTAGAAAATTCAGCACTTTTCTCTGTAAATTTCTTTAAAGTGGTTACAAAATTGTTTTCAAAACCAAAGTTATCCTTGTTGTGGGAATATTGGTGCTAACTTAGTATTTTGAATTTGTTCAACTGTTCTTTCATGTAGGAGAATTGAGTTGGGATATGAGGGGAATGCAGCTGTGTAGTAGGTCCTAATCTGCATTCCATATTTCAGTAAACCAATGGGTACAGTTACAACATATAAAAGATGTTTGGGTAAGTACATGGATAAGAAATGTTTGGAGGGATAAGGGCCAGGAGTAGGCAGGTGGGACTAGTTTAGTTTGGGGATTATGGTCAGCATGGGCTGGTTGGACTGAAAGGTCTGCTCTGTGCTATATGACTCTATGTCTCTATAACACTGGAGTCTTTTAGAACATTCGTGTACACATTGCTTTTCACGATTGGCTAGAGTTTGTCTCCAGACCAAAAATGAAAAACAAAACACAATGTGTATGTGACTCATATTATTTGCAGAAGACCAGGGGAATTGTTAATGAATGCACAAGTAATATCTTAATGCTATCATGGGTGTTATCTGTGGAATCACAGGAAGTTCTTCACTTTCTGGCTTTCTTAGTTTTGCAGATGAATTCAGCCTCATGATCAAACTGCTCTACACAATGAGAGAAGACACTGTCCTTTTCACTGTGCTGAGCTATCAAAGCCACATCCTACTCCAAGTCAGACTCAGTCCCTATGCCTTTGTTTTTGTGACCACCAGGAGGCGCCACTATGAGTAAGTTGGACACTAATCTTTAAATGAAGAAAGTATGAGAAAAAAATGTCACATGCGTGTGAGTTTGAAATAAAATGTTCACATATGAGCAGAGTATCTATCATAATTTTTGCTCCATATTTAATTGCCTTTAGGTATGAGCTGTAGCATAAAGGAAAGCATCTCTGAATTTTGTCAAGTTAGTTTTAAAAATGAGGGTGTTCACTCGCCATGCATACCCCGGGCTGTACAGCTGCAGAAACATTTCATAGATGTTTGTTTTATCAAGGAATTCAGGTGCAGGGTCCCCATTGATATGTGGAATACAGTCCTTAGATTAAAACAAATTCAGCAGAAGGCAAAGTCACTTAAAGTGCCCATGGTTCAGAGATGCTGAGTTTGGGCTTTCAAAACCCTTTGGAATTTCAACTGGTATTGTGTACCAACTAAAACACTGGCATCTTAAGTGGTGGATCGTCAGCTTAAAACTGATGCACTGTATCAGGCAGCCTGGCAAGTGGGATAGCAGAAGTGAAAACATGGCATCAGACAATGCAGAAGGAAACCTTTCATCCCATCATACCTGTACTAACCTATTGAACTCACTTGGCTGTTTTTTACTCCATGCACCTGCCTTTATCTTTTCTTCATGGGCACCTATCCAATTTGCTTTTGAACTTTGTTTTGAATCTGCCTCACTTACAGTTTCAACCAGTGCACTCCAAGGCTTAACAACTCACTGCATAATGTTAAAATTTTTCTCCTGTCACCTCTGGCCCTTCTGCCAATCACCCTAAATCTGTGGAGACAGAAAGGACTGCAGATGCTGGAAGCTGGAGTCAAAAATTGTGGAGCTGGAAAAGCGCAGCAGGTCAGACAGCATCCAAGGAGCAGGAAAGTCAACGTTTTGGGTTGGAATCCTCCCTCAGTTTTTGATTCACCCTAAATCTGTGTCCTCTGCTCACTGGCCATTCTTGCCAGTATGTACAATTACCAACACCATCATGGTTTTGAATACCTCAATCAAATCTCCTCTTGACCTTTCCTGCTTCAAGGAAAGAATCCCAACTTCTCCAGTCTGTCTAGATAACTGAGGTTTCACATCTCTAGTACCATTCAAATAAAGTTTGTTTGCACCCCCTCTACAATATCAACATCCTTCCTAAACCTTGATGCACTGAATTTGACATACTATATTAGCAGAATCCTAACTTAGATTTTATAAAGACTTAGCTTCTTGCTTTTCTACTCTATACCTCTGTGAACAACTCCAAAGCATCCATAATATTTATACACGCATCTCAATCTGTCCTGCCATATTCTCAGTTAGGTACATACAGCTCTCCCTGTTTCTCTGCATCCCCTTGCAGATTGTAACCATTTAGCTCATATTGCTGACCTCACCTTTCAACCAACTGTATCACGCCACATTTCTCTGCTGAGACTCACTTCATCATTCTGTCAATTTCCTTGTATAGTCTCTTCATTGTTTGCTACATTTGAATAATGTGTTATCTACAAACTTTGAAATCATGCCCTGTGTATGTATGTCCATAAGATATATCAAAAAGAGCAGTGGTCCTAATACCAGAGTACGAGAAGTATCAGTGTAAATTACTCTCCAGTCAGAAAAGCCAAATTTCATTACAACTCTCTAGTACTCCTTACACTAAGTCTTCACTTTTCACTGGACATGACAACCTCACTTTATATAATGGAGCGCTTCTCGTCTCACTGTGAATTCCACATATTAACACTTTTTCAGGCAATGGTCCTTCTGAAATACATGCCTCCTCATTCTCATCAAAGATTGACATGCTCCCGTATGTCTTAAAATTGTAATTTCTTTACTTGTTCTTCTTGGCAAAAACAAGCAAACCTACACAGGTACCTCAATCCAAAGCTGACCTTTAGTTACTTCTACTGAACGGATATCCCCAAATTGGTTTCCCTCCCCAAAGTGACATGATTAAACCAGAGAGAGATTGGGCCGTCAGTCATCTGATTATTCCGGTTTAAATATCCTGCACACCTAGAATCTATGGGAATTGCTTTTGCTGAAGTTTTGAAATTGAATCTATTCACGTCCTTGGAAAGAATACTGTTTGAAGCAATTTATTTCCTTGAGCATTTATACAATTGCACCTGTCAAACTGCATTGCTAATCAACATGTATCTCATCACCTTGTTCATTATTTGCTTCAGCTTGACATTTTTCAAATCTTTTTTGTGCGTGAAGTTTTCCAGTGTCCTGTCTCAACTTGTGTTCTTTCAATTAGACTGTTAGACATTATCCATGACGGGTGTTTACAACATGGCTATTACTTATATGTATTTCATTTAAGAATGTAGTTGTTCAGTAGCCTTTTTAAATGATGATGGTGATGGTGGTGGCACAGAGATAATCTGACTGGAAAACATTCAGGGAGTTCCACTTGGGCCACTGATTACAGCTTCCAGAACCACTGAAAAAATGAATGCTGAGATCAAGGCTGTCCTTAAGTACCTCCAGCAAAACTCTTTCAAGCATTCTCTAAAACATGCATTCTTGTCCACTCCTGAAGGCATGGTTTCACCCTGGAGTTCTAATCCATTTGGCCAACATTTCTGAGGGAACTAAAGATCACTGAAGAAATAGAAAACCAAATCCACTGGGGCTGAAATGTTAGAGCAGTTCCTTTCGTGAAATAGAGGCTTTATACACTTGTGCCTAACTTAAAATAGCACATCCGTCTGGCTATTAGTTATTAATAATGCAATCCCAGCACCAAGACTAACATCCTGGATTCTGAAGTTGCACATGTGACAACTTTAAAGTTGTGAATCTTGGCATTCAAACGAAAGCTTTCCTCTGCCCGGAGTTGAGTCTTTTTAAACTTTTCTTTTCATTTTCTTTAATCTTCTGCATCTGATCTTACCCTGTGCAAAACTGATTTTAAACATAAGGCCACTCTCTCTCACCTCCAGTTCACTTCCCTCTCCACGCTATGAATGGCACTTATTAAATGGTGATCCAAAACAGGTGAGGTGACTGTTTCTGCTTATTTGCTTGGCTGATAACTTGTAGAATGTGTTTATTTGATGTCCAATGCACAAACAGTAAGGTGGATCTTTTAAAAATCAATTGCTATTGTGATTTATGTAGGTGGAATCTCAAAGACCCTGAACATTGTAGGAGTTAAAATGGGAAATTTGGGGGAATCATGCGAGAAGTCGAATAAGGCATTTTTCAGCATCAGGAGCAACAAATCACACTTTCCAACACAGTACCAGACATCAAGATGAGATTCTTGTCAGAGAGTGGTGAATTGCTTATTAACAGTGATGATTGCTTATTATCACCCTCAAATCTCACCTCATTAATCTACCTCAGTCTCCCGGTCTATATTCCCAGCCTACCACACACCAGATAGAAATTGGAAGCCAAGAATTCCACATATGAATGTCCAAGTGGGTACCTAGACCACTCCAGGTCATTGCTTGCTATACCCTCTGCCACCTTGAACACCTGGCACCAGCGCCTCGGGGCGCACTTGATGGGCAGCAGTTGCACGCATTCCACATCCATTGACAGTGGTCTCTGACACATACCAGCTGCACTGCATCATCATTTCCAAACCCTTCAGAATATTTCTGCACTCTAGTGCTACACTTTAGAGTGCACTGACACCTATCATTGGAATGATGGCTCAAGGACACTTTGCAGACAGGGACCCAGCTCACAGATGAACCAAACTGCATCCCAGGGCTCGTCACTAGCTCTAATGTTCACTCACGAAGTGCCTACCTGGATGCTCAGACCTTTCCTGCCTTGTATTGCTCTGCTGTTTTATGCTTTGTCCTATCAACCAGAGTTTAAAGGTTCACAGACATGTTGCATGCCCAGCCTGTCATTGCACATGCAAAGCCAGGCAGCTTGTCATGCAGGTCAGCAGTCGCTAGTCAAGGGGTGGATGTACTCCATGCTCTGCCAATCATACCCCTGCACCGTGTGTCATTTATGTATGATGCAAATACACAGCGTGTGCTGCAAGCAAATGGCCATGACACAAAGTCAAAGGGGTATGGTTCTCATGAAGTCCAGGGAGACATCTATCAGTCAGAGGGTCCTGCCACTGTAAGTGAAGGTCAGCCTATCAATTTTAGTCCAGGAGCTTGGGCTTGGTCAGATAGACAGTTGGGGCAGTCATGATCAGGGGTCATTACCTTTTCATTCTGGGGAATGGGCCACAGTTGGCCTTGTGGGACCTGTGGAGTCAGTCTGGGGAGTTGCAGGAACGCAGTCGGGGAGGTGTACAGATGTGAGTCAGGGGTCTGGCCTCTCATTGTCTGTGGCTGTCAGGCTAATTTACGCGTGGCTGGGCCACAGTCGGTCTGTGGAGGTTTGTCCACTAAATACATAGCGAAATTGAGCCTGGAACCCACTGTCTGAGGACTAACTGCTGCTTTCATCCATTATCCCATCAGTCACAAGTGTGCAATGGAAATGAAAATGGCTGCACCTGGAGTAGGCAGGATTACTGCTTCATTCTGTGAGGGAGGGGACTGCAGGTTTATGTAATATAAGGTTCTTCAAAGGGAAATACCAGTGGCCGCATAGCCATATACACTTGCAAATGCTGCATTCCTGTGACTTTAGGCCTTAAATTACTTTGTGCAGTCCAACTTCTTGCCCCAAGCCCTTCTGACTGTCTCATACAGGATAATGACTGAACACCACTAACATCTGTAATGCAATAGCAATATCTTTGCACATGGGAAGATGAGGTACATTTGTCAAAGTGACAGTATCTGTGATATACCCATTGCCTGGCCACACCTTGGTTCATGGTACATTGTACTGGGATAAAGATGGCTAGCTTCAGTACCTACAATGTTGCATTTACAGTGAGACAGAGACTCCCACACACAGGTGATGGTAAAAACAGAATGTATATTTACAAAAGTGAGAACTGGTTTACAAACAAGTGCCATCTGTGTGCCCTCAGAGGATCTTTCTCTCCCTCCCACCATGTCTTGCTGTAGACACAGGTTCTGAACTGGGGTGGAGGGAGCCTGCCTTAAATTGGAGCCTATTGGCTTGGAGATCTGGTGGGGCAACAATGGGGTGTTTTTGTCTAGACCGTCTAGACATGCTGAGGAGTGGGTCCTACCCAGAGGCAGGTGCATCCTTCTCAGCTAGAGCCCCGCACAGGGCTGAGAGGGGGTGGGAGATAGGCAGGGTGGAGCTGGAAGGCCCAGCCACCCCTAGAGTGTTCTGAGGAGAAATTTCTGTGGGACTTGTATGCCTTTTGCACTTGTGCTGGGTGTCTCCTGACACTACCCTGTCTCCTTGTTGAGCACCAGCTGAGTTGGGACTGTGCAGGTGCCCAGTCTGCGGTGGTCTTCTGAGTGCCAGTGGCCTGGGGCATATTTTCCTTGGCCATCTGTGGAGACTTGGCAGTAAAGTGTTCACTAGCATGTAAGCCAACTCCAAAGTCGCCACAAAGTATTCACCGGCAAGTCAGTATCTGAATTAGTGAGGGATGCAGGAGGCAACTCTTCCTCTGAGACCTTTGTGCTGTCTCCCTCACAGGTAGAGAAGGGTTGGAACCACTGTGGACCCGCTGCATGTACCTGCAAGACACCTAAGAGGGAATATCATGACCAAGGGGTGGAAGATGTGCCTTGATAGAATTAAATACTCAGTGCAGCCAATGGGAGTGTAGACCAACAACGTACAATGTCCTGGCCTTCTCTAGTGAGGGGCATGGAATTGTCCTCATAGAGAGTGAGGAGCCGAATGCCAGGCACTCCATCACCCTCCCTGGCCCTTTTAGCTCTCTTTCTCCTGCATGAGAGAAAGGGGAGAACGGAGTGAGATGAAAGTGAGTGGCACAAGTGTTAGTGCTTGGCGTAGCCTGAGGAAAAGTGGTGAGGTGTTCTGAATGAGTGAATAGAGAGCACTGAGTTGGTGTAGAAGATGAGCGATAGCGAGTGAGGGAAGGTGCTGCATGCAATGGTGAGAGTGATAGTGCATGAGCCTTTGCACAGTCGCGCACACAAGACTGAGTGTAAGGTAGGAGAGAAAAGATGTTGGCACCTACCCTGGTGGAACAGAGAAAGTCGTTGAGCTTCTTCCTGCACTGTTGGGCCAGTCCACGAGACTATGGAGAGCAAACTGACTTGGGCAGCAGCCTTGGACCAGGCTGGCAGGGTCAGGTGTCGTAGCCTCCTCTGGTGGTCCTGGGGGAAGAGGGCAATCCTCCTGTGCACCACCCACCAACCATGACCACCAGGTCACTGACCGCCAAGTGGTGTGCCAATTTCTCCTTGTCTTCTGAGTCCAGGACCAATGTGTGCAGTCATACAGGGCCGCTTCAGAATGCCAGCAATGAACCAGGTGCACAATAGCATCTTAAAAACGGCACCATCGGCAGGGATGCCAGTCTATTTCCAATATCCCAGTCGCGGTGAATACTGGTGGCTACAATGAGTGGTAGAATCGGGCTAATTGGGCAGGGGTGCCACAGGGGCAGGCTAGATAGTCAATGAGATGTGTGAAGAATCACTGGGCCTCACAAACAGAAACCCTCTATGAAACTATACATAAAGGATACTTTGCCAAACTGTCTTCAGATTAAGATTCAGTCCCTCTGTGTTCCTGTCATTTATCAATTATACAATTATTTCCACTTTAGCCTGTCCTTCTTTAAGTGTGCTCAGTGATTGAAAGCTTAAACTCCCCTCAGGTCTCTGTTGGTCATATTCCAGGTTGTCATATTGTAACACAGCCAAATGAATAACTGCAGTTTCCTTTTCAGAGTTAATTGAATGCTTTGAAGGTGTAGCTCCTGAAACAGTGGGCATGCAGACAATCCATACACACCCCTCCTCAGGAGTTCAGAAAAAACTCATACATCTGAGCTATCCTTCTTGTAGAAGACTGTGTTATCACTTGCTGAATGGATCAGACAAGTCACCTTTCAAGAGATGCCTCTTGAAAGCGTGTTATTGTTGTTGTGCACCAGATCTACTTGTTTACTTATCTGCCACAGACAGAACTGTAGAACATTATAGAGACTCAAAGCATCACACAACATACTGAAACCAGACAAGGGCACTTCTTGCAGTTTATAATCCAAGATTACTAAAACAGAAATCTCTTTAAATCCGAGAGCTATTCCCATTGTGGTTAGGAATTTTGCCACAGAGTCCCACTGCAGTTACCTTACATTCCACAGAAACAGGCAGCAGAGATAATCACACATCCACAACTGGACAGTTCCGACTGGCAGATGTCCATACTCATTACCCAATCCTATGGGGTATTTGGCATGAGCACAGGAGCTCGTGCGGACAATCTTGTTTGTACAGCAATATCATTGTTAAAAGCAGATTGTGTGAGGCTAATATCCACAAGCACTGGAACAGAAGTAAGAAGACTTCATCTCTTCAGTTGCTATCACCAGTCAATTCTCTTCCCCAATAACTGGATGCTGCTTCTTCCTCAGGCTCATTAGCTCATTTTTTGGAGGAAGGATGGAGAGTGTAGCTCTGCTAGGATTGGGCAAGTGGCGAGTGTGCTGTAGTATGTCAACTTTCTTGTGGACAATGATTGTGACACCTGTTATGAACCAGGCCAGACCCCCTCAAAATATTTTAAGAAGGTAGCCTAGACCCTAACTTTTTCTTATTTTAAAGGCAGATGTGAAGTGGGTGTTCCAGATGTGATACAACTGGTCAAACCACTCAGCTTTAAGTAGCTTTGTTTTTGTTTTATTCATTCACGGGATGAGGGTGTCGCTGGCTAGGCAGCATTTATTGCCCATCCCTAATTTCCCAGAGGGCTGTTAAGAGTCAACCATATTGCTGAGAGTCTGGAGCCACATGTAGTCCAGACCAGGAAAGGATGGCAGTTTCCTTCCCTAAAGGACGTTAGTGAACCAGATGGGTTTTTCCGACAATCGACAATGGATTCATAGTCATCATTAGACCCTTAATTCTAGATATTTATTGAATTCAGATTCCACCATCTGCCATGGCGGGATTCAAACCTGGGTCCCCAGAATATTATCTGGGTCTCTGGATTAACAGTCCAGTGATAATACCACTAGGCCATTGCCTCCCCCGTTGAAACACGAACAAAAGAAAATGGAATTTAGAGTAACTTAACTATTGGAAAATCTAAGCAACCCGATACAGCAACTTAACTAATTAACTGTTCCAATAAATTAATATCCCATAAACACAACCTTTGGCAAAAAGGTAAATTCAAACACAGCTTCTTACAGGCAGGAGGGAACCTCCAGAGAGAGATTTCAGGGAAGAAAGGCTAGAGGAATACTTTACTGAAGCTTGCAACACTCTGGAACTCAAAAACATCTTGTGATTGCTACAGCTCAAAAAAATAGAAAAAACCTGAAATGGGAGAACTGGCCACTCCGCTTCCATTGTTAAACTGCTACTCCCTAGACTCTATGATACCTCTGCCTTTACAAATTCTCTTAAAAAAAGTCAAAATAACCTTTATAAAGTGACAGCATCATCACACACCAGTCACCAATATGCTGGCCCCTAAAAGTGGGCAACAACATGAGTCAAGTACTCCCTCAGAGAAGTGCACACATTAATAGGTAAAGCACAGATTTTAAATTCTATGTCAGTGTCTAATCCAGGTTCTAAATAAGTGGTGCTCAAGTGAGGAGGCATCTCAAGCATGTTGTGTTCTTTATCCTGAGATCCTACTCTCCCTTGTCTTGAGCTCTGTCTGGGACCTGCTTCCTTTGGTTCTCTCTGAGCTCCTACTTTCTCTAAGCTCTTGCCAATGGTAGGCAGACTCTGCATTGAGAAGAAGGCATGCTCACATGTAGGTTTTATACCTCATGTATGCAACTATCTGGCCTCTTTAAAAACATTCATGCAACAGTTTTCATATCATCATCCCAATTTAGTTGGGGGTTGCCCAGAATGACTAATCGATTTGAACAATGGTCCTTTAATGGCAAAGTTTTGAGATCCACTGTTCTAAACACATTTGGCATTAAGCCTGAGCTTGTTGGTCGGGACGGATACACGAGTTTCACACTTTTCTATTCAATTAATGTTTACCCTCCTAGCAATGTGAAGTGGGGCTCCTCAAAATATGCCAAATATTTGCAATGCCTTAGATCACTTTCACTTCTGCTTTTCTCCCTTCTATTGTGTGGAGTTTTGTTTTGCCAGCAGATTGGAGATGTTGCAAATTTAACCCACGTAGGCATCCAACTACATACGTCTAAGTCACAACCTATAACACATAACATGTCATACAGGTAGACTTATTTAAGAGAAAGCGCTTGAAATTTTTTGGACACTCGAAAATTTATTTCATACACTTGATGATCTTCATAATCTCAAACCTGCGGATGGTTTTGCATTTTAAGTAATCAATGCCTATTTCTTTGTGATAACACTTGCAGGATAAACTTCGGCTTTACACAATTTGAGCACACACTTGGCACAATGTTTTCTTACAGAACCTTGACATTGCATTGCATCAGTATATCAGCCATAGCACAGCATTCTTGAAATATCTTTCTCTCATATCCTTGGATCTTCCATTTATTCCTAATGCTACTTGATTCAACACTGTTAGTGACAATAGCCTTCAGTTCTAAGTAGAACAGCAACATTGTCCTTCCTTGCAAGAATTGAGCACCTACACATTTTTACAGGCATATATCTGAGTAAGTATTGACAAATAAAGACCAAGTAAGTATGCTCCCAGAAAGTTTTTAACAATTCACATTTTTATCAATCCACTTCTGTCATTTATTTTATTATGAGTGTTAGCCATTTAAAACAACTTTCCCTCTTCATAGAAATATGGCTTCAAGTCAGTTGGGGTAAATTTAAGGTTATTCATTTAATGAATTTATTTCACACTCAGGATTACACAAGAGAATAACCCACAGAGATGAAGGGCATGATTTATCCGTGGGCATTGAGGGCTCTGATCTCCCACTTCCCAGCGGGTAATAAAAGACTGTGATGTTTGGAAATGAATGTGTTTTTGTGCTTCATTTTGAAATGTACAAGATGAGTCAAACCAATGTGTGCCAGTTGCAAGTTTTACTTCTGCGTTGTTGGCAGTGATTCTGGTACACCAGTTACCCCAGAGAAGGTCTATTTATTGGCCACCTCAAAGGTCACTGGTCAATTAAAGATGGCAGCAACCCCCCCCCCATACAAATGAATACTTATACTTGCAAATCAGGAGCTGGAATAGGCCATTCAGCCTCTCAAGGCTCCTCCCATATTAAACAAGATCACGGTTGATTTGATTATAACCACAAATCTGCATCCCCACCTGCCTTTGATAACCTATCACCCTTGTTTAACAAGAATATATCTAGAGTCGTAATGATAGTGCCATAGAGTCATACAACACAGAAACTTGGTCCAACAAATCCATGCCAACCATAATCCCAATCTAGACTATTCCCATACACCTGCACTTGGCCTGTATCCCTCCAAACATTTCTTAATCATGTACTCATCCAAATGTCTACTAAAAATATTCAAGGACTCTGCTTTCACTACCATTTCAGAAAGAGAGTTCCAAAGACTCACAACCCTCTGAGAGAAAATAATGTGACCTCACCTATGTAATCAGAGGGCCAGCAGCTTTACTGCCTTGGCAGAGCAATGCGTGCTGTTGAGGGGATAAGTTAAAATGAACGTTTCGGAGAATCAAACAGACAGGCTGCTTGGATCAGAGGCAAGTCCTCCTGATGGTTTTTGTACTAATATTGCAGGGATGGTCTTTCCTAGTGACAGACAGCTCATTGATGGAGTGGAGTCCCCTGCTCCCCTCTCCAATGGTCTATTGGATAGTGAGGGGAAGCTGCCTCTATTAAACTAGTAGCATCTACATACAGCAGCAGCTGTTGTCACATTCTGTCAATGGCTCCTTTTCAGGGTCTTACTGAAGCAGTTGGTTGCTCACTTATGCTTCGCGGATAGCCTATCCACTTCCCCAGAGTAAGGTATGCATTAGGGAGCTTTCCTAATATAGCCCTTCCCAATTTTCAAGGATTCTTTTCCCACTGTGACCTCCACCTGACCTCACCCCACCATTGCAACCACCAAAATAACTCTGATTTGAGATAACTCTGCCCAATGTATTTGGGAGATTAAGCACTCCTCAACCTGGCACAGATGGTATATCTCAATCCTAACTGTAAGTTAGATCACATCTCTTGAGATTAAAATAAAGTGTAATTATATCCATTATATTTCTCTTTGCAACACAAATTTCAGTTGGGCAGTGACCACTTCCTCAAATTCAGGGCATTTTTTTCATTCGATGCCGAGAAATTGAGAAGTTTTGGTGATTACTTTTAATCAAACAGAAGTCATACCACAAGTTTAAGGGGTTTAGCACAGGTTGGATCCTCTGAAAGAAGTGACTGTTGCCAGAGTTTCTGAGAATCTTATGCTGTGTTTCCAACTAGTATAAGATCGATAAAGGATTTTAATGGGTCACATGAAACTGCATTTGTATGTGATTGAATAAAATGACTCCTGCTGGTGGGACAAGAGGAGAAGGGCATGCTGATAAATATATTGATGCTGTCCAGCTGTGCTAGCTTTGCAGAAAGAGGTCATTCCTCTCAGCAGTACCTATTCCTGTATCTTGTGATGTGGAAATGGTTGGAGACTGCACTAACAAGATGCATCATTTATGACTTTTCAATGCTTGAGAAGGAATATTTAAACATTTGAAGGATTGTGCAAAGCAGATGCCTGAGGGCTATAGATTTCTGATTTCAAAGAGCTTATCTTCAGAATCGGTGTAATAATAAGAGAAAAACATTTCTACAAATCCATGTTGCAGCGTTATTGATGTCAAGGTGACCTGAAGAACATCAATGAGAAGAAAAGTTATCAAAACAAAAAAAAACCACTGATCCCACTCAGTCTTCATCCATTTTCTGTAACTTTGTCATCCAGGAAAGGGGATTAGTGACAACTTTAAACATTGCTGAGAAATGCTGTAAGGTTTTCCTTTTGATAGTCCCTTCTTTTGTTCTCCGATTCTGCTCACATCAATGTTGCAAATATGAGTCACTTAAAAATCTGATTCTATAAGTTCAAAGATTGAGGGCAAAAATCACCTTGACAGCCTGTTGTATAACTTGGCACCGCACGGTGTCAACTTGCTTCAGATATTTTCGAATCAACCTATTCAGAGATGTATTATACAGCCCAGAAATAGATGGAACTTGACCGCAGGCCTCCTGGTTCAGAGGTAAGGACACTACCACTGCACCACACTTCATTGAAGCCAATAGGATGACACCAGGTGGGTTTTATAACGAACAAGCAATCAACAACTTTGAAATTGACCCTTGCCTGTCAAATTTATACCTGTCTGTAATAAGAATGTAGTAAATCACAGTTGAATAGGTAGGAAGCACATCAATAAATAATATGCATTTTTATGTGTTTCTTAGCATGAGGAACAACAGTTGGGTTTTAATTGATCAAGGATTGTCTCTAATTAGTGCCCTTCTCAACAGAGAGTACTTGAACAGAAAGAAGCTCAGTCAGAAACACATAAATCTTGCAGTAGATTACAGGTACTTTAAGGTTTTGGAGTAGATCTGTAGCTCGGGTTGTGGGTGTTGAGGTTGGATGGCTCGCCGAGCTGGTTTGTTGTTCCGCAGACGTCTCGTTGCCGTGCTGGGTAACATCCTCAGTGCAGCCTCTGATGAAGCGTCGGTGTGTTTTCCCACCCGGTTTTTAAACTCTGGAGTCTGTTGCGATGGATCTCCTCACTTCCGGGTTTCCTCCGTAGTGGAATGTATATGGGGTCGAGTTCAATTCAAACACATTGAACTCGACCCCATATACATTCCACTACGAAGGAAAATAGGAAGTGAGGCAATCCATCGCAACGGACCCCAGAGTTTAAAAGCCAGGCAGGAAAATACACCGACGCTTCATCAGAGGCTGCACTGATGATGTTAGCCAGCACGGCAACGAAACGTCTGCGGAACAACAAACCAGCTCGGCGAGCCAACCAACCTCAATTACAGGTACTTCCAGAATAAGTTGGGGATTGTTTTTCTTTAATTATTCAAAGGATATGGGCACCACTGGCTAAGCTTGCATTTATTGCCCATCCCTAATTGCTCAGAGGACAGTTAAGAGAGAATTACATTGCTGTATTTCTGGAGGCACGTGTGCCAGACCAGGTAAGGACAGCATTTTCCTTCGCTGAAGGAGATTAGCGAAGCAGATGGAGTTTCTCGGACAACCGACAGTCGTCTTCAATAGATGTAGATTGATGCCAACAGCGTGTGTTCGATTCCCACACTGGCTGAGGTTGCCATGAAGTACCCTCCTTCTTGACCTCTTATTTTTTGATTTCAAAATATACTTTATTCATAAAAACATCTGCATATATGTTCAGTACTGTGCAGTAGCATATCAAGGAAGCAAACAAACCTTGGAGTTTTACTCTATCCAAACAAACCAAAGGCATTCTTACTTGAACAAGACTATATTTACATGCATTTGAGGCACCAGGAGGGTCCGACAGCTCAACAGACCCCATTTACCTTCGGCAGAAGGACCTCAAACGGTGGTCTTTCCCTACTGCACCTTGGCAGCAGCTGCCCTGAGCTTTATTGCGTCCCTCAGCACGTAGTCTTGGACCATGGAATGTGCCATCCTGCAACACTTAGTCAAAGTCAACTCATTGTTCTGGAAGACCGAGACGTTTCGGGCAGACCAAAGAGTGTCTTTCACCGAGTTGATGGTCTTCCAGAGTTTATCTCGGTATGGATCCCTGGGAACAGATTGCAGAGCACAGGATCCTGCGTCACTGAACAGCTCAAGATGAATCTCGACAAAAACCACTGCATCTTTCTCCAGACTTCCTTTGCAAAGTTATGTTCCATGAGGAGATGTGTGACAGTCTCGGACCTTCCCCTCTGCAGCTGCTTCCAGGGCAGCATGTAGTGGTGCAGCCCAACCGAGTGTACATGAAGGATGTCACAGGTAGTGCCCTTTTTCTCACCCTCTTCCTTCACCTGACGCACGGTGACCATCAGGTTAAACCACCACTATTTTTCTCTCTCTGACAAAAGAGCAGTCTTATGGTCTAGTAGAATGGTAATGACTTTACCTGTATCTATAACTTAATTATATAGTAAAATACTCAGTAGGATAAAACAATGAGCAACTTTAAAAATCTGTTTTGTATATATGCTTGTGATTTATACTCACACATTCCAATTTCGGAAGTGTTATATTTTGTCAAAAATGAAATGGGCTTAGTACAGCAAACCTACATCTGATTGTGGAATACTGCATTACTGAAGTACTAATTTATGTTGTGACTTAGTGGAACATATTATAATTGTTCCAGTAAATGGTATCTTTGTTGATGTGCTTCATCCAAAAAAAATATTCACAGTACCATCCCAACATTAATGTGTGGCTTATAGGCAAAAGAGGTTTAATTTTTCTTCATCATGTGACCATATCTGCAGCGTTATGTTTTGGTTATAAACGAGACGTAAATACATCAGAGGTTTTTTTTTGAACGTAGGGCTTTGTGACATTTTGAAATATTTTTCAGACTTGTCTAACGCAAACTCCCGTGTTTTTTATTCTCAGAGAAACTTCCTCTTTTGTGAAGTTCTATTAAACATCTTGCCAGAGGTAAAGCGTGAAAATAAAGTTACAGTTCAGAATATAGTTTGGCAAATAGTTACATTTTGTTTCAGTATTTTTGTTTTTAATTTTGAGCCATTTGTGAACTGTTACATTACTGATAACCAAATATCTTAATTTGTGACAAAATTTAAAACTGCCCTTGCTGCAGTCCCCTATCAATAACATTATATTGCTTGCAAACACCTATGAAATGTTTAGATTTCAGCCTATGTTTGTTAAGCTAGACTTCAGAATTCCTGATCATTCCATAAGTGTTGCAGAACAGAGGGACCTAGGGATTCAGGTACATAATACTTTGCAGTTTGCATCACATATAGACAAAGTGGTTAAAAAGGCATTTGGCACGCTTGCCTTAATTGCTTAGACCTTTGAGGATAGAAGTTGAGGAAGTCATGTTGAGGTTTTACAGGACATTGGTGAGGCCTCTTATGGAATACTGAGCCCAGTTCTGGTCGTCCAGTGATAGAAAGGATTTTATTAAGCTGGAGAGGGTTCAGAAGAGAATAACCAGGATGTTGCCAGGTATGGAAGATTTGAGTTATAAAGAAAGGCTGGATAGGCTGAGACATTTTCACTGGAGTGTAGGAGGTTGAGAAGCGACCTTATAGAAGCTTATAAAATAATAAAGGGTACAGATAGAGTTAATAGTAGTTATTCTTTTCCCTAGGATGGGGGATTTCAATACTGGGGACACATTTTTCAGGTGAGAGGAGAGAGATTTTTTTAAAAATGAGGGACAAATTTTTTTACACAGTGAATGATTTGTTTGTGGAATGAACTTCCTAAGAAAGTGGTGGATCTGGGTACAATTACAACATTTAAAAGACATTTGGACAAGTACATGAATAGGAAAGGTTTGGAGAGATATGGGCTAGGAGCAGGTGGATGGTACTAGTTTAGTTTGGGATTATGTTCAGCATGGACTAGTTAGACCGAAGGGTCTGTTTCCATGCTCTGTGATTCTAAGTAAATTTAGAACTGAACCAAAAATGGATTCTGAAGGTGCCATATTATGGAAGTTAGGGTTAGAAGCATTCAACAGCAATAAAAAATATGAAGTTGCAATTTACATAAAATGTGTAATATTCTGTACCGTAGCGCACTATTATTCTGTACCGTACCGTACTAACTGGGCTTTCAATAATTCTGGAATCTTAATATGGTACATTTGCATCACTTTACTTATGTTCACTTATATATGTTTGTTTGACAGTAATAATTCAATAAACTGTGTGTTTGACTAGTGTGGGATTCATTATTAAGTTATTTTATCTATGGATTTGGGTACTGGAACATATTATAATGGGGTGCTGATTATTTGAAGGTGTAGATTGTCCTTTGAAATCCCCATTGTGGAAAATGTTTTCTCTGGTGTTTCTCTGTGGCTAACTGTGACTGCCATCTTCTTCCCACAGGTTTCCTGTTTCTTTTCTTTCAGATGGCAATTGGCATAAAGTTGCAATTAGTGTTTCCTTGAATAACATGGAAGTGTATATTGACTGCAAGCTTATCGAAAGTGTCAGGTGGAAGAATTACTTTGGGATGGAAATAACTACAGACAGCCTGGTCATTGTAGGAGGACTGATCGAGGCGTTTGAGACACCTTTCAAGGTAAGAGGATCTAAGAACAAGCCTTTTCAAAAGCAGTAAGATGCATATTCCATACAATCACTTGCACTGAGTTGAATGATATTTGAAATTCTAATGAACATGTTACGTTGCATCAGAAATGCTTCTGCAGCAGTTTTCCCTCATTCACCTCCTTTTAATTCATTTTGTTTCCTGCTTTTGAAACTGCACTGGAAAACAACTTCGGTAGAAATTTTGCAGTCAAGCATCAAAGCATTCACAAGATGCATATGGTATCAAGAAACTAGTTCAGTAAGGACCTAAATATTCATATGTTTCCTATATACATGTTCAGTTTAGCATTGATCTTGTTGATCATCACCATTTATTGATTTTGCGTTGCTGCAGGAGAGCTTAGGTTTATCAGATCATCAATTAAGTTTATTCAAGCCACCTTTGAAATGTCAGCCCAGTTTTGCACTTGTGAAATTTGGATGCCTCTGTTTTGCCTCTGCTGTAAGTAAATGCCAGGTGGAAAGCAGCTTTTTCTTCACCTTCAGAGAACACTGAAATATTATTATTTCATGTTTAGAATACAGGTTCCCCACTGCGTAACTGTTGCCAGCTTCTTTTATTTGATCTCCAGTTGCCCTGGAGAAAGTGATAATGTATCATGTTTTCCAACCACTGCAGTCTTGCAGTCAAATTATTCCCACAGTTCGGAATGAATTCCAGGATTTTAACCCAGTGACAGTGCCCCTAATGGTCAGTGCTTATTCTTTGTTGATTTACTTAGAGGCATGGGTGATCTGGTTTAATAAATAAATGACATGTTTTTGAGGCTTCCCTCTTAGCCACTAGAGCTGGGTTCAAGACTCACTTACCCTAGAGATGCATTTTCACATATCTGGAAAGGTTTATTTTATTTCTAAATTAAAGGACGAGCTTCTTTCCCAGTGGGAAATTGGCTTCAAAAAAAAGAGAACTGGGCCCTTAGATGGTTCTTGTAGTGCAGAGGAATGACCCTACCTCTGAGGCAGATAGGCCAGGGTGTAGTGATTGTAACAAGGTCAGCCAGATGAACCTCATAGAATATGGGTTCCCTGATAGGAGCTGTTAATCTGGTCTTCAGGGTTGGAGTGCATTTTTTCCCCACTGAAGTCCATTTTAATCTAGTTCCCTCCATCTCTCAGTACTCGCCCTCACTTCCCCTATTTTTATTTTTGTTAATCTGCCCCTGATGGGAAGTTACAATTTGACTGCATTACTCAGGATCTGGAGTCCATGTAAGCCAGACCAGGTTAGGACAGCAAATTTTCCTAGCTGAACCAGATGGTTTGCAACAGCAATCCTATATTTTTGTGCTTATCATTATGGAGATTGGCTTCTTATTCTAGATTTATTAATTCATTAAACTTAAATTGCAACAAGTACATAAAACTGAAAACTGCTGCATACACTGAACCAATCTTCAAACATTTACATATGATACAACTGGCTCTTTGCTGTCTCCTAGGGGACTAAGATGAAAAACCAAGCAATGCTCCATCCTTCTTGTGAGGAAAGCACTGGAAGGTACTTTATTTTCAATAGTAGTTTGCCAGTCAGCTGCTATAACACCCAAAACTAATTCTAAGGGATTGCCTGAGACCAGTGCATGTCTGTGTATATAAAATTCACACATATTGTAACAGAAAGTTAACATTTATTTTACATGCTCCACAAAACCAAATTTACCACACTTCATTTTAAATTCGATTCTTCTTGATTTCTACACATCTTGTCTTACTGGTTCCTTTCAATTTTACTTTTCACAGTTCAAGACAGAAAATGTTATTCCAGAATGGAAAATAATAAAACCATAATTCTATCTGACGGAGACAGATTGAACATGATAGTTCTAGGTGAATAATCAGATTGTTCATGTACATCGGGATGGGTTTTGTGGTGAGACTTTAGGAAGAGGTTAAATGAAACATTTCAGCAGCACTATTTTGTTGTTAAATAAAAATCTGCGTAAATGTCATTGCATTTCTTTCTTCATTACTCCCATTTGAAACCCAATTCCTTTATTTAAATTAACCTCCTTTCTTTCTGTTCTTTCTCTGATCCAGGCAGTAGAAATTAATGCAGTCACTCAAATCAGTCAAAACACAACATACAATTGGACCACAGTGACATGTAGTTTCACTTGTCACACTGATGCTGACTTTGCATCATTAGGTTGTAAACTTTGTAACTTACTTGTTAATTGTGTTAAATGTGATAAGACCTTCAATAAGTGATTAGTGTATGGATAGTCATGCAACCAGCTTTGATAGAAATTATTGAACATTTCAAAGAAATAGCAGATACGTGAACTGCAGAGGGGAGAATTTTTCCAATAGGAGCGAGTTTTGACAAAAGGACTGTAGTGAGAATATTTGGGGTCATGGCAGCTGAATTCAATGGATTATTTTTCACAAAACCCAGTGGTCAACCCAGCATTACAAATTCTCTGAGCAGGTAAGTCTCCATGCTGGCCATTTTCCATACAATTCCAATTGTGGCAGTACAAATAGCAGCAATTACATGTGTTTATGTAAGGAAATCCTTTTGAGGAACTACAAATGTAATCATGCATAATCATTCCTTACTAAAAACTATATGTTTTGTTAATATTCCCCAGTTGACTTCAATCATTATTGTATACATTATAACAGTAATTAAGAAGAGGATTTGAATATTTATACAGCACAGGGCTTTCAACAATTTAAGCAAATTAGTATATGATAATTGATACGTAATTACAAGCACTGCTGAATTGTGTGAATCATCAGAACGGAGAAATAAAGCTGAGGTTTTAAAAAATTAACTGTATAAATACAGGGTAGAATCTTCCCAACCATATTGGTGAGAAAGTTGGGAAAACGGGGTGTGATCGGCAGGGAGGACATTCTCGATGTCAAGAGCAAAATGTCCCGTTCTCCAGCCAAGTTCTGAAAGTGAGATGAGAATCTCGCTAGGGAGCAGCAAGAGGCCTATTCGTATTTATTTGTGTTCATTAACACCTCAGTGTTAGTTAATCTTGCCTCATTGATCTACCGTTTCCCATTCTCCCACATGCTGGACAGAATCTACATGGTGAAAATTCCCACCATGGAAGTCAGAGCCTGTGCATGGTGACTCCAGCTCGCTGCATGCTCCTCTTGACCTCCATCTTGGGCAGTAGTCACCAACATCCATGGCACACTCAATTGTGCCCAATGCATGCCCATGGGCATTGGCATCAGGCACATACCAGCTTCATCACACCCTCATGGTATATCTCCAATACCCTTGCCAGATGGTGCACTTTGGAGCACCTTGGTACCTTTCAGCCCTGGTCAGTGCTGTGGGTTCAGTGCAACCAGTTTGAGGAGTGGCTGTAAGTCAATTTGGGCCTGGTTCCCAGGCGAATCTGTCCACAAAATACAAAAGAAGAGGTTATCACAGGCTGATGCTGCAGTAGGGAAGCTGGAAAACTTGATTGTGTGGATTGGAGGCAACTTTCTGGGATGCAAAGGAGATAACAACTGTGAAGGGAGGTAACTCTACATATAAGGTGGTGTGGGGTAGTTGCTAAAGCATGGCAGGGAAAAGCGATAATGCGGAGAATGTGTGTCATCAATAGTCAGCACCACCTTGGCTTGGAGACAGTACATTAGTATGATCGGCATGATGACTTGATATGCCTGGAGTTCATGGGGTAAAGTGTGGAGATGAACAATTAAACAAAGAGGTTAATATAAAACAATACAATTGTGGGTGCTGGGGATCTAAAACAGAAACAGAAATTGCTGGAGTAACTCAGCAGGTCTGGCAGCATCTGTGGGTAGAAAGCAGAGTTAACATTTCGAGTCCAGTGACCGTCCTTCAGAATACTTTTCCAATCTTCGCTTCAGGTTGCCCAGTGCATCCAACAAATCTACCTGCTGTTTCTGTGCCTGACTGTGCATTTGTATGAAGTTCTGAATTGCTGACGCCACAGGGTCCTGTCCTGCCTGGAACTTAGCAGATACCTGGTCTCTGCAGACCTCCGAATGCCAGCGGCCTGGGACATTTCTTCCTCAGTCAGCCAAAGGGCTATGGCAGAAATGTGCTTACCAGGAAGTGCCTCCAAACTTAATCTAGAAAAAGTAGTCACCGACGTACCAGTGTGTGAGCGGGTGGAGAGTACAGGAGCCTGCTTTGCTGGTGTATCCTCTGAGGGATCTGTGGTTTTGTCCTCAGAGGTAGAGGAGGAGATGTCTTGGGAGTGTCACTCTCTTGACTGTGGAGACTGTTACCGGCAGGAGACAGAGAGAAAATAACCTGACAAGAAATTCGGGTAGACTCACAATGGCAGTAATGGGAGAATAGCATAGCAATAGACAGTGATTCTTACTTGGTTGCTGCCACACAGACCTTTTGGCATCTGGACTGTCAGCGCTTGATCTGGTGCACACTTGTGGTTTAAATTTGGTGCTGGGAGAGAGAGAAAAAAAATTATTTTTATTTGATTAGAGTGGGGGTCACAGGCTAGGTCAGCATTTATTGGCCATCCCTAATTGCCCAGAGGGTAGTTGAGAGTCAACAAGATTGCTGGAGATATAATGAACAGCGTGCCATAGGGGCATGGTGCACAGGTAAGAAGATGAATTTTGGAAAATATTGTGAGGCCTCACAAAGAGGAACTCAACAAAATCGAAAATTAACCAATTTACAGTAAAATTCAGACCACCAAATGTCTGAGTTGAAAGTTAGTATCTTTTTCAGTTGGATGTATTCAACTTTGATTCAGCTTCTCCTTAATGCAGACTTTTCTGTTTTGTTATTGTGACCTAGACTAGCCTCACTCATGGGGTGTTTCTGAAACAAGGGAGATATATTCATAATATTTATTGTTACTTCCAGATTTGATGATTCCAATCCTCTCTTGATCGGATTCCAATGTTTTAGCTTCTGTAAAGTGAATGTTGTCCAAATACCTGTTGCCCATGTCTTATCTCGCACCAAGTCCTGTTCAGCCATCACCCCTATCTGTACTAGCTGATAGTGTTAAACTCTCCTTTACAAAATATTTCTGTTTTCCAACTTACTTTCCTTTTTCCCACATGCCTTCATAGCCTTGCATTTCCCCATCTTGGTGATTACTCGTAAACCCACAACCTTCGGATACCCACACTCTTTCAATTCTGGTTCCTTAACCATTTCCAATTTTGATTGTTTCAGCATTGTATTGCGTCTATCATCTGGAATTCACTGTCCCAGACCGCGGTGGATGCTATGATATTGAATCAATTTAAGAGAAACATGGACAGATTTTTAACTAGTAACAGGTTAAAGGGTAGCAGGAAAGTGGAGTTAAGGCTGTGATGAGACCAGCCTTGAATGTATCAAATGGCAGAGCAGGCTTGAGAGGCTAAATTACCTCCTCCTGCTTTTAATTCTTCTGTCCTTATGTTGGTAGCTTCAGCCACATGGACCTTAAGCTCTGGAATTCCTTCCTTAACATTTGCTTCTCCACCTTTCTATCTCTCTTATCTCCTATGTTGCTTCAAACCAACTCTTTCAATCAAGCAATTGATATTATCTCATCTGCACAATATCTCTGATGTGGCTCAATGTCAAATTTGGTTTGTTAATACTCCTGTGAAGTGCTTTGGGAACTTGTAATACACTAAAGGCAGTGAGTAAATATAATTTTTAAAAAAAATTTTACACTTGCTTATTCAGGACCTCGACCTCGACTTCATCTTTTCTGAACAATCTGTTTGTATCTAATTATGCATGACTATTTTTATTATAGATAATCCACAGAGAAAATTGTGAAAATAAAAATTACTGTTGCTTTCAGCAAGTATTTTTTCTAAATTAAACTTAATCATTTCTTAATTAACTTTAATAATTTCAAAACAATGAATAAATCTGGAAAAATGTTTTTCATTGCCAGATGTTTCACTGTGTGGAGGATGTAAATTGGAAAAGAAACCAGGCGTCATTGAGTTTTATTTTAACTATTCTAGCTATTCTATAACAGCTGACCTGGAATGATGCTGGAAACAGCTTCAATAGTGTCTTTCAAAAGGGAATTGAATATTAACTTTGAAATGGAAAAATAATTTGCAAAGGTACAGGGAAGACACTGTAGGCAAATGGCAGCTTGCTGTCCCATTTGATACTGACTGCAAATTCATCATTAGTGAAGCAACTAATTTGTAGCCAGTGGACAGGCTGAGGAAGTGGTCACATGTGTTCCAGTTCACTTTCAGCGTGATCCGGCTCTTCAGCAATTTACCTGTGATATCTGCCATCCCAGAAATATGGTTGAGGAGTTTAGGGCTCACTTTCAAGAGAAAAAAAATTATTTTTCAAACTCATTTAACATACATTCCATATCTAAAATGGATTCACTTCTTGCAAATCTTCAATATATGCTCAGTGCACTTATTTCAGCCCATTTACCAAATGGTGCTATATGTATTGACAGGATTATTGAGATAATAGCAAAGTAACAGCCAACATTGAAATGAAAGAATCTGTTAGAGACCAGGTTCTTCTTCTAAGGCAATTTCCATTGATTTAGCATGTTAAAACAGAATCACATAGCACAGCATTTCAGAGATATAAACAGAAAATGACTCCAAGCCGAGTGGAGACCAAGCCAAAGAATGAGAGCGGGAACGATGATCAAGGTCTTGGTCAGAGGTGGGTTTTACTAAAAGGAAAGAGAGGAACTTGCAGATTTAGGGAAGAAATTCCAGAACAGGCTGATGAGACGAACAATGATGGGGTTAAGTGTCCAGAGGACACAATATAGCTTTAATTTTTTATTGACTGGGTTCAGCAAATGGCAGCAAACCATCAACTGGAATCTATCACAAAAGAAATTTATTGCTTGGAAGTCTGAAGTTGAGAAGTTAAATACAAAAGGGCAGTATCTATCAGACAAGCTTTAAAGCTGGAGTCTATCCAGCTCCTGAAGTTATTAAATGAGAAGCAAACTAAATTTCTATCAGATCACAGTGACGTCCAATCTCTTCCATAAATTCTGAAATACTTCCAGTTAAAATACTTCCTCCATTTCCGTATCAAGACTGTTTGGATTTGTAACCGCAAGATATTTTACAGCCTCCTCCTCCACATATTAAGTGAATTGATTTTCCAGTATATATCAATGGATTTATGGATTGAGCTGTGGGTTCATTTTGTAGTTATGTTTCCATAACTCTGTAAAGATGTGTGCTGTAGTTTTTTTTCCTGAACGTGCTCTGCAAACCTGGGTAGAATTTACTGATCTCCCCATGGTAGTTTGTTTAATATTCATTCGCAGGCTAGGCCAATATTTGGAGGTGGGATCTATTTAATTAGGCGATGAGGACTCTGCTACTTTTCTATCTCCACCTGGATTAAGTGTGTGGTGGGAAGACTTGTAGACAGCATTCCCAACTCTCTCCGAATTGAGGCCCTTAAATGAGCAATTAATGCAGCCTCTTCCCAAAGTTGCTGGTATTAACCCAGTGGCAGATCGGGAGATTTCTATTCAGGGAGCACAACAAACAATCCATGCAGGACTATTTCTGGGATTTTGCGGTTGCAGAGACGGTCCCTCATTCAAAGGCATTCTGTATCTTGTCAGGGAATCTGCCACAGGAAGAGAGAGGTGCCTTTGCTGCCATCCCAAACAACACCATTTGCCTTCACTCATCTGGGTCCATGAGCCTCAGATGGATGTAGTACTGGCACCATCCACTGCCTCCTGGTGCCACTAATGTTCAATAGCAAAGCTGGCCAGTCAGCAGCTCTGGGCAAGTGGGTCTTCTGCCCCTTGGGTCCTTGATCTTGGGTAAGGCCCTCTGCTATTCAGTTCGTGCCTGATTCAGACATGATGCAACAAACCATCCTCAAAAGCGATGGCACACGGATCTCACCAGCTGGCTCCTACTGCTGCAAATAAATCCCCCCTTATATACCCATTGAGATGAAACCAGAAGCGTACAGGTGGATTGTAAGTTGGACTATGTTGAATCATTTATTGTTAAAGAGCAAACATCCAGTCTCCAAATATTGTGGATTTTATCTTATTTTTAAATCTGCTTCGTGGTATTTTTGAGAGCTGATGTTGCAGCTGTCAGCATGAAATCCAAACTCTAAGCTTTCATTTTCAAGTCCACAAATTATAAAACTTAAACCAAATAAAATGGTTTTAAGATGGATTTCCCTGCCCACATTTTCCTGTGGAAGGTTTTCCAGTTGGAAAAGTTCCTACGAAATACTTGTGTTGCTTTTCTGTGGAAAAAAAAAGATCAATGAAAAATAAGGTTAGATTTTATAGACAGCATAGAATAACAATAACATAACAAAAAATATATAATTAGGAAAAGAAACTTCCAGGACTCAAGCACAGAAACCAGTTTAATTTTAATTATGGAAACGCTAGATTTTAGGAAGAGCTGTCCTTTGAATAAGACTGAACCATTGGCCTATCTGCTTGTCCAAGTCCATGCAAAAGATAATTGAGCTCAAATTGCTTTGCTTTCAACAAGACTGGCAGTAATTTAGTTGTAAACTGTGCGGGTATTGGCTTTTTCTAAAATGCAGAGAAACTTATTCTCCAGGGCACTGATTATCAAATGATTGGGGCATACGGTGCATAGACCACCATCAGCTGTTAACCAAGGAAACCCTTCCAACCTGTTTTTTTGTATGGGGGAGGAGTTATATAAATAAAGGACAGACATCTCCTGGAATTGTTGCTAACATGAAAGTCTGCGTGCAAGCAATATTTGTATATAACAGATGTGAAAGAATGACAGGTGAATTTCTTGAGAAATATGTTGCAAGTTCGTACTTATGGCATAACTTTACCAAACATTTAAAGATTCTGTGCTTTATATTGCAATTGAAATTTTTTTTTCTAATAATGGAAAACATTTCATCCTGAGTTCTTCGAGAGTAATGGATTTACACATCATTGAACAGAAACTAGAAGAAACAATAACATAACAAAAAATATATATAATTAGGAGAAGAAACTTCCAGCACTCAAGCACAGAAACCAGTTTGATTTTAATCATGAAAATGCTAGATTTTAGGAAGGGCTGTCCTTTGAATAAGACTAAAGCATTGGCCTATCTGCTTGTCCAAGTCCTTGCAAAAGATAATTGAGCACAAATTGCTTTACTTTCAACAAGACTGGCAGTAATTTAGTTGTAAATAGTGCAGGCTACAAGAACAAGTCAGAGGGTGTAGGTTAGCTCAGTTGTCTAGATGGCTAGTTTGCGAAGCAGGTTAGAATTCCTTAGCTAGCAACTCATCCTCTGATACCCCAAAGCTTGCCCACCATCTGCAAGACAGGAGTGTGATGAATACTGCCCACTTGCCTGGATGAGTGCAGGTCCAGCAACACTCTAGAAATTCCAGGATAACACAGCTGCTTGGTTAGCATCACATCCACAAACATCCATTCCGTCCATTGCCAATGCTCAGTGGCAACAGTGTGTACGATCTACAAGATCCGCTACAGACATTCACCAAAGCTTCTTAAGCAGCACCTTCAAAGTCCATGACCACTTTAATCTAGAAGCACAAGGCCAGCAGATACGTGGGATCATCACCACCTGCAAATTCCCTCCAAGCTACTCACCATCCTGACTTAGAAATATTATTGCCATTCCTTGTCACTGTGTCAAAACAGAGTCATAGAGGTCTACAGCACAAAATAAGGCCCTTTGGCCCATTGTATATGCATGGGTCAAAAGCAAGTATCTAACTATTGTAATTCCATTTTCCAGCACTCAGCCCATAACCTTGTATGCCTTGGTATCGCAAGTTGCCTATCTAAATACTTACAGAGTTATATAGCTGGGAAACAGACCCTTCGGTCCTTCTCGTCCTTGCTGACCAGATATCCTGAACTGAACTAGTCCCAAATGCCAGCATTTGGCTCATATCCTTCTAAACCCTTCCTATTCATATACCCATCCAGGTACCTTTTAAATGTTGTAATTGTAAGGCCACTTCCTCTGGCAGTTTATTTCATACAGCCACCACCCTCTGTGTGAAGAACTTGTCTCTTAGGTTCATTTTAAATCTTTTCCCTCTCACCTTAACCAATGCCTTCTAGTTTTGGACTTACCTACCCTGGGAATAAGACCTTGGCTATTCATCCTTCTGTAAGGTCAGCCCTCAGTCTCCGATGCTCCAGGGGAAAAAAACCCCAGCCTGTTCAGCATCTCTCTGTAACCCAAGCCTTCCAGTCCTGGCAACATCCTTGTAGATCTTTACTGAACTCTTTCAAGTTTAACAACGTCTTTCCTAAAATAGGGAGACCAGAATTGAACGCAGTATTCTCAAAGTGGCCTGACCAATGTCTCACCTTCTTAAAATATTATGAGGGTTTGTGCCTCTAACACCCTTGGAGACACGTAAAATTCTGGAACACCCTCTCTAACAGCATTGTGGGTGTGTACCAACACCGAATGGACTGCAGCAGTTCCCCATACCAAGTCTAATAAGAGATGGACAATAAATGCTCCAGAGATAGTAGGAACTGCAGATGCTAGAGAATCTGAGATAACAAGGTGTAGAGCTGGATGAACACAGCAGGCCAAGCAGCATCAGAGGAGCAGGAAAGCTGACGTTTCGGGTATAGACCCTTCTTCAGAAAATGCTGCCCACATCGTATGAATGAATAAATTTAAGAACAGATGCAATGGCTTTCTGGTTGACCTCAGGTGTTCACAGGCAGCTACACTGAGCTGCAAGTGTCTGATTTAATCATGTTTTCACGTAGGATGCTTGTGGAGTGTTTATAGAGAGAGATAATGAGGTTAAATCACCAAACATCACTCTTGTTTTTCAGAACATCCATGAGCAATAGCCAAGACAAAACCATCTGTGATTAACATTTTTCATGATTATTCAAATAATTTGTATAACTTGCATACATGTAGTATACAATGAAATATTCAGCATAATTAAATAAATCAATGTGCTGGCTTTTGACTACAATTCCATATTTTGACAGTAATTTCAATCTCTCAGTGTCATTATTGTTCACATCTGATGTATATCTCCCTGTTCATTCCTTTGTAGGTGTGCTACAAATTGTGTGGTCATCACAGCAAAAGAGCTGATAGCAGTGACAAAATTGAATTTTGTCATTTAATTTGATTAGAATCCCAGTTATCTCAAGAAAGACATGCAAGCCACACTTTTACAAATTGTAATTCATGTTATTACATGTTCCTACTAGCCTGTGATTTCCAAACTTGGTCCACGGCTCATTTAAATAAATAACACATCTCTCTTTCTCCAAAATAAAATAACATACACTAAAACTAAGAACATATGTTTATATACATAGTTAGGTTAGCTGCAAAATTACTTACTCGGAAACAATGATTAAAATAACTAAAAGTTGAAGAGCCTAAGAAACTATAAAATATACAGCAGGTTTGGCAATCTTTCCAGATCTTGTGATGGTATAACTTACCAGAGATTTAAACTTCACATTTGGGTGTTCTAGACTTGCAGGTGTATTTGAATCCATATTGTTGGTGTGTTGAATGTAGCCAGGTGTTCGTGTAACAGGTTTGTTGCAGATGTTGAAATCTTATCCTTGTACTTCACCCAGAAGTCGTTCTAGTTTAGGCAGTTTGAGCCAAATCATTTCCAATAGTTTGTGATCAGTTTCTATAGTGATTTTCTTGCCAAACAAGATGCTGGATGCTAGTGCACATGTTTCCCATTCTACATTGGAATGGTTGGATTGTGCTTGAGGTAGACTTTAGGATACAAATGCTCTTGATTTGACATCTTGCACAATGCACGTTCTAGCCCTTTCCAGTATAATCAACTTTTTTGGAACGCTATACTGAATACTGACAATGCTGTGTTGATTCTTCCCACTACCATATATATGGTACATCTTTCCTTAAAGAATTCTCTTATTGACAATGCTTTGCCTGCAGGTCTTCTTAATCCTGAGGGCTAGCCATATGCCTTACTTCTTCAACTTTGTCTACTTGGATAGATCCCTGGCACTAAAGGAGTTCCAGTCAATGTGGGGGTAGTTAAAATCACCCACCACAACAATCTTGTTATTTTCACATCTTCCCAGAATCTAACAACATAGCTCTTCCTCTATCTCCTGCTGGCAGCTGGGTGGTCTGTAGTACAGTCCCAGCATTATGATTGCACCCTTCCTATTCCTGAGCTGTACCCATAATCCCTCATTGCAAGATCCCTCTAGGGTGTCCTCCCTCAGCACGGCTGTGATATGCTCCCTCACCAGTAATGCAACTCTCCCACCTCTTTTGTTTCCTCCTCTGTTTCGTCTAAAACATTGATATCCCAGAACATTAAGCTTCCAATCCTGTCCCTGTTTCAACCATGTCTCTGTGATACAAATAACATAAAAATTGCATGCATTAATCCAGGCTCCAGGTTCATCTGTTTTACCTGTTATACTACTTGCTTTGAAGCAAATACAGTTGAAGCCTCCAGTTCTGCTGAGCTCAGCAACCTCTCTCTCACTGCTCTTCCTCTTAGCTACACTTGCCTTAGTCTCAAGCTCATCCCCAGTCTCTGTACTTACTGACCTGCTGCTTTGGTTCCCACACCGCTGTCCCACTAGTTTAAACCCTTCCGAGTGCCACTATTAAACCATCCTGCCAGGTATTGGTGTCCCTCCCATTTAGGTGCAACCTGTCCTTCTTGTTCCGGTCCCTCCTTCCTTGGAAGACATCCCAATGAACCATATCCCTGAAACTCTCGCCCCAACCCCAACCAGCTCTGTAGCCGCGCATTCAATTGCACTCTGTCTGAGTTCCCAGCCTCAGTAGCACATGGCACGGGGAATAATTCTGAGATTATCACCCTGCTTTTTAGTTTACTACCTAACTCCCTGAATTGTCAGTGTGGGACCATGCTGCTCTTCCTCCCTATGTCATTTGTGCCAATGTGGACAATGATTTCTGTCTGTTTACCCTTCTGTTTCAGGATGCCCTGTACCTGCTCAGAGACATCGATGACCCTGGCGCTAGGGAGGTGACATACCATTCTGGTGTCTCTGCTGTGGCCACAGAGGCACCTATCAATGCCCCTGACTATCAAATCTCCAATTACAATTGCTCTGCTGTGCTTTGCCCCTCCCCTCGGTACAGCACGGCCAGCCGTGGCGCCACTGCTTTAGCTGCTGTCACCTGATGTGCCTATCCCCTCGTCAGTATCCAAAACGAAATATTTGTTTGACAGGAGGACAGCTACAGGGGGTTGCGGCACTGACTGCGGTCACCCATCCATCTTCCTTCCCTTGGGTGTGACCACGTTTCTATAACTTCACTCTATGATGCCCTCTGCCATTTGTGTGCTTCTTAGTCTCTCAAGTACCGCTCAAGCCAATCCATTCGTTTGGTGAGCAGCTAAAGCTGGGTGCACTTGCTGCTGATGTAATTATCAGGGATGCTCTCAATGTCCATCATTGACCATATCTCGAAGGTGAAACACAAAACCCCACTGATTGACACGACTAACTCTCTATTGGCTACATTTTAATTAGCTATCTAAAAATTACACTTAGAACATAGAACATAGAACAGTACAGGCCCTTCGGCCCACCATGTTGTGCCAAACTTTTACCCTATACCTAAGGTCGATCTAACCTCCACCGCTACCTTATACTATCATCCATATGCCTATCTAATAGCCGCTTAAATGCCCCTATTGAGGCCGACTCCACTACCCTCTCCGGCAATGCAATCCACGCCCCTACCACTCTCTGAGTAAAGAACCTACCTCTGACGTCTCCCCGATATCTACCTCCTTTCACTTTAAAACTATGTCCTCTCGTAAAATCTGCCTCCACCCTAGGAAAAAGTCTTATTACTTTCTCAGTTATTACTTTCTAACAAATAACCCCCCCAACTTACCACCTGAACACCCTGTACTAACCAGAAGATGAACTAAATTGTCAACCCCTATTAGAATTTTTTAGGTTTATAGGAGATGCCTCCTCATTCTTCAAAACTCCAGTAAGCATAGTACTTACCAATCAAATCTCATATCATACATCAGTCCTGCCATCCCAGGAATCAGTCTGGTAACCTTTGTTGCTCTCTGGCCATAGCTAAAACATCCTTCCTTGAATAAAGAGACCAAAACAGCACAACAAACCTCAGATTTGGTCTCCCCAGGCCCTATACAATTGCAGCAAGACATCTCTGCTCCTGTACTCAAATTCTGTTCAAATGAAATCCAATTTATCACTTATCATCTTCACTGCCTGCACTTACATGTTTACTTTCAGTGACTGGTGTACAAGAATTCTCTTATTGACGATGCTTTGCCTGCAGGTCTTCTTAATCCTGAGGGCTAGCCATGTGCCTTACTTCTTCAACTTTGTCTACTTGGATAGATCCCTGGCACTAAGGGAGTTCCAGTCAATGAAACCCAAGTTTCATTGCATCTCCCTCTTTACCAATCTATTACCATTCAATTAATCATCTGCCTTCCTGTTTTACCTCCCAAACTGGATAAACTCACATTTATCCACATTTTAGTTCATCTACCACATATTTGCACACTCATTCAACTTATCCAAATCCCACTGAAGTATCTCTGTGTCTTTCTCACAGTTCACCCTGACTCCCAGCTTTGTGTTGACTTCACACTTGGAGGGATATTGCATTTAATTCCCTCATAAAAAGAAATAAATATATATTGTGAGCAGCAGTGATCCTAGCCCTGATCCATGGGGTACCTAACTAGTCAAAACTTGCCACTTAGAAAAAGACCCATTTATTCCTATTCATTGTTTCCTGTCTGCCAACCAATTCTCTAGCTATATCATTATCCTACCCCAATCCCATGTGCTTTAATTTTACATGTTAATCCCTTATGTGGGACCTTATCAAAAGCCTTTTGAATTCCAAGTAAACCATACCTACTGATTTGTCCTTATCAACTCTACTAGTCACATCCTCAAAAAATTCTAATAGATTTTTCAAGCATGATTTCCCTTTCTTAAATCCATGCCAACCCTGTCCAATCCTGTTCTTGTTTTCCAAGTGCTCTGCTATTAAACCTTTCTTGTGGAGTCTAACGTTTTCCCAGCTACTGATTTATGACTAACTGGTCTATAATTCCTGTTTTCTTTCTACCTCCTTTTTTAAGTAGTGTGGTTATATTAGCTATCAATCCATAGACACTATTCCAAAGTCTATAGCATCTTGAAAGATGATCACCAATGCATCCAGTATTTTCCTGTGGATTTTGGTCTAAGTGTATGAAGGGGTTTAATGAGTGATTTATCAGTACTTCTGGAACCAAGTTTATTTGAAAACTCTTATGAAAAAGTTAGCCCTTGGGGAGATAATAGGAATTTGTTTTTGCATTGGGAGAGTTTAATGAGTAGAAAAAATAATCATTCAGGAACATTAACTTGTTTACTCTTCAGAAGTATCTGTGATTTTTTTGTTCAGAGAAAATAACACCTACATTGAAAAGCCTTTTTCTTCAGCTTGCAGAAGTCCTCATTAAAGTTAGACGTGTGGAAAAATTTCTTCTAGAGAAAGGAGTTAATTTAGAACTGTTAAGAAATAGGCTATCTCAGTGGAAGGATTTCATTTTGAAAGTTCCAGAACAGAAGTGTTTGATTAGAATCCTGAATAATTTATTTAAAGCCAAGAAAGTCTAAGTTCGGTTGCACGATGAATCAAGGAAGAGGCAAACAAACCCTCAATAGTGGGAATTGAAAGAAATGATGAAGTTACACCTATAGATGAGATAGGGATATAAACTCTGGTGTTTGAGAGCTGTAAAGTCATGGTGTTAAGATAATTGCATTGTACTTTACTATTTGTTTCAAAATCTTTCAAAATGTGTTATAGGTAAATAGTTCGGTTTATTCTACTTCATGTTAATTTCTTTTGCATAATAAATTTCTGTTTTATTGTTAAAACTAAATCTGCAGAATTTTGTGTGTGTGGTGGTGTAAGATCAACTTATCAATTTAAAAAAAAATCTATGAAGTCAGAATTCAGTCTGGGAACTAACTTGTCCAGTAATAAAATCAGTTGGGATTATAAAAATGTTATAAAACTTTTGATATTCTATGCAGACTCATCGTGAATTAATAGGTCCAGCCCTTTGTAAAATTACAGAATTCCTGGTTGAAGTTATATTTCAAATGCTTTATTTTGCATTAACCTTTCCCAACACAGTGGGCATGTGAAATGGACTAAGTGTTGATACATTAAAACCAGCAGTCGCTTCAATTCCCTCTCACAAACTAGCACAAAAGCTAAGTTCATTTTCCCAGTCAATAGGATCCAATTTCACTTTTTTAAATTTGCTTTTCCAAATTCTTACTTGGTCCACGTTATTCTTCTAAAAACTGCTTTCTGTTTACATGTTTTTGACATACATTTGTGTCAACTTGCCTGCTAACTTCCTATCGCCTTATTTATAATAGGAATTATTTTTTCCAACTTGTTTGATCAATTGTGAAATAACCCACCAGTACAGTATAGCACAGCAAGCAGCTCAGTTTCATATTTTTCCCAAATCCTCAACCTTTCCTCCTGCAAAGAAATTCTTACATTATAATCAACTTAAATTTTCTGGCTCTGCATGGTTTACTACCCGACCAGAAATAATAAGGTAATCATATGTATTGTACAATGGAGGCTTAAATTGAAGCTGAGCACCCTAGCCCAATTATCCCTCACCCTCTGACACTGCTTCAACTGAGGAACACCCTTTGTGCAATTTGTGATCATTATAACAATAGTAAAACATACACAATCATGCAAATCTGGCGCTGCGTGTCTGGCTGTCAAAAAATATGGATCTGGCTAATGTAATAGTTCCTTCACTTCTTTATCATGTCCAAATACAAGCAATGTAATTATACTTGATAAAGCATCCATTGCTCATTTATGGAACATGTTCCCCATGTTAGGGAAAACATTAATGAATATAGAATTTGCACAACAATATCTGTTTGAGATTCACTCAGCTCATCGATTGATTTGCCTTCAGCTCAGTAGGCATTGGCCAAGTTGTTATTATTAAGTTATTACATTTGTGATTTGAAGCTTATTATTACAGCGTATACATATTTTAATATTTTCTGAAGTCAATGTTATTCCTTTCTAGGGGCTAATTCAGCAATTGTTATTTGTCATGGGAGAACCAACTGCAGCCAAAGCACACTGTACAAAATACAGCCAGGCTTGTAGGGAGACTTCTGACACTGAAACTGTCCTCAATGGCTCTGGCTCTCATCTGAACAAGTATTTTCTACCAGCACAGTCTGAGGTATGCTAAATATTTGTATTCATTAATTGAGTATTAAGTGAAGCATTGATATTGTAAGGTATACTTCACATTTATTGCCAGCTGCTCTTGTGTCAGCCCTTAACTGAGCAAGTTATGAAACTCTTGATTGTATTTCTTCTCGCATTAAACTGACAGTAATCTTGCCTTGGACAAATGACTAATTTGTTGGTTTGCACAATGTCCCATGTGCTCCCACAGCTGTTAGGATGTTTATCCTTGGTACCAGAGAATTGTAGTAGAATTGTGCTTCATACATGTGGACACCCCTACTGCTTATAAGCTCCTAATAAATGTTCTTTATTTTTCTCGCTCTTGTGAAAACTGTAAATGTGAATCTCTGGGAGGGATTATGGTTTCTGGATTTGAGAGCATCGTTTAGTTATCATCGTAGACACATGGAGATAATGATTGCAATACCTTTGTTTTGCTGGCAGTGTGGAGTTAATTAGGATCATCCTTCTGGTCAAAACAACCATCTGAAAACAAAGTCTATTTATTTTAATGTGTGCTGTGCTATGCAATCTTTATTAATGTTTCACCGTATTCCAATTGCTCAAATTACACAAAACCTGTGTAAAAATTTAACTTGTCTATTAAATATCAAATAGAATTATTAAATGGCTATGTAATAATTTGGCATGTAAACAGACACATTCCATTGAGAACCATTGTTGGTATATTCAAACACAACTTTCTGTGCCTATTTTTGTTTGAGTGACAAATTATTGATTTCATGTATCACATGGAATTTGTGGACCCTTGCCAACAATTTAGGAATATAGTTAACTTATTGTCCCCACAATTTTGTAAGACTGAGAAACTTCCAGTGATGTCAGAATTTAACTGACAGATCAGTAAATGAGTAGCTCAGAACACAGTTTAAACTAGTCTTATTTAATGCATCTATGGTTGCAAACACACCTGAAGAAATATCTCTGAATGAATGCAGCTATAAATTGTGATGAATCTTGGTCAGAACCTAAACAGTAGAATGGTAATTTGATGATTATGCTACTACCGTCTCAGTTAGTTAGAATGGCCTGAGTACTATTGTGTTAACAGGACCTTTAGCATCTGCTTATTAAATAAAGATGGCAGAATGGCAATTTTCCAAGCTCCACAATTCCAACAAAAACAGAAGTTGCTGGAAAAGCTCAGCAGGTCTGACAACATCTGTGAAGAAAAATTCAGAGTTAACGTTTCGGGTCCAGTGTTCTTTTGGTTCTTCCGCAGTTCTTTTGGTTTTTATCCACAATTTCAATCTGAGTCAACGGTTCATGGTTTTGTTGCTTCATAGTGTGATTGAAGCCTTACTGGTCTCTCACATACAGTTGCTTTTTGCACGCGACTGAAATCTTTTCCACTAATTTGGCATCTGCTTAATTGCGGCACTATCTCCAGTAGAGTTGGGGGCCTACGTATAGGCAAAATACTGAGATTCTTCAGCCAGTCAGATTAACATTTCCTTACCGAGCATGCAGACAGCAAACCAGGAAGTATGGAACAGAAAGTATAAATTACATTTCAATCATTCACATGTAATGAAATAAAGTTTTGGAGAGAAAGATGAGATAAAAGGAGGCACAATGGAAGCTTTGTCAAGGATAATTACATTGTTTGTGTTTGGATATGATAAAGAAGTGAAGGAACTATTACATTAGCCAGATCCAATTTTTTTGACAGCCAGACAGGCAGCGCTAGATTTGCATCATTTTGTATGGTTTCCTATCGTTATAATTATTACAAGTTGCACAAAGGGTGTACCTCAGCTGAAGCAGTGTCAGAGGGTGAGGGATAATTGGGCTCGGGTGCTCAGCTTTAATTTAGGCCTTCATTGTTTGATGAAATAAAGTTCAAGGGGTTACCAGATTATAACAGATGTAATTTTGAACAGATTTCATTAATTTTTTTTATCTTCATCATAAGTATATTTTAATAATTTGTGACAAGACCGTCATTGAATTTACTGTTTCCTTTGTAAATTATTATTTTAAGGATTGACTTCAAAGTCTAAAGCTTTCTGATGTAACTAACTAGTTTTGTAGATATAAATAGCCAAGCAGATGATGCTGCATGAAATACTTAGTGTGTTTGATTTGTATAATCTGCAACAGAAATCAACTACAAAGTACTTTGAAGTGGCTATACTGAATAGTTTAATGACTGTAAGGGTGCAGTGTTCTCTCATACTGGCTCTTTATATGAGTTATTTTGAGGATTCTCTTTTGGGTACATGTATTTTAACCCTGGGCTGACTAAATGTAGAATCCTACTCAGCATTTCAGGTGGGCTTTTCCTTTCCTCCCATAATTTCACAGAACTAATGCTAGTTAAAAAAAAAATCCATTTCAGCTTGTTGCTAATAACATAATTTCACGACAAATTTTGCACTGAACCTAAGAAGAAAAGATTTGGAGCGGTGTCCAAAAACTTTGTCAAAGAGATATGTTTCCAGGAGTATCTGAAAGGAAGACAGAGAAGTCTGGGGACAAATTTTCAGAGCCAGAAAGCACTGACAGCAAATTAAGGAGCAACTGAATATTGTGACATGCAGGAAGCCTAAACTGTAGAATCAGTTATAGGGTGAGAAGGGGTTAGTGGCAGGAAAGGAAAAGACCATGTAGGGATTTGAAAACAATGAGAAGGATTTTAGAACTGAGGCTGTGAACCAAGCAAACATGAGAGGATACATGTACAGGACTTAGTATGGGTGAGTTAGAATAAAGGCTACAGGATGGCTGGATAGGCTGGGACATTTTTCACTGGAGTGTTGGAGGTTGAGAAGCGACCTGAAAGAAGCTCACAAAATAATAAGAGTTATAGATAGAGTTAATGGCAGTTATCTTTTCTCTGGGATGAGGGATTTGAAGACAAGGAGGCACGTTTTTAAGGTGAGAGGAGAGATATTTAAAAAAGACATGAGAGGCAAATTTTTTACACAGAGGGTGTTTCGCGTGTGGAATGATTTTCCTGAGGAAGTGGTGGATGCAGGTACAATTACAAAGTTTAAAAGACATTTGGATAGGTACACGAATAGGAAAAGTTTGGAGGGAAATGGACCAGGAGTAGGCAGGTGGGACAAGTTTAGTTTGGGATTATGTTCGGCATGGACCAGTTGGACTGAAGGGTCTGTTTCTGTGCTGTGTGACTGTATGACTCTGTGAGTTCAGGCAGTTATTTCTGTGAGAAGTTTGGAATTGCAGCATGAACTGGCAGTTGTTGGGTAGTCAAGGTACTTTCTTATTTTCGGTGAACTGGTGTTGAGCAATCATCTTATTCACATTTATTTTGTTGGCTTCAAATGTCATGTAAGTTCAGTTAAACTGGATCAAACTGTCGGAAATTGAACTGTTTGTGACAGTAGCTAGGAACATGTGTCATTTTATCAGAAAAGGGGCCTCTTAAGGGAAAGTCACTCAAATGCCTGAAATGAATATAATATAATAATAAAAGTGTGAACTAGGCATCCACAAATTGCTTCCATAAAAAGTAGCCTCTAAATGCAAAGATTCCACATCACTGAAAGGGTCTTCATTTATTAAGAAAAGCAATTAGAAGTATAAATACTGACCTAAATTAACAGAAACATGGCTGACAATGAAAGCAATCTTATCTTGACTGTGAGAGATAAAACTACATGATGAGTAATTGTTACTTATCAGCAATGGGAGAAAGTTGTGTAATTTATGAAACAATATCCCAGACTTTATTTCGTTGGTTTATGGAGTGTCTCACCGCACAATAGAAAGTCAAAATATGTAATAATCTGTGTAATCCATTGTTCATAGTATATGATTAGTGACTTTAGTTGTAAAACAGCCCAAAGTTTAAAAATGATGCTGAACAACGAAGGATAAAGACATGCGGCAAACATCTTCCAAATTGACTCACGTTAAATGACAAGATGACACTTCTGATGCAGTGGTAGTGTCCCTATCTCTGAGCCAAGGGGCTTAGGTTCAAGTCCCACCTGTTGCAGAGGTATGTAATAACACTTCTGAACCAGCTGATTAGAAAAAAAATTCTAGGTGACAAGATGGGGCATTATGGTATGAGAGCCAGAAAAGAATAGCGACAATAGTTTTCACTATATATTATATTCAAATGTAAAGGAAATTCTGATGTTGTGGAATATGCTTCCAGAATTAATGGCTGAGGCATTTGCTATGTCAACAATCAAGATTAGATCATTAGATTTAAAATGCTAGTGCAGGCATGATGGGCCAAATTGCCTCCTTTTACACCACAATACTGTGACTCTGAGATACTAGATGAGGAGAAAGGGGATTAAGGGCTATAGAAATTAGATAGGTGACTGTGAATAGAACTATCACCAACTGTCAACACAGGGAGTCATCTGTGAAAAACTGTTGGCAAACAGGCCTGTTATTCCAATGTCTCAATTGACCAATGTAATGTCTAATGTGGCGGTCTCTCCAGTTTGTTCACTCAATCCTAATGACTTTAGTAACACCTCCCAACACCTGCCCTTAACCAATGAAAAAATAGCGAATCAGTATTTTAGAGGAAAGTTATGGTATTCCAAGCCATATTGCATTCTGACTGGGATGGCTATTGTTATTTGTTCTTCACCATTTGATCGGCACCCTAGAATTTCTATCTGACACCATTATCAGAGTCCCAGCATCAAAGAGAGTGAGAACCATTATGGAATAGTTATAGGGAGCCTTGCAAGGGTCACCTACTTCCTGTGAAAAAGTCAGTTTAAAAGAAGTTGAGTCATAATAAGAACAGTCCAATCAGTTTCGGTATTCCAAGAACATATCTGGCAGAGCCTCTGCTCCAGACAACATGGTTCAATAACATTGACATGCTTACCATCTGGGTTATTGCCTTTATGAAAGTCTGAAAGACAGACAGGTCTCTTACAATCTGATTTCTGCAAATTGTAACACCTTAAGGATGGTAGGAAAAGAAATGGAACATGAAAGGCAGGTTTTTAGTGGCTTCCTTTTATGCCCAGCCACTTTCCCAAAGGAGCAGATGTTGGAGATCTGTGAAACCATCTTCATTTCCCCATATATATATGATACAAACATTGTGTAGAAAGAAACATTGTGCCATCAGAAGGGTCTAGGCCCGAAACATCAACCTTCCTGCTCCTGTGATGCTGCTTGGCCTGCTGTGTTCATCCAGCTCTGCACCTTGTTGTCTCGGATTCTCCAGCATCTGCAGTTCCTACTATCTCTAATTAAATTAGATAATTAGTTAGTGATGTTGAGTTGAGGAATAAACGTTAATTAGGACATAGAAAACTCAATACTTCTCTTCAAATATGCCATAGAATCATTGATATCCATCAAAGAGGGCAAATGGGCCAAAAAACTACCACTTCATCCAAAAGCTAGTATCTCTGGCAGTTCAGTACTTCCTCAGTGTTGAACTGAATTAAACACGTGGATTGTATGTCATGATTCTGAAGCCTCTATTTTCTGACACTGAGGTGACAGTAAATTCTTAAAAATGTTTTTATTGACCTATGTTTCAAAGCAACCTGTTCAGAGATGTCATTACGTACCTCTGGAGCAGGTGGAACTTGAAACTGGGCCTGCCAGTCCAGGGGTAGGGACACTACCACTGCGCTATAAGGAAATTGTAATTTTCAGTCACTTGAGCATATATTATTTAAAACATGGGACATAGAATAACACAGGATGTAAGAATATCAGGACATAAGAATATGAGAATTACACAGGATATAAGAATATCAGAATTATGAGTAGGCCATTCAGTCCTTAATACTTGCTCCACCATTCAAAGAGATTGTGGTTGATCTGAATGTGGCCCTGACTCCTCTTTCCGGGCTTCATATTCAATATCTTACTTAAACATACAATAAAGTCATTCAGTTGACTATGTTTTTTAGCCAACTGGGATAACCTTGACTGCTAAGAAAGGTTATGTGAATGCCCAATTTTGCAATTCAGTCTCGATCACCAACTCCTCCAAACCATCACACATTACTAACAGACAGTGTGGAGCTGGAGGAACATAGCAGGCAAGGCAGCATCAGAGGAGCAGGAAAGTTGATGTTTTGGGTTGGGACCCTTCTTCAGAAATGGGGGAGGGGAAGGGGGCTCTGAAATAAATAGAGAAGAGGGAGTGCGGTGATAGCAGGTAGGTAGTGGTGCCAATCCCCACCACTAGCTACCTGCTATCACCGCCCCCACATCTCTATTTATTTCAGAGCCCCCTTCCCCTCCCCCATTTCTGAAGAAGGGTCCCGACCCGAAACGTCAGTTTTCCTGCTCCTCTGATGCTGCCTTGCCTGCTATGTTCCTCCAGCTCCTCACTATGTTATCTCAGAATGCAGCATTGGCAGTTCTTGCTATCTCTTCCTAACAAACAGGTTGCCTGGCTGTGTTTAGATTGCTGTTTGTGGGAGCTTTGCTGTGTTTAAGTTAGCAGCTGTTAGCAGGTGTTACAGCAATGTATATTCTTCAAAAGATTTTTGTTGAATATAAATCGTTTTGGGATGTCCTGTGGTCATGGAAAGTGCTGTTTAAAAGGGAGTCTTTATTCTGTTGGAGTCTTGGATATTCCATTGCTATATAAGTCCCTAAAGCGTGATTGAGCTAATGTAGGTGAGTGGTCTACGTCTGGAACTGTATGAATTAATTGCCTACTGCACAATTTCTGTCTCGGTCTCTCTCCTTTGCTTTCTCAGAGAATTTTTATTGGCTACATAGCGCACTTATAGGCATTCAATAGATCCAGTTCTGTATAAGCCAGAGTTGTGAGATGATGAATATGCAAGGATAAGGAATGCATGCTCAGTTAGTCTCAAACATGGCCCTCACATCAAATTTAATGTGCAAACTTAAGTTATAGATAACCCAGTAGGAGGCTAAAATCACAAAATATTCAAGAAAAAAAAACAGTTTTGAGTGAACAGTATCAACCGTTCTGCTTTAAACTTCATCATGAGCCAACAGGGCTACAGAGTGCTACTGCAAAAAACAATCTGTTCTTTTTTCCTAAATGTGAACATATTAGCCTCATTTACCACAGAGCAGAATCAATCTTTTACTAAGATAAACCTGTATGTCACAACGTAGATCTTTTCATTTATTTATGTCTATTTGTGCTATTTTCTAGTTTGATTGCTTGTGTGGTGATTCTTACCATTTTTTAACAATCACATTTTCTGACACTCACTAAATACAAACATGTCACACCATCATGAGGTTTTCTCAGAAATATTGCTTCAATTATAGGACAACTGGGCCTTGGGTTTTTTTCTTTTGCCTGTCAAATTTGCATATCAAAAATGAATAACGATCATTGGAAATAAAAATAAAATAAATAGTTAAAAATAATTTAAAAATGAAAAAAAAACAAATATAAATAATAATTTTAAAAAACTATTGCTGCCTCAGTATAGTCAGCGCCTTGTACCGGGCATCAATTCCTCGTAACTGTTAGTTCCTAAATGTGATATTCTGTCCAATTTAAATATCTCACTGTCCGAAAGTGTGAATAACATTGCAGTCAGCCTCACTGAAAATGAGAACTTCCTTGGAAAAGTGTTACTAATCCACTTCATTACACAATGATACCTCGCATTTTTTAAACAGAAAAGTTATGCAAAGGGCATCATTATGACATATTAATAATACTCCAGACAGCTGTGTAGTATTTCCAAATTGGTCAGCCAGTGAGAGCTGTGTTACTGTTTGAGAGACAAGGATAGATATTTATCGATGAAGCGCATCATTGTTCCCAATAATACGGACTCCACCTTAATGCATAAAGTGAAGAACCATATTTGCCTTTAAACAAACCAACTTTACCATTTACTGACAAGGCATTCATTTTACGACACATCACATCATACAGTGCGCACAGAACAAAACTACGTTCACCGTGATTTGTGTTAAAATGCAAAGAATGACAAGGCCCCTTTGTACAGAAAGCAAGTTGACCTAGATAGTCTGATAATAAATAAGTAAGATTGTCAGTGAGCACATTATTCTGGGATCAGTGCTGCGATTGGCTGTATTAAATATATCTTTCATATAACTTTAGGTTCTTAATTAGCAGCTAATAGATGTAACTAGTATTTCCAGAATATTTAACAAATATGTAACCGGTTTTATTATAAAAAATATTCAGAATATTTAGCCATAGAATCATTTGAAGTACAGAAGGAGCCCATTTGGGCGGTTGACTCCATGCCAACTTAACATGGAGCAATCCAATCAGTTTCATCCCCCACTCTATCATCCTGATTATTTATTTCCTTCAACTGTTTACCCAATTTGCTTTCAAAATCATTCATTGCCTTTATTTCAACCAGGTTTCCAGGCAGCACATTCCAGTTTATTACCAGTTGTTGTGTAGCAAATCTCCTCCAGGATACCTTCTTCACAATGTCCTAAATCGCTGTGTCCTGGCCCTGGTTCTATCAGTTAATGGAAATAGTTCTACCTCGTCTGCATCTATCACAACCTTATGCACCTCTCTCAAATTTCCCTTCAATCTTCTTTGTTCCAAGAAGACAACTTGTTAATAGACTACACAATGAATCCTAGTCCCCTGCTTCTTTCCTAAGACCTATGTATTATTTCCTCTCATGTATTTTCCAATTTCCTTTTGAGGTTCAGGTTGCTGTTGAATCTGCTTCCATCATCCTTTCCGGCAACTCAATTCGAATAGCAACAACTCTTTCTGTGAAAAGAACATTTTGCAATCTCACCTCCAGTTCATTTGTCATTCACCTTAACCTCTATCCTTTTATTACAGTTATCACTAGGTAAATTGCTGTAGAATTATTGCATGGATTTTTATTTGTTTTGCATTCATGTAAAGTGTAAGATATGAAGTCACCACTTTGCAACGCAGCCCAGTATGCACAGACATGTTGAGTTAGGTGTGCACTGCTTTAGTCATATTTCCTTTGCATAATTATAGCCAGGAGATAAAATTAGTTATTACAGTAATTACTGGAACATTTCAGGATTCATTTTTCAATTTTGCTAAAGTGAATGGAGACTTGACTGTTCCTTAACACGGTACAATTTGAATGTCTCAATATGAGTATGGAGAAAGTTGCTCTTGTCATACAATTGGGTGTATAATTTGGTATCTGCTGTCTCAACATTGAAAGCAAATTCCTGATTCAGTCGTATTGTAAATGTGCTCTTAATATGGCCCCAGGCACTGTACCAAGGATGCGTTAACAGGATAACTATGTGAAATTAATTTGCCTCATCTTGATATAACAAGTTCTGCTATAGAACATTATCTAAATGGCATTGGTTACTCCTTAATGACAGGTCAAATAAATATTTCTTTTTAAAACTATAGACAAATCCTGATTTGTTTAGTTATAGCATGTCACTAAATTGTACCCAATGAATTGACAAGAGTGTATATAACACATGTAACCTCTGGCAAATAACCATATAATTTTCTGTTTATAAAGTTTACTTGAGATTTTCCAAAGAGAGAAGTATACATTTTATATATTGGTGAATACCAAAGTATTATAGCACTAATAAGGAGTAGTTGTGGGCATCTTTTCTTTAGGATTAGCAAACATGGAAACATTCATCTTAAGTAGAAACATATTAGAATAGTAAATCGAGTTACATCACAAGGTTGATTTTTAGGACCTATCCTAACTCTGGAAGTAATTACATGTCACAGGATGAAAGAATGTTTTAAGGAAATAGAATGTATTCTTTTTCCAAAATGCACTAATGTACTTTGTAAAAGATATGCCAGACTCCATTCAATTCCAAACTGCACATTGTTATTATTACAGTAAACACTACATCATGACTTATCATGCTGTACCATTATATTCTTAATAATACGCTGAAACATGTGAAACTGATTCGAGCTGAGCAAGTTTTAAAGTTCATGATGGAAATAATCTCCATAATGGCATTCTTTTCTGTGAACATTTGGTTTATTTTAGACCTGGAAGATAATGATTTTTTTTTTGTTGTGTTATGATCTAGATGGGGATGATTAACTTTTAAAGCGAACTCTTAGTTAGTCTCAAAAAAAAATTGTGCTACAACATTTCACATTTTAAACAGAAATCTTTAATGTCAGGAGTTAAGCAAAGCAAATACTATTAACATAACGGCGAAATCAAATGTGGGTCTCAACAAAGTGGGTTTGAAACTGTGCTTTGACCTGAAAGGTATATAGATACTTTAGGACCATCCCATGTTTACCAAAATGCTTCTTCGATGTGAGGAAATTGCATGAGCAATATGAATCCCTAATTGAGAGTACTGTAGACTTTCTGTCTCCATTTCAACACTAAGAACGGGGTCACCTAATGTTTAGTATTTCCCCACTTCCAATCTTATTAGACAAGATGGACCACCACTTCAATTGTGATTATCTTAGCCCATTTAGTCTCTCAAAGAAAGTACATTGATTTATTTTACCTGCAAACAATCTTAATCCTCAAACTAGAAGTTAAATTCCCAAAATATATGAATCGTGAAATTTAATATTCTTACTGCCCACCTTGATTTCTACTGAATTGACACCACAAGGGAACATAAACTATAGATAGTGGATTGATTGTCATAACATATAGCACACAAGTTTATGCTTGCAGAAATGAACCGTAGGCTTTAATAGTCTAACTGCAATGTATAACGACGCTGTGTTAAAAGATGCAAAACATCCTGATACAGCACCATGTTCTCTTCCATGTTAATAGATCCCTTGCACAGAGTGTAAGCTCTGTGAGAACTTTAAGATAGAGTAGGATGGGACTAAGAAACAATGCAGGTCAATGAACACAAGGTTAACATGAAAAAGCTCAATTTATTTAGGATACAAACAACAGAGATTTGGGTGATTTTAATTATGAAGTGTGTGCAAGTTGGCCATCTGGCCAGGAACCATTTGGAGTGGTTAAGTCTGGAAGTGACAAAAACCTCCAAGGGTTCAGCAACACCGAGGGTGAGACGGATGTAGAGACAGGTGATATGATGGATTTGGAAATACGGGGCCTCGTCTTCTATTAGCAGTCTGGATTTGGGGTCACAGAACAGCATGTTACCAATACTTGTATACCTATTCATGTTACTTTTATGATCTCAATCGTGTTTAGAGTTGTTACATTTTGTCAAGTCACACATCAGACTGTCACACTATAGAATGGCACCTACCCAGAGGTGAAACTTGCAAATGACACATACTGGTCCAAAGTGCCTTATACACTTCAAAATGGAGGAACAGTACATTTATTTCCAAGTATCGGGTATTTTGCTGGTTTTTTTCCCCATTTTTGGTTAAGCTGGGCCTTGCTGTTGATCCTGGAGACACCCAGGACGTATCTTTGGCTGCCTTCAGTTTCTCATGTACATGCTATTCCTTTGCAATATCATTCAACAGTATGCTTACAACATTCAGTTCCATCTTATTACTGAATTCCCAATTTGTCACACAGCTTGCCTGACATCCAGTATTGGGTGGGCAGAAACTTCCTCAAATAAATATTGGGAAGTCTGAAGTTATTGTTTTTGGACACAGCCATAGACTCAATTTCTGAGAAGGGCAGCAGCTTTTGAGCGTTAGCAACAGCAAAGAGAAAGGTGCTGACGGGGCAAGTAGGGAACCTCAAAGAAGCCTCAACATAGAGGTGTAGTTGGAGGTGTAAGGGTAAGTTTTATTTTCAAAGGGGCCAAATAGGCAAGCAAGCACTGTGGTAGAGAAGAAATCTTGTCAGTAGCAGCATTTAGACTGATTTTGATGCCAGCAGCCCCCTATTCAGGGATGGAGTCTCCAGCTCTAATGACCCATTGGCCTATAGCGGTAAAGCTGCCTCCATTGAGTTAACAGCCTCACTGTCCACCAGGGACTGCGCCACCAGCAAAATATCTTCCAACTTGCCTTGAATTCAGGTCTTAATTATTTAAATAGTTGCCTGTCTATGACCAATGGACCGAGGAGTTTAATTTAGATAAATGGGAGGTGTAGCATTTTGGTAAGGCAAATCAGGGCAGGACTTCTACATTAATTGCTAAGGTTCAGGGGAATATTGCCAAACAAAGAGATCTTGAGGTGCAGATTCATAGTCCCTCGAAAGTGGAGTCACAGGTAGGTGGGGCAGTAAAAACAGTGTTTTGCATGCTTGCCTTTAGTGGTCAGTTCATTGAGTAAAGGAGTTGGGATATTATGTTTCAGCTGTACGGGACATTGGTTAGGCCACTTTTGGAATGCTGCATTTAATTCTGGTCTCTCTGCTACAGGAAAGATGTTACTATACTTGAAAGTGTGCAGAAAAGATTTACCAGGATGTTGCTGGAGTTGGAGGGTTTGAGCTAAAAAGAGAGGCTGAATAGATTGGGGCTATTTTCCCTGGAGCATCGGAAGCTGAGGGGTGACTTTATAGAGGTTTATAAAATCATGAGAGGCAAGGATAAGGTGAATAGCCAAGGTCTTTTTCCTAGGGTAAAAACTAAAAGGCATAGGTTTAAGATGAGAGGGGCAAGATTTAAAAGGGGCTTAAGGGGCAACTTTTTCACACAGAAGGTGGTGCATGCATGAAATAAACTGGCAGAGGAAGTAGTGGGGGCTGATAAAATTACAATATTTAAAAGGCATCTGCATGGGTGCTAGAACAGGAAGGGTTTACAGGGATATGGGCCAAATGCTGGAAAATGGAACTAGATTAATTTAGGACAGCTGGTCAGCATGGATGAGTTGGGTTGATGGGTCTGTTTCCATGCTGCACATCTCTATGACTCTAAGTGGACAGTCAAATTTGTACCTCAGCTGACTTCTGGGAAACTTTTCTGATAGCAGGAATACTTAAGGTGCTGTGTGATATCTACTGAGCTCATGAGAAAACACTACCTAATACAAATTATTTCTTAGCTGTTGCATTTTTTCCAGTTCGTTCAAATTTGCTGAACTCGCTCTAAGACTAGCTTCATAGTCTTATTTGAGTAGAAATTAAATAAGGCAGAAATTTAACTCGTTCTTATAGTATTTAACAAACATGCAAAGAAACTGAAGTTGACCCCATGAATTTTTGGTATTGTTCTTTTCATGAGTTATCTGATGATCCTGTGTCTTACAAGGTAGAGCTACACTGGGTACATTTGAAAATTTGTTGTGAGAATCAGGTAAACTCATCATGGTTCTACCAGACCATATGGCTTCTGTCTCATTAGTGAGAGATGACTGGGGGTCATTTAACCAGAGGGTCACCATGGCTCTGGTGAGGACAGAGGTAAACATTTCACGGTAACCTCAGCAGTGCAGGAATTGAACCCATGTTGTTGGTGTCACTCTGCATTGTAAACCAACCATCCAGCCAACTAAACTAAACAACCGTCTGTTGGAAAAATGTACTTACATTGACAAAGAAAACAGATTGAATAGGAGCAGTTGTTTTTCTTCAAGGATTGTGTTGTTCAGTGCCTTAAATGGAAGGTTTTGTTTAGAATTACATTGTCAAAATTATAGCTTAGAGTTTTAAATTGGAAGCAATTTTGTTTCAAAGCTTGTTGTGGGTTGAAAGTGAACTAAACAATGCAAGAGCATTCTGTTTCAATTCATGGCCAACACTTCAGCAGTTTAAAAATAAACCTGGTAAAGCTACAACATTTCCTTCTCAACTGGTAATTATATGCTTCTGAGCATGATTTGTTTCCCAATTAAATAGAATACCACTGTTTTCAATGCAAACTCATATTTCATATTTTAATTATATACACTTACACTGACTTTGGCTCCAGCATTATACCAGAGTCGAATCAGTTAATAATCCATCTGCCAGGAAGTATCAAGAGTATCTTAAACATTATAAAAACTGTTTGTGCAGCTTCCATTTCTTAGTTATGTCTCATATCTGATTGAATATCGTGTCTATGTTGTAATATTCTTTGCATGTATATGGCAGAATGATGTAGTAGCAATGAGCATGATACAGTAGCAATGAGGTGAAGTTCAGGTCATATATATTGGATCTGGACTTACTTTTTGTTGGATGCTTAGGGTATTTTAATTATTACTTAAGCTTTTACTCACTGCTGGCAGTATGACTGCAAAGGAAATATCTGTCTTAATGCAGAATTTTCCATGGATTATTAGGAGGTTGACAGTAAATATTTTGCATGTTATGTTAGCTTATGATAGACGTTGCCACATGGAGTGATCAAAGCCTCTTTGGTGCAGAAGTAACCATCTGTTATTGAATGTAAATTGAGGCTGTTGTGCCTATGGATATGGGAGTAAATGAGAGGCAATTCATTTGCATGCGAATGTCGTGCCTTTTTACTGGAATCACTGTTAGGTTCCAGATGTGGACCACAGTGTGCTCTGGATGGGTGTGATATGGTTTGGAGGGAGTCATTCTTTTTAGAAACAGCCTGGGTGGGATGTTCCAGACATAGCGCACCGACCATAGATGCCAGGAGATGACATTGAACATTAAAGTTTCTGGGTGGTGCAGTGGGTTAAAGCATTTTCTACATCCTTGGATCTTGGGTTCAAGTCTATTCCAGATTACACCCTTAATGTGGTGCAGGCAAGTTGTATCATGATGGCATAATCACTTGCTAGCATATTGAAAAATTCTATCAAATAATTCTAAATGGCTTGATCAATGAAATGATCTTAATTTTTGGACAGCTTAACTTTTGTCAGTTGTAGTTTGGTATTTCAGCTCCTCATTTTATCAGCAATTTTGAAATCCCCTTTCCTTTACTCCACCAGGCCCAGATGTCACATTCTGGGATTCTCTTGCTAAGTCCCTTTATATCACCATATATTGAAGAGGATTTCTCTTCCTCATATCCACTATGACAAGCCCACCAGATATCCAGTCCAATCTGGTTCGACTCTTTATAATAAAACAAAGAACTGCAGTTGCTGGAGATCTGAAACAAAAATGGAAATTGCTGGCAAAACTCAGCGGGTCTGCCAGCATGTGTGGGAAGAAAGCAAAGTTAACGTTTCAAGTCCGGTGGTCCTTCATCAGAACTCAGTTTTGGTTTGACTGTCTTTCTTCTCTCTTAGATTATGCTGAGGGTGCTTTCTAAGTTGTTGCTATTTGAAAGACAAATCCTATCACTTAAAAAATTGGTGAAGGAGAAGAAAAGCAAATTAAAATTTGTTGATCAGAAGCCAACATAGGAGTATTTGGAATTTAGTTCACATTGTTAGCAATTTCAGATAGAGAACTTGTGATGATGATTGACCTGTAAAATGGAAATATTCATGTGCTGAAGTTGGGTTAAAGTACACTACTCTGATGTAGAAAGAGATCCAATGTATAATGAACCTGTGAATGCTTGACCTGACATTAAGTGCAAAATCTAGAAAATTGCATGACTGTTCAAACATATCAACGAAAATGACTACACCCTGAAAAGGAAGTAAGAATGAATTTTGTTCAGTGAAGCCCTGCTCATACAGCTGTTATTCTTCACCACAATTAGTAATATTTTTAATCACTGAATTATAGAATCATAGAATAATCAGGGCATAGAGGAAGCTAATTGCCTAACATACTGGCTCTCTGCGAGAGTTCAGCCAGTCCCCTTCCCGTGTCTTAATATGCTTTGCACCCATTCAAATAATTGAATAAAAATCAGTTGTGCTATAGGACAGTAGCCAATTAACACGCAAAATCCAACAAATGGAAATGAAATAAAGCAGCAGAATACTTTGTTTTAGAAAGGTATGATGTGCAGGGGGTGAGTCCATGCCTCTGAGCCACAAGATTTGGATTCCAGTCCCAGTCACTGCAGGTGTATACATAATGTGGTAAGGTTTAAGTATGAACTTGTACGCCCTCCTAGTATACCAACGATGGGAGGGCCACCTGGTTAGTCTCAAACTAATGTGGAGTGGTGTCCCAGAAGTAGTCACCTCTGGCAACAATATTGACCTATTCCAGAAAAAGCTAGCTATGGAAGCAGATATAAGTGCATGTTTTATTTACCTCATGGGCCACCAGATACAGGAAGATATTACAAGAAAACAATGTACTTGTTGCAAGGTATTGACTGAGGAGTAAATGCTGCTCAGGAAGAATTTCCCTGGTCTTCTTTGAAGAATGAAGTAGGATCTTATACAACTACCTGAGAGTGGATCATCCAAAGAAACAAATCTCAGACAGTCCAGCAGTCCTGGCATATATTCCAGCACTAAAGTGAATGATGCAATCAAGTCTTTGCATCTATAGTCTTTCAGCTCATTTTTTTTTGGGAATGTGCAGCAAAATAACTCAATAAAGCAGTGGTACAAAGTTAGTGATAGAAACTAGTTGGAATATTGTGTGGTATATATTTGGTAAGTGAAACTATTTTAATATATTTGTCTCTCAACATCGGAATTGTTTGAAAAATAAGGCTTTCTCATAATCATGGGATCAACATATTTAGATTTGTTTTTCCTTGCAAATGTAAAGGTTTGATTTGCCCAAAAAAAGTGAAAATAGAGCACCAGTGGAAACTCAATCAAAAGTTTGAATCTAATGAGGCAGAAATTTGGGACTCAAGTTTCAGGACCCCATTAATAGCTGCTAATGGGACTTGAAAGTTTACACTGTTGTATTATAACTGTGATTTTCTCCAAAATGGTAAATTAGCAGAGGGTGGGTACACTGTCGTTCATTGGACAGTGGGTAGACTTTTGAAATTGGAGGGCCAATAGTAGTTTTTCTAGACTGAAGTCTGCCATCTCACGTAAATGAAAGAGAGAGAGTTAAGAAATTAAGAGTTAAATTAAGAAACAGGAAAATGGAACAGGTGGAATGTGTCTGGGTCTAGCTGTGCACAGCTCCATGCCAGTCCAGTCCATGATCCCAGGGATGATATTGTGATGGGGTGTGGCAGACTATTAAGGGACAGGACAGGACTACTAAAAATCAGTTAAACTGGTAAATAAAACACGCTGGTCTGACTGGTCTTTTATACTTCAACATGTGATGAGGGTATGTCCAAGGAATCAATTATAATAGGGGATTCTCTAGTCTGGGGCACAGCCAGGCATTTCTGCAGTCGTCAGCGGGACATCAGAATGGCGTGTTGCCTCCCTGGTACCAGGACCAAGGATGTCTCGGAAAGGGTGCAGAATACTCTGAAAGGGGAGAGTGACCAGCAAGTGGTCGTTGGTACCGACAACATAGGTAAGGAATGAGATGAGGTTCTGCAGAGAGAGTATAAGAAACAAGGCAGGCGGTTTAAAAAGTAGGTCTTTGAGGGTAGCAATATCTGGACTACTACTGGGGCCACGTGCTGGTGAGATAGGAATGGGAGGATAGAGCAGATGAATGCGTGGCTGAGGAGCTGGTGCAGGGAGCAAGGATTCAGATTTTTGAACCACTGTGATCTCTTTAGGGGTAGAAAGGACCTGTATAACAGGGACGGGTTCCACATGAATTGGAAGGGGACCAATATCCTTGCGGGGAAGTTGGCTAGTGTTACCTGGGAAGCCTTAAACTAGTAAAGGGATGGGAACCAAAGCAAAAGTGAGAAAAGAGAAAAAGCTGAGGCTGGTACAGTAGATAAGGAGAACAAGTCTAATAGTAAAGGCAGAGAAGGTTTGGCAGAGACGAAGGTAAGACTGATAAATTATATTGCATTTACTTCAATGCAAGAGGCCTGACAGGTAAGGCAGATGAACTTAGGGTTGGGTACATGCGTCTGGGATATCATAGCTATTACAGAAACCTGGCTGAGGGATGGACAGGACGTTCTGGGGTACAGATGTTTTGGGAATGGTGTTTTTAGTTAGGGAGAACATTACAGCTGTACTTAGGGAGGACATTCCTGGGAGACTGTCCAATGAAGTTATTTGGGTGGAACTGAGAAATAAGAAATGGATTGTTGGCCTTGTATCATAGGCTCGTAATAGTCAGCAGGAAACTGAGAACCAAATATGTAAGGAGGTCTCAGATATCTGTAAAAAAAAAAATTTGTAATGACAGGGCATTTTAACTTACCTAACATGGACTGAGACTGTCATAGTGTTAAGGGCTTGGATGGAGAGAAATTTGTTAAGTGTGTACAATAAAATTTTCTTATTCAATATGTGGATGTACCTACTAGAGAAGGAGCAATATTTGACCTTCTATTGGGAAATAAGGCAGGGCAAGTGTCAGTGGAGGAACACTTTGGGACAAGTGATCAATAATAATGGAAAAGAATAGAACTGATCAAAAAGTTAAAGTTCTAAATTGGAGTAAGACCAATTTTGATGGTATTATATAGGAACTTTCAAAAGTTATTTGAGGGAGGCTATTCACACGTAAAGAGATGGTTGGGAAGTGGAAGGTGTTTAAAATTGTGATATTCTGAGAATTCAGAGACAGTATGTTCCTTTTAATGTGAAGGTCAAGGCTGGTAGGTGTAGGGAATGCTGGATGATGAGAGAAATAGAGGCTCTGGTCAAGAAAAAGAAGGAGCCATTTATCAGGTGTAGACAACTGGGATTGAGTGAATTCCTAAAAGAGTATTAGGGCAGTAGGAGTATACCTAAGAGGGAAATCAGGAGGGCAAAAAGGGGACACAAGATAGCTTTGGCAAATAGAGTTAAGGAGAATCCAAAGAGATTCTATAAATATATTAAGGACAAAGGAGTAACTAGGAAGAGATTTGAACCCCTTAAAGATCAACAAGGCTGTTTATGTGGGGGGTCCACAGAAGATGGGTGAGATACTACACAAGTATTTTACGTCCGTATTTAATGTGGAAAAGGATATGGAAGCTAGGGAACTTGGAGAAATAAATAGTCTTGAAAAGTGTCCATATAACAGAAGAGGAGGTGCTGGATGTCTTAAAACGTATAAAGATAGATAAATCCCCAGGACGTGATCAGGTGTTTCCCAGAACTTTGTGGTAGAGCTAGGGAAGTGATTGCTAGGCAATAGCCACAGGTGAGATGCCAGAAGACTGGAGGTTGGCTAATGTGATGCCATTATTTAAGAAAGGCTGTAAAAAACAGCCAGGGGACAGTGAGCCTTTCATGAGTGGTGGGTAAGTTGTTGGAGGGGATTCTGAGGGACAGGATTTACATGCATTTGAAAAGGCAAGGACTGATTAGGGATAGTCAACAATGGCTTTGTATGTGGGAAACCGTGTCTCACTAACTTGATTAAGTTTTTTAAGAGGTGAAAAAGAAGATTGATGAAGGCAGAGCAGTAGATGCTTTGTCTATATGCACTTGAGCAAAGTGTTCAACAAGGTTCTGCATGGTAGACTGATTAGTAAGGTTAGATCATATGGGATCCAGGGGGAGTTAGCCAATTGGATACAAAGCTGGCTTGAAGGTAGAAGGCAGAGGGTATTGGTGGAGGATTGTTTTTCAGACTGGAGACCTGTGACCAGTGGTGTGCCCCAAGGATCAATGCTGGGTCCACTCCTTTTCATTGTTATATAAATGGTTTGGATATAAATATAGGAGGTATAGTCAGTAAGTTTGCAGGTGACAGCAAAATAGGTGGTATAGTGGACAGTGAAGAAGATTTTCTCAGTGGAACCTTAATCACACGGGCCAGTGGCTGAGGGGGGGGGGCGAATGGAGTTTAATTTAGATAAATGTGAGGTGTTGCATTTTGGTAAGACAAACCAGGGCAGGCCTTGTACAGTAAATGGTAGGGCGCTGTGGAGTGTTGTCAAACAAAGAGACGTTGGGGTGCAGTTACATAGTTTCTTGAAAGTGGAGTTGCAGGTAGACAGGGTAGTGAAGAAGGCATTTTGCACGTTTGCCTTCATTGGTCATAACATTGAGTATAGGAATTGGGATGTCATGTTATGACTGTGCAGGACGTTAGTTAGGCCACTTTTGAAATATTGCGTACAATTCTGGTCGACCTTGTATAGGAAGGATGTTGATAAACTTGAAGGGTGCAGAAAAGGTTTACAAGGATGTTGCCAGGACTGGAGGGTTTGAGTTATAGGGAGAGGCTGGAGACGCTGAACATCTTTCCCTGGAGCATCAGTGGGTGAGGGGTTACCTTATAGAAGTTTATAAAATCATGAGGGGCGTGGATAGGGTGAATAGACAAGGGTGTGGGAGTCCAAAACCCACAGGGCATAGGTTTAAGATGAGAGGGGATAGATTTAAAAAGGCTTCGAGGGGGTAACAATTTCACGCAGGGGTTGGTGCGTGTATGGAACAAGCTGCCAGAGGAAGTGGTGGAGATGAGTACAATTACAACATTTAAAAGGCATCTAGATGGGTACATGAATAGGAAGGGTTTAGAGGGATATGGGCCAAATACTAGGTCAGATTGGGATGTCTGGTTGGTGTGGATGAGTCAAACTGAAGGGGCTGTTTCCATGCTGTATGACTCTATTGAGGACCAGTGAGACCAGCATGCCTTATTAGCAGTATTAATGGTTTTCTTTGCTGTATTTTTTTACCCTTCTGGCCACTTATTCAGCCTTGAAAGTCCAGCCTGTGATAAACGTAGTCTACATATTTAAAGTGAATGCAACATTGTTTATATTTGTTTTGCTATTTTAAAACATTTGTTAACCCATTTTAGGTCACTCAGACAATGAACAGGTTAAAATGGTGCATAGAGTTACATATTGCTGTATTAATTTTTATTACCTCTATGCTCTGTAGAATTTCCTATGTAAAGAAAATCAAGCCAAACTGTGAGAAATCCTTTCTAATAACTTAAAATCTGAGTTTTCCATGTCTGCCTTTATCACATACTAGCATCAGTGTGTTTTTCTATGGTAGGCTTTTTTCTGTGTTAAAGGTTGAGCTACAGCAGATAGTTAGGATTTTTATTGTTAAAAATACATCTGTATCTAACTGCCACCAGTAATGTATTAAAGCCCAACTTACTGTTGAGTGCTGAATCTTTATTCAACCCCCAGATACTTGCATGTATGAAACTCCCCAAAGAGTTTTACCCAGGTTACTGGCACTTGAAACCTGTCCAAAAGTTTCATGTGCGTTGTTTTACGATGTGTTAGCCGTGGAGATGGTAGAGTGAGTTCAATCCCAGTTAATCTCTGTGACACATCAGATGAAAATGTCATAAATCTAAATTTCCCTTGTATTGATCAGTCATTTGGAAGCCATTTTGCACAAGAACAAAAAGAGTTTTTTTCTTCACTTTCCAGGGGGTTAACAACCAGTCAGATAACACTGCTGGGTGAACATTCATTAAGAAGTTTCAATCATTGAAGCATTTCCTCAACAGCCTTGGAAAGGGCAGGGCTTGAATGTGGTCTTCACTTAAAATGTCATTCAGCTACTTAGTTCCATATGTTTGGATCTACTTCGAGCAGCTGATACAGCCTCTCAGCACCATGGCGAAGATCTATTTAATGATCTGGTTATTTGTTATCTTGGCACAGAAGATTGCTATTGTTAATGGTGACAACAATACGGTAGGAAAATCTATTTATATTGAGGTTATAAGAATTAACATACAATTAAAATGCATTCTGCGTCTTGAAGTAGAGCACAGCTTTGCACATTGTCCTGTAGTTTTGACAGACAATTTGACTCCTGGAAATGTTTAAGTACGCAAGTTAAAATATATTTTCTGAAAGGTTTGCAATGCTTGCATTATTATTAAATGGCCAAGTTTAAAATATGAATTGCTACAGACTTTTACTGGCTACTTTTATCCAAATAATAGCTTAACTTCAGTGTTAAATATGACTTTCATTAGTATTGATCTATCAGCAAATATGCAATAATATAATAACTTTGAAAATCTCCAGTTGTTCAGTTCACTTATTCATTCAGTTCTGTTGGCAGCAGTTCATTTGTCTGGAATCACATCTTCAAAAAAGATGTTGCATCGTCTGTAGAGCCATATTCAAAAGAAGGGAACATTTTCCTTTTTGTTTGGTTGGATTTGTTTGTATCCTCACATTACGGGCAATATTTTAGCATTTACTCTCGGGAATCAATGCATTGTTATGTCATCTTCCGCAAATCAAAGAAATGTGTTGTTAATAATGGGAAGCGAATTTATCATCTAACATTTAAGGACAGCTGTAATAGTCACCTGTCGGAGAAGCTGTGTTGATTACGATTCAAAACAGAGCTATTTCCTGAATTGGTGAGCAGCCTAATTGCTTAGTTGATGGTTGATAGGTGAGCCACTGTCTTCGCTCGAGTCATAAACTATATCATTCGTTCAGCAATGTGCAGTTTAAAAATCAAATCACAAGCCTAACTTACTGAAATATCATTGCATTGAAATTTAAATCTGAAACTGACTGTTCTTCTGGAAACACAGCCCTTGATCTGAAATTACCTGAAATAAGTAAATATTTCTGTATCCATTATTAATGCTTGCTGAATATATGAAATGTACTATCATCAGATTCAGGAATATGCAGCAGTCTACTCAGAGATAATGGACTGTACTTTGTGACCAGTCATGGACCTTTGCAAGAATGGGCATTGCCTTTCCCAATGAGAGTTTGACTTACCATGTTAAGGGATCTCCAAGTGTTTAGCTAGGGAGTACCCAACCAATCACAAAGAAGTATTCTCACAGGCAGTAAACCAAACCTGAAGTCCTTTTACAGACAGCAAAATAACTGTGAGATATAGAGATAACAAGGTGTAGAGCTGGATGAACACAGCAGGCCAAGCAGCATCAGAGGAGCAGGAAGGCTGACGTTTCAGGCCTAGACCCTTCTTCAGAAAATGTGAGATATACATGGGATTGAGATAGAACCTAAATTATTATAACTTTAAGTTTATGTGGAATTTCTCTTCAGAAATCTGACATAGAACAAACAAAAGTTGCTTTTTCAGGCCCAGTGAGGCTATTCATGAGTAATTGTGAATGTTTTACACCATTAAAATTTTAGCTACACTTCATTCAGCAAGGCATAATGTTTTCCAGCGTTGCTGCAGCAAGGCAAGGGGCTTGATTTTCACGGCATGGTCAGGAAGCAGATGTTAGACCACCTCCAGGCCCCAACCCCATTGCCTGGTTGTCTGGTAATATACATCCCCTCATCAGGCTGGAGGTAAGCTTGGCTTCCAGCCAGCATCACCAAGTGCTGTCAGGAAGGTGGAACTGACTCCAGTGGTCAATCTCTTTTTAATTGCAAAAACATACTTTATTCGTAGAGGGGAATCTTTATGTACATATACAGTTAATGAAGCCATTGCGATCTATATTGTCTTTACTTACAGAGAAGAAAACAATCACTGGGGTTCAGTTTTCTGTATGTTTACAATTAAACTCTTGGCACTTAGTTGAGGTATCGGGAGGGTGCGATTACTGAATGGAACCCCATTATGTTTTGGCAGAGAGATCTCAACACAGTGGTCCTTTCCCACTGTGCCTTGGTGGCAGCTGCCCCAAGTTTTAGTGTGCCCCTCAGCACGTAGTCCTGGACCTTGGAATGTGCCAGTCTGCAACATTCAGCTGGGGTCAACTCTCTGAACTGGAAGACCACCACATTTCAGGCAGACTAAAGAGTATCTTTCACCGAGTTGATGGTCCTCCACACGCAGTTAATGTTTGTCTAGGTCTGCGTCCCTGGGAACAGATCATAGAGCATAGAGTCCTGTGTCATGGAGCTGCTCGGGATGAGCCTCAATAAAAACCACTGCATCTTCGTCCAGATTTCCTTTGCATAGGCACATTCAAGAAGGAGATGTCTGACAGTCTCGTCCCCTCCACAGCCGCTTTGAGGGCAGCATGTGGTGGTGCAGAGAGTCTGGGCAAGCGTAAAGCATCTCACGGGCAGAGCCCTTCTCACCACCAGCCAAGCAATGTCCTGGTGCTTGTTGGAAAGTTCTGGTGATGAGACATTCTGCCAAATGACTTTGACAGTCTGTTCACTGAGCCACCTGACAAGATCAACCCTCTTCCTTTCCCAGAGAATCTCGAGTACACCATGTGCTGACCACTGCCTGATGGACTTGTGGTCAAAGGTACTTTTCTTTACAATTTTCTCCACGAGGGACAGGTTGTGTGGGAATGGTCCAACTGGAAACGAGGCTAGACCTAACCTTTGTAACACCGGGGACAGGTAGAACCTCAGTAAGTAGTGATATTTGGTGTTTGCGTACCGTTGTTCTGCCCAGTTTCTGCTTCACTTGGCTGACACGCTCCTTCCAAGTTTTGCCCCAGACCCCCTGAACCAAATACCCAGCACCTGCTGGTAATCTGACCTGACGGTGAAGGGGATAAAAGATTGATTGGCCCAGTTCCCAAAGAACATGGCCTCACTCTTGCCTCAATTTACCTTGACGCCGGAGGCCAGTTTGAGCTGGTTGCAGATGCACACTGACATGGATCTGAGCAGAAAGCGGTGATGTCATTCATGTACAGAGAGGCTTTGACTTGCAGGCCTCCGCTGCTTGGAATAATCAACACTGTCAAACTCACTATACAATACAGTAACAAGGCAGGAGAGTGTGGGCAGCCCTGCCTGACTCCAGATCTGATCAGGAAGCTTTTTGATTCCCACTCATTGATTGAAACTGAATCACTGATGTTGCTGTAGAGTAGTCAGATCCAATTGGAAATACCCTCCCCAAAGCCCATTTTCGAGAGTACATCTCTCATGGAGGTATGCGATATCCCATCGAAGGCCTTCTCTTGGTTCAAGCTGATGAGGCAGGTACCCACCACCATCCTGTACGTAGACAATCATATTGCTAAGGAGTGTGAGACTCTCGGAGATCATCCTGCCCGGTACAGCACAGGCTTGGTCGGGGTGAATCACCGATCCCAGAGCAGACCTGACCTAGTTGGCAATGATCTTAGGAAGGATTTGGTAACCCACATTGAAACAGTGAAATTGGTCCCTCTCCCCCTTCCGCTTGTAGATGAGGGTGATGACACCTTTCCTCATGGATTCGCACATATTACCTGCCAAAAACATACTGTCATACACTTCCAGGATGTCCTGGCCAATCAAGCCCCACAGAGCAGAATACAACTCGGCCAGTAAGCAATCACTTCTGGGAGTTTTACTGTTTTCAAAGGACTTGAGGGCCTTTGTCAGCTCGTCCAGAGATAACGTCTGATCCAGCCTGTCCCACGTACTGTCGTCAAAGACCTCTGAGATAGAGGATAGGAACAACTGGGAGGCCACTCTGTCTATGGGCTTCGTGTCATACAGTCTGGCATAAAAGGATTTGCTGAACTTCAGGATGTCAGACTGAGATGACATTACTGAGCCATTGTCTTCCTTCAGGCTGCTGTGCACAGAGGTCTCCCTGTGCACCCTCTGGAAGAAGAAACGCGAGCACGTCTCATCCTGCTCCACGGAGCGAACCTTGGACCAAAACATTATCTTGGAGGCCCCCAAGGCAAAGAGTGAGGCTTGCTGGCTCTTCAACTCCTGGAGATCCTCTGTGACATTGACCCACATCATCTGTAGTAGGAGCAGGTTCTGCATAATTTTCTGGAGTTTTGACGGTTTTCCCCGTCTCTCTTTTGCCTTCTGAACACCTTTAAGGATAACTAACCTCTTGGTGATCCCATTAACTGTTTCCCACCAGTCCGCTGGAGACACAAAGAGGAGTTTCACAGTTCTCCAACCTGCGTAATCCCTTTTGAGCTCCTCTATGTGTTCTGGAATCAACAGTTCCACGTTCAGCTTCCATGTTCCCTTGCCTGTCTGGTAGTCATCCTATAGGTGACAGTCGGCCAGTAGGAGGCAGTAGTCAGAGAAGAACGCTGGCTCGGCGTCGGTGGATCTGACCGAGAACGCTCGGGACACAAACTGGATGTCTGTCCTTGAGCAGATAGACCTGTCTGGCCACGATCATGTGTATCTACACGGTGCTCTATCTGTAGGGGTGCTGAAGACATCATGTCGCTTGGCATCTTTAACTGTTACTATCAGGAATATGGACATGGCGTCCAGTTTGCTGTCAGCCTGTCCAGATCAACCATCCGCATCGATAATGCAGTTGAAATCCCCGGCCAGAATGACTGGCCTGGATGTAGCCAGCAGCAGTAGGAGCTGCTACAGGACGACCAGCCGCTCACTGTTTACTGCCGGGGCACACATTAATTAACGCTCAGGGGAGTGTTTCAGTGTGTGACATAGGAGGCACCCACCAACCACCTCCTTAACTTCAGAGATGGTGAAATTGCCTCCTCGCAGCAGAATACCCAGGCCAGAGGAGTGGCATTCATTTCCTCCTCCCAACTAAATCGAAGGCACATGGGGCCACAAGCTCAACTATTTCCTATTGCTGCTGAAGTGCAGTATCCCGCACTCCTGTAGAAACAGGAGGTCTGCTTTGACATTGGCCAGGTAAGCAAATGTGGAAACACATCAGGTGGTAGGTTTAATACAATGCTCTTTAATACTCACGGTTTTTAAACCCATTTTAGATTCCTACAATTGTTAGGATCTGAAGTCCATTTACCCAAAATCTTATCACTGGGGCAGTTCCTGCATTCCCATGGTGTAGGCGAACTGTTGGACCCTCACAGGGCTGAGGTGGCTGTCCTGTTCCTCCCTGGGGGCATTGCCCTGGTCTGGTGTCATTGGGGCGAGGACAGAGGAGTTCAATGCTGAAAAGCAGACAACAGCCACAGATAGGTTTGCTATGGCCTTGCAAAGGTGAGGAGGCAGGAGATCAGAGGGCAGCAGCCTTATAGTACAGACAAGTATCCAAAAAAAACAATAAAAAGATCTATTCATCCAGAAGTAGGAACTGCTGATGCTGGAGAATCTGAGATAACAAGGTGTAGAGCTGGATGAACACAGCAGGCCAAGCAGCATCAGAGGAGCAGGAAAGCTGACGTTTCAGGTCTGGACCCTTCTTCAGAAATGGGGAGGGGAAGGGGATTCTGAAATAAATAAACAGAGAGGGGGAGGGATGGAATTCTTCTTGCTTAAACTTTTCTTCTGCATAAACATGACTTAATGTCTCATTTTATCGACCAGCATCTGTGCAGTAATGTATTCATGTGATGGGTGTTGCTGATCTACGATTTTAAAATCACACACACACACACAAACACACACACACACACACACACACACACACACACACTCTGTCTTTGAAAATAACATCCCAAAGACACACCATCTGAGGGTGCCATCTTCAAACGCATCCGTATCAATCTCAGTTGGAAAGCTTAGGCCTAATTTCCATTTAATTGCAGAATAGAAAAGGGCTTAACAAGTTGCCTTTTGGAGAAGCGTAGAATCACTAACAGCAGCATTTGCACATTTAACTGTATATGTATGAACTTCAGACATTGCCGTCAGTATCAGAGGAGTAAAGACAGCAAACACTGACAATTTCTCTATCATTACTACAATAAAATCTATTGTGTAACTGTGGATATAACATAATGTGAAATTTGAATTGAATGAAAGCATGACAGTGCAACTTGATGCCAAAGATAAATTCTGGAAGCCTATTTCATCTCAAAACTTTTGGTCAAAAAAGTCACTCATATCTTTTGAAAACAGTAAATGCTGAACAGATAGCAGTGCTGACATGAGCTTACATTTTGAAGAATTAGAAGGTGAGACTATAATTTCCCAAAGAAAGCAATATAAATCTTCACTCTGTTTAATGTGTTCCACATGCTCTGCACTTCAGGCTGAGTGAATGCATTATTACTCTTCATGTTTCTAGATTTCAATCATATTTAGTTGTTTCTAATTCAAAAAAATGCACTTTTTGGAATTATAATTTGTAGAAAATTTCCCTTTGCTAATTGTTTTCATTTCTCTTCAGGGTTCTGAGTATACAACCCCTAGGACGCATGCAAGATCTACCTTGTCTGGGATTCTTACTGAGGGTATTCTAAGGAAGATTCCGACTGTGAATATTTCTGTTACAGACTCTGGACCAGGAAGGCCAATTGAAGATGATCAACATGAGAGCATAGAACTGCTAAACCTTACTTACAATGAAATAACAAATTCAGGACTAGCCTGGCCTGGTTTAAATATCAGCAATCCAACATTCACACTTAATACTACAGGTATTTCAAATGCCATTCCCCAAGTTTTTGATTTCAGGCTCAATAAAATACGAGGAAAGAATGACAAGTGGCCTAATTTAGGGACTTCCAATAAACTTGATGAACTTATTGGTAAAGAGTTCTACTTATCGAACTCAGAAGATCAAGAAGCTGTCACAATCCATGGAGATGAACAGGATCGGGGATTAGTAGTTTCTGACAAATCCACAATGTCATTAGCCACTCCAACAGCTTACACATATTTTCAGACAATTTCATCAATTTCAACACCCCAAGATATGATCTTATCTCAAAAGGAGATAGATTCACAGCAGGAGGGAAACATGTTGGCTGAATATGATAACCTTGCAAATGAGAATACTGCAGACTCAAAGAGGATGAGGTGGTATGAAGTTGACATTGATCTAGAGGGCGAACATTTCCTGGGTGAGAAAAGCAAAGGAGATATTGCTTTCAAAGCAGAGACCAAGGAAATGGATCAGATTGATGACTCAACCTATTGGGAAAGTGACAGACAACATGATGTTTTAAAGAGTGCTGGAAATCAAACAGTGAGCCATCCAAATCACAAAGGGCAAATGAAAAAAAGGACAGGACGTCCTGGGCCACCAGGACCGCCAGGGCCACCTGGCCCAATTGTAAGTAACTACAGAATTGTGAAAAGAGAAACTATAAGGTCTTGATATATCCTTAAGACAATGTACCATTTGTATAAAATAATAGATGGTTTGGTATGGGGATGAATGTCATGTAATTTAAGTGATCATAAACAATCTACTGTGAAGCCCCCTATTTAATTTGAATCTGAAGATTTACATGTACAAATATAGCTGACATCTCTTACTCAATAAATTAGAAAAAAAATGTATAGCTTACCACTCAGGAACAGTGACAAATTATTTCTTTTCTGCAATAGCTATTTGTCATATTTAATCTTGATTTTAGAATTTATTCTGGTCTATAGGTTTTTAAGTTATTTCTCTTTCAGGTGTTATTTTTCCCCAGTTAGGTATTAAATATAGAAACAGAAATTAATTTAGCAGGAAATATTTTAAGAGTTAATTTAATTTAAGGAAACTGTTTTGCATAAAGCTTTTACAATTATTACTATAATACCAAAAACTTTATGTTCAAGCAAAGATACAGAAATACACCTTGAGTGAATCCTTTGGTTATTCATACCAATTGCTGAAACCCATGATTTATAATATCTAAGATAATTATTTGGTTACAAGCAATTCCAGATTGTGGTCCATCTCATATCAAAATCCATCAAACACATCACATCAAACTAAGTTTGTTTCTATTCCTGGTTTATGTCTTTGATGCTTTATGGAACTTAATGGATTAAGGTCAATACAAAGGTCTTATGCTTCAGTGCTTAGTATTCACTCATGAAGAGGGAAAATAAATTATTATGGCACGTCTGCAAACCACTCATGGTCGTATGAATGGAATGAGTAACTCCTCAATACAATATAACAATAGGAACAAGTCTTTCACATCATAGAAATGATGTGGCAGGAATACTCTCATTACCTGAATGGCAAGCAGATCAATATCCACAACGTTAAAATGAAATAAATAAAATAAACCATTTCATGTCACTGTCTTGTGGCAAAAGAAAAGGTGGCTCTCTGTTTCTGTTTGCAAATTAAATCTGAAAAGTTCGCTACACCAAAAAATGTAGAATACTTATGGTTTATATCATGCTCATTTGAAGATTGGCTTAAGTATCACCATTGTTTTTTCACACAGTGCAATAACCCCAACTCTCCACATATCTTGGATTAGACACTTCCTCCACAAGCAATATTTATGCAAAATGAATACATTCAGCCATTCTCTACAATGACACCATTTAAATTGAAATAAACATTGCCTTTAACAGTTAATGGACAGTTTCTATTATTAGAATTTCCTTAAAATTGCTGTTTACATAATTGTAGCTGCACTGGCTTTCTTTCTAGCTGGATTAGGATATCTAAGACAGAGTTTGCATTTATATGACATCTTATTATGTGCATTTGAGGAAACGTAAGACCGTAAGGTATAGGAGAAGAATTAGACCAGATATCCCATTGACTCTGCTCTGCCATTCAATCATTGCCTGACATGTTTCCCAACCCCATTCTCCTGCCTTCTCCCCATAACCCTTCATCCCCTTACCAATCAAGAATATGTCTACCTCTGTCTTAAATGCACTCAATTATTTGGCCTCCACAGCCCTTTGTAGCAATAAGTACCACAGATTCATCACCCTCTGGCTGAAGAAATTCCTCCTCATCTCAGTTCTAAAGGGTCGTCCCTTCAATCTGAGGACGTGCTCTCGGGTCCTAGTCTCTCCTACAAGTGGAAACATCCTCGCCACGTTCACGTTATCCAGGCCTCTCAGTATTCTGTAAGTTTCAATGAAATCCCTCTCATCCTTCTAAAGTCTGTCAAGTACAGACCCAGAGTCCTCAACTACTCCTCACATAACAAGCCCTTCATTCCTAACATCATTCTAGTAAATATGCTCTGAAACTCCTCCAATGCCAGCACATTCTTTCTTAGTTACAAGATCTAAAACTGCTCACAGGATTCTGAATACAGTCTGACCAGAGTGTTACACAGTACATTTCTGCTCTTGTATTCCAGCCCTCTTGAAATGAATGATAACATTGCATTTGCCTTCCTAACTGCAAACTGAACCTGCATGTTAACCTTAAGACAATCCTGAGCTCGGACTTCTAAGTCCCTTTCTGCCTCAGATTTCTGAAGCCTTTCCCCATTTAGTAAATAGTCTATGCCTCTATTCTTCCTACTAAAGTGCATAACCTCTCACTTTCCCACATTGTCTTCCATCTGCTACTACTTTGCCCACTCTCCTAGCCTGTCCATGTCTTTCTGCAGCCTCCCTGCTTCCTCAACGTTACCTGTCCCTCCACCTAGCTTTGTGTCAAGTGTAATCTTAGCAACAATGCCCTCAGTTCCTTCACCCAGATCATTCATGTATAACGTGAATAGTTGTGGCTCTCACACGGACCGCTGAGCAATTCCAATAGTCACCGGCTGCCATCCTGAAAAAGACCCATTTATCCCTATTCTCTGCCTTCTGCCTGTCAGCCAATCCTCTAACCATGCCTGTACTTGCCCCTAACACTGTGGGCTCTTATCTTATTTAGCAGCTTCCTGGATGGCACCTTGTCAGAAGCCTTCTAGAAATCCAAACGAATCACGTCCACTGGCTCTCCTTTGTCTACCTTGCCCATTAGGTCCTCAAAGAATTGTAACAGATTTGTCAGGCATAACCTCCCCTGAGCTGACTCTGCCCTATTTTACCATGCACTTCCAAGTATTCCACAAATTCATCATTTATAATGGACTCTAAAATCTTACCAACAACGAAGGAAGAAACCAGCCTATAGTTTCCTGTCTTCTGTCTCCTCCTTTCATAAATAACGGTGTTACATTAGCAATTTTCCAGTCCTCTGGGGTCTTCCCTAACTCCAGTAATTCCTGAAAGATTACTCGCAATGCCTCTACAATCTAGTAAAGTTTATTTAATAGGCTAACCTTCAGAAAATGCAACACTACTTGATGTTTAAATACTCTTGAAAACTGTCTGTCACATTTGTACATAATAGTATACTTTCCACAGAATGGTACTTTTTACAGGCAAGAGAACAAACTTACTTTTAGTTTCCAGTGGGCTTGCTTCATTGTGTTCTGTTGAGTTGTAATATCTAGTGAGCATTGAATGTCCTTAGTCCTGTGAGAATTTCTGAACCATTCAGCAGTGATGCTTACTCCAGTGATTCTTTCCATTGGCTCCTCCAGGTTAAATTCCCCAGAGCCATTAAATTTCCATACTTTCCATCTCTTCAACCACGGAAAGGCCTCCTGCCTGCATTCTGTCTGATAACTATCAGAGATTCATCTTTCTCCTTATGGTCACCATAGCAACTACAGTCCCAGTATCTATCTGGGACTCTTCTTCTTTGTCCAAAGTGTCAATGACAGTACATCTTTTCAAGGCCAGGCCAACTGCTTCTGTCTTTGTGTGCAGGTACTAAATCTAGACCATGGATTGCAAAAGCACTTGACCGAGCCCCATCATAACCCCGCCATGCTGGCTTAGTGCTGGTCAGGACTAAAATTAGGTCATTTGCTTCCTTTTTTTCACCTTGAATTAAAGAGACAATTTAGAACGTTTTATTCACAAGGCTAACACCTCATGTAGTTAGTTTAAATACAGCAGCATGCCTGTAAGTGCTGATTGAGCAATAAATTGTTGAAGTACAGACACTATCATTGTAGCAGAACCACATCTTACAGCAATCCAGTAGGTTTAGATGAAGGATTCAGGAGCTAGCCCTGATCTAAACCTGCTGTTAGCAGTGAGTGAGTAACATTGTGTCTTAGGCACTGCTTTCAATTAAGGTCAGATGAATGTTTCTCGTGATATTTGCTAATAAGAAAAAATTAATTAAGAGGATACTATGTTCTTAACAAGGGAAGTTTCAATTAAAAGCTTTTTGTTATATTTAGTTATATTGTGGTCACAATTTTCTGATTTAAACTGTTCTAGATTGTCATTGATCTGCAGCATGAACATTAATAATCATGTTGACGTTTAACATTCTCAAAGTTGAACTCAGGCTGTGCAACCTAATTAGTGATCTATTAGCATTTTTGTATTACTCATTTTATCCACATTTTAACTAAAGCAGCAACTTATCTAAACAACTTACCATAAAGTTGTGTGAGGAGGAGCTGCGCATGGGCTAAGTTAATGGCTTTGCAGTCGATGTTATGCAAAATGTTTCCATACGAAATAGTAAACGATGTATTCATGGTAAACTTTCAATCACACATCATTTGAGGGAATATTAATCAAAATTATTTCAGTGCTGTGTAATTTTGAAAATATTACTTGGTATTTACTGAATAAAAAATGTCAGCCTCTCTGCTGAGATTAGATGCACTTTAGAATTTATAACACAGGAAAACATTTAGTCTCTTGTACCTTTGGAGACTCTCTGAAAGAGTTAACATCCTTTTTCCCTGTCCTATCACCTTGGCCTTTCAATGAGTTTATTTTTTAAAAATGTAACCACTTCCTTTCTAAGAGTTATCGATTCTGATTCTCATAGTTTATTCCATCCTAATGATACATCAAAATCTCTTTGATAATTATTATAAGTTGCAAATTCATGAGCATACAATTACCTCATAGTGGGAATAGTTCTTTCTATTTGCCTTATCATTATTTCCTCTCCTTATTTCTTCATCCAAAAATATGTCTCCTCACATTTCCCTACATTTATTGAACAAATAAACTACACTGTCTGTGTCTTCATGGTATCCCCTTTACAATTAACAAACCTTCATATATTTGTTATTGATTGGTGAAAAAAAGAAAGTGATAATGGGCAATGAATTCTGGCCTTGCTAACAATTCCCACATCTGACAAACAAATGAAAAACAAAATGCAGATTATGGGAATGTAAAGGCATTGAATATTTTTTTCTCTATCGGAATTTTTGATGGCTGAGGACATATTCAAAAATATATTTACAAATTAATGTTAAACAGATTTGGAGAAACACTGAGCCCAAAAGTGATGCAAGTTATGAGGACAACCAAGGTTTCACAATCCAGAATTACACAACTGTCCTTTGATCAGGATCGTTAATGTCCATGAATGTCATAAAATATTAGTAAAGAGAGAAGTTCACACAACTAGAATCCATGTCTCTTGCTGCTGTTTGCCTGAGTATAAACTGAAATAGGATTCTTCATATAACATATATAAATCATTATGAAAAATAATACATGCTTTTGTTGGATATTACAGTGATAATATGATCTTGGGTTTGAAATGACGTATATAAATCATTTAACTATCCATCTTATGTTTCGATATCATCTGAAGACTTTGGTGGGATTGGTAGCTAAGTTAAACAGATGCTTTTATAAGGTTGTACATTCATTGTCCCTCTCTCCTTCAACATCAGGGTGACCCTGGACCACCGGGACCGAAAGGAAACAAAGTAAGTTGCAATCTATAAAATAATCAATCAAAAGGAACTCATAGCATTAGTTTTGTTAATAGCAAGTAACTTGGTTAAGTATTTGGATATTGCATGGTATTTTGTGTTGAATCTAAAATCGTCAATTTGACTGCTCACAATACAGTGCTCATTTGGAATGGATAATAGTTTTTAATTTTGCAGACAGTTCTTGACCATTTCACATCACATGACTTTCCCATGCTATGAAGCACAAGTAAAGTTTCTTCCAGGTTATGTGATTAGGATCGAAAGCTAAAAATGATATATTTGTATCAGTGGAGCCTTTCTACTGCTGTAGTTGTAGCTAAACAACAATGGTACACAAGATCCATGAAGCGCTGTATGCTCAGAAGGGATGTGAAGCCATTAAAGCAATATTGAAGTCTGTTTCTTTCGAAATGAAGTTTGATTTTCTTTCATCCATACACCACACACCAAAGTAACATAGAGCCAACATTGATTTTGGAAACTCTACGCCATTCACCAATTAGAGGAAGTTGCAATCAATTGCTTCTGCACTATTGTGCCTTCCTATGTAAAAACATAACCTCATTTCTTTCACAAAGAAGAGTTTCTCTCATAATTTTTATCACATACTACATAGTTTTAACCTTTAAATCCCAATGTACCAGAGGGAGAAGAGCACAGTTAGGATGGGGAGCACAGTGATGATGGAAGATAAGGTCACACTTCAGACAGACGTCATGAAAAGCTGGATCCTATTGAATTCTGGGCTCTATAAATAGAAGCATATAATGTAAAAAGAAGAAGTTATGAGGAACCTCTACAAAAATACAAGTTGAGCATCAACAAGAGTTTTGTGCCCAATTCTGGGCACCACGTTCTAGGAATTAAAGGCTTTTGAGAATGTGCAAAAGAGGCTTATGAGAACGGTTCTAGGAATGTGGGATTTATTTTGCATTGATAGGTTACAGACATTGGCTTTGTTCTCTTTGGAGAGAGAAGGTTCAGTCGAGGTGTCAAATGTCATGAGGTGCCTGGACAGATTAGGGAGACTGTTTCCTTTGGCAAATGAGACTAATTTAGGTGAACAGAAAAAGAGCTAACTATGATGTAATGTTCTGTGTTTGATTATCTGAGTCTTTTTGCTGATTAGTTAAGCCTGGATGTGGTCTTGGAGAAAAATAAATAAACTAGCAGGAGTTGGAAGCCAAGGTTTTAGCATGGAGTAGAAATTTTAAAAGGACTGTGAATAAAACCTGTTACACACGTGTGTTTTCTACAATGCTTTGAGATACATGGAATAACAACAGAGAAAAAGCTGACTTGTGGCATTTGGTTAGGATCACTGCCTGAGAGTGTGGCAGAGGCAAATTCCATCATGTTTGTTCAAAAGCAGATTGTATAAGCACTGAGAATGGACCTGGTGCTGCTAATGGCATGCTGCAAATGTGTTGTAGCTTTGTAAACTAGCCCTTATCTTAAATTATCATGGATCCCCTTAGGAAGCATTCTACTGTACCTCCTCACAGGAATTCTCCAGCCTTGCCAACACCTGGCCTTTAGTGGCAAATGTATTTAAATCTGTATGTCTTCTTTTTGTTTTTTTTTTAATTCTCTCACCACTTCGTGTACACTGAGTATTTGAGTATACTTTTAAATTTTAACTTTGTATTCTACTTCTTGAAGGCACAAATTCTGAAATAACTGCTTGATGCTCTCCCCTGAGGCACTGAGGTAGAATTTTGCACCTTTTGACTGTGGCCTGTTGGCCCATCAAAGAAGAAAGTGGATTGTGTAAAAATACTTTGTTTACCACTCTTCAGAATGCAGCCAACACATTGCAAAAGATATGTCTTTATGCTGGGGTGAGATCAGTTACAGGGTAATAGCATGAATATTCAACTGTCTTTGAATGCTTTAGACCTTGAAGAAATGAGTATGTGCAAGGGAGAGAAGGTAGAGTATCATCCATTTCAGTTACTCTAGAGAAATGTTCAATAGGCTGAATTTTACCAGCAATCAGCTAAGTGTCAATTCTAGTGAGTTTCATGTAAGGTTTCTCTCTGTGAGTCCTAGCAAAAGTTCTTATGCTGTTTTCCAAAACTCACCATGTTGACTATGCAGCAACAGTGGTGATAACCCCCATTATGGATGGGTCCACTGGATCCAGCTCCAATGAACCAGTGAGAGGAATATCAGTAACAGAACAATTTCCTAGTAATGTGAGAAGACAGATTCACATCACTCACAATTGGTGGATTAACATACTCACCCTGTACAGTGGGACATGGAAGACTGTGACCTGTGCAGCTTCCCAAATCACACATTGTGACTTCCCTGACTGGTTACACTGGACCTACAGGACTGAATATGATCCACTGTTGTAATGTGAACTCCCTCACCCTGGTCGCTCCAAACTTACTGATATGTCCAAACTGCTACACTGATAGTAAACACTGCCCTTGGCTTACTGTGCTGGCACCCGCTGACTGAAGGCAGTTTCCCTTGTTCAGACTAAGGATTGCTGCCATTAAACTTTGGATCATGGCCATTTGGATGAAACACACTCAGTGCGTTTAGCATGTAAGCTGCTGACACACTTTGTAGATGTAGCATTGACATAGCACAGTGGTGTTCAGCAATATGTCCACTTCCTTGATGGATGACGACTCACAACTGTGACAAGCTCGTCTGTCTTTATGTCTGCACTGAAAAGCAAGTCAAGGCTGAAACAATGTGAACCGTTAAGCTCTCCTGGGAGGTGGACAAAGTACAAAAATACAAGGTAGGGCTGCTATGAACATCGAAGTGAGTAAGTGCTAGGAGAGCAGGCAAGGAACGTTGAGATGTACCCTGGTCATATCCATGATGCCTGTTCCTGTGCACGTGTGTCCTGGCAGCAGCATTATAGTGAAAAGTGCCAGTGTGCTCCAAAGTGCAGCATTGAAGTACGGAATTGTGGTATTAATGGATTAAAGATATGCCTTGAGGGTGCAGTGAGGCTGGTAGATGTTCAGTGCTAACTGGCCAGAGGGTTCAGGCAGTCACTGTCCATTATGTGCCTCTGAGATATTTATGACCTGTGTTCAAGACGGAGACCTGAAAGAGCAAGCAGTGAGCTGTAGTCACAGGGTACCCAATGTGACTTTTATGTTGGGATTGTCACTGTTCTATTTTCTATCCAGGTGGTGGGAGAATGGGAAATTTCATACAATGACGTGAGGGTAGGTAATAATAAAATGCAAATAGCTCTTTGCCAGATTCTCTTCACACTGTTGAGTGGACGATCAAATGTTTTGCTCTTGACATTGAAATTACCACTGATAGCATCCTATTTTTCAACTTTCTTGCTAATGCTCACATTGTACAGAGATTAAGCAGGTATCACCCATCGTGATCAAGACGGGAGAACAAGGTTTGTGAACCAAGCTTACATTTATTTAAGCCTTGACTACTTTCTGTGACTTGATTATCCTGCGGATATCTGGAATCTCAGAATGTAGTACTTTTGCAGGTATTGCCACCCTCTACCGCAAGGCCTGAATCATGACCTTTCCTTCCTTCCCACAGTCTGCATTCAAACGTTATTTAAAACAGACCAGTTTCTCAAGGCAACCCCCTGCTAAATTGTAAACAGTAAGCAGTTAATTGCAAATGGAAAATTCTCTTAAGCAATGGAAAACTTGTTAATCACATCTGCTTATTCAGCAGCACTCTTCCTACTTTGGTGTTGGAAATCTTTGTTTTGATTTTTGTGGGAGCTGCAAAAAATAATTTTAAAAATCAGAATCCAGATGCAAGAGTCAACGTACAGTCAGTCATCATAACCATTAATGTCACAGACATTTCCCGTGACATTCTCCTTTTTTGTTTCCATTCTAGTCTTGTCAATGTGCCTCTCAGATTTTCCCATACACGGACCACCATTTCAGTTTTGGCTCAAAATGTACTCTTCATTCACCTGGAGCCCCTCACATTATCTATCACTAGGACCAACAAAAACACATCTGAAGAAAATGCACAAAATTAGCTATGAATATGTGCAAAGAGAAGAGTGCTGAGTTAACTTGGTCTATTAGATAACTCACAAAGCTTTCATTTACAGCATGTTTTTTGCTTCAGAGTGACACAAAAATATTAAACCTACAAGGACTGCACAATATTACTAATCTAAACAGAGTATCAGAGAACAAAGCAGGGAACATGAAAACCAAACTAAGGTTTCCAGCAGCCAAGTTATATATATGTTTAGCATAAGAATGTAGAATTGAATTCAGAATCTGAGTTCACTGTGGAGGGAGATAGAATTGTGTACAATCTGAGAAGGAAGGGCTCTGAGTGTGTTGGGCTTTGGTCATCTCAGTCCTCTGGTATAGCCTTACATCACCGTGTCTATAATGATGTTGTAATCTCCCATTCTAATGTCATCTGTGTTCTTACTTGTCTGATAATACATTAATGAAGAGCATTGTTCCCTTAGTGTTTTGAATGAAAGGTGTTCCCTTTCCTTCCACTGTATTTCCCATAAATAGTTAAGGGGGTGGCACAGAGAATATTTGCTCCAGCAGAGATTTTCTTCATCTTGACTTTGTGGAGTCCTGACCAGGTACTCTTCCAGATGGAAATGTTGCATTTAGGTCTCAATCAGTGAATAACAACAAAATATACATTTATTGAGCATTTTTGACATATTAAAATATCGTAAGACACTTGACATGAACATTGACAAACAAGATATAGCATGGTGCCATACAAGGCGATATTAGGTCAGGTGACGAAAATACTGGTCAAAGAGGTGGCTTTTAAGGACTTCTTCACTGAGGAAGGGTAGGTGGAGAGATAGGGAGGTAAAGGGAAGGAATTCTAGAGTTTAGGGCCTAGGCAGCTGAAGGTGCAGCCAGCAAAAGTAGAGTGGCTAAAGTTAAGACTATTCAAGAGGCCAGAATTAGATGAAGGCCGACATTACAAAATTCTAGTGGAATGCCACACAGAAGGCAACAATTTGGTCTATCATATCGATATCAGCTCTCTTCTGGAGCAAATTGGTTCATCCCAATCAACTACCTTTTCCCTGTAGCATTGCAAATACTTTTGCTTTGTCCAATTACTAATTCTCACAAGGTGTAGGACAGAGGTAGAGAGAAGTGAGGCTACAAATCAGTTTAAAACCAAAAAGAATTTTAAAGTAAAGGCATCAGTTGACAAAGAGTTAGTATAGGTCAGTAAGCACAAATCTGGTAGGGGCATGGAATATTGGAAGTTAAGAAATGGGCAACAAGACTTTGGGTGACTTCAAATTGTCAGAGGCTAAAATGTGAAAGACTGACTGGAATTGTGTTGTTTTAGCCAAGTCGAGATGCAACAGTGTGGCATAAAAGGAGCTGTAGCAAAACTAAAGTCAATGAGAAGCGGGGGGAATTGCTTCACTGTTGGAGTCATGCTAAGCATAAAGGAGGATGGTTGTTGTTGTTGGAGGTCAATTATCTCAGCCCCAGGTTATCACTGAAGGAGTTCCTCATGGTACTGTCCTAGTCCCAGCCATCTTTGGCTGCTTCAATGATCTCCCTTCTATCATAAGATCAGAAATGAGGATGTTCACTGATAATTGCACAGTGTTCAGCTATAGTTACAACTTCTTGGATACTGCAGCAGTTCATGTCCAAATGCAGCACGACTTGGACAATATCCACACTTGGGCTGATAAGTGGCATGTAACATCCACGTCACACAAATACCAGGCAATGACCATCTTCACCAAGAGGGAATGTAATCCCTTGGCATGCAGTAGCATTATCTTTGCTGAATCCCCCACAAGCTCAGCACCATTCAAGACAAAGCAGCCTGTTTGATTGCCACCCTATGCACCACCTTCAATATTGACTCCCACCACCCTTTATGTATAGTGGCTAGTTGCACTGCAGCAATTCATGAAGACTTGTTTGACAGCACCTTCCAAACCACAACTTCTGCCATTAGTAGGACAAAGCAGCAGATGCATGGGAACACCAGTGCCTCCAACTCACACATCAGCCTGATTTTCAACTGTATCACATTCCTTCCTAACAACACAATGAGTGAACTCAACAGTGGTTCAGAAAGGCTACTCACTACCATCTTCAGTTAGAGATGGGTAATGAATACTGACTCCCATGTGCCATGACTGAATATTTAATGAAAAGCAAGGGCGCGATCAGATTTTCAACAAATGAAATGGAAAGTGGAGCAGTGTTACTGAGGTGAAAGTACTTTATTTGATAATATTGTAATTGTTGTTACAGGCCTCTTGGGAAAGTATGCTAATTCTCAAGCTTCACTCCTCTGAGGTTGCCAAGAAGATTACTAATTTAATCAAAATAAATAAAGTTCCCAATTTACGATTTTCAATTGGGGTATTCAAGAGATTATTGGATTATTATGTGAAATCAGTGAACATCCTCATTTCTGACCTTATGGTGGAAGGGAAATAGAGTCATAGAGTAATACAGCAAGGAAACAGGCCCTTCGGCCCAAACTGATCCATGCTGACCATGGTGCCCACTCAGCTAGTTGCAAGTGCACGCATTTGGTCCATTTCCTCTAAACCATTTCCCATCCATGTACTTATCCAAATGTTTTTTAAATGTTGCTATTGCACTTGCCTCAACCACTTTCTCTGGCAGCCCATTCCATGTATGCACCACTCTATGCGTGAAGAAGTTGCCCCTCAGGACCTTCTTAAATCTTTGCCCTCTCACCTTAAACCTATGCCATCTAGTTTTCAATTCCCCATCCCTGGGAAAAATTCTGTATGCATTCATCCTATCTTTACCACTCATGATTTTTTACATCTCAATAAGGTCACCCTTCATTTTCCTACGTTCCAAGGAATAAAGACCTATCTTGGCCAACCTCTCCCTCTAACTCAGGCCTATTAGTCCTGGCAACATCCTCATAAATCTTCTTTGCACACTTTCCAGTTTAACTATGTCTTTCCTGTAACAGTCTGGCCAAAACTGTACACAATATACTCCAAGTGCGGCCTCACCAATGACCTATACAACTGTAACATAACATCCCAACTCTTATACTCAATGCCTTAACCGATGAAGCAGCATGCCTTCTTCACCACCCTGTCCACCTGTGACGCCGCTTTCAATGAACTATGTACTTATACTCCTAGGTGCCTCTGTTCGACAACACTCCTCAGGGCCTTACCATTTACTGTATAAGTCCTACCTTGGTTTTGAACTGTATAGAGATCATTGAAGCAGCCGAAGATGGTTGGTCCTAGGCCAGTGCCCTGAGGAGATCCTTCAGAGATAACCTGGGGCTGAGATAATTGACCTCCAACAACGACAACCATCTTCCTTTCTGCTTCACATGACTCCAACAGTGAAGCATTTTCCTTTGATTCTTATTGACTTCTAGACTTAGCTAATGCAACACAATCCTTGCCAGTCTTTCACATTTTATCCTCTGACAATATGAAGTCATCCAAAGTCTTGTTGTCCCCGTGCTTTAACTTCCAATATTCCAATATTATTATCTGAAAAGGAACAATTTGTAGGATTATGGGGAGAAGGCAGGAGAATAGCAGGTCTTGAACTGCTCGTTCAGAAGGCTGATGTCAACATAATTGCTCTTCTCCTGCACTGTAAAAATTCTGAGATTTTATATTAGAATTCTAATTGAACTGTGGGTCAACCCACAGCAGGAGCATTTCAGTGGTTCACGAAGGCAGCACACCACTACCTTCTCAAGGGCAATTAGGGATGAGCAAGAAATGCTGGCCAGCCAGTGATGCCCACATCCCACAAATGAATGAAGAAATGTTCCCTTTATACATCCACTTGTCATTTCACAGCCCCTGATTAAGGTGTCTTTAAGACCAAGAAACAGGCATTAGGGAAAATGGGGAGCAAGAAGAAGAACTACTTTCTTAAAAAGGTTTGCATTAAATGCACAAATATTTGACCTCTTTCCCTCAAAATCCCAAATATCACCCTCTGTCCGATCAGCAGTATATTCCTGCGCACAAATACTGAAATATCTCTCCTGTCCTGAACAATTTTGGAGGAGACATGGACCTAGAATATGACAAAGATTACTTTCTCGTCTCATTCCATCACACCTGGAGTTGAGGTTGACTTTAATAAATTAAGCAACTTTAATCCTGAATGTTACTCCAATCTGTTATTCAAACTCAAGCAGCTGATTTAAAGTTTTAGCCTCGTGACTTTTGGGCGTTCTCATTCAATAAATTTAACAAATGTTAAACATGTGAGAAATGAGGCTTTAATTGAAAAGAATAGAGTATTTCATTTTCACTTAATTTCTTTTGTTACGTGGAAGATTGTTGAATCTTATTGTCATTTGAGACTGATTGTTCATTGCTTCTCTCCTGATTACATTTTCAGAATATTCTGTTTAACATTTATAACTATAGTGTTATACAGTGTTTCCATATGAAATATGTTTCAGAGATAGTAGGAACTGCAGATGCTGGAGAATCTGAGATAACAAGG
>NC_063359.1:15413332-15428284 GCF_021869965.1 Rhincodon typus | reverse complement strand
TCTCCACAGGTGCTGCCAGACCTGCTAAGCTTTTCCAGCAATTTCTGCTTTTGTACCTAACCATCAAGCCTGCTAACTTGAACTGAAATTGGGATCCAGATAGGGTCCTATGGGACAAACAGAAATTTTGCAGGTGGAAATGAATTCAAAAACCTCAGATTATAAACGTCACTTCCTTTTTCTCAAATCCAATATTTTGGTTAAAGATTCTCAAGTTGCCATTTATACCTGCTGTAGATCCATCTTTCATTTCATCAGTCACCCTCAGTTGCTTTGCAGCAGCGCTACTAGCTCTGTTTAATTACTCATACTCTGGACCCTCACACAGACATTTCCATTTAATACTTTAATATCTGTTCTCAACCCCATACTTTCCTCTACACTGGCTTTGTATTTATTTTTGAGCTATTAATTTTTTTTTTTCTGAAGAAGCGTCTAGGCCCGAAACATCAGCCTTCCTGCTCCTGTGATGCTGCTTGGCCTGTTGTGTTCATCCAGCTCTACACCTTGTTAACTTAGAAATTAGCTCTGGGTAAAAAAAAATTTTTTGTGGTAAAGCCTCTCCATATGCTATTATTTCCATTCTCACCTCAACACCCAGTTTCATTGCAGTTGTTAATCCCTTTATTGTAACTTGGTTAAAAATGATTGTTTTTTTTAATACCAAAATTGTGTCAGTGTTGTACAGTGAGCGTTATACACTGTGCTCAAAGGCAAGTCATTGCTGTTTGTTGATGCTTCATCGTCAGTTGCTTTACTCAATGGTGGCTTGCCATTAGAGGGCTGCCTTCAAGTCTGCTTCACCTAGAGTAGGAATTGAACCCATACTGTTGGTACTACTTTGAACCATGTGCTAGGTGACTGAGCTAACCAGCTTCCCTGTGTTGTGGAAAAAGAATAAAATTAAAAGACTTCAATGATTTACTTTGCTCCAAGGAATCTTATTCTATTTCATTTCCTCCTGTCCTGAAGCCCCTGACTAACATGGAGATGCAAAGGCACAGTGACTGAAATACTCCATCTCTCTTTCGGCGTGAGTTTGGACAGTGAATGCCAGTAGACCATTCTATGGGAAAACTCACCCTATTCTCACTTTATCTCCACTATTATGCATTTTCCAACAGAAAATCCTGCATGGCAATTCACACCAGCTGAATATTTTTGTTCTCTGTCGGCATTTTTCTACCAGCACCAATCGAATTACTCAGCAAGATTGGGAACCAATGCTGGAGTCTTTCATACTTTAATCTACCATGAGTAGTAAACAGGATGATTTACTTTCCAAGCATGCTGTTTGATTGCAGAGGTTCAATTGCATCTTCTTGGTCCTTATTCATGAATAATGTTGTTTGATACATAAATGGATACACAAAATTTATGAGAGTTGATGAGAATTGTCCATAATATTTCAAAGTAATGGACAGAATAATCTTTCTGGTAATTAGCTGCATCATAAGACATTCATTTTCTGGCATCATATTGCCACCACATGGTCTCTATGTGAAACTACTTAATACACTGACTGGTGCTTAATGAAGTCATCTGGGGACAATTTTTAAGGCTGTGATAATGCACCATGCAACATTCAACTCTGTTAACAGTTCAAACCTCCCAGCCAGGTGTTTTATGTAATTTCTTTGGATTAGTAGTTTTTTTTGTCTCTTTTGACTGAGGAAGCAAATTGTAAAAATGGCACTTCTATCTTCTTGAAAGGTCATTTTCCTCAACTTTTTGAACACATTTGAATGATGGACTATTTTTATAAGACAAAGTTAATTTGAAATTTTACTTCTGCTGAGCAACTCTGTTCTCAATTAAAATTGATTTTCCAATAAGGTAGCCAAACAACTTGCCAGTAACATAAAAGCTACCTGTAAGTGGGAGAAGTTGCTGTCGAATGAAATTTCACTTTGTATCTGTTTTGAGCTTTGCAATCAACAGTTCAAATCTTCTAATCATCGGACGAATCTGATAAGTCCTGAACAATAGTCAACAGGCTCTGAAAAACAGCAGAGCAGTTTTAATAATTTCACACCAGTGCCTGTTGGTCACATATTGGGAGTGAAGTCTCGTGGGTTAATTATGTAAATTTAAGGTACAGAAGGAGATCATTCAGCCCATTAGGCCTCTGCTGGGTGAGAAAGAGCAATCCAGTGGAATTTCACTTTCCAATTTTTGCTCTGTAGTCAATTGAGCTTTAACACATCAAGTCCATATCCAAATACCTTTTAAGTATGTTGAGAGCTTCTGGTTTTACCAGTCTTTCAGATAATGACCCTCTTGGTGAAGAAGTCTCTCTTTGATTACCTCCTAGTTCTTTCAGCAATTGTTTTAATCCAGCTTTCTGTGAACATTAGGTCATTCCTAGCCATTCAATCTGAGCCCTTCATGTACATCAATTATATTTCCCTTCATCCTCCTCTGCTCCAAAGAAAACAACCCTATCGTGTCCAATCTTCCATCACAACTAAAATCCCCCTGTCATGACATTTTTTACAGAAATCCCCTCTAGCCTTCTACCACACAATCACATCCCTTCTGTAAAGCGTTGAACATAACTCTATGTAGTAGTCTTAAATCTGACCTAATTAGTGTTTTATATAGTACTATAAGACTTGCCTCAAAGGCAAAATAATATTTATAAAAATCTGCAATGAAGGAATGTATTGTGTACTAATAACACAGGAAAGGACCTCATACAAGGCAGTTAAGAGTCTATTAGTATTATGAGTGTGGAATAGCTCTGAGTTTAGAAGAATGAGGTATTTTAATACTTGTAGTGATTTAACATGACTTTCTTGTTTTTGTATTCAGTGTCTCTATTAAAAATCATGTGCCTAAAATGCTTTATTAACCATTTAATCAACTTACCCGACTGTCTTCAAAGGTTCCAGGATTGTGTCTCATTTCATCAAAAAGATTAACCATTACTGTCCACAACCTCTAGTGGGCAACATTGATTCCTTATCATCTGTGTGAATGACAAATGACAAAAAAAGGATTCATTCAGGCTATATAAATGCGAGGCAATGACCATCTTCAGGAAGAGACAATCTAAACACTGTCACTTAACATTCAGTAACATTACCATCACTGAATCCTCCACTGCCAACATCCTGGAGGTTACCATTGACAAAAACTGAACTGGACTACCCAAATAAATTCAGTGGCTAGAAGCGTAGGTCAGAGGCTAGGAATGATGCAAAGAGGATCTGACCTCCTGGCTCCCCAAGTCCTGTCACCCATTTACAAGGCACAAGTCAGGAGTGTGATGGAATACTCCCCAGTAAGGTGGCATGGTGGCTCAGAGGTTGACATTGCTGCCTCACAGTGCCAGGGACCCAGGTTTGATTCCAGCATTGGGTGACTCTCTGTGTGGAATTTGTATCTTCTCCCCGTGTCTGTGTGGGTTTTTTTTGGGTGCTCTGGTTTCCTCCCACCGTTCCAAAGATGTGCAAATTAGGTGGATTGTCCATAGTGTTCAGGGTAGGCTAGGTGGGTTAACCATGGTAAATGTGGGGTTAAGAACATGGTGGGGCACTGTCCTTCGGAGGGTCACTGCAGACTTGAATAGCCTGAATGGCCTCCTAAAGATTCTATGACTTGTCGAGATGAGTGCAGCTCCAACAACACTTGAGAAGCTTGACACCATCCAGGACAAAGCAGCCCGCTTGATTGATACCACATCCACATTCACCCCCTCCACTACTGAAGCTCAGTAGCAGCTGTGTAGACTAGCTACAAGTTACACTGCAGAATTTCAACAAATCTCCTTAGATACCACCTTCCAAACCCATGACCATGGCCATTGAGAAGGACAAGGGCAGCAGATATTTGGGAACACCACCACCTGAAGGTTCCCTTCCTAGTCACTCACCATCCTAACTTGGAAATATTTCGCTGTTCCTTCACTATCATTGGGTGAAAATCCCTCCCTAATAGCAATGTGGGACCACCTCCAGCACATGGACTGCGCGGTTCAAGGGGGCAGCTCATTACAAGTATGGGCAGGAAGACTGCTAGGTTCAGACATGCAAACATCCCAACTTATTAAATGCCCTTCCTGCCTCCAAACTCACCCCAGGAAGAACAAAAGATCCCACCCTAAATATCCCTGTCTCTACCCCATTTTAAAACCAACTCCTTTCCCAAGCATTTGGTCATTTGCCTAATGTCTCCTCCTCTGAATCTTTTGACCAATTACTGTCAAATTGAGCTCCTGTTGAGAACTGTGGGATGTTTTCCTACACTAGTTGCCAAATGAATACAGATTATCTTTATTGTTGACTGCCCTTTCCTTTGATCAACTCCAAGGAAACTGTGATGACTCAGGTACTCACCATGTGTGAATATTGCAGACAGGGAATGTATGTTGTGCCTCACACACTATGAGCTCGAGATTGTATACATTGACCTTGGAGAGCCCTTCCTTTAGCTATCAATTTTATTCTGTTTTTGTGACAATTCTGCACTTCAGGATCTGATACTTCAAATTAATCAAACAAAATGAATACTGAATACCCAAGCAACTATGTGGGGCTGAGTCTCCCTAAAAATAAAGGGAGTGCAAACAACATAAATGTGCACAAGGGGCGATTGTAAAATTCTGTTAATGAATTATGATGGCTTTACTCCTGATTTTTAAACACATTTTAATTGAAATGCTAACCAGATCATGCTGAAGGACACTGTGATGTAAACAGTGAAATAATCTTACGGTATTTACATAATTCTAAATGTTACTCTAAACATTTGAGAATTTAGATTGCAAACACTTGACATCTTAAACTGAGACCTGGCATCAGGGAAAAGGCAGGTTTTAGCCTGGAGTGGCTGCTATCATCAAGGTTCTGTCAGTGCTTTATCACTCAGCGCAATGTATACTGATCTCAGTTACTCTGAATTGTCCCTATGGTTTTAATTAGACAGCTTTATGATTTTAAGCATGGCAACAGAATTGTCCTCACTCAGCTGCAGGACTTTAGTCTTATAGAAAGCTTGAATATTTGCACCCGTAAATAGCACTAAATGTACATTGTGGGGTTAGGTCATCTTAATATGTTATTGTTTCATCTTTCAGATTGTTATAAGTCAACTTTCTCATTCTTGGTTTTCAACTTTCCCTGACCTGAAATGTTGGAAGGTAGTTTCATGGACATAGGTTAGCATGCTCATTCAATCAACTGGCTATTCTTCACGTTTGAACCTTGTATCTGGTCCTGGGGCCATTACAGTCAAGTTCAGTCTGATTCTTATGTGATGAACATGTTCTCTACCTGGAGTCACTAGATGGCAAAATTACCAAGTTGATTCCCCACCCATAGCACACAAGGCCGTAAGCTTCCAAGTGTTGTAAAATTGGGTGAAAAGGGATGGATGTTTGATGATTAGCACAGATGCAATGGACTGAAGGGCCTCTTTTCATGCTATAAAAACTCTATGACTCAATGACCCAGCAGCTGGGAACATTGCAGTTTTCTAAGTTTTCCCAATGACTGGACCTTTCCCAATCTGCCAAATTTATTTGAGAAATTTGAAGTCAACTCTACAAAATCCAAAGTGGCAGTGACATGACTATTAGCACAACACAAAAGGTGGTGATAGACAAAAAGGCCTCTCCTCTCTGATTTGGAGGTAGCTGGACCTCTCTGATTTTGGCAATTCCGTGTTGTCAGTTGAGATGAAGAATTAATCACGTGACGACTCATGACACCACAGACTGCTGAGACACTCTAATTCCGACACTAACACGAGCAAACTGTGGGATAGTTTATAATTTCATCAGTAATTTACTGCAACTAGACCTGATTAAATTCACATGTTTTCACATTCGCTATCCTTTGAAATTTCCTAACTTGAGTACCACCTATAGGAAGTTCAGCATTACCAAAGACCCTATTTTTGTGAATGGACTATGATTGGCACTTCCAGCATGTCTGTGAAAACTGACTGCTGGTTAGTGCAGATGACAAATTGTATGAAATAGATAACTAGAGATAAGTTTTCTCATTTCTCGTGTAAATACAGTTTTATGCAATAATTTCCATAAAATGAAAAAAACTTTGGTTCCATTCCAATTCAAACCTTAACAAATAGAGCATTTAAAAAATAACAAACATGAATTTTAACCAGGCTGTAAGTGCAAGATCAAAGTGCATTAACCAATCTATGGCCGTCTCTAGAATCTAGAACTTCAACATATGTTTGTGAATAAATTTCTGAATTTGAGGGGAACCTTTGAGAAAACTGCTGTTCTTGCAGCAAAGTAGATACATTGACAGAGTCAGAGGAACAAAAAAACTCATGGCAAGTGCATTGGGCATGTGAAGGCTTGAAGCCTAAAGGGACCTATATCTTACATGTGTAAGAACAGTTACACCCCTGACTTTCACTCAAAATAGGCAGCCACTGATAATTAAAGTTCCATTTTCTATACTTTACCACGACATCCTAAGATGGCATGGGAAGGCAATGGCCTAGTGGTATTATCCAGAAACTCAGCTAATCTTTTGGGAACCGTGAAATTTAAATTCAACAAAAGGAAAATCTGGAATTAAGAATCTATGGATGAGCATGAAACCATTGCCAATTATCAGAAAAAAAGAACATCTGGCTCACTAATGTCCTTTAGGGAAGGAAATCTGCCATCCTCGCCTGGTCTGGCCTATGTGTGACTCCCAAGCCACAGCAATGTGGTTGACACATAACTGCCCTCCGAAGTGGCCCAGCAAGCCACTCAGTTCAAGGGCAGCTAGGAATGGGCAATAAATGCTGGCCAGCCAACGACATCCACATCCCATGAGTGAATAAAAGAAAAGATTATGGTAGTATCATGGTTATGTTGCTGGACTGGTAACTTTGAGGTCTAGACTATTCATCCAGACATGAGTTCAGATCCAACAACTATAGCTGGTGAATTTGAACTTAATTGAACAGCCAACGAAACTACCAGATTGTGAGAAAAACCCTTCTGGTTCACGTATCTCATCGGGGGAAGTAAATTTGCCGTCTTTACTTGGTAGCATAAAGGTTACTCCAAACACATTGTGACGTGACTGACTCTTCACTATTCTCTAAAATGGTCTAGCAATACACTCAGTTATAACACCTTCCAGGGCACTTAGAGATAGACAATAAATGCTGCTTTGCCAGGATGCCCACATCCTGGTTTATAAAACCATGAAGGGCATAGATAAGGTGAATAGCAAAGGTCTCTTTCCTAAGGTAGGGGAGTTCAAAACTAGGGGACATATTTTTAAGCTGAAAGGAGAAAGATTTAAAAAGGACATGAGGGGCAATTTTTTTACACAGAGAATGGTTAGTGTGTGGAATGAACTGCCAGAGGAAATGGTGGATGCAGGTACAGTTACAATATTTAAAAGATATTTAAAAGATATTTGAATAAGTACATGAATGGGAAAGATTTGGAGGAATATGAGGCAGGTGGGACTGGTTTAGTTTGGGAACATGGTTGACATGGACTATTGGATCAAAGGGTCTGTTTCTGTGACTCTATGACTCTATGGCTCTATGACTCTATAAAGAAGAACAAACCTTTCTCACCACTCAACCCCAATATGCTGTTGAAACCTTCGGAGGCTTTTGTCATTTGCAAATCTGAAATACTTCAAAAGGAACAATTTCTCCGACCTAGATCTTGCTTTACTGTGCATTTGTATGTCCTCATGTATCCAATTTCTTTGAAAAGGTTTATGCTTATTCAATAGTGAAACTACTTTTCTTGACAACACTTCAAAGTTTTGAAGATTGCTTCATTCAGCATTAAATATTGGGAGTAACTGCTTTAATTTTCTTTCTTTTCCAATGCTCTGCCACTTGTGTGCTGTTTGCTGGGAAAGGTTTGAATGTGGACTTGTTTAACTCGTGTTTCTTTTGTTTCTTCCTTGCCCTCCTGCAGGGCATCATTTCCCCTCCACATTCTCTTCCAAGAGACATGGATTGTAGATTCTTCATGTGAGAAGGGCAACGTGGGCTTCTCTTCAATCTGCAACTTTTTTGTGTAGAAGTTATTATCTTGTTTAAAATAGTTGATCATAGATAGAGAATGCTAAATTGCCCAGAGCCATTGAAAAACCCATAGCAAAGAGAAAGGCTTTAGGCAGAAAACCTTTGACCCCTTTCATCCTATGACATTCCAGCTCACTGGATAAGCACAGCTGCCAATGGAATTGTTTGCGTTATGAGAGCACGCATAATTCAGTGCTAATGACGAACTTGGAGATGTGCATTCTTCTAGGCCTGAGAATGTAAGAATTTTGTTGCTGCTTCATACTTTATTATAAAAGCATTTCCTCATACAATAAAAAGCCACAGAAAGAGCATACGTTTTCATTCATTAAAGCCTAATTTGTGCTTTTGACACTAAATAGGCTTGTCACAAGCAGTTACCTAATAGAGAAAAACCAATGGGCTGGCACAGGGTTTTGTATTTGAACCTGCTGTTTGCATTCTGTTTATTTTTCACATCTGTATTGGAGTCTGTAACTGCAGTGTGTACAATTCAGGCACAGAATGATTCCTTAATTGCTGCAAGATGCTTCTTTCTAAATGTACACCATGTCAGAGGGTATCAGTATTCCTTTAATGTGGATATCCTCATTCATCAATGACATAGCAGATATTAGCAATGTCAACCCAAGTCTGAATAAAATAGGTCCAGAAAATGAACAATCAATGTCACAAAATAGTGCAGACCTAGGAAGGTAACTGATAATGAGTTGCCTGAGCTATCTCGTAATGTGTATAGGTTAAAACAGATGCCAGATAACATGGATGGTATGTAAACAATTTTGCTTCAGGTTAAACATGAGGCACTTAAATAACCCTTATTTCCTGTTCCTTTCTAAGGGGCTTGAAGGACCAAGGGGTTTCCCGGGCTTACCAGGTCGAAAGGGGTCTCACGGAATCCCTGGTGAAGCTGGTCCTCGAGGTCCATCTGGAATTCCTGGAGAACAGGTAATAGAAAAGACAGGCTCGGCTGATGCTGCTGTATTGTTTGAAGGTATCATTTGAGAATTAGCTGTTTGCAAAGTCTCTTCTTCTAATTTCCTGTAATCCTGGGAGAGCTGTGGTGTTCGTTTGAATGGCCTGCGAGAAAGGGAACGCCAACACTAAACGGTGATGCGTTGCTGCTACAGCTGAATGTAACCCTTTATGTTAAATTGGTGAGAAGTATCTTTGGGAGTGATAACAGGACTTACAAAGTTCGCTATGTATACCTGCCGTAAAATCCCTGACATTATAACTGAAATTAATGCAGCTTTTAGCATTCAAGAATCTATCCATTTAATGCAAAACATTATCAACCTTGTGTCACTGCTAAATTCATGGGCTTCAAGTTAGCTGTTCAAACTTAAACTGTATCTAAAGTGTAGGGAAACTCTCTCCCTCTTATTTGTTGCAATGTCCCATTGGACCATTACCCTGGATACATTGCACCTTTAAACTGCAGTGTTGGTGCATTTACTGTGTAATGTCAGATTTTCCTTTCATGCATTCTTCTCAAGTAAAACCACTTCATGCTGATGTATGGTTTCATGTGAATAACTCCGAATTAATTTTTTCAGGGGAAAACATGACTTCTGAAATTTGATGCACTTATTCTATGAAGCACAGTGAATAATGTTCTGTCTTGATTATTGTAGCTGTTAACTTATCATTTATATTAGCTGCACTGTCAGACAGTTAACAAAGGTGCACTGTTCAAGATGATTGTACTTATATATTTAAAGGAGAATAGTTGATTTCATAATTAATTAGCTGGAATCTGCCAGTCGACAATCTAAATTTCAAATTTCTGCCCTCTGTTCTTGACCCTATAAACATAAACCAGTATTGAACTGTGAAGAAATAGTAAATTCCATAAATTCATGCCTGATTAATGTTGCTAGAATAAGGGATTAGTCAAGGGTAGACTGTTTGGCTGAGCTGTGCTATTATGCATTTGAGTCATCTTAACCCATCCTGGTGTTGAACATGCAATGAACCAAGTACCTGCTGTGGGGATTAAATAAGAGCTTTCAGGGAGTCCATGTTATTCAAAGTAAACTGTGTGCCTTTGTATTGAGATGCTAGGAAGACTTGGAGCTCCTACTGGGTCAGCAGATTATGTTTCATTTTGCTAAATAAATCTGTTAATCCTCTGGATTTTATGAGGGTCTCTCGAATTTGAGTGTCTAATTGTCTGTCATGTTCCGAACATCAAAATGAGCACAGGGATTGACACAACAACATTAGCTATACAATCTATTTATCCTTTGAAAAAGAAGCAATGACTTATATTTGTATAGCACTTTTCATGATCTAAGAACATAATTATATGATGAAAATAATTCAGGTTATGCCAATGCACAGCTGTTAAAATTGCTCAAATGGATTTTTTTTAAACTCACAGATACAGGCAGGCAATTTGTTTTTAATTTTTAAAGGGAAGGCTATAAAAGCAATTTGATAGCTTGGCAGTTCTGCAGACCTAATCTGCCCTTCATGAGCATTTATGTCACCTCTAAAGGTTTGTAGCTCCTACACTGTGGAACAAGACCCCTCCTTCAACAAAAAAGGAGCCTTTTTTTAAATTCAGTTCAAATGACTCCTTGAGTTTCGGTTTTCCTCAAGTGAATCACATCTTTTTCCCCTTTCTCTCTTCTGGCAAAAATAGGAACGGGCAGCAATAGGAGTGGGATGTCCAGATCCAGGACCTACTGGTCATTATTAAAGGTCCCCACAGTCTCTGTAACACCACAAAAATCTACACTATTAATTTTGTTTCTCTCTCCTTAGATGCTGCCTGAGCATTTTCAGAATTTTCTGTTTTGATTTCAGATTTGCCACAAAGTCTTTATGTGGGAACATCTAACCTGATTGACTCTCCAGTACAGTACTGCAGGAATGCTGCTCTGCAGGAGGCGTTGACCTAAGAGATGTTATAACAAGGCCAGGATTGTAATAACTCCACTGAGGCTGGTATCCTGTCACCAAGTCACCCCTTATTTACATGTAGAGAGTCCTTGATCCAGTTCCCTTAGAGTCAGTTCTCAGAGTGAACAGGATGTCCGACATTCCTGTTCTTATCAGTCAGCCAGGACTCCCTGATTGGACAAGGTTAACAGCCCCAATCAGGGAACTCATATTCTGTGAGGTCCACCTGGTTACAATCACTACAGGGGTACAGGTACCATCATACTATGTTATTTCAGAGAGGAGCACAGAAGGTCTTTGGTTATCCTGAACAACGTAATCCCTTAACCAACATCATAAAAACAAATTATTGGGCCATTTTATTAAAGTTTTAAAGATCTTGCTGTGTGCAAACAAATCATGGTTGCATTTTAAAATGTACTTCATGGTTTGTAAAATTCTTTTTGATGTCCTGAGATTGTAAAAGGTGTGTTTTAAATGCATTCTTTTTCTTTTGGTTTTACACTGAGTTATATTGACTGATGTGAACCGATTTAGCATCATCAAACCAGAACTAACCCCCAGGCAATAATTAGAGTTAACCCTTTTGCAAAACCTAACCTGGTAATGCCTTAGTGTTCATGTTTTCTCCTCTGTGATAGGGACCTCATGGCTATATGGGAGACAATGGAATCCGTGGAGAGAAAGGGGAGCAGGTGTGTATTGATCTTCTCTGCAATAGAACAATGTTCTTTTTTTTAGATAGTATTGGCTGCAAACTGGATCTATTCTTCCTCATCATGTAAGTTTGCCTACAACATATGGAAAACAAATGAAAACTTCATTCCAGCTCCAAACCTTAGCCTTCCAATGCTTTTCCATTTATATTTGTATATGTACACATGTTGTGAAGAACTCTGAGACTTTATTTAATCCATGATTGGGGAATGTTCTATAAGTGCAAGATAATGTTCTTCTGTTAAGTTTTTTCTGCTTAGATTTTTATGGTTATTGGAACTGGTGGTCTTTAATCGAGCCAGACTCTTCTCAGTCTTAGGAAAGACTGAAGCAAATTGAAATACAGTTGACTGTCTGTTACTCCCTTGTCCTTTTGCATCATTTCATTTCCCTGCTCTTCCAAGATTTGGTAATGGACATGACATATAGTTCCATCGATGGCCGCAAGCCAGCTGTAAAAGTGGCAAGCCCAGACTGTAAATGTCCATAGACTCTTCAGCTATGAAGTCCAGCACATCTGAGTGAGCAAGCTTGGACTTAAAATATTGAGAACGTATTTGTCTGTGAGAAGCAACTTATCTGAGCCCAATGCTGTCCACAGTTGATGGTCACGCATGCTGCTGTGCACGAGTCAAAAAACAGCTCTGGGTTTATACTGCTTGCTGTTTTGCAAAAGTGAACTTCACTGATAGTGATCAATGTGGGATCAATCATCTCATTGCAAAGTCAAGATCAAAATTACCCACTCTATGTACCTCAATCATAGCCCAAACATATCAAGGAAGCATTTTCAACAATCAAAATGATGCATTTTCATTGTTATATTGTAACAATGTTCAGAGTATATGTTGACATGTGCTTTTATTTTAGGGATTTAGAGGATTACCTGGACCAGTTGGGGATAAAGGAGAAAAAGGAGCCAAGGTATGATATTGCCTTGAGAAAAACAAAATTCTGAATGAGATTTAATTGTCATTAAGATCGAGTTTGACAAAATAGACCTTGAACATGCTGTAGATGACTGAACAAAAATACATAGAATTTAGGATCATATTTAACATTAGACTATAATTATTGACACTTGTAACTGGGTTGAGGGTGTTGACAGCTGACATTTCAACAGCAGATTTCCTGATCTCTCCTGTGTCACAGTGATACAGCACCTGAAATGCTGCATCAGAAGTGCATTTCCTAGGATAAAAAAGGAGGTACTATAAATATATAGCAGTTCAAGCGGCATCTGTGTCTGCAGTATTTACTTCTGTACTTGTCCTTTGATTGGATCCAGCTCTATGTTCCTAAATTAGCAAATGTGAAGAGAAAAGATTTATAAGAGCCAGTGAAGAGCTTCATTCTTGTTATTTCCGTTAGTTTTCTTAATGGTATATGTAGATGTTGAAAATTGTGGCTAATTGGAAGACAAGCACATTTTTTTATCTTTATCCACTCCTGTGACATGATGTCACTGGCTATGCTAGCCTTAATGCCTCTTCCCAGTTGCCCTTGAAAAGATGGTGGTGGGTGAGCTGCCTTCTTGAACTGCAACAGTCCATGTGCTGGCCAATTCACCTAACCTGCACAACTTTGGACTATGGGAGGAAACCAGAGCACCCGGAGGATACCCACACAGACACAGAGAGAATGTGTAAACTCCACACAGTCTGTCGCAGGAGGGTAGATCAGACCAAGTTGCTCCTGTAGCCAGTTTTTGAGTCTGCCACCCAACAGTAACCCAAACTTATCAACCAGGGAACGTCCCAAAGGAAAAACATGGAGTGAAGGTCCCAAGGCTTAATGGTGGGAAACTCCTCATTGCAGACTTCATGCAATTCTCCATACCTTTTCACCGATGCCCACATCATTCAAGGGCTGTGAAGATTCAACTCTGTAACTTTGTTTTTTCCTTGACAGATGCCACAAGACCTGTTGCGTACTTCCAGTACTATCTGTTTATATCCCAAAAAATCTATCTAGCTGATTATGACCTTAGCAGTCACACATTGCAAAGCAGTCACTTAATTCCTGCTTTTAGTTAAGGATATCGAAACAAAAAAAAACAAGCTTGTCAAACTCTTCTTTTGAAATTCCTACCACTGATCCAATCATACAGAATCACAGGACTAAAAGGAGACTATCATTGCCTGTGTTGATCATTGAAAGAACTATACAATGAGTCACTCTCTCCTACTCTTTCCTCTGGCCCTGCAATTTATTTTTCAAGTCTGATATCAGGAACCATTTTATCACATGCTTTATGGGTCTTCGAGCCACCTGACTTTTCAATGAAAACCTAAAATGCGAACATCCACCAGGAATAATCATTTCGATTTGCAAATATTTTAAAAGACAATGTGGATGATGTGCATTAATATAGACATTGATTGCTTCTTAATTTTGAAACAATCATACTTGTACCTATGCCTTATTAAATTTTTCTTTGCATTTTAGGGTGACCAAGGTGAAATTGGACTTCCTGGGCCTTTTGGACCTTCAGTAAGTAATCTGACTACCTTGCATTTATGAGCGTTAAATGGCAGTGATTGGCATGCATTGTCAATGAAGAGGATACTCATTCAAAGGGGGTCTTGTGCTGTAGTGATAGTGCCCCTGCTGATAATCAGGAGATGTGGGTTCAAGTACCATCAGTTCCAGAGGTGTGTAATAACATCTCTGAACTGGTTGGATAGAACGTATCTATGCTCATACAAAACTAATACACACTCGTATAATCCTGACTATTTTCCTCATGTGTCAGCTGTAGTTAACATTCTGGTCGTTGGCTTGTTAGCATATCAACCTCGTAAATTAACACATCTCCTAAAGTCATAATAACCACACTTTGTCAAATTATTAATGAAATATTTTGCTGAGGATCTAGTTTATTAAGAATGTGATCAATTTGTGACCAAAGAGAATGGCTGGAATGTAGTTGTTTATATTTTTACTCTTATTAAATCTCCTTATATTTCATGGTTGATTTGTTGTTTTTATCAAAAGAGGAAAAATTATACAGCTGCTTTTTTTTATCAGCTATTCTACCCTTTCCTATTGTTTATCAGAGAAGTTTAAGTTTGTGTGATTTAAACCCCTCCTTTGGCACATACACTAACAGCGCAGGGCTAGCAGTGAAGAGAATGTTTAGCTTCATCATGGATGGCCCCAGAGTGGGTCTGGCTAGTCGCAGAGTGGGTCTGGCTAATCGCAGAGTGAAGCTGGCTAGTCGCAGTGTGGGTTTGGCTAGTCGCAGTGTGGGTCTGGCTAGTCGCAGAGTGGATCTGGCTAGTCGCAGAGTGGGGC
>NC_063359.1:15372181-15408332 GCF_021869965.1 Rhincodon typus | reverse complement strand
TGGGGCTGGCTAGTCGCAGAGTGAAGCTGGCCCGTTTCCCTCCCCATCACCCCTATCGGCAAGTAGTCCTCTCACCGCTGACCTGCAAAAATCTCTTGCTGTTCAACATTAGTTTGGAAAATGGGTCTTCTTGCTCTTGATGTTAAGAAGTTCATGATTGGCCATTTCATGAGTTTCCTAACTTTCCCACCAAGGCCAACATCATCTAGTGCCTGGGAGGATTTCAACATAGTCCTTATTGTCAATGCTGAGATGGATAGGACTCTACATATTTAAAGCATCAAGGGATATAGGGTTGTGCAAGAACATGATGTTTAATTAGAATATCATGGAGTGGGCTTCAAGGACTGAATGGCCTACTCCAAGTTCCTCACATAGACTCAAACAGAAAACACTCCTTTCTGGCTTGGTATGAGATTTATTTTTTCAGACCCGCCCATTTTTTCCATTGTCCATTGCCGTGTCCTGGCTGCTGCAAAGGGGGAACATTCTCACCTGATGTGAAATATGCACCAATATACTGGGTCTACTGTTGCGTTGATTTGTGAGATCAGCCCAAGATATTCACTCATTCCCCTCTTATACCTGTTGTCAGGAATTGCTTGCCCCTCACTGAAACTATGACTGAGGTAGGTCAATGGTACGTAAGATACCAACATCAAGCTTTGAAAATGGGTCTTATTGTTCTGTTAAACAACACACTCATCCTTCATTACTGTCCATTTCCCTCAAACTCCAATGGTGCCAAACTCGTAAATGGAACTTGTAAATCATTGGGGGTTTTGTGTTGCAAAGCAAATTGAGATCTTTCAAATGCTCTTTATTTAAAAACCATTTAATCTCCTGCAATGCTGACTTGTCAAGAATGTTGACTACCTTGGATTTAATAACCCTTCTGGGTAACATACTGTACTAGTTTATTAATGTATTATAAAAGAGGAGACTTTTTTATTAGAAAATGCTCATGTTGATTTCCGAGCTTGACGCCTTCTATTACATATCCCTGTAATGATTTCTGAACGTTAGCACAAATCAAAATGATAATAACACTTGTTTTATTTCAAAATAAAATTAAAATGTAGATGTTATGTTCCAAGCAAACATTTTGGTCATGTACAACATATCATGAATTAATTGAATCCTTGGCAATGTATTTTGTTAATAACTGTAATGATTAGCTGAAGAATGTCTTGATAAACATTAACAAAAGAGTCCTGTAAATAAGCTCATTTTAACTACCTGCATAATTATATAGGTTACAGTGGGAAAAAACCAAGAATGCTGTTTGAAGTCTTTCAAAAATAATTTTAACCTTGGTACTGGGAAGGTTTATGGAAATGAAAGCCAAAACAAATTTGACCATCCCTCAGAAAAATGTGAACTAATTGGGGAAAGGAAGCACAGACTTGTTAAGGGTAAATTGTGTTTCACTTATTTGATTGTGTTTTTGCTGTGGTAACAAAGAGAATTGATATAAAAAAGGCAGCTGATGTGTGATGTTACAAGGTGTAGAGCTGGATGAACACAGCAGGCCAAGCAGCATCAGAGGAGCAGGAAGGCTGACATTTTGGGCCTAGACCCTTCTTCAGAAAAGGGTCCCTTCTCCAGCATCTGCAGTTCCTACTATCTCTGATGTGTGGTGTACATGGATTTCCAAAAGTCATTCGATAAGTGCTACATGCCAGCTTTGTCAACAAAGTTAAAGCCCATAGGATAAAAGGAATAGTAGCAGGATGGATGAAAGTTGGCTGAGTGACAAAACAGAGTCACTTTTCAGACGGGGGGAATGATAGAATCTTCATGGGTCAGTACCATGTCCATTGAATTTCTTGCTCTGTATTACTGACATAGACTTGAGTGTACAGGGTACAATTTCAAAATTTGAAGGTAAGATAAAACTTGGAAGCATTGTAAAGAAGTGTAATAGACTTCAAGGTGATGTAAACAGACTGATGAACTGGTTGGAAAAGTAGCAGATACAACTTAAGGTAGAGAAATATGAAATGATAACTTTGGTAGGAAGATTGAGGAAAGGAATTCTAAATTAATGGTTCAATTTGAAAGTGAATGCAGGATCAGAGGTACCTGTAGATGTTTGTATACAACAAATGGATGTGCCAGGGCAGATTGAGAAAGTGGTTAGTAAGACAGGTGCGATCTGAGTCTTATAAGTAGAGGCGTAGTGTACAAAAGCAAGAAAGTAATGGTGGAAACATTAGTTCAGCTATTATATCTATTTCCAGGCACCATGCTTTAAGAAGGACACAAAGGCATTGGAGAGGGTGTAGAAAAGATTTAAGAGTGCAGATGCATGAAGAGGGACTTTAAATTTATGAAGAGATTGAATAACCTGAAGTGCTTTTTCTTAGAAATGACTTGATAATTATGACGGACATATACAGAGTAAAAGGGGAGAATCTGGTCCCATAGGCAAAATGGCCAAGAACCAGATGACACTGACTTAGAGTGATTCATAAAGGACTCAGAGGTGACACAAGGAAAACTTCATGCAGTGAATGATTAGGATTTTGAAGTCAGTATGATACAATCTCTACAGAGACATAGAACTTCTAAAAAGAAAAAATAATTAATAAAAATAATTATTATAAAATAAAATAAAAATTAATACAAATAAAAATAATTATAGTTCATATCTGAAAAGATGACATGACAAGAATTCATGTTTTAAGCTAAAAAACTAAAGAACTGCGGATGCTGTAAATCAGAACAGTTCTGAAGAAGGGTCACTCAACCCAAAAAGCTAACTCTGATTTCTCTCCACACATGCTGCCAGACCTGCTGAGCTTTGCCAGCAATTTCTGTTTTTGTTTCATGTTTTAAGATACTTGCTGTAACAAATGATCAAAAGTACTATTGATTAATCATTATCATTGTGGTCAACTTATACTTTAAATCATAGAATGGAATAGCATCTTATTTTAAGCATAATGGTTAAAACGCACTTTGTGGGTTTATATTACACTGTTCTTTAAGTAAACATCCCACAGTCAGTCCAAAGATAGTCTTAATTCCTGAGGATTTCCTGCTTTTCCATTTCTTCCTCAGCTCCTACTCTGTAAACTCAAAACTGTCCTTCATGGTGTGAGTATTTCCAGAGATCTTCCCTCTAATGCAAGCTTCATTATAATACCTCATGAACTTTCTCGGTCCCAAACACAAACTTTTACTCTTTTCCTGACAAGTTTACTGTGTAGCCATGAAACATTTGCACCATTTCCTTGTACAACAATTTTAATATTATCTTGAATAGCCCCATCATCTTGATTTGTTATCAAGCTTACATCAGCACAGCCACCCTAAATATAAAAACACAGACCCAAACACCATAATCTTGTAAATCCAATAATTGTAGCTACTGGCTGATAGTGTGGTGGAGGAGATACAGTCGGCTTTCAAGAGGGGCATGGATCATTGCAATATGTAAATTCAGAATATTTGTAAGATTACTGGGTAAAGGCAACTGAATGGGATTGACTGTGTTGCTGGCACAGAATCGAAGGGAAAAAGGCTTCCTTCTGTAATTTAAGCATTTTACAATTCTAGTCATTAAACCTTTTCAAAATTTACTTTAAGCAGATTTTTGGAAAGAAAAAAAACATACAATATGTTTGTTGTTTTTGATTGAGGTGAAGCAGTTTTTCAGAGTTAATTGAGAAGAACCATGTTCTATTCATTACACTTGTGCCAGCTCTTTGAACCCAGTAGCCCACATTCCAGTTTTTTCTTCCCTGTACCACTTCAAACTGCTCCTCGTCAAGTTTACATTTGAACATTCCCCTGGAAAAGTCCATTTTCTGCTGTGGAAGGATTTGGTCAATTGCTAGTTAATTATTTACAGATAACTTAAACACCCTTTAATATGGGATCATTGCTGATAATTCAAAGTGCGTCACATAAACAATGTGAAAAACAAGTGACACTGGATGGGGAAAAATGAAAACTAATAATAATTTGGACATGTTCAGAAGGACTGGTGACACTTTTTTCCAAAACATTCAAGAGATTTGGGATGTAATCATAACAGTGAATAGTTTTAATAGATACTTCAAGATTAAAGTTAGTTTTAATTACATTTTCTCATACTCCTCACTCCCTGTGGGTTATCTTTTTGCTGACTGCTCTTGTGGTGAGAGATGCCACTACCAGAAATAAGACAGTTTTCCACTTTTGGAATCCAAGTCAGGCTTGCTATAGGGAGAAACTGTCTGCAAATCTCACAGTGTTCATTAAAATGAACAACAGCTCCCACACCAGACATCCTTGCAGCCTGTCTGACTAAAATTGCCAGTTGCAAGCTGTCAGCCTGCACCCTTTTAAGAGCTGAGATGTAAATGACCAATCACCATTCTTTAAGGAGTCTGTCAGTCAAGAAAGGTGGAGACTTTTACTCATTAGCCTGGCGTAGATTTGAAATGAGATTTTAGTGGTCAGAAGATCAGGCAGTTTCACACATTGTGTCAGTCAGCTCATTCATTATTTATGGAAGTATCAATTAATCATGAAAGCAATGACAGTCAACTGGAGACAGGTCTGTGTTTTAGGGAAGGTAATCTATTAGAGGGGCTCCTGTGGTGCAGTGGTAGTGTCCCTCCTTCTGGCCAAGATTCAAGTCCCACTTGCTCCAGCGGTGTATAATAACATCTTTCAACAAGTTGGTTAGAAAAATAAGTTCATTAAAAAAGGATGATCCAGTTGAAGAAAGAATAAGAAAATGAATTTTCACCAAGGGGAGGTGATGGCCTAGTGGTATTATTGCTGGACTGTTAATCCAGAGACCCAGATAACATTCTGGGGACCTGGGTTTGAATCCTGCCACAGCAGATGGTGGAATTTGAATTCCATAAAATATCTGGAATTTAGAGTCTAATGATGACCATGAATCGATTGTCAGGAAAAACCCATCTAGTTCACTATTGCCCTTTAGGGAAGGAAATTGTCATCCTTGCCTGGTATGGCCTACATGTAACTCCAGACCCACAGCAATGTGGTTAACTCTTAACTGCCCTCTGGGCAATTAGGGATGAGCAATAAATGCTGCCTCGCCAGCGATGCCCTCATCCTGTGAATGGATAAAAATCCTTTGGTGATTTGCATTGCCCTTAACAGACTTTTCATGTAAAGTAATCAATAGGAAAAGCTCGGTTATTTACTATTGGTGGTTAATAGATGAAAAATATACAATGGCTGACTTGGTGATGGAAAAAACTAACCATTCGGTTGTGTGACATATGAGGAACGGTGAAATCGGTTAGGATTATATTCACTGGAAGTCAGACAAATGAGGGCAATCTCATTTAAACTTATAAAATTCTAACTGGACTTGACAGGGTACATGCAAGGAGGATGTTCCCAAAGACCAGGGAGTCCAGAATCAGGGGTCACAGTTTGAGGAAACGGGGTAAAACAATTTAAGGCTGAGATGAGGAGAAATTTCTTCGCCTAGAGAGTGGCGAACCTGCGGAATTCATTACCACAAAATGCAGTTGTGGCCAAAGCATTGTATGATTTCAAGGAGTAGGATATAGCACTGGGGGCTAAAGAGATCAAAGGATATGGGGCAAAAGTGGGAACAGGCAATTGAGTTGAATGATTAGCCATGGTCTTAGTGAATGGCAGAGCAGGCTCGAAGGGCCGAATGGCCTATTCCTGCTCCACTTCCTATATTTCTATGTAACCAGCTACAACAGGAGGTGATTTTCTGAAGTTGCTTTATTGTGGGCTGGAAAGCCCTGAGTGGGACTGCGGAGTGGAAAAGAAAGTTGGACTCTATTAAGTTATCTTCTTTTTTCTTACCTTATTCTAAGTTAGTGTGAATGGCGCCATGTATGTACGGCGAAGGTACACACTTTTCACTGTATTTTTACATTGAATACATGTGACAACAAATGATTCAATTAAATTCAATTATTTATGCAGATTGGGCAGCCCACTGCTGAGACAATTCTAAGAGTTAATGCTGGGTTTCATGGCTGAAGAGTTGAAGGGAATGAGGGATGACTGAAGCCCAAGTTACATAAACAGATGAGCTTTTTCGGTCACCTCTCCCTTAAGATTCATGAATCTAAATTCATCAATGAATCTTACACTCACCTTCCAGGTGTCCACCAGGCGGGGCGTCAGAAAGAAGGTAACTTAAATAACTTTAATAGTAAATCTGTTAATGGCCTGTTTACGTCCTCCCTCCTCACAAGTCTCCGTACACGCCTCACAGGTAGAGCAGCAATTTATCTATACTTCGCTCAACCTAGTCTACTGTATTTGCTGCTCACAATGTGGTCTCCTTTTCAACAGGGAGATGAAACACAGACTGGACAACCACTTAGTATTACACCTACATTCTATTCACAAAAATGACCCCGAGCTTCTGGGTGCCTACCGCTTCAACTCACCACTGTATTCCCGTGACAACAGACTCAACAATTTTAGAGCTTGTTCACCTTCTTCCATGTTCTTTATCTCAGCCCACACCCAGGCCCTGACATGACATGGTCTGATTTCAGCACACCCAATCCATTTTCATCTACTTATGGTCCTCATTATCAGCTTTTCTTTCTCCCTGGCATACAATCATCCATCCCTTTGCCTAACTGTCTTTCTAGCTCTCTGGGCTCCATCTCTACCTATCCACTCACTTCTTTTCCCAACCAGCACCCTGTCTTCAGCATATGCCACCTTTATCTAGCTGCAATCAGTTCTGAAGAATGGTCACTGGGCCCTAAATTTAAACCTTAATTTCCCTCCACAGAATCTGCCAGACCTGCCGAGTTTCTCAAGCAATGTCTTTTTTTTTCAGATCTCCAGCATCTGCAGTTCTTTATTTTATTTTGTTCATGGCCTCCTATATTTGTGAGCAGTCATCATATTATCCAGCAAGTCCAACAATTTGGTGTACTGCTGATATCGACATCTCACTTCTAATTTCTGTCTCCAAAAGATTTGTTTTGGAAGTAGTAAAGAGCAAGACACTACTTCCTATTTTCTGCCATTTTGAGAAACTCTCCTTAACTCCTTAACTCCACTAATGGTGGCTCAGTGGTTAACGCTGCTGCCTCACAGCACCAGGGACCCAGGTTTGAATCCACCCTCGTGCGACAGTCTGTGTGGAGTTTGCACATTCTCCCTGTGTCTGTGTGGGTTTCCTCCAGGTGCTCCAGGTTCCTCCCACAGTCCGAAGATGTGCAGGTCAGGTGGATTGGCCATGCTAAACTGCCCATATTGTTCAGCGATGTGTAGATTCGGCGTGTTAGCCATGGGAAATGCAGTGTCACAGGGAAAAGGTAGGGAATGGATCTGGTCGAGATGCTGTTCGGAGGGTCGGTGTGGACTTGTTGGGCTGAAGGGCCTGTTTTCACACAGTAATGATTCTATGATTTTTATTCCCGGTTTGAAATTTTGAAATCCTGTTTCAAACCGTTCTGCTACCTGACTCCACTTGCCCAAAATCTCTCCACCTGACAGAAACTGTGTGGAAGAGGATCTAAAATCTCATTTCTTAACTTCAGAAATTAATAGTTCACTTTCTCTTCTTGGGCAGCTGGCACAGAACAAGTCTTTAAAGTATGAATTTGGGCTGTTATGTGTCTGGAGCCTTGTGAGGAGGTAAACAGGTCATTAACAGGTTTGTACATTGTGTGATAAGTGGCAAATTAAATTCAATATAGCAAAGTTTGAGGTGCTTCGTTATTATAGGAAGGACAAGCAGACCTGCTATTCTTTAGAAGGTCAAGAAACACCTAAAAGGTAAAGAGAATAGGGATCAATGAATACAGATACATAAATACATTAGAAGTAGTGATACAATTGATAATGGCATGTAGGATGCAGATAAATTACTGGTGGAGTACTATACAAAAGCAGGGAAGTACAGTAATGCTAGATTTGTATAAAACCTAGTTTAGATCATTCTTGGAGTACCGTTTGTCGTTTTACAAAAGGAAGTGCACGACAAAGATTCATAAAGCATTTACTTGAATCGTGAGCTTGCAAAAATCAAGAAAGATTAGGTAAGTTGTGGCCATTTATTCTGGAGAATACTTTTTAAGAGATATTTAAAGTTTTGAAGAAGTTTGATGGTGGGCGTGGAGAAAACTGTTTTCAGTTCTATGTGAATTCAGGACTAGGCGACGTAAATATAAGTTAACCAAGGAAAGAGTTTAGGAGAAATGGCTTGACACTATGAGATTTTAGATCCTCTACCATATTGTGTGGTTGAAGCAACTTGCATTGACATAGTAAGGGCAGGCTTGATGTCTACATGAAGAAAATAGCAGTAATTACATAAGCCGCATATAATGTATAAACACCAGCATATAGTAGTCAACCCTAATACAACATTCTGTACTCTAAATTCTGTGCAATTCAATGTTCCCAGATTATAATTTTTATACTTGCCATACTTTGTGATGTTGATGTAGTATTGTTAATTAACATTTCTCAGTGTCCCTATGAATAGCATTTTTTCTACACACAACAGTGCAAGGAGCCAGCGCTCTGGCAAATAGCAGATAATTACAACTAGTCATCTCAGTCATTCTTTTTAAATGTGAATTTAAATTATAGAATGATCATTTTTAATATGTAAAGTGAGCTGCAGCATTTGACATATGCATTGGCTGATATATCTGTGGTTGGATGGACTTTAGTTGAAATATAAATATATTCTTGTCATATTTAGTAAAGGGTACTTATTTTTACAATTGGATTGATGCACAATCTGAGGAATATCATAATTTTATTGTACTTTCTGCAGTATCTGTACTGAACTGATATGTACTGTTCTTATAGATAATTTATGAATAAGGTATATTTTTGCAACAAAAAACAAATCTGCGGTTGAATGGATTCTGACAAATCCATGCAGTTAGTTGGTTTAGCAGCATGCATTTGATCTATATTTAAGCACTGATCAGATACTGTGTTGTAATAATTTCAGGGTGTCAGGGGTTTGAAAGGAATTCCTGGATTACAAGGACCCAGAGGTCCCCCAGTGAGTATCATTATAAAACCTCACAGACTGATTAATTTGCTACATACCTTTTTGCATCTTAACAAAACAAGAATTTCTGGTAACTTTTCTCTAAAATTAAATGTGTTAAATTATTTTTGATTAAGCAATACAAGGTTTAATTAGGATTCTGACATTGCATCTTTTGGGTGAGAGCGTGCTTTGGAAGCTTAGGTCTCAACCTTGGCACAAGACCAGCACTGTCACCTCTGAGTCAGGAGGTTGTGGAATTAAGCCTCACTCCGGAAACAGGAACCAGAATTTTTCCCTGATATGGAAGATGAGAACAAAGCTGGATGAGTGGAAGTGTGCCGTTTTGTTTGTGTCATCTCCTCCCCTTCGACTATTTTGATTTAGCCCACTTCAGGGATACAACAGATCCTTACCCACAAATAGATGACAACTCGTTAAGCTAATTTAAAGGTCAATTAATGCCAATGATCAATTTTCCACACTGTTCGGAGAACGGCAAATGTCTGATTTGAGGGGTTGTGCTCTCAGATGACTTTAAGGGCCCCCTTCCTTGAGTCCCAAGGCCCCAATGCCTATCTGATGGCAAGGGTGGCTCAATACGTTTGTCCATTTCATTTTCCAATTTTATTTTTAAAGTTGCCGAATGGTACCTGAAGGTGAAGGCTTGAGTCTTCCTGAAATTCACACACCTTAATTGGACAGCAACTGTTTGGAAATTCAGAGAATATCACTGCCGATGCCTGCTCCTGGAATAATGCAAGAAACTTCGTTTAACACAAGGGCCATTCTTAGGGTGGCACGGTGGCTCAGTGATTAGCACTGCTGCTTCACAGCACGAGGGACCTGGGTTTGATTCCAGCCTTGGGTGACCCTCTGTTGGGAGTTTGCACATTCTTCCTGTATCTGCGTGGGTTTCCTCCAGGTGCTCTGGTCTCCTCCCACAGTCCAAAGATGTGCAGGCTAGGTGGGTTATTCATAGTAAATGAGGTGTAATGGGGAATAGGGTAGAGGGGGGCTTGGGTCTGGGATGCTCTTCAGAGGGTCAGTGCAGACTTGATGAGCCAAATGGCCTCTATTTGCACTGAAGAGATTCTGTGAACACCAACACCATGGTCCTGATCCAAAATTGTATCTTGAGCTCAAAATCTAGATTGACATTGCAGTGAGGGAGTAGATGCTCTGTCTTTTGAATGAGATCTTAAATTATTATCCTGAGTCACTATTTTGAAGAGAGGAGTTCTCCACAGTGTTATGGCTGGTGCTTATCCCTCAACTGACATGACTTTCTGCTTATTATTTCGCTGCTGTTACACTCTTACTTACAGCAGTAAATATACTTGAAAAGTACTTCATTTGGTATTAAGTACGTTTGAACATCTTGAAATTGTGAAAGACACTACATAAACAGGTTCTTTCCATCCCCACTCCCAACTTTGACTCTCCTTTTCTTTTCCTTAAACTCATTTCTTGTTTCATGTGCTTTGCTTGCAAAACACTAAATGCTGTAGATTAAAGTGAGCTGAACTATTTTAAATCCAATGATAACCAGTTTGAAAGCTGATATCTTGGTCTGAACTTCCCAAGTACAGCTGATATTGAACAATATCAGCCACTGCCTCCATGTTGATCATGATTTTGACAATATACATTGCAGAGCTTCCACCCCTCTGAGTCGACTTGAAAGACTTATACCACTACACATATGTTAATCTGTTATGGGATGTTCCTAAGTGTGTCAAAATGGATGGACAGCTTAAATATTTAGAGACCATTCACCCCATTGAAAATGTGCTGGCTGTTGGAAGAGAATTTGTGCTTGTTACTTACACACTTCTATTTTTTTTCCTGTCAGTTGCTCATCTTTAAGTTGCTGTCCAACTCTTTTATAAAATCACTGATGGAAACAGCTTTCGCTGTTTCTTTTCAGGTAGAATGTCCCAGATCCCTTCTTGTTTCCCATCTAGATCTTCTCTTAATAGTGATAAATCTAAGACTTCCAATTATTGAGCCTCTCACCGGAGGGAGTAGTTTTTCTCTACCATAACCAGGCAATATTTTGAAAATCTTGACATTTTTATATACTCATTCAATGAACTGGGTATGACTGGCTCAGCCAGCATTTATTGCCTATCCCTAATTGCCCTTAAGTTGCTGGTGGTAAGCTGTCTTCTTGAACCTCTGCACTCCATGAGGTGTAGGTGCACTCACAGTGCGTTTGGAAGTTGTAGGATTTTGACTCAGCAACGGTGAAGGAATGGCGATATACTTTCAACTGAGGATATTGTGTCTTGGAGAGGATCTTGCAAGTGATGGTGCTCCTATACATTTGCTGCCCTTGTCCTTCTGGAAGGTAGAGGTCACATGTTCAAAGGTGCTGTTAAAGGAGTCTGGGTAAGTTACTGCAGTGCACCTTGTGGATGGTACATGCTGCTGCTACTGTGTGTTGAGTAGTGAAGTAAGCAAATGTTGAAGGTGATCCCCTCTAAGTGTCGTAGAGTCATAGAGATGTATAGCATGGAAACAGACTCTTCGGTCCAACTCATCCAAGCCAACCAGATATCCTAAATTAACCTAGTGCCATTTGCCAGCATTTGGCCCATGTCACTCCAAACCCTTCCTATTCATATACATATCCAGATGCCCTTTAAATGTTGTAACTGTACCAGCCTCCACTACTTCCTCTGGCAGCTCGTTCCATACATGCATTACCCTCTGCCTGAAAAAGTTGCCCCTTATGTCCCTTTTAAATTTTTCCCCTGTCATCTTAAACCTATGTCCTCTAGTTTTCGATTCCCCTGCCCTGAGAAAAGACCTTGACTATTTATCCTATCCATGCCCCTCAAGGTTATATAAACTTCTATACGATCACCCCTCAGCCTCCGAAGCTCCAGGGAAAATAGCCCCAGCCTATTCAGCCTCTCCCTATTCCTTAAACCCTCCAACCCTGGCAACATCCTGAACCTTACTTGTTCCAAGGAGAACAATCCCAACTTTTCCAATTGGTAGCAGGTTGACTGATCTGGTTGATTCCTTCTCCTTCTTAAATAGTGATACAACATGTGCACCCTTCAGTCTCACAGCATAGATGCTGCATGCAAATAGGATTGAGCAAATACTTCTACTATTTCTAACTTTACTTTGATATATTCCATCCAGACCAGTTGCCCACCAACTTCCTGAAATTCTCACCTTATTGGTACGTCTTTATCAATTATTATCCAATCCATAACTTTCCTCTTCTCATTTGTATTTCATGCAAGCTTCTTAAGGTCCACTGCCTTTGTGAGAACAGATGCAAGTACTTATTTTGTACTTTAACCATGTTCTCTGTCTCCCTATCATAATTTCCCCTTGGGGCCTTAACAGATGCTACTTTATTATACCTAACTTACTCTTTATATGTTTATAAAATGTTTAGGGTTCGATTTAATAAAGTTTTCTGCACCAGAAGTTGGTTTTAGAGGAACTGGAAACAAAATTACAAAAAATTAATTGACTAAATGCCTTAGATATTTCAATAGTAATAAGCTCTAATGATGTCCATTTAATTTTAATTTGTTTTGCAGGGAGAGTTTGGATTAATAGGAGCACCAGGACTGCCTGGACCAATGGTATGTACATTTTTACATCTTTAGGAAATAAACAGCACTGAGTATTAAGAATGTGCACATTGGATTAATAAATTAGATTTATGTCCTGTGTGATTTTAATAACCTATTGTCAAAGCAATTTGCTTGTTTTGTTACTCTGAAGTGCTGTGATAATACTGTCCAGTATTGTCATGTTTATTTTATATCCATAGGGTGAAGAAGGACCACCAGGACCAAAGGGTGTGGCAGGTGTGAATGGCTCAGAGGTATGCAAGTGATAAAGAGCATAGAACATAATAAATAGCAGCAAAAGTAGCCCTTCAGCCCCATTCTGTCTTTCAATGAGATGTTACTGATCTTCTACTTCAACAGCATTCTCCAACACTAACCCTTTAACCTTTGATGTTTTTAATATGTAAAGGTATGCCAACCTGTGTATTGAACATAATGACAGAGCCTCCAAAGCTCCTGGGGCAGAGAGTTCCAAAGACTTGTCAATCTCTGAGTGGAGAAAGTTCTAAGTGGCCTGCTCTTGAGAGACTGTGTCTTCTAATAGTGAGCCCTTCAGCTAGGGTAACATCAACCCTGCATCTACCCTATCAATCTGGGTAAGAATTTTATAGGTTTGAATGAGGTCATCTCTCATTCTTCCAAACTGCGTAGGAACTCATAGGACAACTACCTCGTAGGTCAAGCCTCCCGTCCCAGGGATTAATTTGGATTAGGTGCACTGATGCCTTTGCAATAAATGACATTCATGTAAAACTGATTACACTCTGTGCCATTTGTGGACTGTTACACATTCTTATCAATTTATTGATCCTCAATCATCAAATCTGTTCCATGATTTTACTACATCATGGTTCATCTTCTACCTCAATGCAGTTTTCCCACAGTATTCCCTTATCCCTTGATGTCTTTAATATCTAGAGACCTATGAATCTTTGTCTTGAGTATACTGAGTGACTGAATCTCCATGATCCTCTGGGGCTGAGAATTCTAAAGATTCAGCAACCTCTGAGTGAAGACATTCCCCCTCATCTCTGTCCTAAATGGTCTACCTTGTGTTCTGAGACTGTTTCCCCTAGTTTAGAATAACCCCAGCCAAGGGAAAGACACTTTCTGCATCTACTGTATCAAACTCCATAAGAATTTTGTATGATTCAATAGGATTGGCTCTCACTCTTCTAAGCTCTGCAGACTACAAGCCCAATCTCCTGAATCACTCGTCGTAGGATAATTCCACCATGCCAGGAATCTGTCTGTTGAATGTTTATTGCATTCTTCTATGGCAAGTATATGCTTCCTTAGGTAAGGTATAAAAGAAAACTGTACACAATAATCCTGGAGTGGTCTCATTAAGGCTGTATAAAAATGGAGCAGGATTTCATTACTCCTCTACTCAACTTCACTTGCAATAAAAGCCAACATACCATTTACCTTCCTAATTGCTTGCTGCTCCTGCACACTAGCGCTCAATGACATGTGAACAAGAACATCCAGGTGCCTTGATCCATTAACGCTTTCCAACCTGTTTCTATTCAAGAAACACTCCACATGTCTACTTTTTTTTTCATACAAAAGTGAATAAGTTCACAGTTTTCCATGTTTCTGCCCATTCCCTTAGCCTGTCTAAATCCCCTCGAAGCCTATTTGCATCCTCCTCGCAACTCACATTCCAACTTAGTTTTGAGCCATCAGCAAATTTGAAAGCATTACATTTGGTCCCCACGTCCAAACCATTGATATAGATTGGGAATATCTGAGGCCCATTCACTGATCCTTGAAGTATCCTTCCAGTAACAATCTGCCAACTTGAGAATGACCCATTAATTCCCACTGGAACAGAGGCTGTTAGGGGCAGGCAAAGAAATGTTAGAAATGACAGAAGGGTTTGAGACGATAAATGATGAAAGGTCATTTCTACTCATTGTATAACAAGGGCACACAAACTTAGGATAGGTATGGAAACAAAAATAATTGGTAAAAATAAATACTGAAGGATGTGGAGAAACAGCAGGAAGGTAAGTATCAGACAGGGACACAATAATTCAGAAATAAATAACCTCCTTCCACATTTAAATTCTGTGTCCAGCTGTGTATTTTTTTTGAAAAGTTTCCTTTATCTGCTAATTTCTGGCAGACAGACATTCCTAATACTTTAATCAGAAATTTTGGTCTACAATTACAATGCCAAATTGGAAGCATTCCAAATTGAGGCAGATGCTACAGTTTATATCTTGAAAATGAGTTAAGCAAAAAGTAAGGTCATTCCATATGATTTTCACAGGAGACAATCTTTAAAAGTGCCATATAAATTCGAAAGTAATCCCAGATCCAGTTTGGTACAATTCTGCCATCTGTTGGCCATCTGCTCTCATTTTGAGTAAGATAATGCAAGTTGAAGTACAGAGAAAGCATTTTTTGGCCAGAATATGGAAAGTATCAAATGTTCAAAAATGTGCATAGTTTGATTGAAATCTTCATGAGTTATTTGTTTTACAGACCATCTGTTCAAGGCTGGTGAAGTGACCTCCTTTACTAATACATGCATGTACAAACTCTCCGCTCAGCTGACAATGCTGTTACTGGACTCCCATCCATCATTTCACTATCCGTGATCTCTCATTTAATTACAAATCCTTGTCTTCTGGTACTCCCTTCTTACTGCCTTCTAAATAGATTCATCAGATATTTTAGTCTTTAATTAACAATGCCAAATGTGCAATCAAAAACCTCCCCTGTTTTTTACTCTGAGACTTCTCTTCAATCCCTCCGCACTTTTGATCCTGTCTGTTCCTGGTTCCTTGTAATCCCTGCTATGAAGCCATTTTCAGAGCCATACATGCAGAGATCATCTTGCCTTTACTATACATAGAATGAGCTTGTGTTTTTCTCTTGTTTTACCTTTTGTTTGCTGTCTGTATGGTGCCCACATTGTTGCCATGGAGCCTCAATTGATAGTACATTGAGGAGCCAGGTTCATATATTTTTGTTCATATATTTTTGTTCTGTTTTCAACAGGGGCAGATTGGGTTGCCAGGGTTACCTGGACAGAGGGGCCCTCAGGTACAGTAACTATCAAGGATTATCTCCTTTCTAAAGTTATATCTGAATATTTAATCTCAACGCATTGAAGAAATCTTTCTTCAATCGAATGTTCATTCAGAATGTTATTTTAATTTTTAAAAGCCATCAAACGTATAATTAAAGTATATATATTAAAGTATAATTTTGTTTCAGGGACCACAAGGTATGACTGGAAGAAGGGGAATTAAAGGAAAGAGGGGGCATCAGGTATGAATTTACTGAAGACAAATAATTGCAAAATTTTTTTGTAAGTTTAACTGAGCGATTTGAATAGTCTATTTTTGAAATAGTTTATGTATTTTTCTATTAGCTTTTATATTGGCTAACCATGTGAGATCAATTAAATATTTAGACATTGATGTGTACATAACTCAGTGTAAAAATGGAGAACAGTATGAAACAGAGGCGAGGCAGAATGGTTACACTCATAGGCAGAAAAATAAGGAAAATCTCCAAAAAGGGAAAAAATAAAATAAGGCAGAGAGAGGGTAAGAAACAAATGAAGCATGTATGAAAAATGCTTGTAAATGCTCTAAAATAAAAACAGCTGTAGCAACAGAAACACAATGCACCAGCCTGAAACTATTTCTGAAAACTGCAAACACATAACATTTCATGTTTTTCATGAAGATTTTATTTATATAAGTACAGATTAAACTAACAATTAGAGCTGGAATATTGGCAATGTACTACCAGCAGGGAGATGGTGTGCTTTTTAGCATTTCCATTCTAATTTAGATGGCAAATCTGGTTTGCTAATAACACCATTGTATACCAACTATAATGAATGCAGTGTAATTGACACTATACAGAGCAAAACATACCAACAGACCTACACAGCTGAGAAGTAACAGCGAAAGTATAATTAAGAGAAACCGGACAGTTGGCCTAATTTAAGGCTTGAGATCATTCAAACAATGTACACCAATCTCAAGGGATTTGTGAAACTTGAAAATATTGTCTTAAATTAACTACGTATAATGTAGCAGTTTCAATAATAGGCACAGTAGGTGGGCTCTGACGCCTGTTTGAGATTTCCCTTTGCAGAAGTGAAGTGTATGTGATGGTAGTATGTCCTATACGTCTACAATCAGGGCCATGAGGCTCTTGGCAACCAGACCTATGGTTCTTAAGAGGGACAGCAGGAGGCTGCAAGCACAACAACAACGTTGATTTTTTTTGCTTAACTCATTGTGAACCAAGAATGATGAGGGTTTTGTTTTCAATTTCTTAGTCCATATGTAAAGTTAACTGACTGGAGCAGATTGGCACATTCCCTGTTGTTACTTCTTGATCCTGAGAAATACGAGTTCAAATTGACTAGATTTCTCTTTTCTCTGTTCGCTGATATTCAAAAAGATCACAAACAGAATGTTTCTTTTCATTCCCAAGGGCCGTCCTGGATTAGAAGGACTTGCTGGTACAAGGGGGGATCCTGTAAGTAGAATATTGTTAATACATAAAAGCTTTAGTTCTGTTTCCACTAAGTTCACCCTGTTTCTTCATAGACCATTCAAGCAGACTAGACAATTTAAATATGAAAAGCAGTTCAGAATTCACTGCATAAGGCAATAAATGTAATTTGCACTTCATATTAAATAATACTTGGACTTACAAGCACTATATTATAGGTGGACTATATTGGAGCCAAAAATTGTGTTAGCGTTCAACAAAGAAAATGGTGTGGCAATAATCATGTATGAGATGCCCCCTTAACCACGCTTAAGAAGTTCAATTCTATTGACTCCATTACCACTGCAGAATGGTCAGGGTACATAACAAGCAACTGATACAATAGTATTCAAGATTGTTTCCATCTCATTGAGCTTGCAAAAATAATTTGTAGCGGCGAGACAAAATAAATTTGCTTTCAATGCAAGATCAGTGTTCAATTTACCAAACGCACTGACTTTACAGATTTTTGGTTCTACTTACGTGTTGTGAAGATCAAAGTTGGAGGAGTGCGTTGTCTTTCTCTGGTTCTATTACAACATGTGTACAACTGTTTTACCAAGTTACCGATATGGCCAATTATATATGTATCATGTCAGTTTCAGAATACACAAATCATCAGCCAATGAGGTTTCTTGAATGATAAATAAAATTATTGGCCCGGGTATTCTGATCAAGGCCAGAAACCCTACTTCTGACCCTGATTGGATTTAGAATTACCCACTTGCCTTTTGATCTTTTCTGCGCTAGAAATCTCTGGACAGGGAGCTTCAGTTCTGAATGTGTTCATTCAGAAAGAGGTGTGCAAGAAGCTTTCCAGGAGAATGGCTGCATCAGTTTCTTCAGTTCATACACTGGGCAACCTAAAACGGTTCTCTCATCGAGGTGGGAAAGGATGAGTTGTGTGGCTTCTCTATCTCAACAGCCTACACTCTCAACTACATTCCAAACAATGTCAAATAGCTACAACTCCTGACAACCATAAACTCAGATAAGTGACTTCCAGGAAACAAGTCCAAGAAATTAGTTTAAAACATGTGACTTCCAGTAAGGTTTTATTTGTATTCTTTTTGTGACCCCTTAAAAAAATCCATACCTCTTGAACAGCCTTTTAAATTAATTGATTATCAGCATCCTTTAAACACAAATTCTCAAAAATAAATAATGGAAGTGTCTTCATAACAATGTATTGACAAATGAAAATTGGCTAGTTTTTATGGTTTTTTTAATATTGCAGCCATTGTCATGCTTATTTTTATTTTAACCTATCCTGCTACACATAAACCCATAGTTGACTTAATATGGATTTGTGATTAGAATTTATAGCTATCAACTTCAGGTGCAAGATCTAAAGATGAAATTTCCCCATTGAAATTTTATTGTAAGCCTATACTCTTGCAAAATGTAAAAGGAATTGATATAAATGTAATAATGAGAGAATGTGTTTTTCAGGGTGAAGATGGACCACCTGGGCTCAAAGGGGAGCCTGGTTCTGAAGGCCCAAGGGTAAAATTGTACACAAATCACCTTGAATATATCTAACAATTTAAGTACTTAAATTTAACATAATATTTAGCTACAAATTGATTTTTGGACCCACTAATGTTTTCACTACAGGAACCCATTCATCCCAAAATCTCCATGCATGTTCTTCGTTAAACATTCACAAATAATCCAAAGGCCATGTTCTCTCTCTAAAATCATATTTCTTCCTTCATTTTAGAAGTTCAAGAACTCTTCCACTAAAAGATACGATGGCCTTAGCCTCTATTCCTTGATGTAGCAAATCTAATAAACAGTTTAACTGTTCAGTTCCCTTAATAATGACTTCGCAACTTGAGAAAATAGGCTTTCCCTGCAAGACCCAGTCTACTCTGGTCATTTTTCTTATTTATATGTTCCATATTCCTCCTGCTGTTTTCTATTATTAGTGGCTTAATCTTTATCACATCCCTCCCTTTAAATTTGTTAGCCTTCATGTCACTAGTTTTAATTTAACCTCTTTAGTAAACCATAGATGGAATTTTCTTACTGAAGATTTGTTTTGAATGAAATGTCTTTCTGTTGAACATTTTACTTAGGTGATTCCCATTGTTTACATATCATATCTTTTGGTGTATGTATCCAATCAACCTTCACCAGCATTCCTCTCACATGTATGGCTTTGGTTAAGTTTAAAGTTTTTGGTTCCGTTTGGATTATGATGGTTTCAAACTTTTTTTTTGTTCATTGGATGTGGATATCATTTGGCATGACCAGCATTTATTGCCTTCTCCAATCTGCCCATGAGAAGGGGACCTGTCTTCTTGAACTGTTACAGTCCATTATCTGTGGGGGTGTGAGGACAGGGGGAGATACACCCACAGCAACAGTGAAGAAATGATGATATAGTTCCAATTCAAGTGGTATGTGGCACAACGTATACAGGATAAAGTAGTCTACTTGATTGGGAGCTCATCTAATGCCTTCAACATTCACTCCCACCATCATTAAAGCACAATGGCATCTACCAGATGGACTGCAGTAACTCACTAATCCTCCTTAGATACCACCTTCCAAACCTGCAAGCTCTACCATCTAGAAGGGCAGAAGATACATGAGAACACCACCTTCTCCAAGTTTCCCTCCAAGCCACATCTTGATTTGAAACTATTGTGCCATTCCTTCACTGTCGCTTGGGGACTTGTAAGAAGGCAGCTAACCAATACCTTTTCCGGCATAATTAGGGAAGGGCAATAAATGCTGGCCTATTACCCACATCCTGTGACTGGAAAGAAAAATTAAATGACCAATTAACCCCGCTTTGACACAAATCTAGATCTAAAATATCCTTATAAAAAGTCGGCTCATGTTATATTTCTCCAGGAAACAGCCACATTGACTCAGGATTGCTAGCTTTTTCGTTGAGCTAATTTGGAACCATTCAACTTATATCATTGCATATTGCCTTTTCTAAAATAGAATCAATCTTGACTCTTCATCCTTAAAAGCTATTTTGCACATTGCACCTAAATATGTTGTACTCACTATTTCTCAATTATTCTCCTATTCTTATATCAGTTATTTATCTGATTTCAGTTTCAGGACTTACTTATGCATGCATTCTCTTCTTAGACGCAGAGACAAATTAATTTGTATCAAACGTGTAGCTTAGCTTTTCATATCCAATATGACAATGTGAAAAATGTTAAAATAAACCTTACTAGGATGCTACTGGAATAAAATCCAATTGCTAAAAAGCAGCAGTAATTTCTGTTTCAGCTGTCAAAGTAAGATGAACCAGAGCTTAATGCAGCTTTGCACAAATAGGCTTTTATTGTGTGATTACCAAGCATTACTGGACATTGAATATAACAGATTACAGCATTATTGGGTTCAAGTTTACGAAAGATTGTTAAAAGGAGAATAACTTAGAAGTCAAAAGGACTATATTGCCTTTGCAGTAAATGTTATGATTTGTGGCTGAGTATAAGTAGCTCCTAAAGTAATCCTCTTACACAAGCTACACTTGAATGTTCAATGCTGTAAGAGTGCACTGGTCAATTGTGAAACACTTGCTTTATGAGTGAACGGATACTAGTGTGCTGTTCATTTGAATTCTTAATTTAAACTTCTTATAACTGTGCTGAATCAAATTACTATAAATCTTTCAGGGCGTGATTGGAATGCCAGGTATCAGAGGTCCACCAGGCGAGCCAGTAAGATTGATTTTTAATTATTTCACAATGTAGCAATTAATGATACCTGAGATTGCTTCAACATTATTATCAAAGGTTATTCTCAAATATAGATGAAAGTATTAGGGGCGGAATCTTCCCAGGATCTGAATGATGTGGGCATTGTCAAGAATGTTAGGAAAGTCGAGTGAGATGGCCAGCGAGGAGTTCTCAATGACAAATGCAAGGAAGTCCCATTTTCCAACAAAGTGTTGAATGGTGAGACGGGATTCTCACTTGTGAGCAGCTGGAGACTGATTAGCATACCTAATCTCACCTCATTAATATTCAGTTCCCCATTCTCCGAACCACTGGATAGAAACTAAATGGTGATCATTTGTGACCTGTAAGTCAGAGTGGGTACTTGGTGACTCCAGCTTGCCACTTGCTCCTCTGGACCTCTATTCTTGGACACCAGGAAACAACACTTCAGGGCAACTCCATGAGTAGCGACCGTAAGCGCCTCATGTCCACAGACCTGTGTGTCTGAGACATACAAGCCTCAATACATCCTCATGGCATATTCTTGATTCATTTGCAAGATAGTTCTGCACTTCCACACTGTGTCTTGGAGCTCATTGACACCTTTCATTGGAATGCCTCTTTGAGGACACTTTGCATGCTGGGATAAGCACCAATGTAAGAATTCAGCCTGGTTGCATTAGAGGACTGCTTACACTCTGTCTTAGCATTACTAACTTTGTGCCTACTTTGATGCTAACAGCATCCCTGCCTTGTCTTGCTTTCACTTTTAGTTCTTTGCCTCCTCAGCAAGAGCATAATTTTCAATGTACTTTTGTCTTGCCTTAGTGCTTAGCACAGACACAAAGCGAAGAAGCTTTTCGTGTTTGTTCCAGATGACACCACTTCATCTCATTTCTTTGTGACAAAGTCATGCTGCAGCCCAGGCATTAGGTTTAGGCATGAACGATTGTATGTACATTTTATTGACAGACCCATATCATAATGCAGCAATAGAAAAGGGGTTCCATTCTATCAATGAAATAAAGTCAACTGTGATCATTGGTATCACGTCTTAGACATCTGTGCCAGGTATCTGGGAGCTGCCACAATGTCTGTATCATTGAGAATGCTCATGTTCCAGATGTGTTATAAGGATGGTCGCTGGGAGAGAAGGATAACTCTCTGCAACCATGACTGTTGACTCTATTACACAAACCCCTAACTGAGGCCAGACCTAGAACCAATGTCATCCATTCTTTGACCAGGGCCATGATTAGACCACCTGAAGATGAGATGCTGATGCTTGGATCAGTCCAGGGGATGGGGGAGGGGGAAACTGATATCAATGCCAGATATCCCAATGAGCTTGCATGGTTATTACCTAACACCCAGTTGCCAAAACCATTGCCATTGTAAGTGCCACCAAATGTTAACTTATTCTGGTTCTGTTGCAGGATCTTTCGCTTTGTACCTTGAGAAAATTGGAATGTTCAGTCATTCCAGTTGTTCCTGATCTTTCACATGTCATTCTGCATAGATGCTGAGGAAAGGCCTGGTAGTTCTTGACAAGTATGGGACAAAATTAGCAGATTGTACCTTAGGTTATGTGTGCATCAAGTTAGGGCTGGACTAAGGTGTCATAGACAAGGTTAAAAGTAAATTGCCCACTGATTCTCTCAGCTCAGCGAATGGCGTGTAGCATGTGCAAACCCAAAGGACAGAGACAGAGTAGTTTAGAAATTGTTTGGAGGATTAAATATAATGAAGCCCTGCATTTCGTAATCTGAGAGTATTATTACAGGAAATCTTCTTAAAATATCAAAGCTCTAGGTTTTCCAATTGGTCACAGGTACAAGCATGAAATCTTGCAATGTTGATTTAAGACATTCTGGAGCATGCACCCCTAATTGAATCATGTACAAGTTCTTTTGTGCTTCACTAGAAGGAAATATCACCTGTTCGTCTCCACCAAATAAAAGAAAGTTGGACAATTATTTGATGATTCAATCAAAATTCATTCACGTTATTTTGAGATTGCTAACAATGGCTTTAATACTTTGACAGGGGTCAAGAGCATCAGATGGTGTACCTGGGGACCCTGGAGAGAAAGGGGATACTGTACGTATCAAGAGATTAATTCAACTTTTGCTTTAACTGTTATTTGTGCACAAACATGTGATAATATTTTCATATAAAACTGATTGGGCTGGCTTATATCCTGAACACTTGCTCACAGACATTCTATGGGGCATTTGCATGGAACATATTGTAAATTCAAGATCTAAATGTGGAGAACCTTCTGCAGGACATCTGTGATGAGTGTGATCAAGTAAACAACCGTGTATCTTCTTAATGAACCAGACTGAAGCAATGCAAAGTCCGAGTCAAGAAGTGTCAGAATATTTAATTCAATATTTACTTACATACAAGAGGAGCGATGGAGAATGAAAGAAAGATTGGATTTTGAGAATGGAGGTTTAATAAAAACAAAATAAGAAATGACTTACCTTCTTAATTTTTAGTTGTAATTAAAACTTGAAGGAATCAACCTCACATTTAATCTGCCTGCACTGCTCGCAAAACAAAACTTTTCACTGTACTTAGGTACATGTGACAACAATAAATCAAATCAAATCAAATCACATTTGTAAAAAATCATATTCAGCACCACAGATGTTATTTGATATTCATTAAGACTTATTGTAGTATTAAAAGTGCACTTAAACTGGAAAGCTCAAGATTGAAATTAATCAGCAAACCCCAACCCATTATCCATATTTTTCTTCAAATTATGTTTGAAATCCCTATTGTTATCAGTGCATCAAAATTAAAACAATTGTAAATTTAGAGTATGAGCCATATAAATTAATATAATCTTTAAAATATTGATCACTGGAAATTTAAAGGAAACCTTTGATCCAAAAGATTTACATTTTGAAAACAGAAAAGATGTTCATATGTTAAGTTGTGAAGCTTTGCATGTGTTAAAATGACTAATGAGGCTAGGATGGTTGCAAAATTAAAGTGGCTCTTTCTAAATGTACCAAAGTGAATTCAATTTGCTGCATTATGTAACGTTATATTAGTTTTCCAAACATCAACTTACACATCATGTTGGAAATTTGGTATACACCATATAAACAGCATTCCTCCTAACTTTTTTGTTCTTTCACACGGATCTCTGAGGTCCATACATGGTCACGATTTCTGGAGCAGGAAGTTAATGCTGTGATTCATGTCGGCACGCTGTGCACAGAACATCATGCAGCTTAGTGGCAACGTTACAAATAAAATGTTTCAATGCAATGCTAGCAACAAGGATTATCCACATTGATTGTCTCTTGATGCTGCATTGGTTGCAGATTTCCCACTTTTCAGCAAAATAACTGCTCATTTAATATGAGGAAATAGGACAGGAACAAAGAATAATTGACCAGACCTCCAAATGGCGTTGGAACTGTCCAACTGATTCCAGTTGTAGGAAAATCTACTCACTTATCCGCCCCTGATTTTTGATGGCTGTCTACCATTGCTGATTACAGGAGCTTACATCGTAAAATAAAGGCTTCAGTGCAGTACAGGGCAATTGTAACCGTGTTCGTTATGAGATCAGAAGAACTGGGAAAGCCCATGAAGGGCAGCAGACAGACAGTATTGAACTGTGCGATAAGTTTAATAAACTCTTTAGAATTTTACAGGTATTACGTTTTTAAGAAAATATTTCTTCTATTTCTTTTAAACATTTAATGTTATCATTGACTAATTTTAATTTTTTAAATTTATAAACATTGAATAAATTGTATTTTAATAATTCTAAATGTATAAAGTCTTGGTTGTTTAACAATCAATGTTATTTATACATTCCTGGACAATGAGTGTCCGTGAGTGAAGTAAGTGGCAAGGGGGTAGGGAAGAGATAAGTGATGAAGAGGTTAAGGTGGGACCTGGGTAGACTGGCATCTGAGTCGGATGGAGGTGCATAGGTGGTAATGTGGCAAGTGGATTGGGTGGCAAATGAAACACATTCATACATTTCATAATGGCTGGCGTACCAGAGTCAGGTGAATCCTGCTGAAACTTGCCTTTACTATAGTTTGTGACAACCATTAAACACAATACTTGGAACGTGATATCAGAAGTGTGATGCTGAGATTGAGAGAATGTACAGAGTTGTAAGAGAACCAGCTATTGCAAAAATAAAGCAAGGAAATATTAAAACAACAACATTTGCAACACTGAGTCAGAATGGCTGTGAGATTCCCATTCCCTTTTGTTTTGGGAATGAAAGCAGATGTGAAACATTATTAGAATATGTTCTAGTCTCAGTGAAAAAACAATAAAATAACTATGGAGTTGAATGAAAAGGATTAGTAAATATGAATGATTTCCCTGTTATCAGTGCCGGGAAAAGAATACTACGAACTGCATTGCACCCAAAACTTCCCTGAGGAACAGAGAACCCAAACGAGAGATTCTGAAGTCATACTTTGAACCTTCTAGTAATGTTGATGCAAAGTTTGTTTACTTTTCATGAAGCTGAATGAAAGTAGCAGTTTTCTAACTGCATTCTAGATGTCATTCAGGAGATATAGATGGTTTTATATGTTGTTTGATATTTGCACTGCACTGGAGGAGTATCAGTGCAAACAGCATAAGATAGTCTTCCTGGAGTCACAGCTATTGTAGATGATCTGCTAGTTTGTTGATGTGGAGATTGTGGACATCAGTCTGAATCTAATGCAAATGCTATAGAGACCTTATCATGTAACAATACAGTGCAGAGCTGGAGAATCACAGCAGGCCAGGCAGCATCAGAGGAGCAGGGAAGCTGACGCCTCGGGTCAGGACCCTTCTACAGAAACAGACCTGAAGCTGAACAACAGAGAGATGCAATTGAAGGTGCCTGAAATCAAGTACACAGATCATGGATCCTACCTTGATGAGAACTGTAGCAGAGATGCAGCAACCAACAGATATGAACACGGTGCAACAATTTGTTGGATTCATGGACTGTCCAGCGATGTTCTTGTGTAATTTGTCATGAGTGTGTGAACACCTACGAAAGCTCATTGCTAAAGGTGTGCAGTCGTGCTGGGGCACAGAATAATAAGCAGCTTTCCATCAAATGAGAGAATTGGCAATGACAGCTTTATGTGTTCTAGAGATCATCAGGTCAGCAGGAACATTGAATCTGAGAGACAAGTTTCTTGCTCTGATAAAATGTTCTCCACAGGATCAATACTCTCCAGGGAAGGCACATCATCCCAGGAATGAGCAGATACCATACAAACTGAGAACAACAACTCTTAATGTGGCATGTTATTAAAAGATATGGGTGCTTTAGAGATAATGGGTAAAATGTATTTGCAGAAAGTGTGACAATGGGACTGACTAGAATTGACACAGTTGGCTAATGATGATTTTTTTTTGACCATTTAAATCGTGTCACTCGTCATTGCAAAAGATACAGCATGCAATTTATTTTCTGTAAAGGTAGACGTTAGGAGGAAAATATTTGCACAGACTGCACTGATTGGTTTTCTATAGTTATGAGACCATTTCCTTATAACTTGCTTTCATTTCAGTTTGTGAGTCATTAAACGTAATGGCCCAAATTTTCTGACGGCCACTGCCATTATTCCAGCGTAGATGGGAGCTGCTCATCGGGACCCTGAGTAACTTCCATACAACCATGCAAACAAGGGACAAGCGAAAGCCACTGAGCCCTTTGAACGTGCTCTGTCTTTCAATAAAGCCATGACTGATCTAATTTTAACCTCAACTCCCCATTCCCGCATACCCCTGAAAATCTTACATCCACTTGGTAATCAAGAATCTAAATGCCTTAAAAATGTTTAAATCAAACGGAGGGAGTCCTTATCGAAGTCTCCTCTCTGAAATGTAGAGCTCTCTTCTTTTATAAAAATGAAGGGAAGGAGTCACAATCTTTATGAGATTGCTACACCTCTGAAAATCCAAACCATTACTTGAAACATTAACCAAGGAGTCAGGACAGATTTTAATCCCTCTAACCTTTCCAAAGTAACTATTTGGGTGGAATGCTTGTCAGAGGGTTGGTGTGAACTCGATGTGCTGAATGGCTTGTTTCTATACTGTAGGGATTCAATGATTCTATTAGTCACAACTGTTCAAGTCTCTGACTGTGATTCAGAGTTGGAGGTACTTTTGAGGGTTCTAGATGCTGAGTAATTGCCTAACAGAAGTTTAAACTTTCTGGACAATTTCCTCATGTTAGCCATGCTGGGACTTCCACATAGTCCCAATGCCCATCTCCTGCTGCAAGGATTGTCTTCCTATCAGAAGATGTGGGACAATCACTACTTTAACCTTTAACAGTTTTAAACCAGACCTGTACGGGCAAACAGCAACACGTACAAAACTACACTGAAATTGCATTTAACTTCCGAATCACACTTGAGCACCTCAGTGCTGTGTCATGTTGATTGAACAGGAACTCCTCATAAACTGAAAGCATTTACCAGTGTTGATCCAACTTGATAATAGAGTTACAGGGAAAGAGTAGGTGAGCACATCTAATTGGTTAGAGGGGCTAAATAACATTTTCTCTGCTACAGGCATAATTTTCCCCTTCCTGGAAGAGATTGAAATTATGGAATGAGTTGGCAGTGGAGGGAGTTGGCACCTCATATATTCACTCTCACATTTTAAAAATAGATCAGAAATTTATACCCATAAATTCTGATTGTCAGAACTCACCCCATCTCATTTAAAACTTTTCTTCAATTCTTAACCTATTTCCTTTTTAAATGCTCAGATTAGCTTGGCTTCAATAACCTTCATACAAAAGTCAGGGTCTCATTTTTCCTTTTAATGTTTATTGCTCCGATGAAAATTGCAGAATAATTTTTCTGGATTTAGACATTTGCAGGTGTAGAAAAGAGAAAATTTTGCTTTATACCTGATGTGCTATCCCTGGTCTCTCTTATGTTAACTAGTGGGAGGCAATAATGGGAAAGATTTTAGTTAGCAGCATTAACCTTCACTGTTATGAGTAGAAAATTTATGAATTAGCACAGATTTAAAGCGTATATCTGTGATGGCCTTGGTAGATTGGGGTAATGATGGAATGCAGGCAAGAATGAGGCTGCAGAATATATTCAGTAAGTTGGGAAAAGTGAAAAAAGGAATTAAAATAAGGAATTAAAGAAGGACATCTGTTGTTCTCATTTTGAAAGGCCCACCACAAATTAGGATAATTTACTATTTACTTTAGAAGTTATCTTTTAGCTGAAGTTAGAAAAAGTGGTCAGTGGGAATAATTTGAATTAACAATGGCATGATCTGCATTGAGGTGAAGCAGATATAGATTCTTGTACCTACCAAAAATTTGGAGATTGACTATTTTAATTCGGCTGAGAAAATTTGGCTGAAAAATTTGGAATATAGTCCCTACTTGTTGTTCTAAAGATTATATTGTGCATTGAAAAATGTATTGATTCCAATGACTGCACCACTCAAGTTAATATGTTCCAAAATGATGTGTAGTAAAGATTTTACATTGCAAAAAAGATGACTGTCAAGTGGTAACCAACTGGAACCAATGAGTTTCAGAATTTCCACCTCAATAGAACTTTATTTAAAAATTTCTGCATATTATTTAATCCAGAAATAGAGACTTTACAACATGTTACTTTAGGTCGTTAAACAAGAAAAGAAATGATGGAATGTCTGATTGAATATCTGAACTTTATTATTTTTAGGGCCCATCTGGGTCACCAGGTAAAAGAGGATTCCTAGGACCAAGAGGGCCACCTGGAATTCCTGGAAATTTTGGGCATAAGGGACAGCTTGGAGCAGTTGGACCTGATGTGAGTTCCTCAGAAAGATTGAACACGAAACAAATTGAAATTGTTTATTCATCTCTCTTTATTTCACAGACATAAAACTCTATATACCTGTAATTTTTTTACTTGCTTATGGAAAGAACACTTTTCAAGGCTCGTCCTACCTATATCCATACTGTGTCGAAATCAGGAGTCATTGTACTACTCATCTTTTCTATTTTGTGCTGAAGGCTTCAAAACTGTGGATCAACATACCCCATTACACTTCTCTTCATCTTCCAATTTAAAACCCAAAGGTCCTGTCACCTGTCCATTATTTTGTTTGGTTCATCACATTTATTGAAATCCCACTCCTGTAGTGTGAGCTTTGGGCTTTTACTTGAGTTTCTGAGTAAAGGATGAACATTGAAGTGGAGGCAGTGGAGTAGTGGTAATGTCACCAGCCTGGTAATCAGAACCTCAGGCTAATGCTGTAGGAACATAGAAAATGGTGTACTTTGAATTCATTAAAACTCTGGAAATAAAAACAAACTATTCTATTGGCGACTACGTATCAATTTTTGTAAAACCTCACCTTGTTAACTAATATCCTTTAGGGAGAAAATTTGTCACTCTTATCAAGTCTGGCCCACGTGTGATTCCAGACCCACAGCAATGTGGTTGACTTTTCATTGCCCTCTGAAATGATCCTAACAAACCACTCTGATCAGGGAGCAATTAAGGAGTGGGCAAAACGTTCTGGCACACCTACTGATGCCCACAATCTGTGAATGACTGAAAATAAAAACACAGACAGATCAAATATACTTCACTCATAACTATCTTGTAGGGACAAAAAAGACACTTTATACCTAACATTATTTAATACTCATTTAAAAGATTTTGTTTTCCCCTATATTGAAATTAGTATATGTTATTGTTGTTATAGAGTCTTGTCATTATGAGCAGAATTGTTTCAAATATTATATTTTGTTTTGCACATGAATCTTTGTATTGGATGGTTGAGAAGTACATGTTGAACATTATTGGAGATGAAAACCTACGCTTTGATCCAGTAAAGTGTCAGTAATTCTGAATTTTTACACAATATCCTATGCAGAACTGCAAGAATTTTACAATTCTGCGTCATCAACACTTTAGCAAAGGTGGACAACTGCATGAATATAATACAGCTGCAATGCAATAGTACAGCTCTTGTGCATAATTTCTCCCTTGATACATTGCATTTTGCAAAGTCAAGTGATGAAATTGGAAGTTCCTCCACAATACATTTTGATTCAAACTTCCGTATATGCAGACGGCTTTGATTTAAAAAGAGAGCTGGAATTTCGGTAGAAATCCAGGAAACCTCTTGTAGAAATTTAATTCCGTAGTGTGTAGTGAGGAGGAAATGTTTAATACACCCAGTTTAGTTGGATAAATTTTAGCTCACATAGATGACAACTATGATCAATTATTTATTACCTTTTATTTAACCGTGTTGCCATTTAAAGAATTTTGAGTGTGTAACATTTTGATGCATTGCATGGCTATTTCCTCTAATTGAGAAAAATGCGTAATTTGTCATTTGTTTAATTTTCATTTTGTAACCATTATTTCAGGGTGAAGACGGAGTCATGGGTCTTAAAGGACAGCAAGGACCGATAGGACCCAAGGTCAGTTTGGAGAGGTTCTGATGTAAGTTCTAACAAGAACTGAAGTTTAATAATCAAAATCAGTGAGAAAACCTAAATGTCTGTGTTTTTGAGACAACAAGGTGCAGGGCTGGATGAACACAGCAGGCCAAGCAGCATCATAGGAGCAGAGAGGCTGACGTTTCGGGCCTAGACCCTTCATCAGAAAAGGGGGAGGGGAAGGGGGTTCCGAAGTAAATAGGGAGAGAGTGGGAGGCGGATAGAAGAGGGATAGACGAGAGGATAGGTGGAGAGGAAACAAACAGGTCGAAGAGGTGGGGATGGAGCCAGTAAAGGTGAGTGTAGGTAGGGAGTTAGGAAGGGGATAGGTCTGTGTTTTTACTGACCGTGTGGTACTAGAAAAAATTTGAACAGCTCAATTGTCTGCTTTGCACTGTAATTGAAATGAATTTCTGGGGAGATTTTCCCACTAGTGCCCCTTAACATTGATGGAACAGTTGAAGAAACCTCAGATAAATCATGTTAACGTTATTCATGCCACTTTCCAGAGTTTTCAGCAAAGTTATGGAAGACAAGCAGGACAACATGTAGAAAGTCAAATCCATGCCTAGATAGAATGATCTAGTGCAAATTGGTCAAAATGGATTAGAAGAACCTAAAAAATCTTGAAACCACATGCAAGAACACAAGATCAAGATTGTCTAGTATGTAAATAGTGGTAATACTCTTATCCCTGTCCATCTGATGTATTATATTTAGTCAAAAATCCAATTCATCACTGTCTAAGTAACTGAATATATTATCACTTTTTTTAGAAATGCATCTTATCCCATTTTTCTTTACCCATTCTGACAGTAGGATATTACCAGAATTACTTTGTAGTTTACATTGTATTAGTTTGGCAAATATGTGCTTGTTTCACTATAAGGTTACGCGAGATTTAATTAGGTGAATTACATTGATCAAAACGTAAGTCAAGATGTTATTTCAAAAAATCCCTGTTAGTTTTAATTTGTCTGATATACAGCACAAACCTTGTAAGCGCAAATCACATTCATCCAAGTTTCGAAAACGCAGGAATGAATTAAGAAAATGCTGGACCTACTCAACACAGCAGGCAACATCTGTAGTGAAAGGAAGGTAGTGTTGATATTTCTGGGTGAAGATTTTTCTTACCAGTTCGAATAGATGGACTTTAGCCCAAAACATTAACTCTGCTTTTATCTCCTCCCCAAATGCTACACCACCTGCTGAATGTTTCCAACATTTTTGTTATCATTTCAGATTTTCAGTCCAGGTATCTGCAGTAATGCTTTGTGCTAGGGAGCTTGACATCGCATTGGCGAACACCAATGCTTAGGGGGTCTCAGTGTATGTACTGGGGCTCCCGGAATTTAATGGGCCATCGGATTGTAGTTTACCAATATAGAAGCATGTTGAGATAGATCATCCTCCAGTTATGGGCTTGGCAATCACAGGTTTACTCCTATAGTTCCCATCAAAGTTTCAGCCTGTTGCATCAGCCATCAGTACCTCTTGGGTATTACCTGGCTTAAATGTCAGGTTTGTTCCAATTTCCCATCAAGTGGGATCAAAACACAGGCTTCTTTTGTTTTCACCTCCCTTCATTAGACAAGAGAATAATTACTATTACCGCATTAACCAAATTAAAATTATAAGAATATGAATTACATTAAGCAAAATCATAAGGTTTGTTCTGGATAGTATCAGAGAGGAGATTGGCAGATGAAGTATAATGTGGACAAATGTGAATTTGTTCTTTCTGGCAGCAAGAACAGGAAAATAGTCTGCTATTTAAATGGAGAGAGATTGCAGGACATAATGATGGGAAGGGATCTGATGGTCCAAGGATATTTTGCAGGTGCAGCAAATGATTAGGATATCGGCTGGAATGTGATAGCATGGAAGTTTTACTACAGCTGTACAGGGATTGCTGAGACTATACCTGGAGTATTGTGTCCAGATTTGGTCTCTTTATTTGTAAAAGAAAATGCTTTAGAAGCTATTTGGAAAATATTCACTTGACTTAGTACATGTACATGAATGAGAAAGGTTTGGAGGCTTATGGACCAGGAGCAGGCAGGTGGGACTAGTTTAGTTTGGGATTATGTTCAATGTGGATTGGTTGAACCGAAGGGTCTGTTTCTGTACCATATGACTCTATGACTCTTTCCTGGTATAGAAGGCTTGTCTTGTGAAGAAATGTAAATGGGTTAGGCCTATTTTGGTTGACATTTAGAAGAATGAGAGGTGCTGTTATTGAAACTTACAATATGTTGAGGGGACTGGATAGGGTGGACATCAGAAGGATGCTTCCTCTTATGTGGGAGACTAAAACTGAGGAATATTGTTTAAGTATGAGAGATCTTTCTTTTAGAACATAGGTGATCTTTTGAAATCTTACAGGAGATTGATAAAGTGTGCAATTCTCTTCCCCAGAAGATATTGGACGCTGGGCCTTTAAATTTATTCAAGGCTTGGCCAGATAGAGTTTTGGTAGATAAAGGAGTTAGGGCTTATAGGGTTTGGTGAATAGGAAAATGGAGCTGAGATCAGTAGATCAGCCATGATCTTATTGAATGGCAGAGTGGCTGGAAGGGAAAGATGGCCTGTGTCTGCTTCTATTTCCCAGGTTGCTCTAATATACTTAAAAATAGTCATAAGAATTAGAAGGAATTTACATTCTCTCCAAATGCTGTTTCTTTTTTGTTATCCATCTCAGGGCAACAGAGGATCTGACGGCCCCAAAGGAATTCAAGGATCCAGAGGGCACAAGGTTTGTATGTTTTGGAAAAAATGCTTTGAACGGGTAAGCAGTTATATGATGGGAGAAAGCTCTACCCCATATATAATATGTATCACATGATATGCTGTGTATTATAAGGAAACATTTTTGTTGTTTTCTATGTGCCTGTTTATTAGACAGCTTCTTCCACCATCAGCTCCTATGATCTCACTTTTCCACATGGTCTGTCCTCTCCTTGCTTTTGAAGTCTGTCTCACTGGTATTGTGAGTAGACAAATATTGTCAATAATAAGTCATTCTGTTTGAATTTCCACAAGTAGGCTTCCAACAGAAATTCTTAATTAATGTTTCCGAAATATTTTTTGTTCACATGGAAACGTTGATTTTGGAGACAGAAGTAAAGTATTTACCGGGAACCTTGAGTCAATGACTCTTGAAATAAAAGCAGAAAATGTTGGAAATACTCAGACTGTCCGGTAGTATTTGTAGAGGGAAGAAACAAAGTTGACGTTTCGGATCAGTAACTCATTCTAATGAAGGATCATCAGAGGATTTTATCATGAGATGTGAACGAGTTGCACACGTTTCTGCTGTTAGCTAGATCTGCGCTTGGCCAAAGACTCTAAATGGTGTTTTTCACATCAAGTTACTGCTGACCAAACAACATGGCATCCTGTTCAAGCCATCCTATTGTAAACAGTACTTAATTGATCACTTCTGTTCCCTGGTGTTTTAAAAAAATAAACAGCTTTTTCCAAAACTATGCAACAGTTGAGAATACCTTGCTGAAGTGAACAGATTTTCTGATAGTCATTAGTCTGCAATCAATTATTTAAATTGATTGTGTTTTCTTTTTAAAAACAGGGGCGCATAGGTCAGCGAGGATTAGTAGGATTACCTGGACCAGCAGTAAGTGAAATTACTGAGATTTTCTTTGTTGAAATATGTGTATATGGAAGAGTATGGGTGACAATGACAAAGCAAGGCATAATGGCTTAATACAGCACAAGGTCAAAATGGTCAGAGAATCAGAACCTTATAATGCACTCCAGAAGGTCTTTTGGCCCATTGTGTCTATGCTAGTTCTAGTAACATCTCCATGGTATTGTGTGTTATTTCTCAACATCAGATACATTTTATTGAAATACAATAAAATCTCAACTTCTGTGACGATAACAAAATGAAGCTATTATTTTGAACCTAGTGTGCTGAGCACTGTAGTTCAAAAGTTTATTTTATAATCACAATTAACCAACCAGAAAATAATCTCTGACATCAATGTGATCAGTTTATCACAATTGTAATCTTAATTTCAGGAAGGTTCGGTTACAAATAAAATATATTTACTTCTGGCTCCCTGCACAGGGGTGAATAATTTGGGTTGCATCCTGCAATAAAAGTAACAAATTGGACCACATCATTAGTAATTCAGAGGTTCTGCTTTGTTCAGATTGATGTACAGGAAGTTCTGACTGTTCGCCAAAGTGACTGTCAGAATAATTCTGGAATCAGTTCTCTTTAAGTTCATGAGCCCACTAAAGCTAGGGAACACAATTCCCTCTTCAGGAAACTATCTCATACTCTTTTTAAGTTCACATGGGCTGCAGAAAATCTCCAACCTACTCCAAAAACATGTTTGAGAAGTTTCCATTTGCTTTTCTTTCCAACGGGATGGAAGAGCATGGGGTTAAAATCGACCTTGCAGCCATAGGATAAAATTCACCTGCAATCTATCCTTGACCTTGTCTGATTTTCAATTCCAATGAAGCCAATGGAAAGTAGAATTGGATGTTGGATAAAATGCGACGTTGACTGATCTGAATCTTCTTGAGCAGGCAGGAAGGTCTCCTTAGCAAGATCTGCTGAATCAAATGCCGATCAGGCATTGGTGAAGCCAACCATAGTTGGCCTTCACCTGGATTTAAAACCCCAGAGGTGCAGGTCCCTCCAGATGCTGGCCAGGTAGAGGATTAGCAGTTCCATGGAGGAGGCTAGGGTTGCTGCTAGTAGGGCACCCATACTTTTGGAGGACCAAGGTAGAAGTGATATGTATGGGGCACTGGTTTCTGGACTTGGGGCTTGCAAGATTCAGAGGTCTAGAAACAAGGGCAATGAGGGGTAGCTGTCTATGAACATTACCTGCCCTATGTCCAGTGTCTTGATGAGGCACAGATTGCTTTTGATAAAAAGCTTCCCCTGCTAAAATACAATGTGATGGCTGGGTACCAACCACAGGTGGCTTCTGGCTGAGGTAAAGTATTGCCAGCAACCCTCCTTCCTGTGCCAGCCTGAGGCACTGTTCAATAGTATGTGGTGGAGCTTGGGCCACAAATAAATCTGTGCAGAAGAGGCTGTTGGCTCTGAAAAGAAGATGTAGCCTACTTCATCTCAACACCAATTACAGCTTACACTAACTTTTAGGTATATTAGGCATTATTAAGAAAAAGAGAAAAGCCATGCCACATTAGGACAGTTCCACGTGGAGCTGGGTTAATCCATACGGAGGAGGGCTAATGACCTTGAGTGGTCCTTAAAAGGCAATTTACAAGTCTCAATTGGCAGGGGCACAGGAAGGTTGACCATGACTCTTTTCACACAGAACATAATTCTGGTGGAGGCAGGAATGTTTTGGTATGTCTGTGCCCCATCAAGTTAAACAAAAACAGGAGATGCTGGAGATACTCTGCAGATCTGGCAGCATCTATGGGAAGAAAGCAGAGTTAACATTTCAACTCTGGTGACTCATCATCAGAACCTAATTAAATTGCCTTTCCACCTCCAAACTCACTATCTTTGGGAGCACAAACTTCCACCCGCTATTGTCTGATCTGACCTCCCTCTCCAAGTTAACCTTCAACCCTGTCTCCTCTTTTAAAAACACAGGCATCAAGTACAGAACTACCTTTACACACTACACGTTAATACGTGCTGTACTTTTTGTGGCTAACCTTGGTATGGCAAGTCTAAACACACAGGCTGACTAGAAAATGGTAGTGATTCGCCTTCAAAAGTAAACACTTGTTATATATTAATGTACACTATCTTACTGTTGAGTTTTCTTTTTAGTTTACTCACATTAATTCCAATTTCGTCAAACAGTACAGACATTTTCAT
>NC_063359.1:15286143-15371781 GCF_021869965.1 Rhincodon typus | reverse complement strand
TCACAGATGCTGCCAGACCTGCTGAACTTTTCCAGCAACTTTGTTTTTGTTCCTGATTTACAGGACCCGCAGTTCTTTTGGTTTTTATTTAGACATTGTCACAATTCAAGATTGCTGTTTGTAGCTTTTCAATTATTTTCAGCCATTAATCATTAGGGTGCCTCAATTATTTTATCCTCTTGTTTCATATGCAGTTTGATTTAAAATATGTTTTCATCTCCACAGGGATTAAAAGGCCAGCAAGGAATACCGGGTCCTGAAGGAAAGCCTGGTACACAGGTTCCCATTCTGTACTTTTAATACAGATTACAACCATTTTACATTCTCCGTATTTAACTTTCACTTGTTATTCGCTTGGTTTGTGTTGTAGATAAAAGTTAGTTTTGTTTTCATTGTAGACTTTGTTTTGGGACCGTTCAATTCAACTCCAAGTGTGTATTGGCCAAGAGGACAAAAAGTACCTGGATAATTTTGTGCTCCAAATCTGAAAGAATTATAGTTGCCTTCCAACATACAATAACAGACATAAAGTATCAAATTAGAGAAAGCATTGTGAAGTTAATGATGAAGTTAGTGGAGGAACATAGCAAGCCAGGCAGCATCAGAGGAGTAGGAAAGTTGATGTTTCGGGTCGGGACCCTTCTTCAGAAATGGGGGAGGGGGAAGGGAGCTCTGAAATAAATAGGGAGAGGAGGGGTGGGGCTGGGGAAGGTAGGTGGGATGGTGATAGGTGAGTGCAGGTAGGCAGTGGTGGGGATTGGTCAGTGAGGTGGGAGGAGCGGATAGGTGGGAGAGAAGATGGACAGGTTGTATCAGGTTATGTCAGGCCAAGGAGGCGGGGATGAGAGGGAGCATTGGTCATGGGATGATGCTGGGGTTGGGGAGATTTTGAAACTGGTAAAGTCCACATTTCGGCCATTGGTCTGTAGGCTCCCAAGGCGGAATATGAGGCGCTGCTCCTCGAGTTTGCAGGTGGCGTCATTGTGACACTGGAGGAGGTCCAGGATGAATATGTTACCCAGGGAGTGGGAGGGGGAGTTGAAATCGTTCGCGACTGGAAGGTGTTGTCGTTTGTCATGAACCGAGGGCAGATGCTCTACAAAGTGGTCTCTGAGCCTCCGCTTGATCTCACCAATGAGGCGGAGGCCACATCGGGAACAGCTGATGCAATAGACCACATTGACGGATGTGCAGGTGAACATCTGTCTGATGTGAAAGTTTCGTTGGTGCCTCCATATCCAATGTATCATTCTCCGCCACTTCTGCCACCTGCAATCTGACCCCACAACCAAAGAGATATTTCCCTCCCCACCCCATCTGCCTTTCGTAGGGACCACTCTCTCCATGACTCCCTTGTCTGCTGCACACTCCCCACTAGCCCCACCGCCCCCGACACCTTTCCTTGCAACCGCAGGAAGTGCTACACCTGCCCCGACAACTTCCCCCCTCACCTCCATTCAAGGCACCAAATAAACCATCAGACAGAGCTTCACCTGCACATCCGCTGATGTGGTCTATTGCATCAGCTTTTCCTGATGTGGCCTCCTCTACATCGGTGAGACCAAGCAGAGGCTTGGAGACCATTTTGTAGAGCATCTGCGCTCTGTTTGTGACAAACGACAACACCTTCCGGTCGTGAACCATTTCAACTCCCCCTCCCCCTCCCACTCCCTGGGTGACATGTCCATCCTGGGCCTCCTCCAGTGTCACAATGACATCACCCAGAAACTGGAGGAGCAGTGCCTCATATTCCGCATCGGGACCCTACAGCCCAATGGCTGAAATGTGGACTTTACCAGTTTCAAAATCTTCCCACCCCCAGCCTCATCCCATGACCAACCCTCCCTCTCATCCCAACCTCCTTGAACTGATTCAAGTGTCCATCTTCTCTCCTACTTCACTGACCAATCCCCACCGCTGCCTACCTGCACTCACCTATCACCATCCCACCTACCTTCCCCAGCCCCATCCGTCCTCTCTCTATTTATTTCTGAGCTCCCTTCCCCCTACCCATTTCTGAAGAAGGGTCCTGACCCGAAACGTTAACTTTCCTGTTCCTCTGATGCTGCCTGGCCGGCGCTGTTCCTCCAGCTCCACACGGTGTTGTCTCTGACTCCAGCATCGGAAGTTCTTACTATCTCTGAGTGAAGTTAATGATTTTCTGCAAGATGTATTTCAGCTGTATTCCATACAGTCGCACACACTCTGTCAGCTATTGATCTCATCTGGCAGAATTCTTTTGTTTATTTTATTGAGATTTTCCAGTCCACAGACCTTTTAGTTCTTTCTGAAATGTCTAATATTAATGTCCATTGCTTAGAAACTTGTGTGTATGATAGAACTCTCACTAGGACAACATGAATTAGATGTTGAAATAAGGTTTTAATATTATGGTGCCAAATTTTTAGATTTCAGCACTTACATGTGTATCCCACTGATTCTGATTATATTCTTAGGATTTTCTAACACAAGGCTCAGGTCAAAGTTGTTGTGTTGGATGGTTTTCAAATCTTCAAGCATCGGCGCATTTACTGAGACACTGAGCTATTCCTCCACCTTCACTTCACTTCACGTATCAAGTGTGAACAGTTTCGTCCAGACATTGAAAGTTCACTCAACTGATACCTGGGATGGGAGGGTTTATTTTATGAGGAAAGGTTGGACAGGCTCGGCCTGTATGAGTAGGAGGTGATCTTATCAAAACATGTTTGATCCTGAGGGCACTTGACAGAGTGGATGCTGGATGATCTTTCCTCTTGCAGGAGAGAGTGGGACCAGAGGCAGAGTTTAAAAAGAAGGGGTCTCACATTTAATATGGAAATGAAATGTATTTTTTTCTCTTTCAGAGGGTTGTGTGTGTTTAGAATTCTATTCCCTTGAGAGCATTGAAGGTCGGGTCATTGAATATTTTTAAGATGGAGGTGTATACAATTCTTGACTAACAAGGGGGTCAAAGGTTATCAGGGGTAATCAGGAACGTGGGGTTGAGGCTATAATCAGATCAGCTGCGATCTTATTGAATGGCAGAGCAGGCTTGAGGCGCCATATGGCCTTCTCCTGCTTCTAATTCATATGTTCATATGAATACCTCATTTCTAAACCAGTTACCAGCCAAAATTGATCACAATTCAGATAGGTTTTATTTGCATTGGCTGAAGATTAACTAGCTGGTAAAATTTCGTGTGTATGCAGCAATCAGTCAAAAGTGCTGTGAATTAATTAGGTGATTAGTACAGTTAAGGCCCAAATTTAATTCATAGCTGGACTTGCTGATAACCTGAGTCAATGATAGAAATACATGTGTACTTTATCACGTGAGGAAATGAAACGCAATACTCCCTCTCAATATTTGTTTGCTCTCGCAGGGTGCATCTGGAATTCCAGGTGATACTGGGAAAAAGGGGTCATCTGTAAGTTTCTGTGTTTCAAATTACTATTGTATGATCTATTCTGTATTAATTAATTTTAATTTCCAGGATTATTGACTTCTTCACGCTCTCCTTTCTCACTCTTAATTATTGTGTGGTCCCTTTGGAATTGGTATCGCAGGCATTCAGTGGAATAAGAGGACTGCAGGCTGCTAGGTTTCCAGCAAAGTTCTTCACTGCTCAGTCATTAGGGGATTTCTGAATAGACAGTCTGAAGATTACTGCACCTTTCAATCTTCAGACTTGGTGAGGGCTCATGGGTGCAACTGCACATCCATTTATCCAACAACACTGTATTCATGAATGGCCAATTATTTTCAGACCCATCAGTGCCAGGAGGAGGCTATGTGTTTGAACTGAACTTAGTGAGAAAAGAAACGTACAAAACACAAGCAGCCTATGATGTAACATAGGAGTGGTTTGTAGAGATTAGCTAAAAGGATTTTAGATCCATAAAATTAACTGCAGCCTTTAGATGCTGAAAAAAATGTCATTTAAACAGGAGAATATATAAGGAGGGAAAGGAGACACTCGGAGTTCAACACAAGTTTAGGCGACCATTGATATCTGTGCCACAATGGTTTAATTTTAAGAAATTTTGGAGTTGAATGTCAATAAAGCCCAAACACTCCACGCTGTCACTTGTGCCAAAGATGGCTCAGAACCTTTGGTGATGGAGAAGGTGCTCATGACAGAAGGGCTCATAGCAGCACTCAACATTTTGGGAGGGGATACTTAGGAGGTGCACTGCTGCTCACCAAAACTAAAATTACAAACTTCCTGGATAATTCCCTAAGCATCCAGCAGCGTCCCATAAAATATCCATCGGGCACTCTGCACTTAACCTCGTGCAAATGAACAGGGTGTGTGTGTTATGTATCCATCGCAATTTTCATTGAAAATTTGATTTGGAGTCAAATCACTGCGGGATCCTGACTTCCACTTACATCCCACAAGAACGTAGGATAGGACATCTCTTCCATTTACAGGTACAGCTGCAAATTATACCAGACAAACCTTGGATTTTAATGGGTTGTGTTAGAATCACAAAAGCCTGTGCAAATTTCCAATCACATTTTTTTCAGGCGAGAAACCTGACTGTTACAAATCACTGTTGTTATTTTGCTTCACTATCTCTCCTTGAAAAGGATTAAACAGTTTCATTCATATCTGTGTAATTTTTACAACTCTTGTGAACATTTATCAAAGAAACTTCCTTGTAAAAATGTTGATTAACCCTGAATCAGCTATAGTTTTTTTTTTGTTTTGCACTCTTAGTACAATATTTCCCAGTATTGCAAGTTTTGATGAAGCCTCAGTTTGTGTCCACTTTCTGTACTGAGCATTCTATGATGGGTAACATTTATGGAACAGACAGTTCCAAGACTTGGGGTGGCAAACTTCAATTCTGGCAGGCAGTATAAAAGGCGCTTATTGCAAGGTTTTTGGTAGGTAACATGGGACAGTTCTGGGCTTACTGCAGAGGCGTTCAAAGGTTACAGACAGTGAGTGAGGATGTGAGAGGAAGGACAGAAGCACACTGCATGTTACAAGTGCTGTAGTTAGCTGTACTGCTGGGGAGGCAGTTGAATATCACAGATTGTGTGCAGTAGGTTCAGTGAGGAACAAAGAGCTGTTGGATGGCTGTGCACTGTTAGAGCTCAGAAAGAAGTTCCAGTGTTACAGTTGGGACCCCGGGAAACTGAAAAAGCAGGAAGGTTGCTGGTTTTGTGTGGGGGAAGCCATGACGGCTGCTGAAGAAGTCTGTGAGCTTTAATGCTTCACTGTAGCTGAGAGAGAGAAAGAGAGACAGAATAGGGTTGAAAAGCTCACCAGCATTACTCGTTTGATGCAACCAGACAAGATTGGACCTAGGGGAAAGAAAAACTGAGGCAGGACTGGTTTGGTGAGGCCAGCTATTGATGGATAGCTGGAGTTGTATTTATGAATAAGTACTGGAGTGCAGCACTAGAGTCAAAGGAAGCATAGACCCAGAAAAAAAATGTGATTGAATCATAGAATCCCTACAGTGTGGAAACAGGCCCTTAAGCCCAACAAGTCCACACCAACCCTCAGAGCATCCCACCCAGACCCATCCCCGAACACTATGGGCAATTTAGCATGGCCAATTCACCTAGCCTGCACATCATTGGACTGTGGAAGGGAACCAGAGCACCGGAGGAAACCCATGCAGACATGGGGAGAATGTGCAAACTCCATACAGACAGTTGCCCAAGGCTGGAATCGAACCCAGGTTCCTGGCGCTGTGAGGCAGCAGTGCTAACCACTGAGCCACCGTGCCACCCAATTGACCACAATGGGAGCCATTTATTGGGGCAATTCATGACAGAGCAGTTCTTGAGTAGGAGTTTAAGGCCAGATCAGCAAAAGTGAAGAACTATGATCCCTTGTGAAGTTTAATGAGTTTGATTACCCAATGTGTCAGTAATGTCTGACAGAAATCATTGAGAAATCTTTAGAGTCCGTCTTGATTACATTTCTTATTTGATGTGAGCTGCGATATTTTCAACCACGATCTATTACCCATATTTACCATATGTTAATTCTGGCTTCTAGAGATAAGTTGTGTATTGTAGATTGTGTTACAGTTTTAACTTTGCATAGTAAATTTTATTATTGTTCATTCGAAACCATGGAATCCTGTGCCTTTATTTTCTTCATAAGTTCCCTGGTTCTCTCACTTTGAGTACTTTAAACAAAAAGCTATCATTCCCAGTGAGATTGCAGCGTGAATTTGTTGACTTGATCCATGACTTTAATAGTTTTGAAATTTGAAACTGTATTCTTGCAATTCTTTTAAGCATTTAATGCTGTTGACATTAAAGGTTTATTAATACAAAATGATAGTGGGGCAACAAAGTTATTGTATGGATTTAAAAATACAACATATTTGTTTTGGTGATAAAGAACTTGTAGTTTTGTGTAGCTTTGAAGAAACACACCATTGGTCAAAGCTTTACATGTCACACTCATCAGGACAATTTGCAGGAATACTAAGATAATCAATCAGCAGACTGGTTGCAGTCTCCATTTCAATGCCTCTACCAATGACAGTCCAATTGCCAACCATAAGAAACAGAAATAGGAATAGGCTGTTTGCCCCTTGAGCCTGCTCTGCCATTCAGTAGGATCATGGCTGATCCAACACTCCTCACATCCATTTTACTGCCCATTTCTCATAACCTATGATACCTGCCTGATCAAGAGTCTGTCTATCCTAGCCTTACGTATACACAAGGTCTCTGTCTCAAGGTGTCTGTGGCATCGAGTTCCAAAGATATTGAAACCTTTGAGAGAAGAAATTATCACTGCCCTCTTATGTGAAAAAAAAAATGGTTTTCCTGTATTATTGGCCTTCTTGCAAATTGTCCTGATGAGTGCAAGATAAAACATTTTGGCAACATATGTCCTTTTTCAGCAACACTTTTTTTGAATGGCAAAGGTTATTACAGTTGCTGTTGAAACTTATTGGAATATTTGTTCATGATGGCAGGGCTTCAGAGGAATAAGGGGTGATCGAGGATCAGACGGACATCCAGGACCTCCTGTAAGGAAATTCACCACTCAAAAATGGAGTAATTGCTTTGAGTTTGTTATTTAGTCTCTAATTTAGAATCTAATAATGTATTTGATGAGACAAAAATTGGTGAACACACGGTTATCACCATCAATCTTGTGGAAAACATCAATGTCATCACACGGTCCAAAGTATTAGCAAAAGTTCAAATGATCTGTCCTCTGGAAATTGGTGACTATTCATTATTGGTTAAGATTAAATGGGGCAATTGCCAATATGCAAATTCTAAAATGCAGTTATCCACAGACGTAGGAAGTCGTGGTGAAACTTACAAATGTAAGCTTTCACTGTTCAATGATTCATTAATTCTATGTGCAGTTCAATAATGCTGGATGCAAGTACAATCAATCTGCCTGGAGGTTGCCTGACATTCTACATCAAGACCAGCAATTGCAAATATGTCAGTATGTCGTGACCTGGCACTTATCACAGTCCATAGAATAACTGAAACAGAGACACAGCAGCGATTGCAGGAGATTATTCAAGAAGCACTTGCAGAACTGAATGATGAAGGAGAACAGAACATTTCACTTTCTTCTGACAAGTGAAAGTTCAGGAGGAAAGGCTAATCTACTAGCTCAGGACAAATTCAAACTTGAGAATACCAGCTCTGAAATGAGGGCGTCTTAGTGAGATATATCTGCTCAGCTCAAAAAGATGAATGACGAGACAAAAAGAAAGCAGGATGAACTCCAAGCTCTAGATCATCAATGTAATGAAAAGATGCTTGCTTACGGGACAATTTGGAGCAATATGTATGTCAAGAAGATTGTGCTCAGCAGGACTAGCGTTACATGTTATGTGCAACAAATGTTCTTTGAAAGCAAATACGCAAACTGTTTAAATATATACTTTTAAATTTTATTCACAGGGTCCTCCCGGGCACCCAGGACTAGATGGAATTCCTGGTCAAATAGGAGAAAGGGTAATTTTAGCAGTTGTATACACTAGCACTATTATAGTGTTGCACAAATATTTAAATGGATTAATTCATGCACTACAGTGTTATTATGGACAAGCATCTCGTTGTTCACCTCAGTAGGAACAAAAATAGATTAATGTTGAGAGATTTCACGCATTCATTGCTGGGTTCAGCAAAATAAACAATTTATTAGCAGAGTATTGTTAACAGATAGACTTGACTATGCATGTGTTCTTTCTTTACTGTCAAACCAAGGAAAAGTGGCTACTATATATACTATTCTTATCAAACTGAATTGGCAGTGATTTAGAATGACAATCCTTATCTTAATTCTGAGTAAACTTTGATACGTGCTTTTCCATAGTACACAAATATATATCTGTTCATGACCTGTAAAAACGGCTTTTGTACATTATCATTAATTTGTAGAGGTGTTTTCTTATTGATAATATTTTGAGTTTTTTTTGGATTATCATTGGCACCTTGTCACATCTCATTCTCAAGGTTGCATCTTTGAACAAATTAATTGTTGGATTGAGCTATAGCTTTGTCTTCCTGTCTCCTCTTTCTCCATTGCCATCTCTCTGGCTGCTTGTTACTAGGTTAGGGTAAATATTATAATGTATCATGAGGTTATCAATGTTTAGGGTGCTTCTAGTGCAGTGGTACTGTCCCTACCTCTGAGCCAGTAGGCCCAGGTTCAATAATGTGTCTATGAAATATCATCAAATGTTTACAATGTAAAGTGGATGTTCTGATTTGACATTGAGCCATGTTAGGAGGCAGCAATTTTTTTTGTTTAAAATAGCAAGTATGGCAAAGCTTGGTCTTTACCATAAGCGAAAGAAATTGGCATTCCAATAGCAGTACTTGTGTTGGGGCACAGCCCCATGCTTGGGTCATTGGCAGGGCCTCATTGCACATCACAACATATTTAATAATTTTTTTTCTAACCAAAGTACCACTACATAAAGGTAGCTTCCTGTTCTCAGTCAACTTTCAAAATATATTGACGTTATGGATGTTAAAAGACCTTCTTAGATTGAGATGAAGCCCTATCTGCTTTATTATGAATTAGGGTTTATTAAATTACAATAGGTGGGAGAAACATAGTGCAGATTTAAACTAGAGGTTTGTAACATTTATTAATAATGTGAATGACTATTTACATATTTTACATTTCCAGGGTCCCACTGGTAAACCTGGACTCCCAGGACCACAAGGACCTGTAGGCATGTATGTAAGTGAGAAGTAAAACTCGTTGTTACATACAAATTAGTAAATTAGTACAAATTAACCAAAACATTGATACATTCCACAGTATTTGCTTTATGTATATTTATTTCAATTTCACAAGCTGTCAATATTGGTCAGTCCAGTGAAAACACCGACCTCACCACCAAAGACATTTTTCCCTCCCCACCCTTATCTGCTTTCTGGAGGGACCACTCTCTCCGGGACTCCCTTGTCCGCTCCACACTCCCCTCTAGCCCCATCACACCCGGCACTTTTCCTTGCAACCAGGAAGTGCTACACCTGCCCCCATACCTCCTCCCTCACCCCCATCCCAGGCCCCAAGAAGACTTTCCACATCAAGCAGATATTCACCTGCACATCTGCTAATGTGGTATACTGTATCCGCTGTTCCCGTTGTTGCCTCCTCTATATCGGGGAAACCAAGTGGAGGCTTGGGGACCGCATTGTGGAACACCTACGCTCGGTTCGCACTAAACAACTGCACCTCCCAGTCGCGAACCACTTCAACTCCCCCTCCCATTCCTCAGACGACATGTCCATCCTGGGCCTCCTGCAGTGCCACAACGATGCCACCCGAAGGTTGCAGGAACAGCACCTCATATTCCGCTTGGGAACCCTGCAGCCCAATGGTATCAATGTGGACTTCACAAGCTTCAAAATCTCCCCTCCCCCTACTGCATCCCAAAACCAGCCCAGCTTGGCCCGCCTCCCTAACCTGTCCTTCCTCCCACCTATTCCCTCGTCCCACCTCAAGACCCACCCCCATCTCCTACCTACTAACCTCATCCCGCCTCCTTGACCTGTCCGTCCTTCCTGGACTGACCTATCCCCTCCCTAACTCCCCACCTACACTCACCTTTACTGACTCCATCCCCACCTCTTTGACCTGTCTGTCTCCTCACCACCTATCTTCTCCTCTATCCATCTTCTATCCGCCTCCCCCTCTCTCCCTATTTATTTCAGAACCCCCTTCCCCTCCCCCATTTCTGAAGAAGGGTCTAGGCCCAAAACGTCAGCCTTCCTGCTCCTCTAATGCTGCTTGGCCTGCTGTGTTCATCCAGCTATACACCTTGTTATCATAAATACCATTATCATTGAGTGCATTGCAAAACTGTGTCACCTCAAAGAGTTGATTAGCCTGCTGTACACAGATACCATAAAAATAGTGCAGAGTCAAAAACAAAACAGATTGTGTGTCTTGCCATTGAGAGAGGTGCTAACTTTGATAATGGACTCGATCACTTATTTCAGTATATCCTTTAATGTAATTATGAAATAAACTGCTACATCAGTAACAAAGGAGATGTTTTGAGATTGTGTCCTGATCATATTGTAAAGTGCTTCACCAGTAAGACTTGTTATATTCTCAAACACATCAACCACGGAATTAATTTTGCCACTCTGACAGGCCTCTTTTAAATCCTATGGTATCGTATTCCACCAAAAATGATTGGAATGGGCATGCAGAACAACAGTTACTGATCAAACTACCTGCTCAGGTAGTTTTTGTTCATCCCCACCTGGTTTGCACATAACTGGTATTTTGAATGAGTGGATGGGGAATCTATAGCAGGGATGGCCACTCTTCATTTTGTAGGGATTAAGAAACAGAGCAATCCTGCTCCCTTCCACTTGAGAAACCTGGAAGTTTTTGCTGTGATTTTTCAGTGCTGTAGATCAGCTTGATCCTGGCAGAAAATCCCTTCAAGGCCCCAGTTAAAATTAAATTGCAGTATGTTTGGTGTAATCAAACCCAAATTTGCATAAACTCACATGGCTCCCCTGCTGCTGTCGGCAATCACCTCATCTGCCTAGACAAGCCTGCAGTTAGAATCAGAAATGACATGACAGAGTTGAGTTCCAAGTCAATAAGTTACCTTCTTAAATGCCAATCTGCCTCTACAGGGTGAATATTGGCTCACCTGTTTGTGTACAAATATAACATTGACCCAACGGCAGGGTCAATAGCAGAAAAATGTTTGACTGGCTGGACCTCTTGCTCTCTTCAAATACTGCAATAGAATTTTTAATATCCACTCAGAGAGGAGGAGACCTCAGTTAAATTGTCCATTTAATGAGTGATATCTCCAAAGATATTGTACTCTTTCATTACTGCACTGGGATATCTGTCCAGATCATTGAAAGCTCTGATTCATCGTAGTGGAACTTTATTAGGTTATTTGACTTGGCGATTTAATTTTGAGTTCTCAATCTTTCACATGTATAAATTTAACCTCAATAATGTTCCCTGGTATAATATCCTCTGTTTGATATACAGCTGATCCCCTCGTTGTTTTCTTCATACAAACCTGATTTAATTTACGACAGGAGCAAGAGAGGTAATATGCACACATGATGACATATATTTCATGCTTGTGATCCTTACCAGATGCAGAACAACTGTATACCGCACATAAAATTATTAAAAAGATATTATTTGTAAAACAGATAAATCATATTGAAATTGCTATTACAGCATTAAATTGCTAAATGTCTGGTAAATTGCATATTACATCCCTAATGATGCATTACTGGGTTTATTCCAGCCAGGAGAATGAGTATACAGATTCAGCTGTACGGAGAGAAAATTAAGAAGCCTTGAGGAAGATTAAAAGTCAGAAAAAGTTTTAAATGCCCCACAGTTGAGGCTGAAATGACAAACAAAATGGGAGCTGGATAAATATTTGGTTCATGTTGGATTTCAAGACTAGAGGGATCATTTTTGATTGAGATGATGAATTACTTCATGACTGTAGCCATTTGTATGCTGCCAGTGTGCAAGTGTTTATCAGAATAGAATTCCAGATTTTGGTGGAAATCTGTGAATAAATATTCTGAATTTTGATCTTTGGAAATTGGGACGTATTTATGCAGGATTGTCTCTCATGGGGTTAAATGAGTGAAGTAGGGTCCATGAGGGAGAGTCCATTATAGAAGAGATATGCATGTCAACAGAAGAAATGGTCTTTTCGCAACACTACTAGACATGCAATAGTGACTCATTAAGGATCCTTTCACAGCACCTCCAACCTATAACCTAGAAGGTCAAGGATAGTGGTTGTCATCTGCAACTTGCCCTTCAATTCATACTCCATACTGATGTATGTAAAGTTTACTGAAGTGCATTGTTGTTGCCTCACTGTTGCTGGGTCAAAATCCTGGACTTCCTTCCCTAACACCCTGCTATGGGTGAACCTACACGACAAGGACTGCAGAGGTTCAGATGGTTCATCACCACATTGGGTTGGCCAATATAGGCCAGAAACATGCCCACACCATGAATGAACACTTTTAAAAAGTCTGTGCTTGTTAATCTTAAAAGGTTCTGAAGTAAACCTTAAAAGGTTCTGAATTAAACCTTAAAAGATTCTGAAGTCAACCTCAAATTTTGATGTACCCCAGTTGAGTCTGTGTGCAAAACTATTTTGTATTTTCTTACCTCTATATGTTATTTACATTTTAAAGTTTTCACTCCTTCGGTAAACCAGTGCCGTAAAATCCACTTCTGAAATAACTGAGATTCTATGAGACATAAATATTTTATTTTGATGCATTCTCTAAATGAGCAGATTTGTTTACTCATTGCTTCCTGTAACTCTGGCTCTTGTATATAGGACGTGTTGTTTTCAAATTCTGGTATAATACACTGGAGTTCTTTATTTAACTTGATTGTGATGCACAGTTTTAATTAGTTTGACATTCATGGTTTCACTGGTCAATACAGAATGTTAATACACTCGTCTGCTATTATAGCCGGCAGAATTTGTTGTGATTGAAGTGTTCTTTGTTACCGTAGGGATTCCCTGGCCCTTTGGGTTTGCGAGGAAGGCCAGGATCAAGGGGAAGCAAGGTACTAAAGACTCTTCCTGTTTGTAAGGACATTTGCCACATATGTTATAGTTTAACAGTGGTCTACAATTTCAGTGGCAACTATTGAAAGTTTACTTCTTGAAAATAATTGTATCTCTCCTAACAATCTTCCGCTTGTCATTGGTGCTGACCGTTATTTCCTTCATTCCTATATAATTCCTCTGCCTTTATGTCTTTATTCTGTTCTCTGTGCTAACTTTCTGCTTGCTTCAACTGTGAACCATAACCATGCACAGAGCTCCAATATCACTCATCCATGAAGCAATAACATGCTTCAATCTACCATTTATCCTTCCTCTGAATAACCAAGGGTGTCTTAAATAGAAGGTATCAGATGTGTAAATCTACATTCCCCAGATTGCTCATAAACAATATATAACATACTGGCAGTAAATTATGTCATCTATATCACACAGCTTTATTATAAATGCCTTGTTCCTGTGATACCCGGAAAGTTTCAATCTTTAGTCTTATTTTTCATAATCTGGCCCTTGACAGCTGTTCTGTGTTTTCAGGAAGCTGTGCTATTTTCTTTTATATTTGAATTTCCTATTTTTAACTTTGCATGTGTAATCTATTAATATGAAAGCTTTTGTGTTAAAATTGAAGCATAATCTGTTTCATTGTTATGTTTACGTTGTGCCTGCAATCAGAATTTTTGATTTCAACATCTGGTAATGCAACATTAAATTAAATTAAGTTTCAAATAAAATAGAATTTCACTGAGTAGTATTTAAAGTGCAAGGAAGGAGATCAATTGGTTTCTTGTGTCTGAGATCTGAGAAGAATATTCTTGATTTTGATTATTTTCACTGTATCAATAGCACTACTGCTTTTAATAAAAAAAAAGTGAAGCATGTCTTCTCTTTGTCTTGCCTAGCATTAGGGGACAGCTTCTGCCTTTGGTTGAATTGGTAACTTTCTTACTGAAAGATGAACTCTCTGCTTTGAATAGTGTATTTCAGGGTAATAACTTTGCTGCATTTGTTTTTAAATTCATATAAGCTTCTGGGCTCAGGTTCCTGCTTGGTTACACAAAATCAACCAAAGTAACATACAAAAAAAATCAAGAAATTTCACAGGTAGATTATGTTGGCAATGTCGGACACAAATTGAGTTTGCACAACTTTTTTTATGCTAAACCTATTTTCAGCGATATTAATAAAACTGAAAGTGGTTGCCACTCTTATACTGAAGTGGTTGTGTTCTAAATTGAATGTTAGTGCTTTAAGAGCTATGGTGTTTTAAAAGATTTATATTCTAATGAGTCACAAACTAAGATGCAAACCATGTCACAACTGCTATGTGTAATCCAACAAGAAGCAAGCCGCCTGAAAGTTGCATACTTAATTATCTGTGCCGGAGTTTGTGGCCTAAATTGTTAATGAATCTATTTGAGCTTTTTTAAGTAAACTGCATCCACATTACTGAATCTGTGTTACTGATGAATAACTCAAGAAAACATGACATAAACCCAATTGTGTTGATTCCTGGAAGATTTTATGATTATGAAAGCTGCTACTAAATTCCACTTTGCAAAACTGGGGTAGTTTTGAGCACGGTTACTGCCCACGTTCATGAAAGAGGAAGCTCTACTTCCTGATGCTGTAGGCGTGTCTGCAGTTTGGGGCAAAATCCACGAGAAGGTAGCTTCTTGTTGGCCAGGGGTCATTCTTTTGAAGTTCCTTTCACATCTGTAGATATGACATTCAGTAGCCACTCGATTTACATCTGCAGCCACTTTTGGCTGTATCAGTCCTCTTTTATAAAATACATTTTGAAATTACAAGTCAAAAAGTTTCTGAGGAGAAGTATAATTTATAACATACAATGATGTGTTGATATAAGGTTCTTGACTAAAATGGATAAATAGTTTTATTCTTGTTTCAACATAATTTAACAAATGTTTATTCTTGTTGACAGTTTATCTGCTGCCCTTTTTCTAGATAGGGAAAACAAAGAAGTTAGAATTGCACTGAATTATGTTGGAGAATTGGTGGAACACTATCATGAGCATCAGTGAATGATAAAACTTTGTTTGTCGATAAATGTCGATGACAAACCTGATTTGCGTGCTGTCATATGGTGCTTGCAATTAACTCTGTTCCAAGTAATTGTATAACAGTGCGTCAGAATGTTATTCCCATTAGTTTGTTATTAACTGTGCAATAATTAACTTTAGGGAGAACCAGGTAAAAGGGGACAACTGGGACAATCAGGAAAACCAGGTCTAAAAGTAAGTAAGACCATAACACAAAAACCTAACAAATATTGAACAATATTGTTGATTGCAACATTTCATGTGAACTATTACACTAAACAACTGAAATCTGTGCTAAAGACTGTCACTCTCTGATATCTGTTAAAAATTAAAGTGAGAATAGTGTGTTGGAGTATTATTGCACTCCTCCATAACACAATGAAGATTGAAGTTGGTATTTGACAGTGTTCAACTTGCCAAACTATTCAGTCCTGTGTTATTAGGAAACATGTAAAGGCCCAGTGTCTCCCAACAGGAGAGAAATGGAAGATAAATGAAGAGAAGCGAACAGTGTTTTGTAATAGTTCACAAAATGTACTGGAGGCTTCATATTCTGCCCATTGTCCATTCTACCCCATAATATGAAATATGTATTTGAAAGAAATGACAGGAAACTTTGGATAGTTCTTTGAACAGGATCTAAGCTCTTGGAACTAATTTTTTTTCAAATGGAACTATTTTTCAGGGTCCATGTGGCAAGCCTGGTGAGAGAGGGCCTCCTGGACCAACAGTAGGTTTACAGTTCCCTTCAATTACCAAAAATAGTGGTGTCCTTTTCATTGTATGACAAAAATGCTTTTGGTTTTCATGTTAGTGCACAAACTCCTTTTTCTTCTATTTATGTCAAATGAGTTTCATGAATTCTTTTAGTGTGTTATTGAGGTACACAAGTAATTTAAAGGATTTGTTGTCATGGAGATGGTTACAATTTTAAATCTCAGCTCAGTTGTCCTGTAATGAATTGCCACCCTTATCTGAATTAAACCAACCACTTCTTTTGTCAAGACGTGAGAGACCTGGAGTATATGTGCATGCATCATTATGGCATGACAGATAAACAGAGCTATTAATAAGGCACACCATATTCAAGGCTTTATTAATAGAGACATGGTTCACTTCTATGTGACACTGGTTAGACCTCAGCTGAAGCACTGTATACAGTTGTGGGGAGCCTATTTTGGAAAGATGTAAATGCATGAGAGGGAGATTAGTATGACACTTCAGTTACGAAGAAGTTGGAACTCTTTTACTTGGAGAGCAGAAGGCAGAGGGGAGATTTGATCAAAGTTTTCAAAATTATGATGGTTATGGACTGAATAGATAGGGAGAAACTGATCTGAATTGCAAATGGGTCGAGACCAAGAGAGCACAATTTTAAAGTGCTTTGCAAAAGAAACAAAAGCGAGGTGAGAAGAATGTTTTTCACTCAGCGAGTAGTTGGGGTATGAAAACGCATCCTGGAAGTGTGATGGAGGCAGGTTCAAGTGAGGCATTCAAGAGAGTGTTAGATAATTATTTAAGTAGAAACAACATTCAGGGTTACAGGGAAAAGGCAGGAGATTGATAATAACTCAAAAGGCTCAGAGAACCGCTGCAGACACAATGGGCCAAACGGCTTCCTTCTACACTGTAATAATTCAGTGATTCTGTTATTTTGCTGGCTACCATTGATCTGCCTCAGTTTAATTAAACTTCACCTATATTTAATTAAGCAAACTGCTTTGATGATTGCAGTCACGTCTCAGCAAAGTGCTTTTTTTTCCTGGCTGGAGGAAACAGAGAATAGATTTCCTAATCAACCTATTCAGAAATGTTACTGCACATTTCTGGAGCTGGTGGGACTCAAACACCTTTCTCAGAAATGGGGAAAATTAGCCAGTTGTATCTTTTTTTTACTAAATTAGCAGTTAACAAATACCCCTGGACTGCCAGTCAAAGTTGGTAACCACTTTGTCATGCTATTCAGGTTCTTTGCTTCTAATGTTCACCCTTTGGGATATCATCAGCCCCAGAAACACTTCAATGTGCAATATTATTGGCGGACGCAGTGGCTCACTGGTTGGCACTGCTGCCTTGCAGTGCCAAGGACCCGGGTTCAATTATGGCCTCGGGTGACTGTTTGTGTGGAGTTTGCACGTTCTCCCCGTGTCTGTGCAGGTTTCCTCCGGGTGGTCCGGTTTCCACCCACAGTCCAAAGATGTGCAGGCTAGGTGGATTGGCCATGGGAAATGCAGGGTTGCAGGGTTAAGAGTAGAGGGGTGAGTTTGGGTGCAATGTTGTTTGTAGGGTTGGTGTGGGCTTGTTGGTCTGAATGGCCTGCTTCCACACTGTAGGGATTCTATGATTCTATCGTAAATCCTTGAAGGGAAGAAAGGAGTAATTTATCATATTGATGACATGTCTATAAATGGCCCTACAAAGCAGAAGCATGAACATGCATGACGTTTGTGAAGTTTGAAAGCACAGAAGAATGTAGGCCTGAAGCTGAATAAAAAGTGTTCATTTACAAGGACAACAGTTACTTTCTTGGGCTATGTTATTGAAGAGGGGAATATGTGGTAGATGTTGAGAAGACAAAGGAAGTAAGCAACTTTCCATAAACAAAAAGTGTCACTGATGTTTGACAGTTTCTAAGAATCATTGACCAGGCAGAGGAAGTCGTTTTAAATTTAGTGACAGTTATACAACCCCTAAGGAATCTTTTGTGAAAAGGCCAACAGTGGCTTTGGATGCTAAGCAGACCGTTGCATTTTGGAAGGTGAAAGCGAAATTCCTTTCTTCAGGTGTAACCATAGAACCCTTACAGCATGGAAGCAGGCCATTCAGCCCATCAAGTCCACACCAGCCCTCCCAAGAGCATGTCACCCAGATCTACCCCTTTACCCTATCCCTGTAACCCTGCATTTCCTCATGGCCAATCCACCCTAACCTGCGCATCTTTGGACTGTGGGAGGAAACCCAGCAGACACAGGAGAATGTGCAAACTCCACACAGACAATCTCCCGAGGCTGGAATCGAACCCGGGTCACTGGTGCTGTGAGGCAGCAGTTCTAACCTCTGAGCCACCTTGCCACCCATGACAACGGAAACATTGGTAGAGAAGAAGAGTGGTAAAGGACAGAGAACATGATGTAGAGGGTGACGAGGCACAGAAGGGATGTGTTGATATAAAGTCAATATGGCTAGAGAGCAGAGATTAAAATGGAATTGTTACCCACATAGTTTGCATAAGACATTGTAAGACTGTAGGAGGGTACTAGCATATTGAAATCCCAGGTTGCCCCACAGTGATAGCCACACAGGCATCTTACACAGGATTGAGCACATTACTCAGCCAGCTTCAGGATGATAATAGATGGAAGCCAGTCTACTTCACCTCCAGGGAATTGACTGAAACAGAACTGTACAATACTAAAAGAGGTTTTAGCAATAGCCACAGAGATGTGAACATATCTCAGATTACCTAATGGGTTGTAGTTTCAAATTGAGACAGACCTCAAACCATTGATTAACTGTTAAATTGCAAGGGGTTAGTTAAAATATCTATCAAAATCCAGGGATTTGGATTCAAATAAAAGAAAAATACTGCAGATACTGGAGATCTAAACTATAAACAGATGGAGAAGCTCTGCAGATCTGGCGCATTTATGGAGAGAGAAACAGAATTAGCATTTCAAATTTGACATGACTCTTCTGCCAAGCCAGCTGAGTTTCTCCAGCACTTTTTGTTAAAATTTGAGCTTTAGACTCAGGTTGATGTGTCTGTACAACACTCTGCACACCAGGAAAATGCAGGTCACAGCTAATGCATCATCTGGAGTTGCAGTGGATAAACCTGAAAAAGCTGAAGATTGAGTCCTTATTGAAGAGGTAGAAACATGTTTCTCGATCATGATTAATTTTTCATCAACTTTTTTTTTGAAGTGGTTGCAGGGAATTCAAGATCACACCGCTGTCTTGGAATGTATTTGGATCAGAAAGTTCTGCCTAGGTGGTTGTCAAGAAGATGATCTTTCAGTTTTTAATTACAAGCTTGTTAAACCAAAACCTAGGACGGGGGAAATTCTTTGTCAAATTCACAGAGGTCACTTGGGAATATACAAGTGTAGAGCTTGTGTGGAACTTGTGCACTGCTGACTATACAGTGGCTAGATATTTCAAAAGAAGTAAAAGATTTCATATCATCCTGCATACCTGTGTAAATGTTAGTCAAATTCCAATGAAGTCCTTATACACAAGCAGATCTCGGCAAAGGGTGAGAGTGGATCCTCGTCACTTTCAGGGTAAAACATACTTGATTATGGTAGGGCAGGCTTCACCTGATGAAGGAGCAGCGCTCCGAAAGCTTGTGATTTCAAATAAACCTGTTGGACTATAACTTGGTGTTGTGTGACTTCTGACTTTCTCCACCTCAGTCCAACACCAGCACCTCCACACCTTCATCATAGTAAATTACATTTCCTAATGGATAGAAGTTACTGGACTTCACACTACCATAGCTGAGACAGTGATAAAAGCACTGAAGAAAATCTTTTTCCAGCAGGAGTTCCCAGACGAGATTGCTTCAGGTAATGATCTACAGTTAAGAACTGGAGGCATTAAGATATTAACAGCAGAATCAGGAATCAATCCTGTCACTAGTTCTTGTCTTTGTCCACGGGCCAACAGAGAAGCCAAGAGAGCGGTAAAAACCTGAATTTGTTAATGATCAAAATCAGCGATAGTGATCGTGATGTATTGAATCACAAATCAACAGGGTGTTGAGAAATGGATATTTACCAGCAAAGTTACTAATGGGCAGAAGATTGAAAACAGAAATTCCTTTACTACAAAATACGATCAAACCAAATATCACATCTTAGGACTACAAGAGAAAAGAAGTCATGTAATTCCAGGCACAAAGCGAAGACTTCATGAGCTTTGGCATCCGGCCAGAAACTTTGTATCAGCCAGAGGAAGTTGGAAGATACTGTTTTCGGTGATTTTAAACTTGTTGGATGTGATGGCAGTGATAGGTTGATGATGATACTGTTATTAGTTTAAATAAATTGTTGATCTGATGTTAATGTAAAAGTTGAGAAAAATTTGGCAGGGAATGGAGTATAATGAGAATGTTCATATGAATGTGATGATGATTAGGCTGATCTAACATCAGCAGCCACATGCTATTGAGACTCTGTGAATAAGTAACTGAATAACAAAATAATTGTGCTAGAGAGCTATAGTGCAAAGATTATGTTCTGTTCAACAGTATGTAAATGAAAGAGTTTATTGGAATTCGAGAGTGCCAGACAATGATCACGCTTAGACGAGGCAGAGTCAGAGACTTGGTACACTCAGAGTAGGGGCACTATAAATTAAGATACCAGCCTCCAGCAAGTTTAAGATCAAGTCTTAATGCCCAAACCTCATGTGAGGCAGAATCTACATGGACTAATCAATTAAGAGTTACATACATGGTGGTAGATCAATCCATGGTATCATGTTAAAACACATCATTCTTGTACTACCAAATATCCAATATTTGTAGCTAGAAATGCCAATATAATAAATGACCTGAAAGTAAGTACACCTCTGTTGACTTCATCAATGTCATACACTATTGGTTGAATGCAATTTTACCTGTACTCTGGCATCTTTTAAATATTTTCCTATTTATCACATTTTTGCTCCTTCTGTGCTTTGTATAGCCATTTGACTGGGATGATATGCAAGTTACCAGCCCCCTTTCCACGCTCCGATCATCTATTGATTACTAATGAGAGGGAAATATGGGTGATTAGCAGAGACTTTTCCTTTGTTGTCCCTCCTCTTGCCTTTAAGGTGGTTCACCTTCACATTTTCATTTTAAGAAAGAACCTTGAATAGCTATTTTCTGCAAATTCCTCTCCCACCATTCTGTAACACTCTTCAATATCCGGAATAACATGCCACCTCAGCGGCAACACGTATTTCGTTTTGCAGGAAATCAAATTGTCAGATAACGTGAGACATTTTTTGTTCACTCTATTTTTGTTGAAAATTATAATGTTCTATTTTCAAAAAATTTCTTTGCATTTTTAGGGCAGAATGGGAGATCCAGGCCCTAAAGGATTAAAAGGGTTTCCGGTAAGTCATCTCCATGTAATTTGCAGTTACCAAGTGAATATATAATTAATATTAGTATTTTACACTAGCCTGTGTCTCCTTTATCTGTTAAAGTAAAACCAACTCCATAGTTAAGGAGTCTGCACTATTTCATTCGAATTTGCATTTTATTGCTGTCATCAAAACTCTGAAGTGCTCCCTATTCAACAACTACTTGAAATGCAGATGCTGGAATTATTTAGGCAAACATGGTGGCCTTTCTGAAACCAGCAGAGGGCCACATATTAACAGTGAGGTGAATAAACAGAAGATCTGCTTTGTTTGATATTGGCAAGGCTGCTCTTAAAATAGCATCATGGAATCTTTGAACTTGAGTTACCAGAGAGGTGCTGCCTTTACATCTCATGCAAAGGATCCATAATCATTTATGGTCAGCACCACACTGTTTTTAGACCACGCGCATAAGCCCTGAACTAGGATTTGAATCCAACCTGTCTCGCACAGAGATGGCAGTGCTACAATTAAGCTAAGTATGAAATGCACTTAATGGGCATTTCTGTCATTTCATTGTTATGGTTGTCACTTGAACACTGCACAATATAGATCTGCCTGGACGCAGACAACAGTAGGGGAGGCAGTGGTGTACAGGTAATGTCACTGAAGTAGCAGTCGAGAATCATAAGCAGAGATAACAAGGTGTAGAGCTGGATGAACACAGCAGGCCAAGCAGCATCAGAGGAGCAGGAAGGCTGACGTTTCGGGCCTAGACCCTTCTTCAGAATCATAAGCAGTATTCTTGGGTCATGGGTTCAAATCTCACCATGGCAGATGATGAGATTGAATATCACAAGAATCTAGAATAAAGAGTTCACCTAATGTCAAAATGTAACCACTGTCATTTGTCATAAAAACCAATCTGGTTCTCTAATGCCCTTTAGGGAAGGGAAATCTTACCTGGTCTGAACCCATAGCAATGTGGCTGACTCTTCTGGGCAGTTAGGGGAGGACAATAAATCCTGGCCTAGACAGTGATGCCTACATCCTGTGAATGAATAAAGAAAAATGTATAAATACCTAAAGTAAAGGAAGTAAGATGGCAATTGGAAAATAAATCTTTGAACACAGGCACTTATGGTTGCAGTACACTTATACTTATGTACTTGTGCTTGGCTATATTTGTTGTAGCTGTTATGTAATGATAAAATAATACACCAGTAGTCCTGTGAATTGCTAACAGTGGCATTTTACAAGCATCTTTGTTGGGATACATAATGCTTTGCTGTTATGCAAAGAACGTTGTTTAACATCCAATCATGGATGAGAGAATTGAAATTCAGTTCAAAAATCTGGAAAGCAAATAATGGTCAGTAAAACCATGAAGCTGCCAGATTGCCAATGGATGATTGCAACAGGAGGCTCTGAGGGGAGATTCAATCGAGGTGCACAAATTGTGAGGAACCAAGATAGAGTTCCTAGGAATTAGCTATTTCCCTTAGCAAAGAAGTCAACAAGAAGGGGACATAGATCTAAAAATAGTCGATAGAAAGAGCTGATGAGTAATTATTCCACCAAAGATGGTACTGGGAATCTGGAACTCCTTGCCTGAGAGGGTGATAGAGGCAACATCTCTGTGAATTTGCAAAATATTTCAAAATGCATTTGAAGTGCCGTAACCTTGAGACTATAGTCAAAGAGTTGAAAAGTGGGATTAGAAGTAGGGAGGTGATGGCCTAGCCATATTATCACTGGACTGCTGATCCAGAGACCCAGATAATGTCGTGGAAACCTGGGTTTGAATCCTGTCCCAGCAGATGGTAGAATTTGAATTCAATTGAAAACTAATCTGGAATTAAGAGTCTAATGATGTCCATGAATCCATTGCTGATTGTCGGAAAAACCCAACTATTTAACTAATGTCCTTTAGGGAAGGAAACTGCCATCCTTACCCTGTCTGGCCTACATGTGATTCCAGACCCACAGCAATGTGATTGACTCTTAACTACTCTCTGGGCAATTAGGGATGGGCAATAAATGCTGCCTTAGCCAGCAACACCCTCATCCCGTGTATAAATTTAAAAAAAGGGTGGTTCTTCTTCCGTCAGCACAGAAACCAAAGTAATGTAAAGTTTTGTATTTCTATACCAAAAGAAAGTTCTTTCCTGGTTCACTAATTCTCTTAAAGGAAGGGAATATGCTGTACAGACATGGTTTAGTCTTTTTGATTCAGATCACATACTACATGTTGACCCTTTGGTGCACCACTTTCTCAAGGCCTAGCTATATCATCATTCTTATAGGACATCTAGGGGTGGACATCTAGGAATGCCCATTTTCCAAAAATTAATTCAAAGAGGAATACCACACGCCTCACCTTCTATTTATGGGCTCTGTCTTGAGAGGCCCAGACTATACTTTAAGCAAGCGTGATGTTCTGTAACATGTCTAACCCTCATATATTACCCTCAGGGTCAACCTGGAAACCCAGGGAGAGATGGTGCTTTTGGCAAGATGGGACCCCCAGGTGACCAAGGACCACCTGGAGCAACAGGCCTCAGTGGAAGCCGCGGATATAAAGTATGTTTTAGAATAGAAAAATAATTGGTTTAATTAAAGATATTTAAAATAAATTAAATCATTCCAATAGACTGTTTGCAGTTGCATGCTTTTGCAAATGGCCTCAAACAGGAATCATCAATTTTTAAAATCTTGAATGTTGCTCTCACTGAGACTTATGTCAGGCAATATACTGTTAGTTAAACATATTTTATATATTTTTTTCTAGTAATCTACTTGATTTTCTCCATACAGTTTTTATTGTACCTCTTTTACAAAAGTGCTATCCTGTTAAATTGTACAAGATGAATAATTGTAATGAAATGCACCGACAATGAAGGGGTATCTCTGAGGTTATAATTGCTGCCTGTTTTGATCAAGCATTTTAAAAGGATTTGGTAATTGGAGCATGAATGTCATTTCCAGAGTGACATTCTGTTACATTGAACAGTATTGGACATTAACCCAGTGATTGCAGTCATGGATATAAATAATTGTATTTGAGAATCTGTGTATTTATAAAAATGAAGACTTGCATTTCAATTCATCAGGTTTTTTTTTAATGTATGGACTCTTGCTATCCTTGTTGTACATTACTGTAAAATGAGTGTAAATTGTCATTTAAAACCAGGAGCAGAATTAGTCATAAACTATCCTTAAAGTCAAAAGGTGACCCTGTAAGGAATATTTAAAAGGGAAGCATTCTAGAGCTTTTTTAATACAAAATTGGCATCTAAGATTGTTGTCTATCACCAGATGAAAAGTAAGATCTTCTTTACTCAGTAATGCGCTGTGGAGCAATACAGGTAATACAGTTGAGATTATTCCAATATCATTTTGAGTAGTACATGAGTGTCTTGGTGAGAAAAGAAATCTTCATCCCTTCAGCATGGACTGGACAACATCAGGTCACAGTGACCAATTTTTCTTTAACAACGCAATTGTTTTCTCTTTTCCTCCTCTTAAATATTTTTAAAAGTCTTCAATATTTAAGACTGTTGGAAAATGTTATTATTCTCATGACAGACCTGAATGGTGATGGACAATTGAACAACTCACTACAGGAGGATTCACAATATCCCCATCTTCAATGCGGGCAGAGCACGGCACATCAGCGCAAAAGATAAGGCTGAAGCATTCACAACAATCTTCAGCCAGAAGTGACAAGTGGATGATCCATCTCAGCCTCCTCCAATGGATCCCAGCATCACAGACACTAGTTTTAAGACAATTCAGTTCACTCCACATGATATCAAGGAACAATTGGAGGCACTGGATACTGCAAAGACTATGGTCCTTGACGATATTCTGGCAATAGTATTCAGGACTTGTGCTCCAGAACTTGCCACTACCCTAGCCAAGCTGTCCATTGGCATCAACCTGATAATGTGGAAAATTGCCCAGGCATGTTCCTGTATATAAGAAACAGGACAAATCCAACCCGGCCAATTATTGCCCCATCTGTCGATCTCAATCATCAGTAAAGTGATGGAAAGTGTCATCAGCAGCAAGCAGCACCTGCTCAGCAATAACATGCTCTGTGACGCCCAATTTGGGTTCAACCCAGGACCATTCAGCTCCTGATCTCATTACAGCCTTGGTTCAAACATGGACTAAAAGCTGAATTCCAGAGGGGCAGGGAAAGTGACAGCCCTTGACATTAAAGCCACCAAATATAGCATCAAGGAGCCCTATCAAAACTGGAATCAATGGGAATCAGAGGCAAACTCTCTGGTGGTTGGAGCCTTTCTTAGCACCTAAGAAGATGGTTGTGGTTGTTAGAGGTCAGTCATCTCAGCTCCAGGACATTTCTGCAGCAGTTCCTCAGGGTAGTGTCCTAAACCCAACCATCTTCAGCTGCTTTGTCAATGACTCTCCATCTATCATAAGGTCACAAGTGGGGATGTTTGCCTATGATTACATAATGTTCAGCACCATTCACAACTCCTCAGATACTGAAGCAATCCAAGCTCAAATGCAATAAGATCTGGACAATATCCAGGCTTGGACTGACAAGTGGCAAGTAACATTCGTGCCACACAAATACCAGGCAATGACCATGTCCAAAAAGAGACAATCTAACCACCACTCCTTTGACATTCAATAGTATTACCATCACTGAATCCCCACTATCTACATCCTGGACATTACCACTGACCAGAAACTCAACTGGACTCGCCATATAAAAACAGTGGCTACAAGAACAGGTCAGAGGCCGGGAATGCTGCAGCAACTAACTCACTTCCTGACTCCCCGAAGCCTGTCTACTATCTATGAGGCGCAAGTCAGGCGTGTGATGGAATACTGCCCACTTGCCTGGATGAGTGCAGCTCCAACAACACTCAAGAAGCTTGACACCATCGAGGACAAAGCAGCCCGTTTGAATAGCACCACATCCATAAGCATCCATGCCCTCCACCACCAATGCTCTAGCAGCAGTGTGTACTATCTACACGATGGCCTGCAGAAATTCAGCCAAGATTTTCAGACAGTACCTTCCAAACCTGCAGCCAATTCCATCCAGAAGGACAAAGGTGACAGATACATGGGAACACCACCACCTTTGAGTTCCCCTCCAAACCATCACCATCCTGACTTGGAAATATATCGCTGCCATTCCTTCACTGTCACTGAGTGAAAGTGCTTGAATTAACGGCATTGTGGGTGTACCTACAGCACGTGGACTGCTGTAATTCAAGATGGCGGCTCACCATCGCTTCTCAAGGGCAGTTAGGGACGGGCAATAAATACTGACCTGCCAGCAACACCCAACTACCACAAGAGAATAAAAAAATCACAATTGGTGAGGGATGAAACCAGAGTCAATCTTCACTCAATTTAGATTTATTCAAAATGTGAAACATTACAGGTATATACTTCTTAACTCCAGCACACCGCAATGTTAATAAGTGCCACGTGCTTAATTTTGCTTACGTGCTGAAATCTGCTCAAGTAACAACATAATCAATGCCCTCTAAATTCACACACAGTAGTTAAAGACAATTGACATAGAACTAACAAATTGTGTCCTATAATTGGCTTTTGTTACTTTCTCAGGGAAGAGAAGGCACTGTTGGACCAGAAGGACCTCTTGGACAAAAGGGGGAGAAGGTAAAACTTTCATACTGAATTGTGCAGCAGTTTCTGAAAATATGCATTTATACTTTAGCCGTGCTTTGCTTGGGTTTAAAGGACCTGCAACATTTTAGCAATTAATGTTCTTCTTGTACAATGCCAGTTGAAAATAATCCAATTTTTTTTATTGATTACATTTGATTTGGAAACATTTTTCTTCCGAATGATTTTAAATTTAGGGTGAAATGGGCCCAATCGGAGACACTGGTATAGCAGGACTGGATGGGGAGCAGGTAATTATTACTTTTTAATTGATTTTCTAATTGCAAAAGAAAGCAGGTGTGTGATAAAATAAATACTTAGTTATGAATTATGGAATGATTATGCACAAGTAAAATATACAAATGTTCAGCTTTGTATAGCACAATTGTGCTATTTATTAAAGCCAGAGGGCTACAATAGCACAATTGTGTTATTTATTAAAACCAGGGGGCAATAATGGCACATTGCAGTATGCTGGTTTCACATGTAAATACTACAAGTAATCTAGTTTATCCAGCAGTTTCCCATAAGGTAAATTCACATTCTGGAATGAAGCAGTCTCTTTGCAGAAACAGAGAGTCCCTCAAAAGAGTCAAATCAAAAGGGAATGATGAATCCTCCCACTGTTTGTGGCTACTACCAAGGGATCTGCTCCATAGATTGTGAATGATTTCCATGACTAACTATGTGGCTTATCCTGCAATGGGGCCCCAGACTTTTCACAAGTGACTGTCCACTTTCCTCCCTATGTATCATGACAGTGCCCTCACACCTTTCTGGTTTCCCTAATATCACTCATTATGTGAGGAGACAATATGATAGTGGTAAGTCACAGGGCTAGTAATCTAGATGCGAATAATAATGTTCCGACGATATTGGTTCAAAATTCAACATGTCACCTGTTAAAATGTAAATTCAACTCGTAAAATCTGGAATTAAAAGTCAGTCTCAGCACTATCATTGGTTGTCTGCCATCTGGAGTAGCAATTTAGGTGTAATGAAGCATGAGGTGAAATCAGTTTGTGTGGAAATAAGGAATAGCAAGGGGAAAGAAATCATGGATGGAAGTTGTCAATAAGCCCCCAAAGACTCGCCTCACTGTAGGACAAAGAATAGATCAGGAAATAAGGATGGAAGTGTGAGAGAAGAGCATGACCATTGTCATGGATGATCTTAATCTGCATTTTGACTGGAAAGATCAGATGTCCAAGGACAACATGGAAGACAAATTTGTAGAGTACATAGGGATTGATTCTTAGAGCAGCACAGTACACGACCTAACTGGGAACAGGCTTTTTTAGATCTAGGAATGTGTAATGAGCTGGAACTAATAAGAGATCCCGTAGTTAAGAGTCCTTAACGGATTAGTGATCACAACATAGTAGAATTTCAGTCTGAGGGAGAACAACTCAGGTCTCACAACTTAAATAAGGGTAATTACAGAGCTATGAAGAAAGATTTATCCAAAGCCAGCTGGAAAAATAGACTAAAGGAAGGTCATTAGATGAGCAGTAGCAGAAAATTAAGCAGATATTTCATAATGCACAGCAAAAATTCTAGTCAAAAAGGACTGAATGAGAAGAGTGAGCCATCCATGGTTAACAAAGATAACCAAGGAGAGTATCTGGAAGGGGAAATATACAGTATAGTGACACTATAGCCCAGACATGCTTTAACTGTCCTTAACCATATATTCAAAGAGAAGCCTGACTAATTTATATCATAAATTTTGAACTTACTTTTATCATTAATTTGTTTTTTCACAACCTACTTAATATGTTTGGGGCTACTGCATGTTCTACATTGGTAAGAGAACATGGCAAGAAGCATTCACTGCCTTAGAGCGTTAAGAGGCTAGAGTAAAAAGTTGACAGATAGCAAATAGAGAAAGAGAAGGTGAAGAGGCTATAGCAAGGAGACAAGTTAACAGTGAATAGAGTCATTGAACTGTACAATATAGGAACAGACCCTTCGGTCCAACTCATCCATGCAGACCAGATATCCTAAATTAATCGAGTCCCATTTGCTAGCATTCGGCCCATATCCCTCCAAACCCTTCCTATTCACATACCCATCCAGATGCCTTTTAAATGTTGTACTTGTATGACAGAACGTCAGCCCACAGGTAAGAGATGAAGGACTAATGGCTTGTAGGTGATTCCCCCATTCCCCACAACGCCAGAATAACTACCCCGCAACCATAATGCTTTGCGGGTAGCCTGAACAAGCTGATGGTGGGACCTTCTCTTGTCAGTGGGTGGGGATTTTATCACTGGGATCTAAGCTGCTGGAAGTATGAACAAACATTGAGGAAATAGGTGTAAGTGTCAATATAGATTTTGATTCTGAGAATTTTGAGAGCTGCTGAAAATGTACAAAAAGATAAGTACACATCATATCGTAAAAATTGGAAGTTCCATAAATCTGGGGTCAAGTCAAGTAAATTAAAACAAATATACAGTGAAAAGAATATTTTTGTCAAATAATGTTTTTTACGTATAATGATTTTTTATTAATTTAGGTATATCTTTCATATTTGTTGAAAGATATATTTGTGGGATTTAAGTAGTTAATTAAAACAATTGCATATAAGAATATAATTAAAGAAATTGTGGAATTAAATCTCTTGGATATTCAATCCAACTATTCAGGGCAAATAGCTCAGTGCATTACTTCATAAGAATGTTTTCTTGATCTTAGTTTTAAATCTCACTTTTAACTTTCATTGCTTTATTTCCCAGACGAAAGGCAGGGAGCTTAGCTCGTAAATTATTATTTGCCCCTAGCTTAATTAATCATACATAGCATCTCAAACTCCCTCCTTCGTTAGATATAAGGTGGTGAGATAAGGTGAAAACTGTCAGTGTGTAATCATAAAATATACTTCTTTTGCACGTAAATTTAAATAGCTTGATAGCAAGACCAAATGATACATTTTGGCCTCGGAATGCAATATGTGGTGAAAAGATAGTGCAGAAGAACCTGTGATGAACCCTGTTAGTAAGAAAACCCACTGTGCCACCAAGTGGAGATTTTCAAACCTGGAGGAGACATCACAGGCAAAGCATTTCTCAATATGCAGCCTGGAACTTGAATCATTTTCAGATTCTGTTTTGAGTTTCTAATATGGCACATACGTTCACAGAAGTTATTATAGCATATTGTCATTGTTTCTCTGTAACAGGGTGCACTTGGACGTGCAGGTGAAGGAGGCCCTGCTGGAAGGAAGGGAGAACAGGTCAGGATTTTGAATGTATAATTGTTGAGCATAATTTCTCTGCTTCATTGACAATTCTGAATATTATTTTCACATCTCCAAACCTTTCCCTTGGATAATAACGTGAAAAGAAGAGAGTTTTTGAAGGCCACAATGTGAATGAATACTACTTCCATGGCTGCCATCATCAGTGTAGAATGGTGAGATATATCTAGCTCCCACACCGATCGGATATGGGTATTCCTCATTGGATGTCACCCAAAATTCAGAGCCGGAGCTCTCATGTTCATTTACCAGGACAGTCTCAAGCAGGTTTCAAAAGCCCTGCACCTTCTGACTCCTATTTGGAAATGCTACCTCTCAACCAATAACTTACTCCTGAAAATTATGGCTATGTAATCTGGAGATTGAAGCTTTATTTTTGTTTTTTTTGATATTGCCAGCACGATTATCGCATTGTTTTTCCAGTAGTCAATCAAGATCGAGGTGACTATGTGGGAATTTTCATGGAATGTTTTCCCCTTTCTTAGTTTTTCCATAGACATAATGTAAATCTATAGTTACATGTTAATGAGAATCAGTACTTCACATCAGAAGGGTGCACTGGCCACTTAGTTCACTCCAGTTCCTAAGCACAGTCAACCTTTTCATTCTCTTTTACTATGCAGCTAATGCCATGCAAAAAGGCTAATTTATTATTGCCGTGATTTAATAGCATTAATCATTGATTGTTGATCACGACTTTATGCTGTTAACATTCTCTGATAACCTCTCTACCACATGTATTTCTTAATATTTTGATCAATATCAAGGCTCATTGTTGCTTTCAAAATAAAACAATCCTGGTCTGAATGCTGACTATTTAGTAGGCTTTGCAGAATGTGTCTCCTTTAGACAGAAATCTTTATATATATCCTTACTCAATCTGTTCAGAAGTGTTATGCTCTGGAATGGGCAGGACTTGAACCTAAAGATACTCTGCCTCAGTGAAGCTGAGATCAGACACCATCTTTGCAGGTCTGGCAGCATCAGTGGAGAGAAAACAGAGTTAATGTTTTAGATCCAGTGATCCTTCTTCAGAACTGACAGTAGCTTGGGAAAAGGTGGTATATATATGCTGAAGACAGGGCATGGGGAGAGAGGAAAGGAGTATGAGATTTGATTTGATTTATTATTGTCACATGCACTGAGAAAAAGTGAGAAGTATTGTTTTGCATGCTATCCAGGCAAATCATACCTTACGTAAGTACACCAGGATAATAGAACAGACTGCTGAACATATTGTTACAGCTACAGAGAAGGTGCAGAGAAAAATCAACTTTAATACATGAGAAGTCAGTCCAAAGGTCTGATAGCAGCAGGGGAGAGAAAACAGCAAATAGGCAGCCAAGGAGATGGATAATGGTGAACCAGGGAGAAAGAAAAGCTGCTAAAAGGGACCATTAGGAGATGAAAGTGTATTGGCTGTGATGAAAGCAGCCTGTGTCATTGACAGGGCCAGGGGTGTGGGGCTGGGTAAAGGATTTGGAAGAAGGTGTTGAGGTCCTAAAATGATCAAACTCAACATTGAGTCCTGAAGGCTGCAGGGTCCTCAAGTGGAAAATGGGATGCAGTTCTTCCAGCTTTGATGGCCCCTTACAGCAGGCCCAAGACAGAAATGTTGTCATGAGAACACAATGGTGAGTTGAAGTAGTAAGCAACCAGAAGCCCAGGGTCATTTTTGCAAGCAGAATGTAAGTGTCGCCCAGTCTGCATTTTGTCTCCCCAGTGTAGAGGAAACCACATTGTGAGCAGTAACGCTGCTTTCATCATTGTCAACCCATTTTCACCAACAATAGTCCATATTATCAGCTTTCCTTTCTCCCTGATTCACCATCATCCATCCTTTTGTCTGCGTTACTGATCTTCTCTTTCTCTGGGCTCCATCTCCAACTATCGCATACTCCTTTCCTCTCTTCCTCACCCATTGTCTTAACCATCTTTCCCTAGCTACTATCAGTTCCCAAGAAGTGTTACTGGAATGTTAACTCTGCTTTCTCTTCACAGATGCTGCACGACCTGCTGAGTTTCTCCAACAAGGCTGCTTCATGTCTCCAGCTCCCGCAGTTCTTTGGTTATTTTTTCAGACACCATCTTGTTTTTCCTGTCTGAGCACTTCTGAAGTAAACGGCCCAGATTCTCTAACTTGCTGATCCCTGGAAATTGTGTGGTGGCGAATAGCCAGAAAGTCTTTCCAAAACACTGCACAAGGCTGAATCTGTCCAAAACATGTGCAAATTGCAAAAAAAAAATAACCTCATACAGAATCTGCTGTGTTTAAATTCTACTATTTTATTTGTATGTCTATTGCTTTTTGGTTTATCATAAACATATTACATGAACAAAAAAACAAAGGACAGCGGATGGTGGAGAAAAATGCTAGTTTCGGAAGAAAGGTCACAAAACATTGACTCTACTTTCTGTCCGCAGATGTTGCCAGAGTTTCTCCAACTATTTCTGTCTTTTTCACTTGAACCTTATTTGGTTTGCCTTGAAAGGGTGCCCCAGGAAGCCCCGGGATACTTGGCCCAGAAGGAATTAAAGGAGAAGCAGGAGCTGAGGGATTACCAGGGCCTCCAGGAGAGAGAGGAGAATCTGGAACAATGGTAATAAATGTTTGATATGGCTTCGTGTGCTGCCATCATACATAATAATAACAGCATAGGAAAAGGGCCAACAATCTCTGTTTCTTGGAAGATGAATCAACTATTACCTGCCTCTTAAGGTTGATGTTCTTTATCCAAATGATATTGAATTGGTTTTTGAACAGGTTTTGATTCTACTCACTTAAGTGATGTTCCCCAGTCTTTATAAATCCTTTTAGAAGCATTCAGATTTTTAACAAATGTTTTAGAGCTCTGCCTTCAGTGGGGGGGGGAAAAAAATAGATCAGACAGAGTGTCATGTAAACTGCCAATTTGCTATCATTTACTTTGAACGAAACAAGGTAATTTTCATCCTCATACTTATTCGAGGTCTTTATCAAACTACCGCCCTCTTGACAGCTGGATCCTTATGCTATCAATAGTTGAGGTAGTGTCAGGTTGGTGTACTAAAAACAGGAATGGTTGTCTTAGAATATGTTCACAAGTGAATAATTTGACATCCAAGGAAGTTGTATTTCAAATCCACCACAACCCTGGTGATAGCAGCAAAAAGGGCAGATTATAGCCCAAACCTAAAAGTCTTTTCTAACTTCAGGGATTCCTTGAAGATTTTCAATTTCAAACAGAAACAGGATTGGTAGCTGGTAGTGTAAATGCCTTGAGAACCCAAAACCCAGAGAGTTGCCCACTATGAGTGCACAAGCGAGGAATCTCCACTCTTGCCCCTGACTCTCCTATGATCAGCACCTAACATTGCTGGTGGGTCCTAACATAATCGCTGTGATGTCAAACCTGTGGATTTTCAGAGCCCCCACTTGATTTTGGTATTTCTTGTGAGCTCAGGACCCATATAAAACCTATCTCGACCAATACCAACAGCCATGGGTTAAGTCAAATTGAAATGGCTGGATTAGTTATTGACACAAGTCAGACTGATATTTCTCAGTGTTTGTCAGAATTCTGAGGCATTTTGTTTTTTGATATTTTGGAGCTTCACGTCAAGTTAAAGCTATTTTTCACTGAACCTAGATAATCCGATCTTGTTAAATGCATCATAACTGTGTTGAAATTTTTAAATATGAAATTAAAGTTTGAAAATTTCAGATGAACAACTGAGTCACCTGTAAAGGAAGAACTGGGTACTTTATTTCTTGCTTTGTGTGTGACAGGGGGAGATAGGTCCTGAAGGTGACCCTGGAGACCTGGGGCCAAAAGGAGAAAAGGTAAAATATTTGTCTTTTCATTGTCTATCATGTAGCATGTAAACTAAATCAAAGCAAGTCCAAAATATCAACTCTTTAGACTTCTATTGCCCAGTTCTTTAGGGTAAGTTGCAACACAGGATTTTTCTACTTTAATGGGGTGATGCTAGTGTTTTTTTGATCAAAAAGCCTGTTGAAAATATTAGGATCAGTCAGACAAGGCACAATTAAGAATACGAGGAAAGATGCCGTAAAAACATACAACAAATAAATATTTTCTGAAGAAGGGTCTAGGCCTGAAACATCACCCTTCCTGCTCCTCTGATGCTGCTTGGCCTGCTGTGATCATCCAGCTCCAGACCTTGTTACAACAAATAAATATGCAATGCCAAGATTTGTTTTTTTGCAAGGAAGGAAAGAGGTGTAATGATGAGAAGTTTGACTGTTTAGTGTGCCTGAAAGAAATCAGCACAGCTATGTGTCTTAACTTAAAAATAGCTTGGATTTGCTCAAAAAGAAATCTGCTTTTATTCGTGCCACGTAATTCAGTCTTATTGCACAGAATCTTCTGTTCTCACTGGCGTTGAGCTTGCGGGTGGGGCGTCAAGGGGATGTGACTAGGTGGAATGGAGGGGTACCTGAACCTCACTGTCTTCCTGCCTTCATCAGCGTTAAGTCCTGGACAGGAAGACTCATGGTCAAACGTCTTGCCCCTAAGCGGCCAGTTAATGACCGATGGAAGTCCCAGACAGAGGCAAAGAGACAATACGAGCAATGCCAGAGGGGATTTAAGACAGTGTTTCTTTACACCCAGAGGGTGGTGGGTATATGGAATTTACTCCCGGAGAGGTATGAAAAATAATAACATTTAAGAAGTCTTTAAACAAACACCTGAAACACCGTGACACACAATGCTATCAGACAAGTGCTGGAGAAAGGTACCAGAGTGAATAGGTGCTCAATGAGCAACATGGACACATTGGGCCAATGAGCTTCTCTCTTTGCAGTAAAACCTTCAGATTCATTGACGTTACGACAACAGTGTCACCCTTATCAGCAGGTTTGATAACAAAGTCAGGATGAGACCAGAAAGAAAAGAGTGCAGCAAGATCAGAGGGAGACCGGTCGGAGTGGGTGAGAGGAGCAAAGAAATTAAGGTGGCTAATGTAATAATAACAGTTCTTAAGAAGAAATCAAGTGCAAAGTAAGAGGCCAGAGGGAGGAGATGTATGGAGATGGGTGGATGGGACCGTGGAGGAGAGGAAAGGTCTCCTGTCCAATGAAGTGGGCATGGAGGCGAAGGCAATGGAAGAACAACTTCATGTTATGCACAATATTCATTGATAAAGCCAGGAACGAAGGGATAAAACAATGCCCTTTGCTAAGCACAGATCATTCAGTATCAGAGAGGGGAAGGTCAGAGGTATAGTGAATAAATGACAAGAAGTGAAATTAAAAGAAGAAATGGAAACCGGGCTGGGAGGGAAGAAGAATCCAGTTAGACACTGGTATTTGTTATTGGACCCTACGTTCCTTAACACAAGAAAGCAAGAGGAAAGGTTTCTTATTAAGTTATTGGATGAGGCAAAGGTTGAAAAGAAGCTGGAGACCAGGACAGTTTTGAGACAGCATGACATGGTACTGATGCAGAGGGAGAAATAAGAGAGTTTGCATGTGGTGGACTATAGCACTGAGTGTGGACCTCTGGATGTGACAGGACCAGCTGTCTGGGGGGCATTGTGTGTAGAGAAATAATTGTAACCTTGGGTGAATTTGAAACATGAAGGAGGGAACTTCAGTTGGAATTTGCTTGGAGTAAGGGAGAGCTGGAGACAGTCACTGGGAAAGGAGATGTGTCTGTGAAAGTGAGTTCTGGCAAACACTTTATCAAACACTGAGAGAGAAATAGAAAGCAATGAAGGTCAACAAGCTGAAAGATTAAAACGTAATCCCATCAAGGAGAAAATGAAAACCACTTGTCAGCTATTCAGTATACTCCCCTGACCTCCTTCTGCCTGGTACAACGTTCCAACAAAACCCAAGACAAGCTATAGGATCAACACCTCATTTTCCATTTAAACACACTTTACAGCCTTCAAGACTCAACAGTAAGTTCAACAACACTGGGGCATGAACACCGTCTTCCATTATGATTACCACCCTCATCTCCTGGACTTATCACATCTTGTGTTATGTTGGAACAAAATCAAAGGTTGCTGGAAAAGTTCAGCAGGTCTGACAGCATCCGTGAAGAAAAAGTAAGAGTTAACATTTCGGGTACGGTGACCCTTCCTCAGAACTGATGGTAGCTGGGAAACGCCAGTTTATATGCAGAAAATAGGGAGGGGGTTGGGTAGGGAATGAACAATAGGATAGAGCCTAAAGAGAGAGTTGGACAGACAAAGGGGTTGATAACGATCCAGCTTGGGGGTGGTGAATAGTTGTTAATGGGGACTGTTAGTGACTAACAATAGGGGGTGTGTAATGGCAGGATATGCGATAACAAAGCCTGGTGTGTGGGGTAGGGGGCTACGACATGGGAGAGGTCAGGCCCTAAAATTATTGAACTCGATATTGAGTCCGGAGGGCTGCAGGGTCTCCAAGTGGAAAATGAAGTGTTGAAAATGAGCTTGCACTGAGTTTTGCTGGAATACTGCAGCAAGCCAGAGACAGAGATGTTGGCCAGGGAGCAGGGTGGTGTGCTAAAGTGGCAGGCAACAGGTAGCTCAGGGTCTTTTTTGCAAATGTTCTGTGAAGTGGTTACCCAGTCTACGCTTTGTTTCCTCATTGTAGAGGAGACTACACTGTGAGCAGCGAATGCAGTAGACTAGATTCTGGGAAGTGCAGGTGAAGCGTTGCTTCACCTGGAAAGTATGTTTGGGCCCTTGGATACTGTGCAATGTTGGCTTTGCTTTCAGTGGAGCTGACCTATTTTCTCCTGTTCAAACCTATTATTCACATCTATTTTGCAAAACAGCTGTTCTTTTACCACAAATAGCAATCTCTTTGTCTTTTTCTCGGGGCACTCTCACCACCTCGACTGCTTGCTCCTCTCCCCCTCTGTTGACAGCATTAAAAATGCCATTTACCAGCCCTTTTCCAGTTCTGAAGCTCATCATCATCATTTGTGGTCCCTCGCAGAAGAGGATGACTCTCTTCCACTCTCAGCGTGAGTTCACAGGTGACTGTACAGACTGGTATGGCTACCACAGGCTCAGTTACACTTGGGGTAGGTGGTGGTCACAGGAAGGATTGGGCGGGGTGCTGGTGTGGCACCGAGCTCCTTACACTAATTTAGACTGGCTTCCACATTTTCCCAATGGCAAGCCTTGAGGTACTCGATACCTTCCTGGATACTCCCCCTCCACTTTGGCCACTAATTTCCAGGTGTCTGAGAATGCTGCACTTCGCCAGTGAAGCCTTGAGGGTATCACTGAAGCGCTTCATCTGTCCACCTGGGGCTCGCCTGCTGTTTTGGAGCTGGGAGTCTAAAACAGATCAGGCTCGAAACATTAACTCTGTTTTGTTCACCACAGATTCTGTCAGACCTGAGTTTCTCTAGCATTCTCTGTTTTTATTTCAGATGTTCATCATCCACAGTATTTTGCTTTGTTAACAATATGAAGGCAATAGGAGCTGTGTTCGCTGCCCCAGAACCTTAACATGAATGTAATGAACACAGATGAATTTTCTAATGGGTGTGATTCTGAAGCATAACCAAACTGGTACTCGAAACACCACATGTCCAGGTGTCAGAGAGAAGCCTGGAAAAGGATGCCAATCACAAAAATAATGATGTCCTCGTTACTTGTACTAATTTGATAACTGCACAAAATAAATTTTACAGTGGTGCGCGATCAATATGAGAATTTGTATTCTGTATTCAAGCATTTCTACTTTGGATGTTGAGTTTGGAAAATTAACACATAATTTAGAAACAAAAACAAATTTTATCAAAAAATAAAATGATCTTCTCCAAATATACTGTAAGGAAGGCCTCTGTGCTGCGCATTATTGACATCCAGTTGTGTGTCTTATATTTTCAGGGTGTTATCGGCCAACAGGGCCCTCCCGGTCCATTTGGCCCTATTGGAATAACAGGAGACACAGGTAGCCGAGGGCAGAAAGGGGAAAAGGGAGAGCCCAGTTTAATGGTGAGAAACCTTCTACTGTTACAGTTTGATAAAAAAGCATCCTGGGTCTTGATCTACTTGGACCTTTCACTGAACAATTTAATGGATTTTTTTTTCATGTGCATGATCCAAAGGCATTACATCTTAACATAAAAATTAGCATTCATCCTTTTTTCCCAGATTAGCTAGTTCAGAAGTCAATTTTTTTTCTTGACTTGTCTTATTCTTTCTTCCTGAACGATTATGCAGTGAGTTTTTTTTAAATGACATTGAACAAATCTAACAGCAAAGCTCCCCATTATTTCTTGCACTTGCTGAAGTCTGACTCATAAATTACTGCCCCTGACACACCTCAAGGTAATAATGTTCTCAACGTATTGCTGTTTAACAGGGTCCTGTAGGTCTGATTGGCATTACAGGCCTGGTAGGACATCGTGGACAACCTGTGAGTAAAGAACAGAACCTCATTTATATCAATCACACAAGTTAAGATGGAGAATGTATATTGTAAATGTTGTCATCCATTTATTTCTGTCGGTACAAGAATCAAAGTGATGTTTCTCAAATAGGCTTTCACTTTCCTTTTTCTTCAGGGTGATGTGGGACCGATTGGACCACATGGAAAAGTTGGCCCCAAAGGAAAGAAGGTATCCATCAAATATTCCTCAACTACTTACAGCCATTTTAAATCACTTATTTTCAATATTGTACTCAATGTTTCAAATACCTGAACAATTAGTGTGATCATCAACAGCTTACATTAATTTAGAGTGATTAATGTGCCAATCCCATTAGAATGATCCTTACATTCTGCTCTCAGTCGCTTGTACTTTTAGCTTTGAAAATAATTTGCAAAACAGTTATTACATAAAGATAGTACTCATCAGAGAAGATTGAAGGATGCAGTGATTACAATAATGCAAATGTCAATACTGTGGAAATCTGCATTAAGAACAAATAAAGGCAGAGGAAACTCAGCAGGTCACCCAGCATCTGTCAAGGATGGGTTGAGAATAAGGCAAGGGAAAAAAATACAAAAACAAGAATTGCTGGAGAAACTTGGCAGGTCTGGCAGCATCTGAGGAGAGAAAGCAGAGTCAACATTTCAAGTCTAGTGACCCTTCTTCAGAACTGATGGAAGAGAAACATAGATGGAGTAGTGTGAAATAATAGAATGATTGGGAGACAGCAAAGTGGAATAGTCTAGGGGTATAGGCTGGAGTGATGCAAGTGGAAGGACAAGAATTAGTGACATGTGGACTCAGAGAATATTTGCATGGGGAGAGAAAGAAAGATTCTTAGACCGTGTTATAGGCCCTTGTATGTCAACAGTGACATCTAAGATTCATAATCAAAGAAAACATACTTCATAGAGACCATGACTTCGTGGGTAAAATTGAACTAAATAAGGGGAATACCCTGAAAATTTCAAAGGACTGGTGGTAAGGTACTCCAGCACCTGGAGTGTATCAACTGATCAACCAAAATCTGCAGGTAGAATGTGAGCAAGACAATTGTTGAGGAATTTGAACTGCTTGCAGATTAAGGGGCTGTGTGGATATGGAAAGTGTTTGTGAGTAGTTAGTATGTCCCATTTTATGGTATCAGAGGATAATGTACCAACAGCAACAAGAAGCTGCAAACACACAAACAGAATATTGATTATATGGTGAATAAGCAAGCAGAGAGCTGGACTGCACTGTACTTGGGACCCTCAGAAGAGTTAACTTCAGAGATGTGTAATTATTTTCATGGGAGATGAAGTGAATAGTCAGCTTTGCACAAGGGAGTACATCAGTGTCTGATACAGCGTTGATAACAGTGGTGCAAATACCATGGCTTCAAAAAACTTATAACTTACATTACAGGGCTGTCTGCCATAACAAGTTGATTAGAAATATCTATAACATACTTTGTTACAATTACTGAAAAGCTTTGAGGTAAGTTTCAGTACCATTGACTTAAGTCAACCTGTAAAGGATGGCACTGTAGTATCTCATCACAACTCCTTTAACAGCACCATCCTGCATGACCTCTAACTACAAGAATGAAAAATCCAGCAAATATATGGGAGCACCACCACCTGTAAGAAGGTATTCAAGAAGACAGCACACTATCATCATCTCCAAGGCAACTAGGGACAGATAATCAATGCTAGCCAAGTCAGCAATGCCCACATCCCATGAACTAATATAATAATGGAAAAGAAAGGGCTTTCAGATGCATTTTAAATGGAAACTGGAGAGCATTTCATGAAAATAATTACAGCTTTAAGCCAGGCCTTCTCAATTATTGACAGAAACAGGTTTTGAGATGTTAGGACATTCTGAGGAAGGGTCGCTGGACCCAAAATGTTAACTCTGATTTCTCTCCCTGATTCTGCCAGATCTGCTGAGCTTCTCCAGCAATTTCTGGTTTTTTTTCCTCTTTTGACATCTCACCTCCGTGATCACTTTTTCTGTGTGGGTTGCCAGTTTTGCTGACTGTGACGGCTATGAGTGACAGACCTGTCCCTGGAAATAGCTGTCATAGTGCCACTTCCATTTCCAACTGGTGCTGTGTCAGCACTCTGGATTCAACACTAACAGTTCAATAACCGTTAAAGATTTTGATAAATCACTGACCTCATGCAGCAGCCTACCTTCACCAGTGATGGTATCTCTCAGCTAAAATAATATCCAAATCTGTGTACTTTTATTTCCACTTATTCATTTTTTTTTTGCCAGGGTGAATCTGGACCTGTGGGAAAGCCTGGACCAGTGGGTGATATTGGACTTGAGGTTGGAAAGAACAGACACGTTTTGTAACTAAAATCATTGGTTTGCTCCAAAACCCTAGTTTACAAAAATGTTCAGCAACTCATTCATTTATTTTTCAAGGGAGTGTTTTCACTTTATTTTCTCAAATGAAATAATTACAAATTACTCGTGAACTACTTTGTGAAAATTGCACCATGTGGAAGGTCCCTATCCTTTGAGTGCAGGCCTGGAATGTCTCAGGTTAGGAGCTGGTAAGATGAGTCATAATTTCAGTAAAGAGAAGATGATGCTGGACAGCATGATTTCAGATGCTAAACTCACTTTGAAAGATTATTGCAGAACTCTGTGCTGGTTTAAAGAGGTTGGAAATAATTAGCCTTTTGCTCCTCTGTACAAAAACGGATTTAGCAACCCAGCTTCTCCTCTTGCCTGACTTCCATTTTTGTTCTTCCACTTTGTTGAAATTAAGATTCATTCCAGTTATTGAATGCAATTACCCCTTCTCTTCGTAAATTTGGACCTGCAGTCGAAAGTCTTTTAAAGCACAGGCTTTACATCATCAAAACACAATGTTTTTAATTTTTATGGACCTTTACCTCCGGTTGATTTCTTGCACTTTAACTGACTCTTCGACGAGATTTGCCGATTTTTAAGAAAGTCTTTCCAAAGTGCAGAGCACAGCATGAAGGATGTTTCTCTTCATTTGTCTCCCATTCTTATACAATGCAGAATTTTCATGGGAAATCAAGATTTCCACCAGCAGCCAGAAAGAGCTAATCCTCAAATTTCAAGAAGCAACTGGAGATTGATGAAGTCTGTTGCTTCATCTCATTGTTTGCCAGCTTTTCATTGAAAGGGCTTTTCCCTACGCTACTTAAAAAAAAGACTCTTCAGAAAATCCATAAACTGCCAAGGCTGAGCTACAGCAGCAAGGTGCACTGTTTCAGTTTAGTCTCAGCTTAGCTTGTGGTTGGGGGAGACAGCAGCAGAAAAAAAATGTCAATGTTACGGTTTGAAATGAGTCATTTTGTCTTGATGTTGATTTGTGGATTCGGGGCTATGAGAGTTTGAGAGAAGTAATAACTGACCTGTGCGATAACCTGTCACTTTGGCTGAAAATGAAATGTCATTTGTCTTCAACTTGGAGACAGCCCCTGATCCAGCTGTTTTAAGGAGAAAGTATGATGGAGTAATCTTCAAAGATTTTCTCTTCCTGTGTATGTGGTCACACTTCCATGATGTGATTTGTTTAATGTTTGCTTCATAATTTATGAGGTGAAGTTATTTTTCAAAGCAAGCAAAACAGATGGATAGTTTAAACTGTGTCATGATTCTAAATTCTTTCTTTTTAAATCAAAATATTAGGGATTACCTGGCGAGAAAGGAGAAGTTGGTGATCATGGCAACCCTGGACCCATTGTAAGTATCCCTACTGTGCCACTCAGGCCATCAAGTCTGTACTAATCCTCTGAAGAACGTTGCTTCTAGGGCCAGGCCCCACCTGATCCCTGTAACCCTGCATTTCCCATGGTTAATCCACTGAGCTTGCACATCCCTGGACACTATGGGCGGTTTAGCATGGCCAATCCACCTAACTTGCACATCTTTGGACTGTGGGAGGAAACTGGAGTACCCAGTGGAAAGCCATGCGACAGAAGAATTTGCAAACTCCACACAGACAGTCACCTGAGGCTGGAATTGAACCTGGGCCTCTGGCACAGCAAGGCAACAGTGCTAACTACAGTGCCACCCCTGATAATTTGTTATTTTTAAGGAAGTGTAAAAGCAACTAAACATGAGAGTATGGTGGCAACAGGTTCAATTGAGCATTCAAAAGGGAATTAGATTGTTATCTGAAAAGATACATGGTTAAAGGGTAAAAGCAAGAGACTGACACTGACCAAATTGCTCATTCGCAAAGCTATTGCAGACACAATGGGCTGAATGGCCTCCTGTGACAACTTTGTGATTCTGTGACAAAGAGTTGCCAAAGAAGGACCAGTACTAGGCCCACTCTGTGTGAATAAACACTTTGGAAACAGTTTTACTTATGCAGAGGTGTCATTTAATGGCTCGGAACATTTGAGGTGGACGATGGTTCAACAGTGTACACCAGACAGTTTGCTATTCCCAACCTTGGAATTGAAAATTGCCACCTAGCCGTGCCCCCAACAGTTAACAAGCTCCTCCAGACGTTTAACAGCGGAAGTGAGCGAGTTTTCGACTCACACATTGTAAGTAGCAGTGGGACAGACAACTAACATGCCAGTCTAGGGCATTATTTTCAAATCAGGCTCATGCCTGACTTCGCCCTATGGAAAATTGAAACTCCAGCCCATGGACCTAACTATTGTGTTAGCCTGGAATTAGTTGTTAAAATGTAAATCTTACACACTTGTGTTGAAATTGCAAGTGACAAAATGCTATCAGAAATGCTTTATGAATGTTGTGCTAATATATCAGTGGAGGGTGCTTACATTCCTTCAAATTCTTGCAAACTTGTTGACTACAGCTATCTGTTACAGGGTCCACCAGGTCCTATGGGAACCAAAGGTTTACCAGGACCCAGAGGTGAAATTGGATTTCAGGGAATGAAGGGTGAAGTAGGTCTTGAGGGAGAACCAGGTCTCATGGTAAGTTGCTTGTTCTGTGACGGGTCAGAATGGAAAATATAATTAGCATTAATGGAAAATATCAGACTGGTGGTCTTTTTACTTAACATGCTGTTAGAGCATTTTAGATTGGTTAAGCAAGCATGTTTCTGGAGCACAATTCCATTCTTCTGCTGTTTAATTCGATGCTGTAGATTTGAGTATCTCTTAAACCAGGAAAATGCCAATATCTTTGCACTGACTATTTCAATGTCCCTGGGTTGTTGATTCTTTGAATATTTACTTTACACATTTGATGCAAAAAATTCAACTGTCAATTTTTTTTTAATTGTAATTCTATGCCTGTAAGTAAAAATAAAACATGTATAGTTAAAGTGTAAGTGCATTATTTCTGCTGGTCCGATAATATCTTTCCCAGCATTCTTGCATTTTCTCTCTTATATTTCTTTGTCTGAGTTTGATTGTTTGTAGGCTTATTTATTTCTCTGTTTAATATTATGAACACTGCTTTTGTCTTCATGGCTAGCCATTCAATTCGGAGATGATGTATTTTTCTTGAATATTGACCTTTGGCTGAATGAATCACACTATGAATGATTTGCAGAGGAAGGCCATTTGGCACAGCTATCTAAAGCTGGCTGTTTCATTCTTTGGAGGCCTATGGTTCGGAAAATTTGCCTTAATCTCTTGCATAGTTGCTTTTCTCTTTCAGCATCAGTTCCAACTGCACAGCAACTGGAAAATAAGAGGAGAATTTTATTTGTCTGATTTGTCAGTACAGAGGAGCCCCAGAAACACACGGGAAATTGGATTTAAAAGCCAAAAGAACAGAGCATGCTGTAAATCAGAGACAAAAATGGAATTTGCTGGAAAAGCTCAGCAGGTCTGGTAGCATCTGTGGAGAGAAATCAGAGTTATCGTTTTGGGTCGAGAGACCCTTCCTCAGAACTGGGAAATTGGAATTGGTGGCTTTCGTTCACTTTGTGAAGTTTTAACGTCATATCCCGTGTGTGATGTCAGTGGCATGCTCATTGTTTGGGAGCAAGTGAAAGATTTGGCTTCTGGTTGGGTGGGGATAACAGGGGAAGAGGCTGCTGGACCAGATGAATCTAACCCTTGACCTGAGGTAGCAACCTATGGTCCTCTCAGTTTATGATGACTTTCATCAGCATAACCTTTTATCTCCTTTCTCCATCACATGTTTATTTCATTTCCCCTGAAATAATAATATTAACTTAGTTCCAATAATTCAGGTCCTGCCATGACAAAATGTGTCTTTTCAGGGACCAGATGGACTGGTTGGTGAAACAGGCCCAGTTGGGAAACCAGGAATAGAGGTTGGTAACAATGTTGAGACTCTTGGCCTATGCGTGATCAAATGGAGTGAATAAAATGATGTCTCCTCATGAGTTAAATGCTTTTACATTTTATTTTGCAATTCTTTTCCTCCCTTTATTGTGAACTTATGTTGGAAACTTTAATATTAGGGTCCTCTTGGAGAACAAGGACCACAAGGTGGAGTTGGCCAACCAGGCAGAATGGTAAATATTATTATTTGAAAAGATAAAGCAGAAAGACATGTGACCACTGCTCTATGATAGCTTAAGTAGTTCATGTGAAATATTTGCATTTCTAGGGTACAAAAGGTCAACGAGGACCTGAAGGCAGAATGGGGGTCAAAGGAGAAAAGGTGAAGTAAGCGCAGGAACAATTGAACTATTGAGTACCTGAAAATGAAGACCTTCCATTTTAGCACAATGTCTGAGGCAGTATTATCTTCTCCCTGCTCTTTCATGTACCAGTGAATTAGGGAAGGAATGCGCAGATTTAAAAGTATTGGTGCTGGTTCAGTTTCATATTTTTTGCAATGTATTCTTTAATCACAAATCTCATGGAAGACTGCGCTTTCTGTAATCTTCATAATTTATAGAATTTTCACAAGATATCTCTCACCTGTGGGATAACCCCTACTTGGCCTGTCCGGATGCAGAGCTCCAAACGCCCCATTAAAATTATAAGCTATGAAAGGAATGTAATTAAATCTGAGGTAATTCAAAAGAAGAGTTTTTAAATTTCACTGATCTGTTATTGCATAGCTCAAATTACTTTGCTGTATTTCATTGTTCTTCGATGGTATATGGAATTATTGGCCTTTCAGCTGACAGTGTTTTTTAAAGATGAATTTGGCAAAGGTGCACAAGTCCAACTCCTTTTGCACTCATGCATAAGTACTTTATAAAACTGTATGTGGGCCTGGTTAAAATGATAGGGCTTGGCAACATTGAGCTTACTTGAATCTGTCTTGTCTCAACAAAGCTGAAAGAAAGACATATTAAATAGGGCTTTTTCACTTCCACTACACATATAAATGCATTTTACAGCCAATGAAGTGTAGTCACTGATTGTGATGTTGGAAACGCAATAACAAAGTCCCAGATACAGCAATTTGATAATGTATGAATAATCCATTTTTGTGATTGAGGGAAGTTATTGCTGAGGATGCAATGGGAAACTTTGTGCCCTTCATTGGAATAGTACAATCAAATTTTTTACAACCATCCAAGCAGGTTGACGGCCTGTTGGCGTAATGTCTCATCTGAAAGGCTGCACCATAAACCAATGCAGCGTCTTCTCATTCCTATGCTGCAATATCAGCTTTGATTTTTGTACTTCAAAACTTGCAAGGAAACAGACCCATAACCATGTGATTCAGAGGCAAGAGGTCTACTAATTAATTATAACCAATGTATCACCAATGTTTGGACTAAGCCTCCAGATACAGCTTTTGGTATCGTTAATCTTTTTAACTTGGCAAAGCGAAGGGCTAGAAATGGAGGCTTGGCCATTTAGAAATCCTGCTCCTCCAATTTAATCATAACCTGGCAAAGCTGTCGTGTGTTGACCTTAAGCGCATCTTGACCTATATGGAATTGCTACAGTCAGAATATATGAGTAACATGAGCAACTTTCATGTGCCCAAATGGCATCTGCTGTGCAGAGTAGCAAAAGTAGTACACACCAGTTGTTGGGCACAAGTACTTGACAGTTCATGCTCAATAATCTTCGAATTGCAAAAAATTGTCCTTTTACCAAGAGCGCAGTGGGCACTTCCTAAAGGAAATTGGCTATGCTAATGTGGTGGGTCACCCAGCAAGTAATGGCTGCCAGCAGTAGACAGGGGACTGGCAGCAGTTCCACTGTATTGTAAGGTCTGGCCTTCTTTTGTTACAGCAACAGAAAAGAATGGTCTGTCATTTAGCCTCTTTCTTGAAGGAAAGCTCTGAACTGGTGCAAACAGTTTCCACTACTATGAGCTGTCACTACTTGCACCTAACAATGACCCCAACATGCCAGAAACCCCAATGTAATTGGGAACTTGAATGTCCCATTCCACACAGATGCGTTGTCTCTCAAAAAAGAGTAATTTCCCCAGCTGTGTGAGTGAGAGAAGAGTGTTCTGATTTGTGTCCTTTTCCATCAGTGGAAAGGACTGCTGAATCCATGAGTTACAGAAATACATTGAATAAATAAATCGGATTTGTAGACTATCCAGGCACTGGATTGTGAATACACTCATAGTAAATGCTGCCGCTAGTGGTTCTATTATGTTAACTCCACCCCTGCCAGCAGATAAATCTGTCTATTAAAACATATTGTCAGCTTAAAACCTCAACTAAGGGAAATGTCACACTATTAAGGAAATATAGCTTTACCAGCTGTAGACTGGGTTCTACAATGAACCATCCTTTTCCCCAGGAGAATTTAGACCAGTGAAATCCAATCTTAATTTGTATCATTTCAAATATCACAATTTCTTTTTTAAAATGCACAAAATGAATGTGAACATCGTATATATCTATAATCAGCAATTGATGTTGATGTTTATATTTTTATATTAAGGGTGACATTGGGATTGATGGAAAGCCAGGAGACCCAGGAAAACCAGGAAGGATGGTATGTACCCAAAAGCCATTTGAAAATTGCTTCCACTCAAACAGATTATAATACCCGTGTTTGAGAACATATTAAAATAATGCCATTTAATATTCTCTTCTGTCTTTAGGGGAGGAGAGGAAAAGCAGGATCAAGAGGACTAAGAGGAAAAAAAGGTTTCAAGGTAAAATTCAGTCCTGTAAACCTGGTTATTTATTTGGGGTACGAAAGGGGCACCTTAGATAATATTGGGTAGATATTTCTATCTTTGAAAATGGCCATAACTAGAAAGAATTAATAGATTCTTTTGTTATTCTGAGGCACATTAATGAATACCCAGATCTTACGACAAGGTGAATCTCCTTGAAAATTAGGCCTTTCATGTCACAATACAACAGGAAAACCCTGTACGTAAAACTGACAATATAATTTTACAAGGTTATTATAGTTGTAGGGCTGGAGGAGGTGACAAACATAGGGAAGAAAAAGACTGTGGAGGTTCCACTGGAAAGAAGGATGTGCAAATGTGTGCAGAAACTAATTCATTAGTCCCTCTAGTGTAATTTTAGTTGAATCTCTTCTGTCCACATGGATGAAAATGAATAAGTGCGTTGAAGGCTTTAACTCTTGAGTGTGCATATGCGGTGAGACTTCAGTATGAAGTGAACACTTATTCATAGCAAGAACCCGTTATGTGGAATCTTTCAATCCGGGGTAGCTGTTACACTCCAGCTATCACATGGGTATTGCTAACCAGGAAACTCTGCTGCACTTACCACCTGCCGTAAGAAAATTAGGCATATTTACAGATTAATAATTAACTTGGATCACCACATTATGATGCATCTTGTGTGGTCAGCAAGTCCTGAAGTGGAATGCTACTTCTTCACCACAGACCCGACTTTGCAAGCGATTACTTTGTCAGAGCTCCATCAGTCAGAGCACTGTATTGTACAAATGAACTATCCTTGTTTTTTATTATTTAATAAATTTCTCTATTTTAGGGCTCAAGAGGTAAAACTGGACCTGTAGGGCCACATGGATTGATTGGACCTCCTGTAAGTTGTACATTTTTAACGCTGAATCATTAGGGTATGCTTTCCCCACTACTGACAGGCCTTTAAGATGGCAGATAGGAACTTCAAATTTAGCTTAATTAGACTCAGGAACAAACCAAAAATGAGTAACCCTTTTTTTTAGCAAGAAAGTCAACATAATATTAATGCAATATATAAGAAAAGTTATGTGGATGCTGGAGATCTGAAATTAAAGCAGAAAATGCTGTAGCAACCCAGCAGGTCAGGCAGCATCTGTGAAGACAAGACAAAGTTAACATTTTGAGTCCAATATGTTTTTTCTTGGAACACAGACCTTCGCCTTTTTGTTTTTGCACAAAGTAATAATGCAGTACACTAATTTAGGGCACGTTTATTCTGCTCTGCATGATGTGGTAACATAGGAACTGACTGCTCAAACACTCAGTTACTTCTGAGGAAGGGTCACTTGACCAGAACCGTTAACTCTGATTCTCCCCACAAATGCTGCCAGACCTGCTGAGCTTTTCCAGCAATTTCTATTTGTGTCTCTGATTTACAGTATCTGAAGTTATTTTGGTTTTTATTCAGTTACTTCATGGCTACTTTGCCCTTTGGTTACATTTACTCATATGAGCTCTATATCCCGTCATTCTCATAGCTAATGGAAAAGTATCACTGTTGTATCAACAGGGACTAAATAGTTTCTAGTTATGCTACAGAGAAATCATTGAATCCCTGCAGTGTGGAAGCAGGCAATTCAGCCCATCGAGTCTACACCAGCCCTCCAAAGAGCATCCCACCCAGATCCACCTCCCTATCCTATCCTACCTCTGTAAAGCTGCATCCCCATGGCTAATCCATGTAGCCTACAGTGCCTTGAACACTACGGCCAATTTAGCATGGCCAATCCACCCAAACCTGCACATCTTTGGACTGTGGGAGGAAACTGGACCACCCAGCAGAAACTCACACAGACACATGGAGAATGTGCAAACCCCACACTGACAGTCATTTGAGGCTGGAATTGGCTGCAAGAGGAAATCTCAAATTTTTACTTAACTTAAATTTTATTTTGTTGCATGATACATAGAACTGTTATTACTTCCAAGTATGGCATTGGAACAGTGGAGTTCATAATAGAAGTTGACATCAGCTCTATTAACGATATTTGCCAACCTAAAGGTTTAAAATAGAATGTGTGCGTTTCTCTTGAATCAGCCATTACCACTCAACGCAGAAGTGTTCTGAAAATTGAATAATACCCTCTTCATTATATCCATAGTGGGAGAGTTATGCTGTACTATGTAGCATAATTAGAAACCTATCTGTTAAAAAGACATTTATGATTTTGTTGAGGACAACAGAAATAAATACCTTCCTCATTTCCTTCGATCAACACAGACTAATATGGGTTGATGTATGATTCAACTTACCTTAAGGTGCTGTATCAATTAATCTTTTGTTGCAACAGCCCAAAGCATTGGCCCAAATTTTCACTTCTGTATCTGGAGCACTGATTTGGGACAATTTCTGGCTGTACAAACCTGGGAGAAAGTACTCCAGAATTTTGGGTTTCCGTTCCAGCATAGGTGGAAGTGAGTTTTGGCAGGTGACCCTGGAAATAGTGTGGAGGTGGCCTGGGTTGGAAGACTTTTCCTCTATGCACCAGTACTTTGTTAAAGACTTGTTTTAACTATGCAATGAAACAGAGTGCAGCCCTTACCTCTCACCCCACCATGCACACTCACCATGCCATTCCAAGGCAACTCACGTCCCTTCACTAGTCATTACTGCCCCTTGAATTATTCATATCAAGCTATGCCCCTTTCTCATTCCCTTTCATGCCTCATATCTCCTATGCCATCCCAAGCAGCTTTATACATTCCCTGTAGCACCTCATACACTCGAAGGCAGTCTTTGCACCTGTACTCATGTTCACGACAACTTGCCCTCCATCAATTTCTGTATGGCCCTTTATAACTCCTAGGGTAACTTACGCCCTCCACCAAAGCTCTCCTGTCCCTATATATCAACTTAATGAAATTCATGCCAACCCATGCCCCCTTGCTGCCAGCCTTTCATCAGCTCTGAATACTTAGCTCTGCAGTCCTGCCACATCCAGTCGTGAATGGTGGTGGACAATTAAACAACTCACTGGAGGAGGAGGCTCCACAAATATCCCCATCCTCAATGATGGAAGAGCCCAGCACATCAGTGCGAAAGATAAGACTGTAGCATTTCACAGCAATCTTCAGCCAGAAATGCCAAGTGGATGATCCATCTTGGCCTCCTCCAGTGGTTCCCAACATTACAGATACGTCTTCAGCCTACATGATTCACTCCATGTGATATCAAGAAACGGTTGGAGACACTAGATACTGCAAAGGCTACGGGCCCTGACAACATTCTGGCTGAAGACTTGTGCTCCAGAACTTGCCGTTCCCTTAGCCAATCTGTTCCAGTGCAGTTACAACACTGGTAACTACCCGACAATGTGGAAAATTGCCCAAGTATGTCCTGTACATAAAAAGCCGGACAAATCCAACCCGGCCAATTACCATCTCATCAGTCTACTCTCGATCATCAGTAAAGTGATGGAAGGTGTCCTCAACAGTGCTATCAAGCAGCACCTGATCAGAAATAACCTGCTCAGTGACATCCCGTTTGGGTTCTGCCAGGGCCACTCAGCTCCTGGCCTCATTACAGCCTTGGTTCAAACATGGACAAAAGAGCTAAATTCCAGAGGTGAAGTGAGAGTGACAGCCCTTGATATCAAGGCTGCTTTCGACCGAGTGTGGCTACCAGGAGCCCGAGCAAAACTGGAATCAATGGGTATCAGAGGGCAAACGCTCCAGTGGTTGGAGTCATACCTGACACATAGGAAGATGGTCGTGGTTGTGGGAGGTCAATCATCTCAGCTCCAGCACATCTCTGTAGGAGTTCCTCAGCGTAGTGTCCTAGGCCCAACCATCTTCAGCTGCTTCATCAATGACCTTCCCTCCATCATTAGGTCAGAGGTGGGGATGTTCTCCAATGATTGCACAATGTTCAGTACCATTCGTTACTCCTCAGATACTGAAGCAGTCTGTGTTCACATGCAACAAGATCTAGACAATATCCAGGCTTGGGCTGACAAGTGACAAGTGACATTCGCGCCACACAAATGCCAGGCTATGACCATCACCAATAAGAGACAATCTAACCACCACCCCTTGACATTCAATGGTGTTATCCCCCACTATCAACATCCTGGGGGTTACCATTGACCAGAAACTCAACTGGATCCACCACATTAACAAAGTGGCTACAAGACCAGGCCAGAAGCTGGGAATGCTGCAGCGAGTAACTCCTGACTCCTCAAAGCCTGCCCACCATCGGCAAGGCACAAGTCAGGAGTGTGATGGAATACTCCCCACTTGCCTGGATGAGTGCAGCCCCAACAATACTCAAGAAGCTTGACACCATCCAGGACAAAGCAGCCCACTTGATTGGCACCACATCCACAAGCATCCACTCCCTCTACCACCGACGCTCAGTAGCAGCAGTGTGTACTACTATCTACAAGATGCACTGCAGAAATTCACCAAAGATCCTCAGACAGCACCTTCCAAACCCACGACCACTTCCATCTAGAAGGACAAGGGCAGCAGATATATGGGAACACCACCACCTCCGAGTTCCTTTCCAAATCACTCACCATCCTGACTTGGAAACATATCGCCATTCCATCACCGTCGCTGGGTCAAAAATCTTGGAATTCCCTCCATAATAGCATTGTGGGTCAACCCACAGCAGGAGGACTGCAGTGGTTCAAGAAGGCAGCTCACCACCACCTTCTCAAGGGCTACTAGGGATGGGCAAGAAATGCTGGCCAGCCAGCGACACCCACATCCCACGAAATGAATAGAAAAAAAAATCATGTCTACTCACCCAAAACCCACCATGGGTAGATCTGTCAATGCCTGTTGTGATGAGATAAAGTAAAGTTTTTAATGTCTATTAAATAATTCACTTTAAAAAAGCACTCGCATTGATAATAACCCATTTACAGCATTTAACTTCATTTAATCCCTTATAGATTAGGTGGGTTGTAGGGGGATGGGTCAATGTGGCCTTGTCGGGCCGAAGGGCCTGTTTCCACACTGTAGGGATTCTATGATTTATGATAGAAATAAGCATTGGAATTCATCATCCCATTTCAAGGTCTCTAACCACTTGGAGCTGTCAATCAAACTGTGAAATGAGGGACCCCTCACTGTAATAATGAAAGGCTGCGAAATCCATCATGCAGCACTAGTGTAGAAATTAAAGTCTTCAGACAGAGTGCAGTAGCAAGTATTGATTTTTTATAATGCTGCTAACAGCTGTTTTCAGATATTTAAACGACAAATGTTTTAAATACCTTGTCAGCAACTTTCAATAGTTCCTTGTGAAAGTTCATTGCAACAGCTCCACTAGGTTTGTTTTTTTTTTAATGCATATTTTGCACATTCATGTCTGTATTTAATAATCCCAAATAGCATCTTATTTCTCCCAAATGGCTTCTGGCTTCCCAAAAAGATGGTCTGAGAACATTTCCAAAAGCTTGCTATACCTCTCCAAAGAGGCATCCCAATTCTCAGGAGGACTCTGCCAGCTTTAGAACTTTCTCCTATCAGCTATAAAGTGCACAGGTCATGTTTTTGGACATCTTATCAGCGAAGATCAGATCTAAGACAGCTAGGCTTTAATGTGTGTCGCTGCCTCAGTCAGTCACACATGCACAATTTGGAATTTGCCCCTATTTCTTGCTGCAAAAATAATAGATGCCATTTTTGAGGGTGGGTCAATAGAATCAGGCCATCAGATCCATTTTCATAATGGAGAGGCTCTCAGTATTTTTTTTAAATCTCAAACATGAACCTTCAGTGGAAAAGTGCAATGTAACTGGGGAAAGAGGAATTAAGTGCTATATTGTATCTACAGGGAATTCCAGGACTAAGAGGAGACAAGGGGATTCTTGGCCTGAAAGGTCTTAAGGTAATCAAATGTACCATTTACCTGTACAATAACTGCTTGAACTTCAAGAATTGTCACTGAACTTACCACAGCTAAAATGTCTCTTTTGTGAAAGGGAGTAATGGGAGATGCAGGACTTCCTGGGCCTCTTGGGGATCAGGGGAAGAAGGTATGTTGAAGGACATTTAAATGTTGTTTAAGTCTAAAACAAGCTTTATGCAATTTATTGATTTGTTTTACTTCTGCTGTTTAATTAAGAGCTGAGGTTGGAAAAGCAACAAACTGTGATTATAATGTTAGCTACAGTTCAAGTTTAATGTGTATGATACCCCTAATGTTTCAATTGATGCTAGGAAGCTTTATAAGGAGAGCCATATTCAATCCTTTGTCCATGCTGATTTACCTCTTATCAGCCAACTACTAGTTTGCACAGTTGTCCCTGGATGACAGGGGTCAAAGGTTATTCTTCCATCTCATGCTATGGTTGCCATATTTCCTGCTGGAATGTGGATGGAAACAGATGAAGGATGAGGTGGGGGGTGCAGTTTTGCTCACCAGTGATCCCCACTATGGAGAATAGCCTGACCACCTTAAATGGCCAGGTAAACAAATGGAGAATATCAGAGATACCAGAGAGCTGTCAGTCTCCATTAACCTTTTGTTGTTAATATTAATTGAAGCTTATGTTCTTCATACTATCTTATTGCTTAGCCCATGAAGTTACTGAGACTGTATAGTTTTCAGTGGACTCAATGCAGCAAAAGACAGTGACAAAAAAAAACAGCATTATTATAGATAAAGTCTCCTGAACAATTTTAGGATTTATATATATTCTGATAGACTTAACAATAGTCAAAGTGTTATACCTATTCTCAAATACTGCAGGTATCCAAATGAACCCTGCTACATTTGAATTCTGTGTAAAAGTACGCTTCTGGCTTATCAGATAAACACATATTGTTAAGGTGGTATCGCCTGCAAAATCGGCTATAAAAAGAACATTCCTTTGGTTCTTAGTAGTAAAGTTACATGGCAATGAGTAAGACCGTGTTCTGAAAGGATTGCAATCTGAAAGCACTTCTGTTTCTCAATGTTTAAGGGGAAACCAGGATCCGCAGGTTTACCAGGAATGGCAGGTCGTAAGGGTGAGCAGGTAAACTTAATTGAACGTTAAATATAAATAATAGACTGTGTTCTGCACAAGTCCATCACCAAAAGTTCTGAGTGGTAATGTTACATTTTTGGACTTGTCAACTTTGCTATGTATTTTCCTGAAATGGCTTATCATCCATTTGTTTCTGTCAGCCTTGTTTACCCTAATCTGAAGGCTGCCATTTCGGTCTAATATGTAGGTGGTTGATGGACAGAGCAGGGGTGACAGAGCACCCATATCTGTACACTAGCTACCAGAATATATTATATAATGCCACCACATAACCTTCTCGTCAAACAATGAAAGGGATAATGAGCAGAATGAAATGGCTTTGCAGCAACAAATCATTTCAATTTCACAAGACCAATTAAAACCAAGTTGGCAATGGAAGTCAAAAATATAAATATTTTTACAATCATTGAGACATAAATATAATAAAATTGCTTTCTTTGTAAATATATGGCATGATTTTAAGCTTCATAATATGGTCGGAAGTAAGAATGTTTCCTGATGATTGCACAATGTTCAGCACCATTTGTGATTCCTCCTGTCAGAGGGCATTGGCAAGAGATGAATGGGAACACCACCCACCTGCAAGTTCCTCTCCAAACCACACACCAGCCTGATTTGGAACTATAATGCTATTCTTTCGCTGTCAATGGCAAACGTCCTGGAACTTCCTTCCTAACAGCATTGTAGGTGTGCCAACCCCACATGAATTACAAGAAGGCAGGTCAAGACTGAAATAACTCCACAGAGGCCAGGATCCCATCAGCAAGTCACCCTTTATTTACACATGGAGAGACAAAACTGATCCAGATCCCTCTGAGCTAGCTTTTAGAATGAAAAAGATGTCTGACCCTCCTGTTCTTATCTGTCAGCCAGGGCTCCCTGATTGGACCAGGTTAACAGCCTCAATCAGGGAACTCATATTCTATGAGATCCGCCTGGCTGACCTCATTACAATCACCACAAAGACCATTTTCCCATTGGAAATTAGAGATGGGCTACAAATTCTGTCCTGGCCAGTGATGCCCACATCTCATGAAAGAATAAATAGAATTCTCTGACAATGGCATAAGACCTGAATCATAGCTCTGTCAAATTGATACCTCAAATTTAGTTTGCTATTTTCAATTTGCATTTCTTATAAATGCTGCAGCAAGCCTGTTTAGAACTGAATGAATGTATTTCCACTTGGAGAAATCTGCTAGCTCTGATCCCATACATTCCTCCATTCCTTTTCCTTTCCTGTTTAATGTGGCCTGGGGCATCTCTGTCAAGAACATGACATGTTTTCTGGATGGTCTCAAGAAATTCTGCATTATCTTATGAGAAATGTGAATAAGGGTGTGGTAATATATGATGGTTTTATACAGATAATAGTTATATATGATGTACTGTATATCAATGTATTTTAATAACTGACACAAAAGCAAAGTTGCTGGAAAAGCTCAGCAGGTCTGGCAGGGAAGTTCTGAGGAAGGGTCAGCGGATCCGAAACGTTAACTCTGTTTTCTCCTCCACAGATGCTGCCAGACCTGCTGAGCTTTCCAGCAACTTTGTTTTTGTTCCTGATTTACAGCATCCGCAGTTCTTTTGGTTTTTATTTTAATAACTGTACTGTCAATTATGTTTGTGGCTTGTTTGGCTTCCTGCACAAAATCAACACACATCGGCTCAAACACATCCTCAGTAGCTCAGAGTTCTGATATAAAAATTATTGTAAAATTGAATTGATTTCACATCAAGTGAATTCTTCTTTGGAAAGAATTATCTTGGCATTATAGAAATAAGCGCATTAGTAACAATCTTGATGAAACTTTGAAAAAAGTAGATGGGTTACAGTCAGGGGACGGAAAGGGAACAGGCAGACAGTGCAGGGATCCCCTGTGGCCATTCCCCTCAAAAACAAGTATACCGTTTTGGATACTGTTGGGGGGGATGACTTACCAGGGGTAAGCCATGGGGTACAGGTCTCTGGCACAGAGTCTGTCCCTGTTGCTCAGAAGGGAAGGGGGGAGAGGAGGAGAGCATTAGTCATTGGGGACTCCATAGTTAGGGGGACAGATAGGAGATTCTGTGGGAACGAGAGAGACTCGCGGTTGGTGTGTTGCCTCCCAGGTGCCAGGGTCCGTGATGTCTCGGATCGTGTTTTCGGGATCCTTAAGGGGGAGGGGGAGCAGCCCCAAGTCGTGGTCCACATAGGCACCAACGACATAGGTAGGAAAAGGGATGGGGACGTAAGGCAGAAATTCAAGGAGCTAAGGTGGAAGCTTAGAGCTAGAACAAACAGAGTTGTTATCTCTGATTTGTTACCCGTGCCACGTGCTAGAGAGGCGAGGAATAGGGAGAGAGAGCAGTTGAACACGTGGCTACAGGGATGGTGCAGGAGGGAGGGATTCAGATACCTGGATAACTGGGGCTCATTCTGGGGTAGGTGGGACCTCTACAAACGGGATGGTCTACACCTGAACCAGAGGGGTACCAATATCCTGGGGGGGAAATTTGCTAATGCTCTTCAGGAGGGTTTAAACTAATTCAACAGGGGGGTGGGAACCTGAATTGTAGCTCCAGTGTACAGGAGGTTGAGAGTAGTGAGGTCATAAATAAGGTTTCAAGGTTGCAGGAGTGTACCGGCAGGCAGGAAGGTGGTTTGAAGTGTGTCTACTTCAATGCCAGGAGCATCCGGAATAAGGTGGGTGAACTTGCAGCATGGGTTGGTACCTGGGACTTCGATGTTGTGGCCATTTCGGAGACATGGATAGAGCAGGGACAGGAATGGTTGTTGCAGGTTCCGGGGTTTAGATGTTTCAGTAAGATCAGGGAAGGTGGTAAAAGAGGGGGAGGTGTGGCATTGTTAGTCAAGGACAGTATTACGGTGGCAGAAAGGACGTTTGATGACAACTCGTCTACTGAGGTAGTATGGGCTGAGGTTAGAACCAGGAAAGGAGAGGTCACCCTGTTGGGAGTTTTCTATAGGCCTCCGAAAAGTTCCTGAGATGTAGAGGAAAAGATTGCAAAGATGATTCTGGATAGGAGCGAAAGTAACAGGGGAGTTGTTATGGGGGACTTTAACTTTCCAAATATTGACTGGAAACGCTATAGTTCGAGTACTTCAGATGGGTCAGTTTTTGTCCAATGTGTGCAGGAGGGTTTCCTGACACAGTATGTAGATAGGCCAACAAGAGGCGAGGCCACATTGGATTTGGTACTGGGTAATGAACCAGGCCAGGTGTTAGATTTGGAGGTAGGAGAGCACTTTGGTGATAGTGACCACAATTCGGTTATGTTTACTTTAGCGATGGAAAGGGATCGGTATATAAAGCAAGGCAAGATTTATAGCTGGGGGAAAGGCAACTATGAGGCGATGAGGCAAGATTTAGGATGCATAGGATGGAGAAGGAAACTGCAGGGGCTGGGCACAATTGAAATGTGGAGCTTGTTCAAGGAACAGCTACTGCGTGTCCTTGAGAAGTATGTACCTGTCAGGCAGGGAGGAAGTGGTCGAGCAAGGGAACCGTGGTTTACTAAAGAAGTTGAATTTCTTGTCAAGAGGAAGAAGGCGGCTTATGTAGAGATGAGGCGTGAAGGCTCAGTGAGGGCGCTTGAGAGTTACAAGTTAGCCAGGAAGGACCTAAAGAGAGAGCTAAGAAGAGCCAGGAGGGGACATGAGAAGTCTTTAGCAGGTAGGATCAAGGAAAACCCTAAAGCTTTCTATAGGTATGTCAGGAATAAAAGACTGAATAGAGTAAGATTGGGGCCGGTCAAGGACAGTAGTGGGAAGTTGTGCGTGGAGTCCGAAGAGATAGGAGAGGTGCCAAATGAATATTTTTCGTCAGTATTCACGCAGGAAAAAGACAATGTAGTCGAGGAGAATACTGAGATACAGTCTAGTAGACTAGACGGGATTGAGGTTCATAAGGAGGAGGTGTTAGCAATTCTGGAAGGTGTGAAAATAGATAAGTCCCCTGGGCCGGATGGGATTTATCCTAGGATTCTCTGGGAAGCTAGGGAGGAGATTGCAGAGCCTTTGGCTTTGATCTTTATGTCGTCATTGTCTTCAGGAATAGTGCCAGAAGACTGGAGACTAGCAAATGTTGTCCCCTTGTTCAAGAAGGGGAGTAGAGACAACCCTGGTAATTATAGACCAGTGAGCCTTACTTCGGTTGTGGGTAAAGTGTTGGAAAGGATTAGAAGAGATAGGATTTATAATCATCTAGAAAGGAATAATTTGATTAGGGATAGTCAACACAGTTTTGTGAAGGGTAGGTCGTGCCTCACAAACCTTATTGAGTTCTTCAAGAAGGTGACCAAACAGGTGGATGAGGGTAAAGCGGTTGATGTGGTGTATTTGGATTTCAGTAAAGCGTTTGATAAGGTTCCCCATGGTAGGCTATTGCAGAAAATACGGAGGCATGGGATTGAGGGTGATTTAGCGGTTTGGATCAGAAATTGGCTAGCTGTAAGAAGACAGAGGGTGGTGGTTGATGGGAAATGTTCATCCTGGAGTTCAGTTACTAGTGGTGTACCTCAAGGATCTGTTTTGGGGCCACTGCTGTTTGTCATTTTTATAAATGACCTGGATGAGGGCGTAGAAGGATGGGTTAGTAAATTTGCGGATGACACCAAAGTCGGTGGAGTTGTGGATAGTGCAGAAGGATGTTGTAGGTTACAGAGGGACATAGATAAGCTGCAGAGCTGGGCTGAGAGGTGGCAAATGGAGTTTAATGCGCAAAAGTGTGAGGTGATTCACTTTGAAAGGAGTAACAGGAATACAGAGTACTGGGCTAATGGTAAGATTCTTGGTAGTGTGGATGAGCATAGATCACTGAAAGTTGCCACCCAGGTTGATAGCGTTGTTAAGAAGGCGTACAGTATGTTAGGTTTTATTGGTAGAGGGATTGAGTTTCGGAGACATGAGGTCATGTTGCAGCTGTACAAAACTCTGGTGCGGCCGCACTTGGAGTATTGCGTACAGTTCTGGTCACCGCATTATAGGAAGGATGTGGAAGCATTGGAAAGGGTACAGAGGAGATATACCAGGATGTTGCCTGGTATGGAGGGAAGGTCTTATGAGGAAAGGCTGAGGGTTTTGAGGCTGTTTTTGTTAGAGAGAAGAAGGTTAAGAGGTGACTTGATAGAGACATACAAGATCATCAGAGGATTAGATAGGGTGGACAGTGGGAGCCTTTTTCCTCGGATGGTGATGGCTAGCACAAGGGGACATAGCTTTAAATTGAGGGGTGATAGATATAGGACAGATGTCAGAGGTAGGTTCTTTACTCGGAGAGTAGTAAGGGCGTGGAATGCCCTGCCTGCAAAAATAGTAGACTCGCCCACTTTAAGGGCATTTAAATGGTCATTGGATAAACATATGGATGATAATGGAATAGTTTAGGTTAGATGGGCTTCAGATTGGTTTCACAGGTTGGCGCAACATCGAGGGCCAAAGGGCCTGTACTGCGCTGTAATGTTCTATGTTCTATGTTCTATATGAAATACATAGCAACTGTAATAGTCAATTCCCTCACATCTCCCCTCCAGTATTTGAGCCTTGCTTTTTTAACATCATTGCATAAGATAACTTTTAGCTTACTTTGATTTGCATGTTTTTGTTGACTCAGGAAAAGAGTGTTCGAAAGTTTTATATATTGCAATGAAAACAGAGCATTATTCAGCCAGAAGGGGGCGTATCCTGGCTATGTGTAAGACAGCGGTCATTGTTTCCTTGTGCAATATTTATAAAAATGTTAGACTTTTACTCTTGTCATTCCTGAAGTTGAAAGTACCAACAAGCATGAAATTAGGCAAATGTTGCTTCTTAGTGAAGGGATTTATTGTAGAAACAACATTCATGAATATTTAACATACAATTTTATCTTTGATGTTGTAGGCACATTTGCATTCTTACTGCAAGCTCTTGGGAAATTTAATATTACTCATTTATGATGAGCTGTGAACTATGAATGATCAAAATTAAATAGGATAATTTAATTTGATTTAAAAATACCAATGCATAGCAAATGGTTGTGAAGCCTCACAGTTTAGACCTTTCAACTAAGTTGCTATGTTGCAGATGATTTTTTTTAATTAGTTTGAAATATCACATTGTTCTTCTCGGAACCACTAATTAACATTTAGTGTAATGTTACAATTTTCATAAGAACTAGGAGCAGGGTTGGGTAATTCATTCCCTTGAACTTGTTCACCATTCAATATGATCATGGCTGATCTCACCTCAGCTTCAACTCCACTTTCCTGCCCATTTTTCAAAGCCCTTCAACCCATTATTAATTAAAAATCTATTTATCTCCTCCTTAAATTTACTCAGGTCCGTGCATTCACCACATTCTGGGGAAGTGAACTCTTCAGATTCATGATCCTTTGAGAGAAGTAATTTCTCCTCTTCTCCCTTTTAAATCTGCTATCCCTTGTCCTAAAGCTGTGACTTCTCATTCTGTGACCTCTCATTCTAGATCCCCCATCGGGAGGAAGCATCCTCTGTATGTTCACTTTGTCAATCCCCTTTAGCATTTTAGATCTCCTCTCTTTCTTCTAACCTCCAGATCATATAGGGCTAAACCGTTCCATCTGTGTCTTCACTTCACCTGACAAAGGAGCAACAGTCCAAAATCTTGTGATTTCAAACAAATCTGTTGGATTATAACCTGGTGTCATATGACTTCTGACTTTGTCCATCCCAGTCCAACACCGGCACCACCCCATCTGTCTTCATAAGACAAAACCATTCTAGAATCAATCTAATGAACCTCCTCTGAACAGCTTCCAATGCAACTACATCCCTTTTCAAGTCAAGGGACCAGAATTCTATGAAATACTCCATGTGTGGTCTCACTAATGCCTAGTACAATTGAAGCAATACTTCCCTACTTTTTTGCTCTATTCTTTTGATAAAAAATGCCAAAACTCCATTTGCCTTCCTTATTACCTGCTCTCTTTGCATAATGGTTTTCTGCAATTCATGCATGAGGACACCCAGATCCCTCTGCGCCGAAGCACTCTGAAGTTTCTCTCCATTTAGATAAGTTGTCTTTCTAATCTTCTGACCAAAAAGGATAACCTCACACTTATCCATGTCAAATTCCATCTGCCACATTTTAGGACATTCATCTAAACTATCCATATCCATTTGTAAATTTCTTATTTCTTCCGGTTCGGGTGCTTTCTTTATCAGATTTCAAGGTAATTATAATTCAAATAGGGTTCTTTCTTGACACGAATATTAATTCCACCAACTAATTTACAGGGGACAATAATGTGGAAAAGAAACTCTTCATTGTACATTTTCTGTCACTTATGGAATGCTGTCATTTGGTCTGCCATTGGATCCAATCAAGAATGCAGAATCTTGCACAATATTTCAATTGTGACCTTAGAGATTGCATTAGAATAAAATCTCATATGATGTAATCAGCCTTGTTTACAACACAAAGCTGGTTTATCCTGTGTCCAGTCCAAAATATTAAACAGTAAAGTTGGGAAAATTGGTACCCGTAGTTGCCTCAAGCCTGTTTATTGATTTTACCCCTTAAAATTTTGTTTTTTTTAAGGAATTTGAACTTTGAATTTGTTGTTAAAGTGAGCCAGATTTTTCCTTTAAAAATGACAATGGGTGATGGTTTCATGACAGCATTACTGAGACCAAGTTTATTAATTAAATTCAAATTCCACTGGATTCTGCAGTAGAATTTGTACCTGTGTGCACAGAGGAATAGGCCAGGCCCCTGGATTGCTAGCCCAGTGACATTACAACTACACCACACCATCCCCTGATGGAATTGTGGATATCACATCTGAAGCATTATGAATCTGTTCGATTTCCTGCCCAGTGAAGCAGTTGAGGCTACCTTGTGGAATATTTTTAAGGCAAAGGTAGATAGCGTTTTGAACAATAAAGGAATTAAAAGTTATGGTGAGCGTGCAGCTATGTGGAGCTGATCCACGAAAGATTCGGCCATGATCTTACTGAATGGCAGAGCAGGCTTAAGAGGCCAGATGGCCTAATCCTGCTGCTATTTCTTATGTTCTTATGAATTGGTTTTTAGTCATCGACAGCAGCATATTTACAATAAGTTCAAGGTCCTGAAATTAGGCTGTTGGTAAATGTCCACGAGTGATTCACTCACTTGAACTTACAGTTCAGATCATTTATTATTGATTTAGTTGCTAAGAGTGAATTTGGAGACCAACATTAATTAAAGCTGCAGATTAATTCATTTATTGGAAAATACGATGTGACATTTTGTTATTAATTCTATCAAATGTAAGAATATTAACCATATACACACCAGGAACAAGGAACTTTCAAATTTCACCGCAGAAGCAAGTGAAATACTTTAAGTTGAATGCTTCAGAAGAATCTGTAGTATCCCAGTGCATTGTCATCTTTATTCTCAGTTTCTCTGCTGAATCCATCTTCTGGATGATTATTCAGTGAACCACAGCAAAGTGCTATGATTTATTTTCCTGTTATGAGTAGGGAGTGGAAGTAGGTCCAAAATGTGCCACAGCCAGGGATCAAACCTCAGGAATTGAGGTTAATCTGATCCAGATGCCAGCTGCCTAGCCGACCAAGCTAAACAGCTCACAACTTGTTTAAATTTACACTGCAGTTACAGACAGAACCGAGAGAATCCAGTCTGAAGATGCTGTGTCCTGGGTGCATCTGGGTCAGTACTGAGGGCACAATGTTGATATGGCATGGAATGGCCTGGAAAAATGCAAGCATTTGTATTCCAATGTGTATTGTTCTCTTGTCTGGATTAGCAAATCACAGAAAGGAACGCAATCTGAATTTCAACAATGCAATTCCCATATGTTTTCAATTTCCAAGAAAATGCTAAAGCAGCCCCTATCTTTTGATTCTTTTTTGACTTTGTATAAATACTCAATGCTCCTCATTGTTTTAGTGAACCTTCAAAGCGGTCGTAAAAACAGTGTATAATATACGTGATATAATACTGGAAAATTATCATCATACAGCGTAATTGGATAAAATGGATTGCCAAGAATGTAAGTAGAGTAGAGATGCTGTTTTCAAGCACATATTTACTTCACTAATCTAGATTTGTATTAGCTTCATTTTTACAGATTTTCCAATGTGCTCAGACTTTGCATTGTATGAGTAACAGAGGGATATTATTTGTCTACAATGACAGGGTGACATTGGCCATTCTGGGGATGAAGGAATGGAAGGAATGCCAGGATTGCGGGTAAATGTTACTCATGTAAATTAATGTCCTCTTATTTCATTAAAATTTGAAATAGTTTGCTGTATTTTCAATCACAAACTGAATTAGCTACTTGAAGATCAAATACTGTTTAAAAACTGGATACACAGTGCATGTACTGCCCACAAAAGATCTCATCTTTTGTCCATGCTCGGTACATGGTCAGTTGGTTCTGTAGTAGAGATGGTATAACAAGCCTTTTGGCTTCAGGATATCACCATGAGAAACCAGCCATCAAATGAGTTTATCATTGATGTCCATTGTTGCTGAGAAGTCCTCATGGATGGACATCATCTGAGGACAAGGGCAAGCAAGATCATGATGCCAACACAGCTGAACTGCCTGCCAAAAATTCTGTATCCAGTACAAGAAGAATAGTATGCCTCTGGTGGCACATTGAAGGTACCTGTTGAACTGCATGCTAGTAAGAATCAGAACTATTTTGTTTCCTGAAAATGAAACTGTTGTTTTCTGCTTCATTGCAGGGTCTACTCGGACCAAAGGTAAAATAGTTTCCTATCGGTCCAGGGAGTGTATAATGTATCTCGGTAATAAGTTTGACTGTTGAAGAAAATGTATCAAGGTTAAAAGTCATTTAAGATTTCTCCAAATCAAGTAAATACAACTCACAAAATTTAAGTCATGGAAGACGGAATGGTTGTTATATATAATGTATAATTGCTCTGTGTGATATTAAGATTGAAAGCTTCATTGTTTTTAACATTCCTGTCTACTTCTTTCACTATGCCAATAATTCATTTAAACCAAACTTTTGATCTACGCATATATAACACAGTGTGGAGCTGGGGGAACCCATTTTCTGAAGAAGGGTCCCGTTAAACCACCATCAGTCATTTGTTGGTTTCTCTTCCAATGAGAGAGCAGCCTGTTGTGGCTATGCCACTCTCCACCAGAATTCCACTTTGCCAAACTTCAACAAGAGCACAGCGAATTAATGTTGGTAGAATAGTTCTTTCTCAGACAAAATGATTTTCCTCCTTTCATGAAACAGAGCAGTTTGCGGACTCTCCCAACAGCTGACAACATTTATTTAATGAGTAGTTGAGGCATATCGATCAGAAAGTTCTAGAGTCAGTGCACACTTACTGTTCTGTTAACTGCTCTAAGCTGAGGCAGTGGTTATGCCTGGTTATAGTGTGCTTGCATTAGATGGGAGAGATTGATCGGAATTTCTTTGCAAGGACCCTTACTGGGGTTGGGTGGGGGTGTTGCGGGGGTGGGGGGGTGGGGTGGAGAGAGGGATGGGGGAGAGAGACTGTTCTTGTGTATGTAATCATTCAGGTAGGGATAGAATTGGATTTTGCTGTGATACCTTTGAGCCTGCTATTGCTTATTATGAAAGCTCACTGAAGGATGATATGCAATGGTACTTCAGTAAAGAATGAATAGAGTTGATTTTTGGCTTCAAGAGTGGACGGAATAGAGTGGTCCCTCAATGAAAATTACAAGACACCAATCACCATCCTGACTTTGCCACTTTTACTGAGGGCACACACCAAACTCTTAATAGCCACTAAAACTTTAACCTAATCTTTGACTCCTATGTGCAAAAATATAGCTTCTCTGTTCTCTATCATGACAATATAATAGTTAACTGTTACAATAAATAGACACAGAGTTATCAATAATAAATAAATCTTCAGTAGGATAATAAAAATTGATTAACGATGTTGATAATTTTCAGGGGCTTAAAGGATTTCCGGGAATGCCAGGGATAAAAGGTGCTGTAGGACCACCAGTAAGTAAGGACTTTGTTTTGTGTGTATGGATCAACATCCATGTTTATATTCCCACATACTTAACTTATCTTCCAGATTGCTTGATATAAAAATAACTTTTTCTGTTGTTGGGCTTGTAGTACAGTTTTTGTTCTGGATAGATGATGGCAAAGGGAAGTAGAGCAGGTTGGCTGGATAGGAAGGAGAATAGAGATGGTTGATGAAATAAGTACTACTTCTTCTGACTATTTTTAGTGGTCAGCAGGATGAGTTTACTGTTCAGAGGAAGTATTTGAGATCAGAAGAGTTAAAGGGGAGCAAATGGTACACCTTACTTTTGAGACAATATCAAAGAGAATATATGGCAATGAGTTCCAGTTTAGCCTATCTTTATCAGAGTCACATGCTTGAGGGTGGAATAAACAGAATATGTTGAATAAACAGAGGAGCAGGAAAGTTGACGTTTCGGGTCGAGACCCTTCTTCAGAAATAGGAGAGGGGGAAGGGAGCTCTGAAATAAATAGAGAGGAGGGGTGGGGCTGGAGAAGGTAAATGGGATGGTGATAGGTGAGCACAGGTAGGCAGAGGTGAGGATTGGTCAGTGAGGTGGGAGGAGTGGATAGGTGGGAAAGAAGATGGACAAGATCCAAGCAGGTATATTTTAAAAATATCACAGCAGCCCCCAGATTTCAAGCAGGTCAGTTCCAGCATTGATGGGGAGAAAATGAGATACATTAGACTTTTGTATTTGGGGGCTGGGCTGCATTGTTTCTTCCTCCAACTCCATTTTGATGTAACCCCTCCCTTGTTTCCTGCCTAATTTCTTCCATTTGTTATTGTTGCACTGTTCCTGCTGGGCAGTGCTGGTAATTCATGAATTGCTTATGAATCAATTGGGTGATTTATGTAAAAATAAAAGAGTTGAGTCCTTCCCCAATGGGACAGTTGGTATCTGGACAGGGAGAGGGTCAAACTTATACTTGTGCCGTACTATAGATTTAGAATAAAACTTCTGAAAGTCTTTTGCTTGCTAATTTGACATATGGAAACTAGTGTATCAGACGTCTTGTAATCTTCTTAAAAGACAGCAAATTGTTCAATGCTAATTAGAACAACATTGCTAATGTGGTCTAGGATATGGAAACTGGTTAAAGTTCTATTGAAATTGCAGGTAATTAACTTTTTATACCTACCTTGTTATGGATTGACAGGAACCTTTAAAATTTGCTGTACACTAATAACTCCGTGTAGAAGTCAGGGGAGATGATGGCCTAGTAGTATTATCACTGGACTATTAATCCAGAGACTCGGGTAATGTTCTGGGGAACCGGGTTCAAATTCCACCACAGCAGATGGTAGAATTTGAATTCAGTGAAATTCCGGAATGAAGACTATAATATGATGACCATGAAACCATTGTCGATTCCTGGAAAAACCCATCTGGTTTACTCATCTCCCTTAGGGAAGAGTAGACCTGGTCTGATCTACATTTGAATCCGGACCCACAACAATGGGTTGACTCTTATCTGCCTTCTGGAAAATTAGTGACAGGCAATAAATATTTGCCAGGGATGCCCACATCGTGTGAATGAATAAAAAATATTTCAATGTTTTTATCCATTCCCTCCATAGAATTGCACTGTTTGCTATGTCTTATGAGTAAGACATGTGTTAAGTTACGTGGTAGAATGTTTGAGGAAACTCAAGCACAAGTCAAAAAACTTATCAAGCTGTGCACCTGTACAACTAAAACAAAAGTTTGACTTGTAGCAACAGTCATACTATAGCTTTGGATGTGAAGAGAGGTGATGGGGGAAGAGTATGTCACATTGTTGTTTATCCTCATCATTGAGTGAATTTACCAAGAAGAAATCCTGCTGTTGATTATTTATACAGAAGAGGAGGTAGACAGACATTGAAGTCACTCATTTTGAACTTAAGGCAAACAAACAAATTTGTAAATGGTGATTTGATTGTGTAACTAGAATATTTCCATTTCTTTTAGGGTCTCCCTGGTCCTCCTGGTCCGCCAGGACCTTCGCTGAAAATTTCTAAAGAAGAATACCAGGTACGTATGATACTTAGAATCTACATGCTGGTCCTACGTGAAACACATTTATTCTCAATAGAAGGTGTTTGCTCAGACTGGAGAATTATTCTATTCATATCAACCACACCTCCCTACTTTCACAAAAAGCAAAAAGCAAGGGAAACAAGCATGGTCAAGAGTTTGTAGTCTGAAATTATGAACTCAGTGTTGAGTCTGGAAGGCTGTAAAGTGCTTATTTGAAAGCTGAGGTGCTATCCATGCAGCTTACCTTGACCATGTCTGTCACATTTCCTGTATTTATGCTGTTAACCCCTTCCTGTCCCTCACAGAAGCACATTAGTCTTCCCATATCCCCATCTTCCTTTCCAACAGCCTCCAAATGCATTACATTGTCCATTGTTTCTTTTCTTTCAGTTAGCAGCCAACCTGTTTGACGCACTTTTTTTTTGCTCCGTCTCTCATCCCAGTCACATTGATGGACGAACCTCTGTCACTCCATCTCTTCCACCCTATCACAGATTCAGGCTTTGAGCAAGGAGTGGGTTTGAACAAGAACAGCTCAGAGTCTATTGTGCCTCTAAATTTTCCCCGTTGAGGAAAGGTCATGAACTCTGTTTCTGTCTCTAGATGGATGTTGAGCAACCTGCTGAGTATTTTTATTTCAAAAACCTTAAAAGTCAGGAAGTTGTCCAATGCTGATCAGAACAATGTTGCTGATGTGTTCGGGGATATGAAAACAGGTTAAAGTTCCACTGAAATTGCAAATAATTAACATTTTATACCTACTTTGTTATGAACTGAGATGTACCCATAAGATCTGCTGTACACTGATAAGTGCATGTAGAAGTCAATGTTTTAGTACATTTCGTCCATAGAATTGCACTATTTGACATGTCTTATGAGCAGGACATAAATTAGGTTTTTTCTTCTACTGAGATGCTGACTTTGTATAAATGCCATTCAATCCTGCTGGATCTTTGTGATTCGGTCACTCATTTGGCAATGCATCCACCAGCTGATCTGAGCAACAGGTCCATTATACACGTTAAAATTACATAGGGCTCTGTGTATCTTTCTACTGTCCATTTCATCTGCATGCTGCAGTTTTTAAACAACATAGCTGAAACAAGGTATGGCAGCAGTTTGCAAAGTCTCCAAGCCTGTGAAAAGCAGGTGCATGACAAGTCCTGTCAAAATCAAACCTAATGTTTTAACACATTGAAGATTGGAAATTTGTCAGCTTTGTATTCTGAATTCAGGAGCCCACTCTAAAGATACTACATGCCAGTAACTGTCATGCACAGTGCTCAAATGTGCACCTAATTATGTTAGCAAAAAAAAGGTACAACAGATTATTTTTCATAGCACATGCAATAAAAGTTGGGAAGTCATGTTGAGGTTGTATAGGACATTGGTAAGATCTCTTCTGGAATACTGTGTCCATTTCTGGTCGCCCTGGTATAGGAAGGATATTATTAATCTAGAGAGGGTTCAGAAGAGATTTACCAGGATGTTGCCCAGTTTGGAAGGTTTGAGTTATAAAGAAAGGCTGGATAGGCTGGGACTTCTTTCTCTGGCACATGAATGGCTGCACCAGAAAGCGTTAGTAGTTGTTCAATCATTTCTCAAAGGCATTTCTGAGTTGTAGATTTTTAAGTGCTGTCCCAATGACTTAGAAAAATGTAAGTATAAAGATCCACTGAAGAAAATTAGTACCTTGTTAGTACTTTAATTTGTTTGCAGTATTTTAATCCATAAGTTGATCTATTTGACCAAATATCAAATATTCATTGTATGCACATGGCTCTTGTTTGGCAAATGTACTGCCCAAAACTTCAGTCCACAATTTGTGCCTTGTTGGTAGTAAGGGTAAGTGAACATGCTTCTGGAGCTCAGGTTAGGCAAATGAAGAAATGAGCCAGGAAGAGCGTTTATGATACTATAAAACACAGAACTGCGGGTGTTAGAAATCTAAAACAAAAACGGAAGTTACTGGAGAAACTCAACAGGTCAGGAAGCATCCCTGTAGAGAAAAAATAGTTAACGTTTAAATATCCAGTGTCCAGGGTTCTCAAGGAGGGCCACTGAACTGGAAACATTAGCTCTGTTTTCTCTCCAAAGATTCTGCCAGACCTGCTGAGTTTCTTCAACAATTTCTGTTTTCATTTCAGTGTGTTGATGGTAACCATTTAATGCTGCTTGTATAATTCAAACTATACAGCAAAATTGTATCATATTGTATCATCTGGTAGGGATGCCTGAGACCAAATGGAACTAGATGATGGTTAAATTAATTAAGGAACAATTGGGTGAGAACTTGGGGTATTATATGGGCAACAAGTAATCTGTATGTTGGAATTTATAATGTGTAAGTTGAAATAAAAGTCTGACTAGAAAAGTATGTGCTTGGATCTACCTAACCAACATTTTCCCTTCTGGTCAGGTTATTGCTAATGGAGTGGAAGGTAGAACATTAGTGATACCACTCTGGGGAACTAGCAAAATTTGTAAATACCAAGGAGCACTCAATATTTTGCCTGGAACATTGTGGCAAAAGTGTTGACTGCATCATATCACAAAGCTATGTCATAACATTTTCTACAACTTTTGAGTAACTTAGACAGGAGGTATTTAATTCAAATTTTACACCTATTAATAGCAAAATAAGTAATAACCACTAGGAGCACATTTGAGGAGATGCTAAACTAAAATGTTTGACTTGGGAAATTTATTTTGCCTTATTACCGTTTGTTGGCAGATACTTTTCAGCAAAGTGCGTGGTACAGTTTCCCAGAAAATTTGGAAAACTCTGGAAGCTTTAAACATGGAAATTCGGTATATTGTTGCCCCACCCACTGGAAGCAAGGACAACCCTGCCTCGACCTGCAAAGAACTGAAGCTGTGTCATCCACAGCTCCGTGATGGTAAAGACCACAGTGAACCAACCATGTTTCCATTATGCTGGTGAATTTCAGTCTGTGTGGCTAGCCACTTCTGGCTGTAACTCAGTCACTTTACATATTGGGCATGCTTGACATAAAATCAACGTATCTTTAATGCACAAACAATCTGGACTAAACTCATATCACATTATGATTTTGTAAGTCATTTAACATGAAGCTGCTGAGATCTTACTCAGGACACTGATGAAGTAAATAGTGACAGGGTTCATAAAAGTCATTGATACTTGCTACAATATTGCTATCATAATGTCCAACCCCACCCCTTAGTTCACAATACGGCTATGTGTAGGTGGTGAGATGGCTCTTGGACCGAGACAATGAGTGTGCCTTAGTGATGGTATAAAGTATTCTCAGGTAGACAAAGAGTACGCATAGTAATCTTTTCTGAACAATTACGAGTTTTACCTAAGAATTTGGGGAGCTGAGGCACATTTCCAGCAGGACAGACAACTGCAGGGCGACAAATTTTAAATTATTTAGTTCAAAATTAGTTTACGCATTTGTCCAACACACTTGCTGTGAGCATGTCTGCCATTTTGGTGGTGAATATGAACAATTTAAATACAGTTTAAAGCAAAATGCTATGCTAATCTTCAATTGGTATAATTTCAAGACCTTTGTCATAACTCAGGAGTATATTTCATTCTATCCATTCATACGATAATTCATTAAAGCAAAAAGTTGGATTTATATTGTGCCTTTCACTATTTCAAGACATACCAAAGCATTTTTCAGTCAGTGAAGAGCATTTGAATTGCAGTCACCATTATAACTCAGGAAGGAAGAGATCAGTAGCATAGTAACAACATAAAGATGCTAACTACAAACATTGGCACTTGTGCCACTGCAGTGTTTTGGAAATTAAATGCAATTTATTTCAGAAAATTAAGAGTTTTCTTTGCTAAAGAACAATGGGAAAAAAATAGCAACATAGAAGCTAATGCATAGGCCAAGCATATGGCACATGATACGTTCAGTCTCTCCACAACAGATTCAGGCTGGGCTGTCAACCAGGGCCATACTGCATTCTCTGTTGTTCTCACATATTGCCCATTTGCTGCCAATGTAAAGATATGCACCAGTAACAACCTTTCAACTTTCATTTTTTGTTCATTAATGAGGTCTTGCAAAGTAAACTTAGAATTATTTTAATCTCAAATGATTAAGTCCAAAGATGTACAGGTTAGGTGGATTGGCCATGCTAAATTGCCTATAATGTCCAGGGATGTGCAGGCTAGGTGGATATTCCATGGGAAAAGCAGGGTTACAGCGATAGGGTAGGGGGATGTGCTGCTCTTTGGAAGGTCAGTGTGGACACAATGGGCCAAATGGCCTGCTTCCACACTATCAGGATTTTATGATTCTATTAAAAATGGAGGATAGCCAACATAAAAAAAAATCTGATTTTGTTTTCTTTGTTCCTCGCTAGGTTTCTATTATATTGACCCCAATCAAGGTTGCCCCTATGATGCACTCCGGGTGTACTGCAACTTTACAGGTGATGGTGCAACCTGTTTGCCAACTGTGGAAAATGAGGTACTACAGGCACTGAAAATTAATGGAATGTACTAATCATAAATTGTGGCATCCCAGCACTGGGACTGTCCTATAATTAATACATCTCCCCATTAGTGATGACACACTGCCAGTGTTCATCTATAGTAATCATAATGTTATGGTAGAATTTGCTTCTTCATCTGGGTAATTGTGGAGGAAATTTGACCTGGGATCTTTACCACTGAAGGTGATATCAGGGTTACAATATGAAGCAGCAACTTACTGGTGTTGTCACTGGACTGTTAATCCAAATGCCTAGACAGTGTTCTGGGGACCTGGATTTGAATCCTACCATGGCAGATGATAGAATTTGAATTCAATATAACCATTTGGAACTAAGAATCTAATGATACCAGAAATCCATTGTTGATTGTCGGAAAAGCCCAACTGGTTCGCTAATGTCTTTTGGAAAGGAAACTGCCATCCTTACCCAGTCTGACCTACATGTGACTCCAGTCCCATAATGATGTGGTTGACTGTTAACTGCCCTCTGGGCAATTAGGGATGGGCAATAAATGCTGCCTTAGCCAGTGACATCCTCATCCTATGAATGAATAAAATAAAATTCCAAATTTGAGCAATGATGTGAAAAGACAGTGCAGATATCAAGATTCTATCGTACAACATGTTTCTAGTTAAGTCTTTGAATGAAAGGATCACCAGAATGATTGGTATCAAAAATTAGAAAGAATTACATTTGCCCAAACTGGCTTTGTATATTTTGAACAAAACATCTGAGGAAAAAATGGAAAGCAATGTGCTGAGTGGAGAAAAAATGGATATTGGATAAGTGATCATCAGTTGAACACATAAAGTCATTACAGTTCCACTCCCTCATTAGAGTGAGTTTAACCTGAGGGTCACCATATGTCAGGCAACGGACAAAGTTGACAAAGACAGGATCTTCGTGGTAACCTAAGCTCATGCAGGAATTGAACCTGCATCACAAAAAGCCATCCAGCCTAGTGAGCTAACTGTAATTCGATATATGCGCAAAAAGAGGAAAACAAAAATGTAAGACAAGGGGAAAGAGTAGAGGAGTAAAACTTGGTTTGATCTGTTAAAGAATTGATACAAACAAATGATTAAATAGCCTTCTTCAAAGTTGTGTCACTCCAAATTAAGAACCTTGTTACTCTAAAACAACTTTACTCATTCAATTTTGTTTTACGAGGAAGAACTTTTTTTTAATTGGAAAACGAACTCCTGGAGTAACAGCCTTTTTCAAAATATTACCCAGGTCCCTACAAAAGTCTGGTTCAAAGAGCATCCAAAGGAAAATGCACATCAGTGGTTCAGCGCTACAGAGGGAGGATTTTTGGTGAGATTTAAAATGTAATTTTAAAAAGAAACACAATAGATCAGAGGATGTACTTTCAAACTCTAAATTTTCCAAATCTTATTTCATTTTTTCATTTACAGTTTGAATATCCTGGAGTAAACATTGTACAGCTTCGTTTTTTAAAACTTCACAGTACATATGCCACACAAAAAATAATCTACAAGTGTAAACCTGGTCTTGATTTGTTCAAACTGAACATAAGTGATCACAGAACAATTCAATTCATGGGTGACAACCAAAAGAAGATATATAATGGGCACAAGGGCTTTTCAGTTAATTTTGATGGATGCTCGGTAAGTTTTCATTGATTTATGGAATAATACTGTAGCCTTTTATATGTTACACACTATAGCAATATGAAGGAATATTGTGTGACAGAAACTGATTGTGCACAAAATAAGTAAGTAGCTATTATTTGCCTTGCCAATGTTTCATTTACAAATCGCCCCACTCCATTAAAAATACAAATTAACAAAGCACTTGCATTTATACAGCATCTCTAGAGATCGTGGGGACATTCCAAAGTGCCAACTAATAGATTGTGTTTCCCAAGCAATCTTTTCGTTATACCAGTCAATGTCCACAAGGTCCCAGCACCTTCAGTGAAACAAATGAACAGAAAAACTATTTTGGTAGTGGTGATGGATTGGTACAATGCTAGCTTGGGCACTGGAAAAATCTCCTGCTTTTTGAATAATAATACACGAGATTTATAAAATCTTGAGTTTTCATCGACATGGACTTAGTTGATCCAAGCAAGATATCCCAATAATGATCATAGAAAAGCCCTAATTAAATGCAAGTGCTTGTTTTATTTTACAACTAAGATGCTTGCATGTTGGGAAAAAAACTTCAGAAACTTGTCTTAAATGAGTGATTAGAGTCTACAAGGAAAAGGCTCAAATCTTCCAATCAATGTCATAACTTCAGTTGCTGATGCAGATAGGTCAGAAACCTGCATGCTTACCTGGTTATATATTTAGAAGATTTTGTGTGCTGATGTACGATCCTGAGCTCTCTTGAAACAGAAATCCATGCTGAGACCTGTGAAGAGGATTGGTGCAGAAGACATGCCCTTTTATATGGCACTAGCTACCTACATTAAGATTAGATTTCCAGTGTGAATGTTAGTGAATGGGTAGGGCGGATAGAGTTGGTGAGGTACGGTGTCAGGGTGGTAGCTTGGTAGGGTGGCAGATGGGTCAGAGGGAGTTGGTTCAGGGTCAGACGGGATAATCTGGTCAAGATGGTCATAGTCAGATGAGGTCATTGGGTGAAGGGAACAGTCAGGTTGGGTTTGTGGTTAATTGGGTGATTGGTGGTTAATCTGCTTGGGAAGTGTCATCAGGTGGAGTGAGTAGTAATTCAGCATGATATTCATGTGAATTAGTGGAGCAGTTCTTATATGAATGATTGGATAGTGACCGCAAAGTTACGCAGGAGTTGGACTAGAATGTTTCTGTCTAACATTTACTGGGTAATCATTTACAGAAGTACGGTGGTACTGTCAGAAATCTGGAAACTTTTGGAGAGAAACTGAAGTTGGAAGTTCAAACTTCTTGGGCAATTGGTTAATGCATCAGGATTCCTGTGTGCTGCACATGCAGCCTCCAATGATCAGGAGACCAGAAGATCTTTACCATTGCTGAAATCAACTGTCACAAATAGAATGTCAGTTCTGAATGTTAAGTGTTGGCACAAAATTGCAACAAATATTATGAGAATTGCATATAAAGTACATAAATAACACATGTAAATATTTTACTTTGAAATTTTTCAGTACAATATTGTTATTATTAAGAATATATTGGTTGGCTCAGTTTTTGATTAATAGGCTTACTTTTATTTCAGTTCTTTTGTTCTAAATCCTATCTTCCCAACTATATGTCAATAGTACATGTATCATGATACTTCCAAATATTGTCCCACTGTAGTAACAGTTACAAGATATCATTGATGAACAACTCTTTAATACATTGTTGTCTTATTTCAGTTGAATGACTCTGGACCGCATGAAATTGAGTTTGAAGTCACCACTGATGAAGTTGATCTACTACCTCTGAGAGATTTAGCACTCTTTAATAATGGCAACGGCACTCAGGAGTTTGGCTTTTCTGTTGGTCAAGTGTGCTTTTACTAATCATGTAATTTAGTATCTGGAGGACCAATGGACAATATGAATACCTGCTTTGCACCAGCCAAATAAACCAACAAGTGAGGACAAGAAAAACAGTTTTTTTTTTCAAATGACTTATTGCAAGACAAGTGCTTTTACGAAAGCTGCATTTTTTTTGGAAAGCATTATTTACAAAGGCTTCCATTAACCTTTGGACTAAGTTCCTACTGAAGGGCCATGTATTGTTTACACGTGTAATGCAACTTTGAAGAGTTTGCTGCCAATTTCTGCAGTATATGCCTACTCAACTTACATATATTGGATGGTACTTGATTGAGGGTCAAAGCTGGGTCATGTTGTATTTTTGTGTTCATTAAACGCCTAAAATTAAGCTTTCAAAACCAGATGAACGAGCACTGAACTCACAGTTTGCAAAATTGATTGCAGTTATTATTGAGAAACTGCATTTGCATGTGTATGTACAAACACTACTGTTGCCTGTCAGTCTTTTACTATATCATCAACACCTGGCCCATGCCTTATTCCTTCAAAGCATGACACAAGACAGGGTCTTGACTTCAATAATGCACATGTATATTATTTCCTGCTTTATTCTGAGGGGTGCAGGATTGATGTTTATATGCAGTAATTGTGATACAAGCTGGAGGTTTCAGGTCCATACTGATCAGCAGTTCAGGTTCAGTTACAATTTGTCAGTGCATTTTGCCTTGCAGTCACCAGGTAACATAAATTTCTGAACTTATTCTTCCAACACAAAGAAGACTGCAATTCCAGAACACATTTAGTTCTTTGTATTTGTTTACACGCTACTAATAACTCAGATATATTTATGTAATGCTACTAAAAAGAGACTCTGTGGAAAATATACCTCACTGTTGACCACATTGTATGGCTGAACTGAATGTGACCTTTTAGACAGTCACAATAATCTGCCAGCATGCAACAGTTCTGTTTGTATCCTATGGCAGGAAAACCTGATCGGGCATATTTAACCATAATGTGGGTAACATCTGCATATTAAGTACTGAATAATAACGATAAATTATCTGCTGCATCATTCTATAAAAAAATAGAAAACCATTTCAGGAACTAGCTGTTGAATCAATCCTCAAACATTTATGTAGGAGAACGAGAGGCGACATTGCCCACAAAGCCTTTTCTGGTTTTATATTGCTTGTTCATATTTTAATCGTTTCTTAATTTTGATTTTATACATTGGGCCAGTTTTTTTTTAATTTTAAATACTTATAGATTCTCTTCTTTCTGTACAAGGTGCAAAAGGTTTATTAGTATAAAATAAAATGGCATACGCCTAGAATGTTGTATTTATATACCTTTCCTGGCAGTGAAGGGGCATTTTCTGCTTTCCAGCAATACTGTATCACAGATCTTATTTTTATCATTACTTTTGTGTAATATACATCTTCTCTGTTAGAACATGATCCTGAATGAAAGTGATATGCTGGTCATTTTTGCTGATTAAAATTCCAATTTTTGTGAATAAATAAAGGTATTTTAAATGTACATAGTGTACAATTTCCTTGTATTTCACCAAAGTAAAAGGTCAATGTGCTGTAGGTTACAGCTTTGCAAAACTTTTAATTAATTATTGATCACATACTCACTTGATATTAATGAGCTGATGAACTCCTGTGCAAAAGAAGAACATTTTATTAACCATAATGAACTGAACAGATAATAGGAAGCACTTGAGTATCGACTTCAGGATCTTTATAATTGGGTCTGCTCAACTTTATTGATTTTAATTCCATTTAGGGACCATGATGACATAATTAGAAACAAGTTGTCCTTAATGTGCACAGAGGATGGTTTTGCTTTTAAAAATTCCACAAATGATGGAGCTAGCTTGTCCTTGATTTGATGATGACTTCTCCTCAGCATCATGAATGGTTGCCATGGATTTTCATGTGACTGAATAGGACAATTCCTGACCCACAGATCTTTGGACACATAAGGCAGGACATTTCATGATGTAGAGGGATCTGGACTGCAGGTTTTGCTTTCTCTTTTCTAGTCTGCTCTGCCTTGTTATTAAGGGTTTTTAGACTCAACATGCCATACAGCTTGATGGGCAGTTTGTTGCCATTTTGAACATTTGGTAGCAAGCGAGTCGTCCCAATCATTTACGTCAATGCGACTGAGAGTTTCAGAGCATCTTGTGAAGCATTTTCTTTGTCCTCCCCTGACATCGTGGTCGTTGGAAGTTGTGAGAAGAGCACCAGTGGAAAAGCACCATCCGGACATAGCGTCCAGTCCATCGGAACTGTTTCTGCAGGAGTGTTGCCTGAAATGCTTGTAGAACTCACTTCAAGAAAAGCACTAGTGTTTGTTCAAAAGACCTCCAATCTAATCCAGAGGATTTGCCGAAGTCACCGCTGCTGGAATTCCTCCTGTGCTCATGTGTTGCTAATACACTGTCCAAATCTCTCTGCAGGACAGAAGTTTGGTAATGATAGCTGCCCTGTACATAAATACATTTGTCAACTTGTAAAGATTTTTGTTGTCATTCGTCTGTAAACGGCTGAGCTGATCCAGTGCTGAATTTCTTCATCAATTGTGACCGTTTGAGGGAACTGGGTGTCAAGGTATGGGAAGTGCTCAGTTTTGGGAATAGAAATATAATTCAGTGCAAATGTGCCTCCAGGCTTGCTGACACTTGAACCACAAGGTACTCACTGCAGACATCTATCTTAGCCAGTTCGATAAAGACAGAGTACAAGCAAGACTGTTGCATTGGAAGCTCATAACACTCCGTGTATTCCAGGAACTTTCCTTTAAAATAAACTGGAGATAGAATATTTGGCTGCAGAAGGTGTGTTGATTGATACGAGTTTTGATTTGGCAACATTCAAAGGCAATCTGAGTCTCTGAAAAGCTAGTATCCATTTGGTATCTTAGTTCATCATCAGGACATGAAAGAGCATTACAATTGCTTCAACTCTCTTTGAACACCAGTCACATTTGTTTTAGTGGTCCATTTGAAGTCAGGAAGTCCCAAAACAGCAGGTCAATGATTGAACTATCGAACGTGTTGATGCTACCGAGGAGTCTTTACCACGTTGCTGCAGGGACACCTTGCTCTTAGGTTGGATTGTGTTCTGGCTGCTGAACAGCCCAATAGATCCCTGGTTGAAAGTTGCATCCAAAACTCAGCATTTCAATAACATAGCACCTCTTCAGGTGGAGCACAAAAATGGCACCAAGACTATGAACTCAAACCCAAGGATTTTGACTCAAAGGTTGCCTGAAGAGGCAAGCTGTTAATTTTTTTGAGAGAGAGCCTGATTTTGCATTTCACTCCTGCTTTTCTGTCAGAGCAAAGAATGGTTCTGTTTACACCAATGCCAAACAGCATTCCTTTTCACAAAAGCATCTTGCTCCCTTCCTTACTTCTTTTGTCTCCCCATTCTTCTCCCCCTGTACTCCATTCAAGTAGCAGAGAGATCGAGAATAGAAAGGCTTTCTAGGTGTCCCACATTTTCAAACAGGTTGGAAAGATGAAAAAAAAACATAATTTGATGGAATGTGGCATCTTTCTGTCTCTGGAGAAAAATGTTACTGTACTTGAAAATGGTGGTTTCTCTTGGGGGTAGAGGGTGAGAATGGGTGAAAAATGTCATGAATGTGAGAGGCAGGTAACTGGAGATTAAGGTTTTTAATGTAACTGGAATGAAGGTTCAGCAACGTTTAGTAAAGTTCCTGTGGGAAATCATGAGTAAGATCCCATAGGCAGCATTCCTCGTAGCAAAAAGGTTTAAAATGTGTCTGTCCACCAGTATTGAGCTCAATTTTAGCTACTTTTCTGGGTTAACTGTTTCAAATGCATGAGCAATAGACTTTTACACAGCATTTTCAAAGAGTAATAAATAATTTTGGTGAGTTTCAGGGTTCAGTTTTTAGCTGGGCACATCAATAGCCACATTCGGAGGTGACATTTGCACAGAGTTCAGGTCACTTGTAAACCTTTAAAAATGTCGGACAGGGTGAAATTCTGAGGGATTTCCATCCCATTCCCAGCATACTCAATCTTTTTCAGCATGAAAAATTCTGATCTGCCTGGCTCTATCGCATGGTAGATACTTCTTGGCCCTGTGCAATTTTCATGCAAGTTGTCTAGCTCCTCCAGGAGTTGTAGCTTACAACCCTCAGAGGAGTTGTGAATTATAGTCTGGATGTGGAACTCTTTTGAATGATAACTTCAACAAGGTCTTGTTCACGTGCCCTATGCCAACCCATGCCTCCAAATCCACCCTTGAATGATCCCACATACCCTCCCTGTCATTTCCTGCCACTTCACTCATCCCTGTTGTCCCTCATACCCTCCATTTGAATTCTTGACCCTCGTTTGCCCCTGTGGTCTCCTCATACTCTCCATACCAACCAATGCTCCTTCTCACTACAGGAGATATTGTTGCAAAACTTAAGGCACAATTTCTTTCCACAGAAATCTGGTAACCTGTGTACGATGATTTTAATTGGAATTTTATTGCATTACTATTAAAAACAATTCCCATTTATGAGACTGCAACTACCATATGTTGTATGTGGACAATTGTGTTCTAGAGGTTGCTTTGTGAAAATATCCCTGGCAATTGTATTTAAATTCCCTGATGCTATCTTTTATATTTAGAAAATAATTTTAAGCAGGATTTTCCATCACAAAATATTGCAAACTCAGTTAATTACATAGTTAACAATCAGTTGATTTTTCAAAGTGAGTTTATTCAAAGAGATTATATTTTCAAACCAGATGTGGGCCATGTTAGAGCTGTTATTAAAATTGTATTATTAGTCAAACAAGCAAAAAATATAGAATAAAATATCACTCCAACTCTGTCTAAATGTATACAAAATGTGTGAAGTAACAGTATCACAATAAATCCCTTCCACCAAATAAGTCTTTCTAAAAATAATCAATGTATGAACTGGAAATCTATAAAGCTAAATCTGAAAATATTCGAGGTGCACCATTGAAAAACAAAGAGAGGCCAGTTAAGAAGATTCTGATAAAGGGTCCCACACAATTGTTACCTCATTCTCTTTCAGTTGCTGAGCAACCTGTAGTTCTCTAATTTCTGTTTTTTTAAAACAAATGTCTTGTATTGAGAAATGCCAATTAAAATGTCTCTCCAAACAACAATAAAGATGCAGAGATAAGCCTAGCCTGTCTGACCCTTCCTCATCTGACAATATGCCCATTCCAGATGGTACTTTAGTAAGCTTTGTCTAAACTGTTTCCAATGCATTTATGTCATTCTGTGACTACAGTGACCAGTATTATACACAGTACATCAGATGTCATCTCATGAATGCCCTGTATACCTGAAGCATAACCTTCCTACTCTTGCATTGAAATTCCTTTACAGCAAATGATAACATTTCATTAGTTTTCTTAATCACTTGCTGTCTCTGCATACTCGCCTTTGGTAATTCAGATGTGAGGACACCTCGAATGTGTCTGAATCTCAGAACTTTACAATATCTCATCATTTGGATAATGTGCATCTTTTTTATTCTTCCAAAATGAGCAATTTCCTACTTTCTTGCATTATACTCAATTTGTCAGATCTTTGCACATTCACCTAACCTGTATCTTTTTGTAGCCTCCTCATGTATTTTTTTTACCTAAAATTGTATGATCAACAAATTTGACACAATATTATTTGTCCCTTCATCCAAGTCATTTATTTTAAGTGTAAACTGCTGGGGACTTAGCATGGATCCCTGTAGACACCACTCATTACATCTTGCCAACCAAAAACAAACTATGCCTACACTTTGCTTCCAGTTAGCCAGTCAATCTTCTATCCATGGTTTTATGCTATCCTCTACTCTATGAACTTTTATTTTCTGCAGTAACCTTTTGTAAAAGACTTTACCAAATGCCTTCTGAATATCTCAATACAGTATATCCACAGGTGCCTCTTTATCAACAACATGTTACTTCTTCAAAGAATTCCAATACATTGGTAAGGCATTATCTTCCTTTCACAAACTATGTTTACTCTGCATATTTACCTTGAACTCATCCAAATGTCCTAAATGCTATAACATCATTATAATAGCTACTAACATTTTCCTTATGATGGATATCATAGGGAATATGACCTGTCATATACTGCTTTCTGTCTGTCCCCCTTTTGAATAAAGGAGTTACTATTTTCCAATCTAATAAACCTTCCTTGAATTAAAGGAATATTGAAAAATCAAACCAATACATCAACTATCTCACTGGCTATTGATTTTAAGATCCTAGGATGAATTCAACCTGGACACGAGAACATGTGTCCCTGCTGGTCCAATATTTGCTCAATACCAATTCCCTGGTGATTGTAATTTTCTTGAGTTCCTCCATTCCTTTGATGTTCCAATTTACAAACCTTTCTGAAATGTTATTTGTATCCTCCATAGTGAAACCTGATACAAAATACCAGTTTAATTTATCTACCATCTCCTTATTTTCCATTATTAATTCCCCAGACTCACTTTGCAGAGTATCGTTTCTCAATTTGTTATTTTTTTAAAATAGTGATAGAAACTTCTAATATCGGTTAATAGGTTTCTGACCAGCTTTACCTCATGGTTTAGTTTTCTTGCTCACTATTTTTAGTAATAATTTACTGTTTTTTTTTATTTTGACAATATTTTGATCTTGCAGTTATATGCTTTTTCTTCAGGTTTGATATTACCTTAAAAACTACGTTTTTTTTAGTTAACCATGGATTATACATCCTCCCATCAGAATTTTTCTTTATTATCAGAATGTAACTATTGTGTGACATCTGAAATATTATTAGCTGCCATTCCATCTCTATTGACCTATCTCTTAACATTATTTGTCAGTTCACCAGCTAGCTTTACAATCATGCCCTCACAATTGCCCTTATTTGTTGGGAGGCAACAACCTCATGGCATTATCACTGTACTGTTAATCCAGAGATCCAGGTAATGTTCTGGGGACTCATGTTCGAATCCTGCCATAGCAGATGGTGGGATTGAACTATGTTGAATTCAATTCAAAATCTGGAATTAAGAGTCTAATGATGACCAGGAATCCATTGTTGATTGTCGGGAAAATCCTACCTGGTAGAGAAGGAAATGGCTATCCTTACCTGGCCTGGCCTACATGTGACTCCAGACCCACAACAATGTGATTGACTCTTAACTGCCCTCTGGGCAATTACAGGTGGGCAATAAATGCTGCCTAGCCAGTGATGCCCTCATCCTGTGAATAAATAAAAAAAAATACTTGTCTTAGAGCCATTCCTACCTCCCTCAGACAAACTTAAAATTCAACCATATTATGATCACTGCTGCCTAAAGGCATCTTCACTACAAGTTTCTTAATTAACCTTATCTCTTTGCATGATACCAGGTTTAGTATAGACTACTCTGTGGTCAGCTCTAGAACATGCTGCTGTAAGAAACTATCCTGAATAAATTTTATGAAGCTCTCACGTAAGACAACTGTTGCCCGTCTGGCTGAATTTAAATTAAAATCCCCCATGACTATTCTGTATCTTCCTGACAACGTCCCATTATTTCCTTGTTTGTACCCCATTCTACTATTTGGTTGCTGTAAGGGGACTGCATACCATTACCACAAAAGTAATATCTTGCTTCTTTCATTCCTCAACCTGAAGATTCCAATTTGCTGAACTTAGATCTTCCTTGTCTATTTTGCTGCTGCCATCACTAATTAACAGAGCCACCTCTCCACCTTTCCTAGATTCTTGTCCTTCCTGTCATTCCCAAATGTCCTGTTAGAGGATGAGTGTTACAGGATAGGCAGCATTTATTGCTAAATCCTAACTGCCCTTGAGAAGGTGATGATAAGCTAACTTCTTGAACTACTGCTGCCAAGGGTTTGTAGCTACATCTACAATGCTGTTAGGAAGCAAGTTCTAAGAGTTTGACACAGTGACAGGGAAGCAATAGCAATATTGTTTCAAGCAGGATGATGTGTATATTGGGAGGGGAACTTGCAGATGGTTGTGTTCCCATGCTTTAGGTGTTAGAGGTCATAGGTTTGGAAGATGTTGTCAAAGGAGTCTTGGCAAGTTGCTGCAATGCATCTTGTAGATGATGCACACTGCTGCAACTGTGGTTTGTGGTGGATAGGGTGAGAGATTAAGGTGGTAAACGGGATGCTAATTAAATGGACACATTTGTCCTATGTGGTGTTAATCTTCTTGACGCTGTTGGCAAATTCAGAGAAGGTTTATAAGGATGATCCTTGGTCCTAGAGCTTTCACATTGAAGTGTGTTGGGCTTTTCACAGGGTCAGTGTCTGAATTGTTACAATGTGGAAGGAGGCCATTTGGCCCCTTGTGCCTGCACCAACTGAGAGTGCAATCAATCTCCTGCCTTTTCCCTATAACCCTGGACATTGTTGCTATTTAAGTAATCATTCAATTACTTGTGCATGCTTCAGTTGAACATATTTCCACTACATTCAAGCAGTGCATTTCTGACCCTAACCACGCACTGTATGAGAAAAGTTTTTTTCTAACCTCACTTTGCTTCTTTTGCATAATGCTTTAAAACTGTGCCCCTGGCTCTTGGACATTTTCTCCCTATCAAGTCTGTCCAAACCCCTCATGATTTTGTAAACTTCTTAATATACTCCTCTTCGAGGAAAACAGTCCCGACTTCTCCAATCTTTCAGCATATTTCAAGTGTCTTAACCTCGGAAGCATTTTTGTAAACAGCAATGAATGGATGCAATAAAGTGGTGTAGATGAATGAAAGAATGCAAATAGTTTGGAAAAGGTCAATCCAGGAATGATCTTATTTGTAGAGATAGTAAAAACTGCCGATGCTGGAATCAGAGATAACACATTGTGGAGCTGGAGGAACACAGCAGGCCGGGCAGCATCAGAAGAGTAGGAAAGCTGATGTTTCGGGTCGGGACCCTTCTTCAGAAATGGGGGAGGGGGAAGGGAGCTCTGAAATAAATAGAGAGAGGACGGGTGGGGCTGGTGAAGGTAGGAGGGATGGTGATAGGTGAGTGCAGGTAGGCAGTGATGGGGATTGGTCAATCAGGTGGGAGGAGCAGATAAGTGGGAGAGAAGATGGACAGGTTGTGTCAGGTCAAGGAGGCGGGGATGTACAAAGAACATAGAACAGTACAGGACAGTACAGGCCCTTCGGCCCACGATGTTGTGCCAAACTTTTACCCTAATCCTAAGGTCTATCCAACCTCCACCTCTAACTAATACTATCATTCATATGCTTATCTAATAGCCGCTTAAATGCCCCTAATGAGGCCGACTCCACTACCCTCTCTGGAAAAGCATTCCACACCCCTACCACTCTCTGAGTAAAGAACCTACCTCTGACGTCTCCCCTATATCTATCTCCACTCACTTTAAAACTATGTCTCCTCGTAATAGCTACCTCCACCCTAGGAAAAAGTCTCTGGCTGTCTACTCTATCGATACCTCTGATCATTTTGTATACCTCTATCAAGTCACCTCACATCCTTCGTCGTTCTAAAGAGAAAAGCCCTAGCTCTCTCAACCTTTCCTAGTAAGACCTTCCCTCCATTCCAGGCAACATCCTGGTAAATCTCTGCACCTTTTCCAAAGCTTCCACATCTTTCCTGTAATGAGGCGACCAGAGCTGGACACAATACTCCAGATGTGGTCGAACCAGGCTTTTGTATAGCCGGAGCATAACTTCACAGCTTTTGAACTCAATCTCTCTATTAATGAAAGCTAACACACCATAAGCCTTCTTAACAACTCTATCCACCTGGGTGGCAGCTTTCAGGGAACTGTGGACAAGAACCCCAAGATCCTTCTGCTCCTCCACACTGCCAAGAATCTTTCCATTAACCCTGTAATCTGCTTTCAAATTTGTCCTTCCAAAATGAATCACCTCACACTTTTCAGGGTTAAACTCCATCTGCCACTTCTCAGCCCAGCTCTGCATCCTATCAATGTCCCTTTGTAACCTAAAACAGCCCTCCGCACTATCCACAACTCGACCCACCTTTGTGTCATCAGCGA
>NC_063359.1:15278499-15285643 GCF_021869965.1 Rhincodon typus | reverse complement strand
TGCTAGCCATCACCATCCGAGGAAAAAGGCTCCCACTGTCCACCCTATCTAATCCTCTGATCATCTTGTATGTCTCTATTAAGTCACCTCTTAACCTTCTTCTCTCTAACGAAAACAGCCTCAAGTCCCTCAGCCTTTCCTCATAAGACCTTCCCTCCATACCAGGCAACATCCTGGTAAATCTCCTCTGTACCCTTTCCAATGCTTCCACATCCTTCCTATAAATGCGGTGACCAGAACTGTACGCAATACTCCAAGTGCGGCCGCACCAGAGTTTTGTACAGCTGCAACATGACCTCATGGCTCCGAAACTCAATCCCTCTACCAATAAAAGCTAACATACTGTACGCCTTCTTAACAACGCTATCAACCTGGGTGGCAACTTTCAGTGATCTATGCACATGGACACCGAGATCTTTCTGCTCATCCACACTACCAAGAATCTTACCATTAGCCCAGTACTCTGTATTCCTGTTACTCCTTTCAAAGTGAATCACCTCACACTTTTGCGCATTAAACTCCATTTGCCACCTCTCAGCCCAGCTCTGCAGCTTATCTATGTCCCTCTGTAACCTACAACATCCTTCTGCACTATCCACAACTCCACCGACTTTGGTGTCATCCGCAAATTTACTAACCCATCCTTCTACGCCCTCATCCAGGTCATTTATAAAAATGACAAACAGCAGTGGCCCCAAAACAGATCCTTGAGGTACACCACTAGTAACTGAACTCCAGGATGAACATTTCCCATCAACCACCACCCTCTGTCTTCTTACAGCTAGCCAATTTCTGATCCAAACCGCTAAATCACCCTCAATCCCATGCCTCCGTATTTTCTGCAATATTTTCTTATGCTTGACTAACTCTGATTATCTTACAGTATGAGGAAACTGTTGGATTTCAGGTATGCTCCACATTTCTGCAGCATTCCAGGGCCAGAAGTACAGAGCTCAGACATTGGGCAGAGTGGATTGACCTTCCGACAGTGATTACTATTTCAGGCCATTAGTTTTCTTCAGTGCTGTTGGTGGATGTTCGTGTTTTATTTACAAAGTTGCGGTTTCCTGATTTTGTATTTGTGTCTCTTAAGGCTGGCCATCTTGTGGTGCTGTGGCAGTGCCCCTACCCCTGGACCAGGAGGCCAGAGTTCAAGTCCCACCTCCTCCAGCTTTGTGAAATAACATCTCTGGACAAGTTGTTTAGAAAAATAGGTTAATTACAAATTTTATTTGTATGGCTTAAGCGGTTCTTTGCTGATTTACAAGCTTGGAAACCATTGATTTACCTCATTATAACATTCACATTTCATTCCAATTTAACAGTTGAAATTTAACAGTTGGATTGAATTGTGAATGTTTCATTGTGTATAGTTTTTGCAAAGATTATTTGTTTTCAATTTCAGTAAAGCGCTTTTAAAAAACTCTTCTCAGAGTAATTCATAGAAATTCTCATAGTTGCCTCACATATTAATGTTGATGTATTTTAATTTATGCCAGAACTGCTTGATTAGAATAACGGCACGTGGGAGAGAGGCTTTGGTTACAGACTTTGGGCTAGCCCGGGAGGTCGTTGAGTTGCCTACGAAGGATCTTGAACGGAAGCTGTCCTTGGTTGGCTCAGCTTTCTGGATGGCACCTGAAATGTTGCGAGGCGAACCTTATGACAGGAAGGTAAAGTGTGACTGATTTCACTTCTGTTCTACAATTGGACAATGGAAGTATTCTTTTTGTTCATTCTTTTTCACACTGTAACAGGGTAAAGATTTGTTTGATTTTAAAAGGTATTCGAAATAAAACCTTAAAAAGGACATAAGTACAGAAATACCATGATGTTCTACCATACCCTTGTTGAGTGTAATCAATGGTCCTTTTGGGACTGAATGCATTGGAGATGAAGCTTTGCTCAATTGTAGGCCAAGACTTGTCACATGGTTGACTAAAAGACCTAAAGCTGGCCTGGAAATTCGGCATCAGACCTTATTATGATCTGTTTTATGAGTTGCCAACTCCACAGGCAGTTTGTAAATTGAAACTGATGAATATTGAGCTGTTTATTTCACTGGCTTTGTTGCAGTGATCTGCCCTAGGAGGTGAATGATTGTTCAGGGAGAGCATTTCTGCTGCATAGAATGATGTATTTTCAATATTGAATAAAAGCATGAAGCAGTCGACCTGATTGTTAGCCCATCTAGCACCTTAAACTTCATATTCCTTCATATCAATGTGGAACAGCGTAGCTGCAGTGTGTATGATCTACAGAAAGTATTGCAGCAACTTGCCATGGCTTCCATGGTAATCAGCACCCAAACGCATGACCTCTTGCACCTAGAAGAACATCATCACATTCAAGTCACATGCCATCCTGTACTGGACATAAGCTGCCATCATAGGATCAAAATTGAGGAAATTCCCTGGCCTAATACAGAGGGAGCACCTTTGCCACATGGATACAGTGGTTCAAGAAGTGGATTGTACTTCTCAACTATAAAACCAGCACTCCCAGTAAGCCCTACATCCCAAAAGAATGATAAAAATAATTGTTTTGAATTGCTATTGATGCCACAAGCTGCCAACATTCATGGGCTAGTGATGCAGTCGCTTATAACATTTGAGCATGTAAGGGATCTATTGAATATATTCTAAGCCAACAAAAAAAATGTAAATCATTAATGAGTAGCTCCTTATTCGATGAGTTTCTGGGCCGGTTTTCAACAAAGATTAAACGTTATGGGTCACTTATTTCAAAGTTTCCCTTCATTGTGGCCAATTTTGGTGACAAACCTTTTTGCTATTGAATATAATCTCATTACATATTTAATACAGAGCATGTTTCATTGTGGCTATGAAGGACTTAATTAAGATTTTATCAACACTGCCATAGTTTCCCACTGGGAGCTTTAATTCCATTTGTGTGCAATACAACTTAATGTATTCTTGCATATTCCTGTCCACAGCATTTGACTACAGCTGTTAATTTTATTTGTAACAGGTTGCTAATTATGCCATGTGTAGCACAAAGCAAGGATTTTAACAATGATACATTGTGTTAAGATTCACACACCAAGGAAATTTAGCCATTCATTGTGGAGCTCACAGGCAAACCAGCAGATTTCAATCCTCCTTCAGACTGAAACTGAAAGTATAGAAAACAGACTTGGGATAGCATTTAGATGTTCAAAACATTCATAGAGTCAGAGAGTCATACAGCACGGAAACAGACCCTTCAGTCCAACCAGTCCATGCCGAACATAATCCCAAACTAAACTCGTCCCATCTGCCTGCTACTGGCCCATATCCCTCCAAATCTTTCCTATTCATGTACTTACGGCCGACAGAGTTGAACATGAGGAAGCCATAATGGAGAGATGATCGCATTGGTGGCAAGCCTTCTGAGCACTGCCCCTTCGTCAGGTAAAGTCTTTTTTTGTCAGGTGGAGTGGAGGGAAGCACACAGGCACAGAATTTATAGGCAGAGAGATAATTGCAACCTAATTCCAGGTAACTAAGAGTGTCAAAAGATAGTACAAATGGTGTGAGTGGAATGTCGACAGGCTGAATAACAAATCTTTGCAGGTGATCAAAAATGTCAGACGGTGTGAGTAAAGTGTCAACAGCTGAATAACAAGTGAAGGGATGACCTATGAACTGATTAATTAAGGCACAGAGATAATTATAAAAAGACTCAAAAAATAAGATGGTGCTCGAGACGAACCAAGTGGCTGGAATAACATGATAGATATAAGAGTCACATGATGAGGATCTAACCAAAGTAACGAGTAATCCAAAACTGTACAAACTAATTAAGCCATTGACTTCACCTGAGCAGTGCTCCAAAAGCTTGTGATTTCAAATAAACCTGATAGACTATAACCTGGTGTCATGTGACTTCTGACTTTGTCATTTTAGGTGATAGAGGTTGTGAGTTTGGAAAGTGTTATCAAAAGAACCTTGATGAGTTGCTACATCACATCCTGTCGAGGGTACACACTGCTGCCTGTGTGCATTGTGATGAAGGGAGTGAATCTTTAAAGTACTGGATGGGGAGGATTCTTATCAAGTGGGTTGTCTTGTCTTGAATGGTGTCAAACCTCTTGAGTTGTAGGAGCTGCCCTTATCCACGCAAGTGTTGGCTTTCTATCACTCTCATGACTTGAACCTTGGAGATGGTGGGCAGACTTTGGGGAGTCAGGAGCTGAGTTACTTGCAGTAGAATTCCCAGCCTCTGACCTATTCATGTAGCCACAGTATTTATATTGCTAGTCCGGTTAAGTTTCTGGTCAATGGTAAACTCCCAGTATGCTGATAGCATAAGTTGATTCAGTGATAGTATTGCCATTGAATGTCAAGGGTAGATGGTTCGATTCTGTCTTGTTGAATATGGTCATTCCCTGACACTTGGGTGGCACAACTGGTACTCAGCACTTATAAGCCCTCAAGCCTGGATGTTGTCTCAGCCTTAGTGCAAATGGATATGACTGCTTTTATATCTTATTTCCGTATCTGAAGCATTGTGAATGACACTGAAGTTGTGTCATTATCAATGAACATCCCCACTTCTGACCTTATGATGAAGCGAAGGCCAATGATGAAACAGCTGAAGATGGGCCCAGGTCATTAACCACAGGAACTTCTGTGGCAATGTCCTGTGGCTGAGATGAGTAATTTTTGTTCGGTAAATCTATTAAGGATACTGAATGGAAGCAAATACTGAGGTACAAATCATCCATGATTTCATTTAATTGAATGGTAGAATAGGGTTCAAGGGATGTTTTCTTAAAGATTTTATTCCAATTCTGATTCACAATGATCTGATGGCTCAGAATTTGCTTCTCTCCAATTCATAGTTGAAATTTATCTCATCGACTGCAGGTCATAAAGGGGTTGATAATTACTTTAACATTAGGAAGACAGAAGCCTAATATAAAGTGTACAGCAAGAGAATCTTCGAATTTGTTTTCTTCAGGTTGGTAGCTATTTTCAAGTACAGAGTTGATACACGCTACTAATGTCATCAATTCCTAATTCACCTGGCATTTAGAAACAGCAGATATGCACATCCATTTCTATCACATTCTAGTTATGTAACTCTTACCACAAGTACTAAAATGGAAAAATATTATTGGAACTCCGAGAAGGTTTCATTTTAGAATGAGCTGTAGGATTACACCATTTAGAAGGGAATGCACTTATTCAGAGAGTCTATAAAACAATAGCTGTTCCTAATGTAAAATCTCTGAATTATGTTTTAGTTTTACCAAGATTTCTTCGACCTATAAATCCAATGGTTTCGGGTGATTTATGGTATGTGGAGATATATTGTTGACTGCTATAAATGCCCGGGTCTGATTTATCTACAAATGGTTATTGCTTTTAAAGTATGTTATTGTCTGGCATCAAATCAGGCATTGAACTGACAATTGTGCTTAATGGTTACATATCTTTCAGGTTGATGTTTTCTCCTTTGGTATAGTATTGTGTGAAATACTTGGCAGAGTCACCGCTGATCCTGAATTTCTACCCAGGACACAGGTAGCTATAACTGATTGGTCAGCAGTCTGGCACTTGACCCTAAGGCGAGCGGGACAATAGTAATTTGAAACCAGACAGTGGAGTCATTTTGGGCATGATGGGATCAATTCCAAATCTCAATAATAAATGTATCTTTTGTACCATTGAAACTTTAGAATGGTTGAACTTTTTTGTTGAGTATAAAGCCTGATACGATCACCTCACAGAATCATTGAGCCTGGATGAATTGTGTAAATCAACAGCAAAAGGCTTTTTTTGTTTCATTCTATTTAACACAAGTACATGGGCATGAAATTCACTCCCTACACATCATGATATAAACCTGTTTATGATTCATGCAGCCCTCTCAGATTCACAGCCACAGAAAACCAATTAGAGAACTGTCAGTAGACAGGTTTAATTAAATGATAAGCGACAGAAGATAAAAGGGAATTCTAAACATCAAACTTTCAAATGTAATGTCAATCTCTGATTTGTCACCAGAGTTCAGAATGAGATAATATCTAACACGGATGTGGAAGAATGAACAATCATACATTTCTAACAAATTCTAAAACAAATCTGTATTAACCAAGTCACATTGTCAACAATGAATATCTGAGACAAAAATAAACAATGTCATTTGCTCTGCATGTATCAACGAGTTTAAAATGAGTAACAAGGTTCCTTTACATTACTGCTGTCCCAAAACAAACAGATGCAAGATTTATTTTTTCTACATGTCTCTGTGTTTTCTATATATTGTGGGAAAGGCTGCAACAGGTGATGAATTTAGATGTTCATGTAGATGGACCTCAACAGTTCTTTTCTCAACTTATTAGAACTTATATAAGGTTTTAGAGTAGAATTGTAGCCCGTGTTGTGAATGTTGTGGTTGGTTAGCTCGCTAAGCTGGTTTGTTGTTTTTCCGCAGATGTTTCATTACCGTGCTGGGTAACATCATCAGCGCAGCGTTCGGCTTCATCGGAGGCTGCATTGATGATGTTACCCAGCAGGGTAATGAAACGTCTGTGGAAAAAAACCGAACCAGCTCAGCAAGTCAACTAACCACTACATTATTAGAGGGACCTTGAAGCCCTGTTTCTTGTATATAGTTCCAGATTTTCCAGCTGTAATGGTGAAGGAAGTAACAAAAAAGAAAGAGAAGCAGGCTTACATTTATATAGTGCCTTCCAGGACCTCAAAGTCCTAAAGCGCTTTTCAGTGATTAAAGTACTTGTGAGGTGTAGTCAATTTTATAACGTCATGAAACTGTCAGTGTTCACCCATCATTATTCTGTGAAACTGACAGCAACTTCTGGTGCACACATATGTGTAACTGAACACGGAAATTGTGAAGGTGTTCTCATTGATTCATCACCTCTCTGCAGGCTGTGCTGTTGAAGTTCTCAAAAATGGAAATCTTAGAAATAATTTGGTTTGACGGGAACTTCCACATTTTATGTGATTTATCCTCAAAACAGTAACTCTTTAAAAGGTGCAGGGCTGGATGAACACAGCAGGCCAAGCAGCATCATAGGAGCAGAGAGGCTGACGTTTCGGGCCTAGACCCTTCATCAGAAAAGCTTTTCTGATGAAGGGTCTAGGCCCGAAACGTCAGCTTCTCTGCTCCT
>NC_063359.1:15266795-15278399 GCF_021869965.1 Rhincodon typus | reverse complement strand
TCTGATGAAGGGTCTAGGCCCGAAACGTCAGCTTCTCTGCTCCTATGATGCTGCTTGGCCTGCTGAGTTCATCCAGCCCTGCACCTCGTTGTCTCGGATTCTCCAGCATCTGCAGTTCCTACTATCTCTGACTCTTTAAAAGGTTGTGCTTTCTTGTTTGAGGCGTAACTGGATTTTTAATGGCATACTCAGTCATAATTTCTGCTGAACAATCTCTCTGGCTGTGGAAAACTAATTTTATATTAGTGGAATGTTAAATTTGTCCACTGTAATGAAACACAAATGCATTTTAAAACATTTTTGACGTTTGTTTATGATCTTTCAGTTTTAATCATAATTCCATGTGTGTGGCTAAATTTTTATTTCACTTTCCTTAAGATTAATCAAAAGTGATAGATGATCAGTGTATTGTCCTTCCTAGTTTGCCGTCTTTGAATTTTTCAGTATTTAGCTACTTAGTTTACTTGATGGCTTCATTGACATTGTTTAGGACAGATCTCAATGGCTGATACTGAAATAAAATTAACAACAGGATAAGTGAAATTCATGCCATAGAGATCACTGGATCCCAGTGAGCCTCTTTCTATGGGGGGATTGCGAGTGCTATCATCTTGTTTGGACCACAAAATCCAGTCCATAATTTCTCATTGTTACAGTGAATATGAATTGTTAATACAATATATATACTTTTTTTTCTGTATAGTATACATGTGTATACTATACTGTATATAGGTTATTTATTAAAAGTTTACTGAAATTATTAATCATAAAAATGTATGATGCTTTATCATAACCAAACTAGCATCTCATTGTCAAAGTACTGACTGGTACACAATGATACAATTTAAAACAATTACCTCAGAAGATATTTTTACCATGTGTCTATATATGGCTTAACTTGGCATACAGGGGAGCATACATAATTCTGAAATCTCTTTCTGAAAACATTTTTCTAGGATTATGGACTCAATACTGAAGCATTCAAGGAAATGGTGAATGGCTGTCCAAAAGCTGTGCTGGAAATTACGGTTAACTGCTGTAGGGTATGAAGTATTTCTGACTTACCATCATTCTTTCTGCAAGGTTCACTAACTCTGGTCTTGGACACATTGCAAAGACCCTTTACTGTAGTACAAGCTATATCTCAGCAAAATCAATAAGTCATTCTTTTTCAATAAAATCTGCTTCCAGGGAGGAGTCGAATTTTGATGCACATAAAATCAAAAGATATTCTTAATAAATTAGTTAACATCTGAAAGAGAATATTAGATGAATGTTTTAGGTGGGGTATTCTGTCAAAACCAGTGTCATAACTAGAACAGATGGCACAATGGTTAGCACTGCCAGGCACCTCACGGTGCCAGGGACCTGGGTTTGATTTTGCCCTCAGGTGGCTGTATGGAGTTTACACATTCTCCCCGTGTCTGCGTGGGCTTCCTCCAGGTGCTCGACTTTCCTCCCAGTGTCCAAAGATGTGCTGGTAAGGTGGATAAGCTCTGCTAAATTGTCTGTAGTGACCGGGGATGTGGAGGTTAGGTGGGTTAGCCATCGTAAAAGCCCCATGAAAGGCGGGGATGAGGTGGGTCTGTGTGGAATGCTCTTTGGTAGGTGAGTGCCGACTCAATGGGCTGAATGTCCTCTTTTGATACTGTAGGGATTCTAACAATCCCTTCAAAGTTCTCTTCCTCTTCTACATGAGCTCATAGGCTATGAAGGCAAAAGATTAAAACAGAAGCATTAGCTCTTGTAAAAACAGCAAAGAAATTTCACTTGAGCCAATTGTTCCTGTTACCATTAATCACACAGAATAACTCTAATTCCTAACCTCTTTTTAATGAAACTCTTGGTGTCATGGCCAATCTATCATGGCAGCAAATGGCAAAATGTCTTCAAGTTTCAAGACAGCAGCAAGACAAGAGACAGGGAATAAGTTGAGGCCCATGGTAAAGAGACCCAGGTTTAACATTTGCAACATCTGGAAAACACCTGATTTGGGGGAAAGTGCAATCAAACAGTGAGATTGCCAGAAAATTGTTGTTTAATTGTTTTGTGAGCAACTGCTGTGAAGGAACTGTATGTATATTACTGGTATTGCTAAAGAATTTTTGTTTTAAAAGCCCAACTGACTGCAACTATTCGGTAATTATAAGCTCTTAATTAATATTGCTAATGTTTACTAGTAGTACTAAACTGACTATAGTGTTTGTTAATTATAAATTAACTTAAATTGTTAATTACTTAACACACAGTAAAGATGGCAGGGTAGGAGGTGTGCTACCATGGCAGTATGCGGGAGCTTCTGGATGCCATTGTGATCCAGGCCAAGCTTGTCTGCATTAAGTGCCTGCAGCTACATGAATTTCACTTAAAGTTAGTGGGCTGGAGACCAATCTGTTGGTACTGTGGCACATCATGAAGGGGGAAAGTTATCTGGACACTTTGTTCCAGAAGACGATTCCACCTCTTAAGATAGGGTCATCTGATTTGGCCAATGATCACTGTACGACTGTCAGTGGACCAGGTAAGAGGCCAAAGAGCAAGCACATTTGAAGCTGTCAGACAATGCATGGTGGCTGGACTTAAGCTTCATATCTTATAGACATAATATCTGAACTGAACGAAGTGAACTGAAATACAGGGAAAGGACAGAGATGTAGCATATATCAATGGTGTGCATGCATTCAAATTGAAATTGGGTCTATGGTCCTCCCAATTAAAAACACAGCAACAGTTCTTGAGTCTGGAGAAAATAGAAGAACAAAATTAAAACTAACAAAAGTAGTTCCACCAGAAAACTTCCGCACACAACTGAGGAAGTGAGCAGAGGAATTCAGTAGGTGATTTCAGGAACTAGATGTGATGCAACAAATTATAATACTTATCTCAAATCCATTCCTTGAGTAGCTGTTGATGTAGCGGCTACCAAATTCCATCAGGTGTTTCATTTACAGAGCAGTCGAGTTGATACAGAGGTAGTTACTTATGCAAAATTATATTGTGCTGAAAGTCAGATTCAGGGCCAACAATTCAAGGGGACTCAAACAGAGAGAAATACCCACTCCTGTCATCCTTTACTTTTAAAGTACAAGCTTACCTTGTACTCACATACCTCTGTGAGACAGCATTCTCCCAAATGAAGATAAACAAGTCTAAGTAATGCACACATTTGATGGGCTGTATACGACTAAAAGACTCAAACTACAATCCAGACTCCAAGGCGCTGGCAAATAATATGCAGACGCAGGTATCACATTGAAAGAGGGGATAAAATAAAGAATTATGTATATTTGACTTAGATTTATGTAGCACAAAAAAGGCCTATCTATTCTATATTTGCTTCATGGTAAATGCTAAGTTGGACTTTAATTTTAAAAGGTGATCTAATGTTTGAATTATACTAGAGAATTAGAATGGGGAGTTAATAGTACACAATAAAGAAATGGAAGATGAAATGGTCAAATATTTTACTTCAGTATAGAGAATGCAAAAAAGGGAAAGAAGGTATTTGATATACTTGCCTTTATTGGTTAGTGCATTGAGTATAGCAGTTGGGAGGTCATATTGCGGATATTGGAATACTGTGTGCAATTCTTGTCTCCCTGCTATAGGAAGGATGTTGTGAAACTAGAAGGGGCTCACATTTACAAGGATGTTGTCAGGTTTGGAGGGTTTGAGCTATAGGGAGATGCTGAATAGACCGGGGCTATTTTCCCTAGAGTGTCAGAGACTGAGGAGTGACCTTACAGAGGTTTATAAAATCATGAGGGGCATGGATGGGGTAAATAGACAAGGTCTTTTCCTTGGGGTTGGATGGTCCAAAACTAGAAGGCATAGGTTTAAGGTGAGAGGGGAAAGATTTAAAAGGGATATGAGGGGCAACTTTTTTCACGCAGAAGATGGTGTGTGCCAGAGGAAGTGGTGGAAGCTGGTGCAATTACAGTATTTAAAAGGTATCTAGATGGGCATGTGAGTAGGAAGGGTTTAGAGGGATATGAGCCAAATGGGACTAGATTTATTTAGGATATCTGGTCGACATGGACGAGTTGGACCAAAGTGTCTGTTTCCATGCTTTAAATCTCTATGACTCTATGGCTTTAAATTCCCAGCAATAGTTGTAAATCTGGAAGTGGAAGGAATAGAGGAACTTGATCAGATTACATCACCTGGAAAACACTCCTGAGCAAAGTGATGAAGTGTGGGTTGACACAATCCTGGGTTCTGATGGACTTCATCCTAAGATCTGAAAGGAGGCAGCTAATGAAGCAGTATCTCTGGTGTTAATTTTCAAAAATGCTCAAATCCTTGAAAACCTCTATCAGACTGAAAAATAGTGAATATAATGTGTCTATTCAAAAAGGGAGGATGACAGAAAACAGGAAAGTATAGACCAGTTTACTTCATGTCTTCAATGGTGATTGTGTTACAATCAACAATAAAGGAGTTGGGCACTTAGAAAAAAATTCTGTGTAATCGGGAAGAGTCAGCATGTCATTGTGAAACTGAAATCGTTTTTCACTGACATATCATGCTTAGATTTCCAGAAAGCATTCGACAAGGTGTCACATAGAAGGTGGTTGCACAAAATGGAAGCACAAGATGCATGGGGTAATGTACTCATGTGGATAGATATTTGGCTGTTTGGCAGATGACCGTGAGAAGGATAAATGGTCTTTGCCTTATTGGTAGGATATGAGAATGAGGGTCCTGCTGGGATTTGTTTTGAGACCTCAACATTTTTCAATTTTTATGATTGATTTAAACGAGGTGAGCAAAGCATGGCAGCTAAATTTATAGATGACACAAGGATAGCTAAGAAAGGTTGTACTGAAGAGCACATAAGGATTATTCAGCCTGATATTGATAAGTTAGGTGAGCAGACAAAAATCTGGCAGATGGAGTATTATGTGGGAAATGTGAAATTGTTGACTTTGGCAATAAGAATAAGAAATGCAGAATATTATCTAAACAGAGAATGACTGCAGACAGCATGAGCCATGAGAAGTTTGCATGCAGTTGCAGCAATAATTAAAAAGGCAAAGCTAATGGAATAAAAACCGAAACAGCTGTGGATGCTGTAAATCAGAAACAAAAACAGAAATTGCTGAAAAAGCTCAGCAGGTCTGGCAGCATTTGTGAAGAGAAATCAGAGTTAACGTTTTGGGTCTGGTGACCCTTCCTCAAAACTAACGGAATGTTGGCCTTTATTAGGTGAGAATTTGAACATAAGTGAAGCATTACATCCTCACATTTTTTTGTAGGGCAATTGATAAACTGGCATTTTAATATTGTGTGCAGTTTTGGTCTCTTTATTTAAGGAAAGTAAATGCAGTGCCAGCATGCGCAATTTCTTTATTATTGATTGCAGTGGCAGTGGTTCAGAGGAGATTTACCAGACTGATGCCTCTAAATTGATACCTGGAATGAGTGGGTTGACTTACGAGGAAAGTTTGGATAACCTGGGCTTGTTTTCATTGGAGTTTAGAAAAATGAGGGGTGTTTTGATTGAAGTTTATAAGATCCTGAATGGACTTGACAATGTGGACACAAAAATGATGTTTCCTCTTGTGGGTGAATCCTGAACTACCCAGCACATGGTTTTAAAATTAAGGGTTTCCCTTTTAAGATAGTTGTCAGTTTTATTCTCTCAGTAGGTTGTGCAACTTTGATTCTTTCTGCCTCAGAAGGCATAGGAGGGGGTCATTGAGGATTTTTAAGGCAGGCACGGTAGATTTTTGTTAGGAAAGGGAATAAAAGGTTATCAGGAGTATATGGGAATGTGTAATTCAAAACACAAATAGATTGCCACAATTTCGTTGAATGGTAAAGCAGGTTTGAGGGGCCAAACGGCCTGCGTCTGCTCCTGATTCATATTATTGTAAAATGTAATAATGGTGATCTGCCAAGGGCAGGTCCTTTATTTATTTCTCCACAGCTAAAGTTCTTGTACATTCCTTGCCAGCTACTCATAGGAGCATCCTATTTGCAATTGCAGATTGTTTAATGCCATCATTTTCTTTCTCCCTTTTGAGCTACCACTCTTAACCTTCCTCCAGTCAGTCCTTAGAATTTTGCCATTCCCATTTAGTTGTCGGTCTTCTTTAGTGAGAATATCCTTACTGATGTAGGTGTTGAACTCGCCCATTCCATCCTTTTTTTTAAAATAGAATCCCTGTAGTGTGGAAACAGGCCCTTTGGCCCAACTAGTCCACACCAATCATTGGAGCATCCTCTTATAATCCACCTAAGCTATACACCCCTGAACACTATGGGCAACTTAGCACAGCCAGTCCACCTAACCTGCACATCTTTGGACTGTGGGAGGAAACCAGAGCACCCAGAGGAAACCCACGCAGACACGGGGCGAATGTGCAAACTTCACACAGACAGTTGCCTGAGGGTGGAATTGAACCCCAGGTCCCTGGCACTCTGAGGCAGCAGTGCTAACCACTGAGCCACCATATCATAGCCTCAGTTCATAGCCTTCTAGTCTTTGGATATCTGCTTGTCTCAAGATCCACTTTTCAACCCAATATTACAGAATCATTCTTCCTTCCAAGACTTTGCTCATTTCCATGCTGAGAAAGTGCTTATGCTTAGAGGATTCATTCTTAATTGGCATTTCTATTCCAGCTCTAATTTCTTTCTGGCTGTAATCAGCTTCTTTAAACATGTTCCCAGGTACATAAATAGATTAGAGGTCAAAGCCAGCCATTACGTTGCCTGTGATCTGTTTGATTTTAGGAAGGGCTGTGAACAAGAGAGGCTAAAGTAATGATGACAGTCTTAAATAAAAGGGCTAGGAGTGCAACATTCCCATCTCCTGAACATCATGGCCTATGGTGAGAAAGTTGGGTAAATTAGGTGAGAAGTCCAAGAACTTCTTACCTCTGACACCAAAAGGTCCCATTTTGCAACCAAGTATCGACCAGCGAGATATGATTCTCCGTAGTAAGTGGCAAATGCCTGTTAGCATGGATTATCACCCATTATCACCTGCACTCTTAATCCATCTCACCTCAATGATATGCATTATCATGTTCTCCCACCCACCAACTAGAAACTAGACCCCATGAATTCTCAACATGAAAGTCAAAACCTGGCAACTCCGGCCATCCATGTTGGACACTGAGCACCAATACCTCAGGCACGCTGTAAGGGCAGCAACTGCATGATCCCACACCCATGAATCTTGGCATCTAGCACACACTGCATCATCATGGCACATCTCTGACCCGCTTACAGTATGCTTCTGCACTTACAGTGCTGCCCTCTGGAGCAGACTGGCACCTTCCATTGCAATGGTATTGCCAAGGCAGGTTGTATGCAGATACAGGTCTGCAGTTTGTGGGTTGGACCAGTCTGCATTTCAGGGCTGTTCACTTGCTGTCTTAGTGCTCATTCACTTTGCACCTGCTTGAATGCTCACAGCGTTCCTGCCTTGTCTTTCTGTGTTTTGCCCCCTCAGCTAACAGGCTCACAGTACTTGTGTCTTGCCTTGCCTTTCAGTACAGAAACAAAGCCAGGCAGCTTATCATTCTTGTCAGCAGGCATTGGTCAAGGGAGTAGACATCTACAGGGGTTGAGGAGCTGAATGTTGGGCACTCCATCACCCCTCCTGGAGGCTTTGGCCCTATTGTAGGCCATTTTCTCATGGACTGCGAGTAAGCGAGGGAATGAATGAGATGAAAATGGCTGACACAGCTGTTAGTGCTGGTGCAAGAGAGGGAAAGGTGCTGAGTGAGTGAGTAGGCAGCACACAGGGCATGCAGGGTTGGTCGGATGGAGGAATTGAGTTGACGAGAATGAGTGAGGGAAGATGTTGCAGGGTAGAGCGTGGTAGAGCATAAGCCTTGGTGGGAAGTGGGTCCAGTAGCAGAGGTAACAGGGAGAAGATGGTGGCATTTACCCTGGAGAAATGGAGAAGGTCTTTCACCTTCCTTCAACACTGATGGCAGCTCCTCCAGATGGTTATGAGCACTCTGACCCAGCTAGCCCCCTAGCGTCAGGCTGGCAGTGTCTGGTATCATGGTCTCTTATGTTGGTCCTGGTGGAAGAAGGAATCCTTCCTCTGTGCCACCCCATCCACCAAGACCTCTATGCCCCTGTCTGCTAAGCACAGCACCAAAATCCCTTTACATGCCATGTCCAGGGCAACTTAATTGAAACATGAGGGCAGCTCCAGACTGACTGCGATTGACCAGGTACACATCAGCCTTTTAAATATGGAGCATCACCAGGCAGTGGCTAGTAGATACCCCCTATGGCAATTGGGAGAATTGGGCTAACATTGACAAGTAGAATGCCATAGAAGCATGGTGATCAATTAATGAAGTGAATTTGGGGCAATTGTATAGGAAAATGCCCTGGGTCACACGTAGACACACGCTCTGTGAAACTTGCCAAACATAATAAAAACCAAAAGAACTGTGGATGCCATAAATCAGAAACAAAAACAAAGTTGCTGGAAAAGCTCTGCAGGTCTGGCAGCATCTGTGAGGGAGAAAACAGAGTTACCGTTTCGGGTCCTGTGACCCTTCCTCAGAACTGGGGAACTTTCTCAGAACTCCCAGTTCTGAGGAAGGGTTGCCAAACATAATGTTTGGTAAAGGTCAACCCTGAAAGAAAAGTACAGCTGCCTCATAGATTATCAAAGTACTTTGGCTGAGAGAATTGGCAAAAGCTGTTACAACTTCTGGAGGTGATCAGAATTTGCAGGAGAGATGAAAGACTTTTGTTCTGTATATGGGACTGACATCAACAATTAAACAGTACTTGGTGAAACTGAATCGAGTGTAATTGAATGTGGGGTGAGGCAAGGCTATCCCAGTGCTCTTTAACACCTCTGCAGTGAGCAGAGAAACACTGGATGAAATGCAGAAAAATGTCTAAGTAGGAGGTCCACCTGTGATGAATGTGAGATTTGCTGATGACTGGCACAGCAGCAAATCTAAAGCTCCTGATGAATAGAATGAAGGAATTGGTGAAAACATATAGAATGAGAATGAATGTAAAAAAGACTAAAGTAATGAAAACTGGTAAAAATAATGGAGGGAATGCAAAGGTCAAGATAAATAGTCACGAGTAGAACTGATATTACAAACCATGTAGTGGGTTTTTAACAAATGGAGTAAGACCATACATTGGTCATTGCTTTATAAATAAAATAGAATTGGGTATCCCTTCAACATTGCCAATCATACACTGTTTATTTGTTGATAATATATGGAGTCTAATCTTAAAAAAAGTCAAGTAGTATGATAACCAGAGCAAGATACTTATTTCAAATATAATTCCACATTATAAGATTTTAAAAAGTGCATTTTTATGCCAATACAGGAACATTTTTATTTATGTATTTTCAGTTTAGCTGTACACTAAGTACTTTTGTAAACAAAATAAACAATTTCAGATGTCCCCAAACAGGAAGCACAGCTCAAACATATCTTCTGCTTTTGCCCCACAGATTGATGCCTTCAAGAGACCATCCTTCCTTGAGTTACTGGACCAACTTGAGGAGGTAGCTGAAAGCTTGGAGCCAAATGAGGACAATGAGATCCTTGTATGAAACTGTCAGTGTTTGACTGTACCACAAGGCCTTATATGGGTGATAGCAACTGCTGTTATCATCATACAGTGTATAAAGGAAGAGAAGGAAAACTGGATATTTGAGCATGTGTTAGAAAAAGCTTATTCACTCATGATAGTGAAAAGACACACTCAGTTGCCTAGTCACATCAGTTTGTTGACCACTGGGGAGTGGCACAATTTGGACTTTGGGTTATAAACGTAAACGAGCTATTTTGACTCAGCTATCTGTTGTACTTCTCAACTGACCTTTATTTCCATGAATGGAAATTAAATTTGGAAGAGATGTATAATGGATGGTTGATTTGGTATTGCTCCACTTTTCATTGTTACTCAAATTCCAGATTATCCCGCCTTCATTAAACAGAATTCAAAATTTTAACTTGCAGCAATTGTTGGAAAACTGCCATCACAATTCTGTATCTGGGTTACCAGGCAGAGAAGTGTTTTCGTTCAATCCATCATATTTGATGGACTGTAATGTACATCATGACAACTGCTCTCATAGGAGATGCAACTTCTGTAAAACTAGAGCTATAAATATAAGACTCCATTTACTGACAAACCCTTTCATTGCTGAATTTCCTCTGTAGTGTTCTTCAATATATTTTTAATCACCTCGCGCTAAACAGATTGTCTGTAATTTGCTTATGTTGAATAATTTAGATGAAGCATTAGAGAAAGAAACAAGATTACACATTAAATTTGTACAGGCAATATTTTGTGAATTTTTATTTTTCTTCCAAGTGACCTCCAAAGGTTAGCAGTAATGTTTGATAAACTCAACTTGGCTCATCTCAACCATCACCCATCAAACACCAAGGTCAGTCTTAATCCAGAGAAGTGCCTCATCACAAGGCAGTTATTGTATAAGAGAAAGGTACATCAAGTATCGGTCCGAATTCTAAAAAGTGTATCTGTCAGTTGACTGGAAATTCCGAATGAGGGTCAGTAAAGCCCATTCTGGTAGACTTTCTCCAGAATAGGCAATTCCTTCTGCAATCAATTTGTCTTATTGGTCCTTCAATGACATTATATCAGCCTTACCAAACAATGCCTCATATTTACTGTATTGTATGCACCGAAGTAGGCAGCATTGTGTCCCCAGTAAATGTCAAAAGTGAACAGAAGCTGAAAACATTCTGAAGCCAAGAATTAGGTGTTTTTCCAAAAGGCTGAGTCATTGTGACCATGTCTAACTTGAAGTGTCATTCTGGTGTGTGTAGTTGCAATTATTACACTCTGATATTTAATGTTTTGATAACTAATCATGTGAAAAGATTGTGTTTTAACTTAGTGAGCACACCTTATCAAGTACCATATGTATTGTTCATGCTGATAAATAATTGAAAAGTATTGAGTATCTATTTCAGTAATGAATTAATTACTCATTATCGAAAAAGGAACCTGATTATTTCTGTTTGAAAAGAAAGGGAGTTAGATTTCGAAGCTCCTTTGATTGTCCACTTATTAAGAACTTGTATTTACATAGTGCCTTTCTTGTCTGAGAATACTTTGCAGCCAATGAAATACTGTTGAAATCCAGTCACTTGTAATGTAGGAAACGCAGCAGTCAATTTGCACATAGCAAGAACACACAGAGATAGTGGGTTGAATTTTAACAGCCTGTGCAGATAAGCTCAGGTGCTTGTGGGCATGGAAAATCATGAACTTGGAAGACGTCACTGATTCCTGAGTAATATGTCTAGGTTTTCAAATGGAGGAGTGTATGGAGGGCATTGGCAATCCACGCACCTCAAATTAGTTGCTTGATGCAACTAATAAGATTGTGGGACACAGTGGATAGAAACTTTCAAATAACCAGCATGGGGAACATGGAGGGTGTAGGGCATTTTTTGAGTATAAGTGTAGGGAACACAGTGAAGAGGCATTAGTACATAGCACTGCAGTGCAATAAAGTTGCATAAAAGGAGGAGAGCTGAAACTCAATGTGGAGCTGGAGGAACACAGCAGGCCAGGCAGCATCAGAGGAGCAGGAAAGCTGACGTTTCGGGTCAG
>NC_063359.1:15256413-15266295 GCF_021869965.1 Rhincodon typus | reverse complement strand
ACTTACTAATCCACCCTACCACTCCTTCATGCAAATCATTTACAAAAATCACAAATAGAAGAGGTCCCAGAACAGATTCTTGTGGTACACCAGTCGTAACTGAGCACCATGTTGAATATTTTCCGTCCACTACCACCCGTTGTCTTCTAAGGGTCAGCCAACCTGCCACATTTTCCCCTATCCCATGCTTCCTTACCTTCTGCATGAGCCTACCATGGGGAACCTTATCAAACACCTTACTTAAACCCATGTATACCACATCCACTGCTCTACCTTCATCCATGTATTTGTCCACCTCTTCAAAGAATTCAGTAAGGTTTGTGAGGCATGATCTACCCCTCACAAATCCATGCCGACTATCACGAATCAAACTGTGCAGTTCCAAGTGATCATAAAAACTATCTCTCAGAGCCCTTTCCAATAATTTGCCCACCACTGATGTAAGACTAACTAGCCTGTAATTTCCGGGGTTATCCCTCTTCCCTTTTTTGAACAAGGGAATGACGTTTACCTCTCTCCAATCTTCCGGCACCATACCCGTGGACAGTGAGGACGAAAAGATCATCACTAAAGGCCCAAGAGGGAGAGTTGGTCATGGGATGAGGCCAGGGCTGGGGAGATTTTGAAACTCGTAAAGTCCACATTGAGACCATTGGGCTGTAGGCTCCTAAGGCAGAATATGAGGTGCTGCTCCTCCAGTTTCTGGGCAGCGTCATTGTGACACTGGAGGAGGCCCAGGATGGACATGTCATGCAGGGAGTGGGAGGGGAAGTTGAAGTGGTTTGCAACTGGAAGGTGTTGTCATTTGTCGCGAACAGGGCGCAGGTGCTCTGCAAAGCGGCCTCCAAGCCTCCGCTTGGTCTCACCGATGTAGATGTACCATGATCTTATTTGTGATCTTCTGCAAATTAGGGTCTATTGTGAATTCTCATTCTTTTTTTTCTGGACCTGTTTCTCATACCTGAATCCCCACATTTTCCATGCTGTGTCTTTCTGCTCTGTGTCTGTCCTTGCCCTTTCAAACTATGTGTCCTTACTCTCACTCCAAGTCTTGAAACACAAAACAAGAAATCTTGCATCAAGAGTTTGAAAATCTTAGTGGATGAGAAATGTGAAGAATTCCTGCTGAAATTGAAATGGCCAGTGGAACTGGGGGGAAGCAAAAGAAAGTGTGAGGCTGGGATTAGGCCAGAAGCAGCCAACAAACATTTAAATGAATTAAAGTCACCAAATGCTGCACTCTTAATAGAGGTGGTGAGTTTCAACTGAGGATCACCCCAACTCGGGCGAGGGGTGAGGTTGAGAAGTTGGAGCTTTCAGGGTGAGCTCCGCCAGCAGAGAAATTGGACCCTTGCTGTTGGCATCACTCTGCCTCCTGAAGCAGCTGAGTGAGCTAACCAACTCCTCAATGGGCATTTGAATGGCTGCTATAACTGAAGAGGACAGGGTGTGATGACAAGGTGAAATGTGACTGTAATAAAACCATTAGATATAGGAGCAGAACTAGGCCAATCAGCCCATCAAGTCTGCTCTGCCATTCGAGATGATCATAGCTTGAGTCATGCAGCATTTGGTGGAGCAGTCAAGCCACTGTTGGCTCTGACCATAAGCCCAAAGTAGCCATTCAACACTCTTAATTAGCTATCTGCTGCTTGTAGGTGGATAACTGTGTGGTCTTCACCATCAAACTTATTACAGGAGTTCAGAACAATTCATTTCAGTTTTTTAACATTAAAAACAAATGTTTGAGCATATGTGAAAAACCTGGCCAGTGAGTAGGACGGGCATTAACAGCCATTGACAGTGCTAATGGAGCAAGGTCACCTCACAGGCATAAACAATGCCCAGTTATTAAACAAGAATGTTTTATCTGTAAAATAACACCACTTTCAGAAAATGTGCCAAAGTAAGACACATTCACAGAGCAGGAAGAAGTCCAATAGCTACTCACAAAAATGTGTTTTTAGGAGATAGAAAGTTAAAGGCTTTCCGAATTGGAAAGGCTAATCCAGACCTGATCTTTTGCCAAGGAGACACTTAAGCCAATGGCCATCTTATTCATTTTAAGCTTGATATAAAGGCAATTATCATAAATTACCTGATCATGTACTATGAGTACACGTCAGCAGCAAATGAAACAAACTGCCAAGGACAGCTGTGGTCTGCCAGTGTTTGACTGGGTGGGCAACTGAGTATTAAAGATAGTTTCAGCATCAAGAGGGAGGTCCTGGGAGTGGTCAGTACTTCTGCCTGTGGTGAATGGGAAATTCTGAAATAATGGTTTCCATGGGGCATGGTGCATAGTTAATGAGGTGAGTTTGGGAAGGTAGCCAGAAAACTTGCTAGAGCTCACAGAGTAAAATCTTCCATGGAACTCGACAAAACTATAATCACTACAAGCATAGCCATTTGGCAACACAGTGTGGAGCTGGAGGAACACAGCAGGTCAGGCAGCATTAGAGGAGTAGGAAAGTTGACGTTTTGGGTCAGGATTCTTCTTCACAATTTATTACAGGAGATCAGCATAATTCATTTCAGTTTTTAAGATTAAAAACAAACCCTCAAGACATATGTGAGAAACCTGGCCAAAGTTCTGAAGAAGGGTCCTGACCCGAAACATCAACTTTCCTGCTCCTCTGATGCTGCCTGAGCTGCTGTGTTCCTCCAGCTCCACACTGTGTTGTCTCTGACTCTAGCATCTGCAGTTCCTGCAATTTCTGAGAAACATAGCCATTTGTTGGCAAAATTCAGCCCTCTGTCTAACGATTCAATTTGTACATGGTTGCTGTCATACAATAAATTATCAATTGTTTAAGAGGAAAGCTGTTCTCATTAGATTAGCAAGTCTTTTTTTCTCTCTACCACTCTTAACCAAGCATACCCTGTAGATCCCGATGAGGAAAGATGGTGACAGCAAATCTGCCAGATGTCTCATACAACATTATGAGCAGTGATAAAGATGCATCTTACAACGATTACAATGTTTATTCAATGCTCTCCTCTCATAACATATAATGTTTCCCCTTAAACTGGTATTCTTGCAAATTGTCCTGATGAGTGCAACATAAAATGCTTTGTCAAAATATATCCTTTTCCAGCAATACAATGCTTGTTTTTGATTACAATGCTTGTATTACAGTGCTTGATATTGCATGTTGCAATGCTTGTCACTGAATCATTTCTGTTATTTTGTTATTATAATGCTTGCAATGAGAATTATTATTATTTCAATTGTAATTATTATGACAATATTTTGTCGTTGTTACAATTATTGGTACAATTTGTTGTTTTGCAATTATGTTATTGTTACAATTTTTATTGCTATTGTGATGGTTGTTATTATTGCAATCTTTGTTGCTATTGCAGTGGTTATTATTAAATATGCTGTTATTGCAATAGTTGCTACCTTTTCAATCTTTGTTGTTATTGCAATGATTATTTGTTTTTCAATCTTTGTTGGTATTGTAATGATTATTTATTTTTCGATCTTTGTTGTGATTGCAATGGTTATTACTTTTTCAATCTTTGTTATTGTAATAATTAATGATATTTCAATCTTTGTTGTTATTTCAATGACCATTATTTTTACAACTTTAGTTGTTATTGCAATGGGTATTATTTTTACAATCTTTGCTGCGATTGCAATGGGTATTATTTTTACAATTCTTGTTAATGCAATTGTCGTTATTTTTACAATCTGTTGTTATTGCAATGGCCATTATTTTTACAATCTTTGCTGTTATTTCAATGAATATTATGTTTACAATTTTTGTTGTTAATACAGTGGGTATTATGTTTACAATATTTGTTATTGCAATGGGTATTATTTTTACAATCTTTGGCTGTTATTGCAATGGGTATTATTTTTACGATCTTTGCTGCGATTGCAACGGGTATTATTTTTACAATTCTTGTTGTTAACGCAATGGTCGTTATTTTTACAATCTGTTGTTATTGCAATGGCCATTATTTTTAACATCTTTGCTATTATTGCAATAGGTATTGAATTTTTGTTGTTAATGCAGTGGGTATTATGTTTACAATATTTGTTATTGCAATGGGTATTATTTTTACAATCTTTGGCCGCTATTGCAATGGGTATTATTTTTATAATCTTTGGCTGTTATTGCAATGGCCATTATTCTTACAATCTTTGCGGTTATCGCAATGGGTATATGCTTACAATCTTTGCTGTTAATGCAGTGGGTATTATTTTTATAATGTTAGTTGTTATTGCAATGGGTACTGTTCTTACAGTGTTTGCTGCTATTGCGATGCCTGTTACTGAGTTGTTGTTTGGATGGATTCAGGCCGCTGCTGAGTGGTGGGTCCCCTCTGGCCCCAGCGGCAGTGACGCTGAGGGCGGAGCTTGGGAGCCCGGAACTCGGAGCTGGAGCCGGAGCTGGAGCTGGAGCTGGACAGAGAGTCAGGGCCTGAGCTGGGACTGGGGCCGGGGCTGGAAGGCAAGACTGACTGCGGAAGGTGAACCTTCCATACTGGGGGAGCCCTGACATAGCCGTGCGGTTCCAGGGGAGAGAGAGACAGGCCCCGGTGACAGCTGCTGCCTGGAGGCTAGGCCGCACCTCTGACCGGCTGCTCGAGTAGACAACAGACCCGGGAGCTCGGTGGAGGAGCTGGACTAGTCCTCCCACTGTGAGCAGGTACCTCCAGGCTCTTCACAAACTCTAAACCCGCTCTCACTCCAACTAAAATACATAATCAGTGGAATAAATCTTTGTACAGTCTCTTTTTTTTAAAAATTAATGTCCCTTATCTCCAATTTCACCCTAAACATTGACAGCTTTATGTCAGGGAAACATTGCCTGGAATCCAATTGGATTTAGTTTTCTTTAACTTATGGTCCCTTTCTGTCGGGGCATCCTTTAAACCTTTTTAAATGTTATTCTTGAAAATTAGTTTCATTTAAATTCCTAATCTGTTACTCTTCAGACAATGTTGTCCCCCCTGTAGCTGCATTGTACAACTGATGAAGATTCAGTTCATAGTACAAATACTTATTTTTCATGTTTCTCAGTTTGCTTCCGACGTTTTGTTTTAGCATTGCCTTATTTTCCGTCAGATTTCTGTTTCCTCTGTCTGTGACATGAAACAGATGATATGTCAATTATTGCTTATTGTGATGCCGAGGTCCATTTTAATTTTTTTTTAAATTGTCATCTCTCTTAAAGATTCTCAAATTTTCAGTTGATGCTACATAAAAACCAAAAGAACTGTGGATGCTGTAAATCAGGAACAAAAACAAGTTGCTGGAAAAGCTCAGGAGGTCTGGCAGCATCTGTGAAGAAAAAATCTGAGTTAATGTTTCGGGTCCAGTTCTGAGGAAGGGTCACTGGACCCGAAACGTTAACTCTGATTTTTTTTCTTCTTCACAGATGCTAACAGACCTGCTGAGTTTTTCTAGCAACTTCTGTTTTCGTTCAGTCGATAACTGTTTTTTTGACTGATTTTTATTGCTCCATTCAGTGTTTTGATAGTGTCAGCATTGTGCAGGTGGCATGTTCCCAGCCTTCACACTGTGTTGAAAACAACAGGAAATGCAGTTGCTTGTGCCATAGATCAGATTAGTGGGTGCGGAAGGGGGAAAGCTTCATCCTACCACACTTGCTGCAGATGTTGTTCAGATTTATAAATGGTTAACTCTTGTTAGAAATGAATCTTTTGTCTTTTGGACAAGTTTGAGTCCTATATGTGAAGTTCAATGTGTACTTATGGTATTTGCTTTTAAAGCACGCTGTTTAACCAACTGGCTGTCAAAAAAAACCAGCCAAACAGCACTTAACCAGGACAACACACTGCAATTCTGAAAATTAAACCTCGTTTGCATCTTGTTTATTATGTTTTCTTCAAGGTATCTTAACCGCTTTAATGAAATATTTCTGTAATTTCTGTCTATCACATTGGTTGGAAATAAAAACTGTGGATATAACTATTAACATCTGAAAATGACTTCTCATTGCATTCATTCTTGGGGTACATCAAGTAGGCATTTGGTGACCAAGTGAAGAGTAGAGAAGGTAGAACTTCCGGCTTTACTAGCTAATACTGACGTGCCTATTTTTTCACCTCTTTACCAGATAACCCTGTCCGCCAATGTTTTAAATTGCATCACTTTCTAACATTCTTTTACAACATTGTATTACCTTCCTTGTGGCTGGTGATTGAAAAGGAATATTTACAGTGTTGCACATCAGTGTGCAATGAAAATTCCTGTTAATGATTTACTGTAGTTTAGAAAATAGGAGCAGAAATAGGCCATTCATCCCTTCGCGCCTGTGCAGCCATTCAGTATGGTCATAACTGATCATTTAGCTCAGTACCCTGTTCCTGCTTTCTCCTCTTACCCTAAGAATTATTACCAACTATTTGAGAACATTCAGTGTTTTGGCTTCAACTGCATTCTGTAGCAGAGAAGTCCACAGGCTCACCACTCTGTGGGTGAATAAATTTCTCCTCGCACCAATCCACAATGGTTTACCCCAGATCCTTAGACTGTGACCCCTATTCTGGACACCCCGGCCATCAGGAACATCCTCCTTATGTTTATCCTGTACTAGGGTGCAGGTAGCTATTACAAGGGGGCATAGTTTTAAAGTGAATGGAAGTAGATATTGGGGAGATGTCAGAGGTAGGTTCTTTACTCCGAGAGTGGTAGGGGTGTGGAATGCATTGCCGGAGAGGGTAGTGGAGTCGGCCTCATTAGGGGCATTTAAGCGGCAATTAGATAGGCATGTGGATGATAGTATAAGGTAGGGGTGGAGGTTAGATAGACCTTAGGTTTAGGGTAAAAGTTTGGCACAACATGGTGGGCCGAAGGGCCTGTACTGTGCTGTACTGTTCTATGTTCTGTGTTAGTCCTGTTAGAACTTTATAGGTTTCCACCTATTTTATGATCAGATTATTTGTGCAAATGTATATTTTTACACACAAGTATATGTTGGTTCACAATTGGCATGCAGTTTTAAAATTTGTTTGCTTTGGGGTGTAATTAATATTGAGGAATAGATGTGAGGTGCTACATCCTTGTGGGCCAATGACAGGCCACTTACTCCCTGGAAAATAAGAGTCTAAATTGAGGGGATGAACAAAGTGATCTGGGGGTGCAGACTCGTCATGCATTCAAAGTAGCAGTATAGGTCAATGAGGCCATGTTGAGAAGAAATGAAACTTCAGGGTTTATTGTTTTGACAGAGAATTGGAAAGCAGAGAGGTTATGCTAAATGTGCACAGAACCTTGGTTTGACCCCACTTGGATAACTGCACATTTCTGGTCTCTATATTATAAAAGAAATGTAGAGTTATTAGCCAAGATGCAAAATTAGGACTCTTTTCTTGAGAAAGAAAAAAGCCCAGGAGTGACCTGATTAAAGGTCTGTAAGATTATTAAAAGGTTTGGACAGAGGTGGCCAAAACTAGAGATCACAAGTATCAGATTGCACTAATGAATCCACTTGGGACTTCAAGAGAAAATTCTTTACGGAAAAGTTGATTTGAATGTGAAACTCTCCATGACAAAAAGCAGTGAATTGAATAGTACAGATGGACTGAAGTGTTGCTAAATAAATCCATGAAAGAGAGTGGAACAGGAAATTGTGTGGCCATGTGGGATTTTTTAACCAGTTTCTGTCTCTGTTAAAATACTTTACAATTCATATCAAGTACAAGCGCCCACACATACAACTGTTTTTTTGTGTATGATATCCTTTGTCAAAATGGCCCAGGTGCAGAGCTTGCGGCCATCAGAATTCACAATGCTTAGCTGGTGAGCAGCATGCATGTTTTGGATTTATATTGCTGATGTAGTGATTATTCATACTTCATTGTTACAAATGTTGCAAAACTTGAGAGGTGAGGACCAGAAATTCTAATATTAAGGTAATTCCTTTGTTCTTTCATGAATCATGAACATTATGGCTCCTAACCCCCCTACGCCCCCGTTATTGCCATCCTAATTGCCTTTCCCTGAGTGACTTACTAGGCTATTTCAAAACGCAGTTAAGAGTCAACTGTATTTCTCTATTCCATTCAGCTCAGATTAGGTAAGGACAGTAGTGAAGCAGATAGGTGTTTACGACAACCTATGAATTAATTGCTTATTATTATTGATGCCAGCTTTTATTCCAGATTTATTTATTATTTATTAATTTAACTTTCCCAGTCGTCATGGTGATATTTGAGCACATTTCCCTGGATTTTCAGTCCAGGCCTCTAGATTGCAAGTCCAATAGCATAACTATTTATTGACCACTATTATACGATAGTATAATGCAAACTGAGTTGCTTTCAGTTTTACCTTCTAGAATCTATAGAACTGGGGTGGTGAAGGGGCACTGTCCTTGTGAATGAACAAATTTTTTTAATTTGAATAATCTTAGAAGATGCACACTATAATTTTGAAAGTCCAAAACTGATTACTGTCTGTTAATCAAAAAATATCATGGAATTCTTTTTTTTAAAAATGAAATGTTGTATATGATGACATTCTGTGATTAGTCTAAAGGAACTAACATACACAATCTTCGGCCTTGTCGGGGGAGGCCATAATTAGAGGTTTCACCACTACATTAGTGTTAAGCCGTTAAGGGGTGATTTCAGCCAGAGTTCTTCATTTAATAGGCTAATGGAAATCTGCAATTCTGTTCCCTCAAAACAGCTGGTGAGATTCAGTCAGTTGAATATTTTGAAACCCTGATTGATTTCTTTTTACAAGCCACAGAAGTGTGTAGATGTGGTTATGATAAACATCAGCCATAGTCTAAATGCATGGCAGAACAGGTCTGAGAGATGAATGGTTTGATACTGTAGCCTTCCTCACTTCTGCTTGCTGATTCCAACTCTGTCGCCTTAGCACATTTATAAGGATTGATACATCATACATTGTACAAAGCTTGTTCTTTGTGAATAGATGTAACCTTGAGAACTATCATCTAATCTTGTTCAGTACTGAGAAATGTAATTGTTCCCATGAAGCTCTTGTAAGTTAAGAATAAAACCAGTATCAATGCTTTCTCATTGAATCAACTTGCAGGGTATTGGAAAGCAGCATTTCCCCCAGGAGATTTTTGAAGAATGTATTCACCGCAGCGGAGGGACTTTATATCAGTGACACTGGGTAATCAGGCTGGAAGGACCTATGACAACAGTAAGACCTGGAGGAGACAATCCTGCTGGAGGGTAAGTCAGATCGCACTGTGTCCTTCAGCATTAGCTATAGAGCTTCAGGTTGAATTGGGAAATAATGGCTTTGGTTGAATGAAAAGCAGAAAACAACTCAGAAGCAAAAGATGTTGGACCTTATTTTTAAAAGTATTATCTATCTGTTGAATAGGGATGAGAATGTAATTGTTGTGGCGGTTATATTTGGGCTTCAAAGCCAGTTGAAGGGTGAGATTCGTAAATACATTTTTATAAATTATTTACTCGATTTTAATGTTTTCTATACATCATATGAGAGAGGATTTTCATCGGTTAGGATTTCATTATTCATAACTTGACTGGGTTCAAAATGATGTGCGAAGATGATGAGATCACCTCACTATTCTTTGCAGTGTTGGAAGCAAGGTAAAAGCTTTCTGTTTTCAGATGTGGGTGATAATGAATACATGAATAAAACCTTCTACAAAGGGCTTTGTTGCCAGGTCCACTTAGGGAAATCAAGAAGGTTTTTGTTTGGCTTCTCATTGCTTTTAGATCAGTGTGAGTTTGCGTTTCCAATGCAGTAGTTATTTAAGACTTGGTACTTGAGGGATATTGAAGCTGGATCTCACTTAATTGTGATAACAAGGTGTAGAGCTGGATGAACACAGCAGGCCAAGCAGCATCAGAGGAGCAGGAAAGCTGACGTTTCGGGCCTAGACCCTTCTT
>NC_063359.1:15241295-15256013 GCF_021869965.1 Rhincodon typus | reverse complement strand
CAGATTCTCCAGCATCTGCAGTTCCTACTATCTCTCACTTAACTGTGCTACCTTATGATTGGAAACAGCAGAGAGAAATTTGTAGAATTAATGTGTGCCGCTGCCCTGTGCTTTCACAAAACTGCCTTTGCCAATATGAATTATACGTCCTGTAGCTGTGAGAAAAATGTTGCCTTGGTTTGCTAAGGTCTCCCACAGACCTAGTTCATGGGTTCATGTCCCTGGCATTTGTGGACTACACGGATGTGCCATAACCTTTGGTGACCATGAATACAATCCCATTAATTTGCGCCTATCACTGATACCAAAAAAATGACAATGTGTTCTGTTATCAATGATGGATGAATCCAGCAGATGCTGAAAATATCCGAAATGAGAGCCTGGCCAGTGTTGCTGTATCTGGGCTTCAAAAACTAGTTGTCAGTCCTTATGATTTGAAATTCTTTGATTGCTCTGGGTGCAGGTTTAGTATAGTGACCGGTAAGACACAGTTTCAATTCCTGATCTAACCTGGGTTTTATGATTAGCCACAATAAACCTGGGTGAGGGCAGTGAAAATGTCAGTCAGGATTCGATGACAAAGTTTGTTTTCAAACGCACCACGGAGGTACAAATAGTACTGAGTATTTGGAGTCTAAAATTGGATGAACTACTTTGTAACCTTGCACCCTTGACCTGAAAAGAGTTTTTCATATGGAGTAAAAGCAGTACTTTGCGGAGATTGTGCAAATCTGTTGCTGACCTTGACTTAGATCTTGCTGAAAAGAGGATAGATACTTTTTTTGAACCAGCAAGGAGACAAAATGAGTGACAATCGATTCATGCTAAGCTTGTCCATCTCCTGATGGATGATTAATTGTTGTCTTTGATGGTCTAAGTCACTCTGCAGCCTGCTCTCTGGGGAGGGATGCTGTGTTTGCAAATCTCAGTGTAAAATAAAATAAATTTACCTGATTAAAATAATATTCTCCTGAGACCTGGGAAAGTAACTTTTATTTTGACATGTTTACTGTTAAGAATTTGTCATCACAAGTTACCAGATAACTACATCAATTCCAGTGTTCTATATCTTTTTAAATACAATTCACTTTTCAAACTAGAAATGGAAACAGCTATCAAGATTGCAGCGGAGCCTAATTGCATTCCTGTTTGTCTTCATGGTTGTTTGTGGTATTGCAGCATACCCTAACCTGTCTGAACGATGGCAAGGTAGGAACCCTCCCAGCCTTTTGGACTGGAGTTTTTCTTATGCTGCCAGTTTGAGCACGGTTCCACAATGATAGGACAATTTTGCTTAAAGGTATTGAGGTGATAATGATGCAATTTTTTTATGTTAGGCGTATGTTCAGGGGAAATGTATGCAATTGAGTTCAAACAGAAGCAAATATAAATACTCAGCAAGTCAGGCTGTATCAGTGGAGGGAGAAACAGAGTTAATGTCATAACTTTTGGTTAGAGCTTGAACATTGGCCTTGATTTTGCATGAAGTAGTATAGTAAGGTTAGCAGTGCTCATTATTGTTATTATTATAGAGTAAATGTGACAGCAACTTCCTGAGCCTGTGTATGTGTGTTTAAAAATGGAAATCCAAAATATTGTAGCCTGAGTTAAAGCACATCCTGTGGAGGAATACATATCAGCCCTAGCTGCAGAAACAATGCTGAAATCAATGCAGCAGGTGAAGTTTGGGATACTGATTCAGTAGTTACTGACTAAACACACTAGAAAATGTTGGGGCAAGTGTCTTCATGTATAAGTGAATTTTGAATGCCATGCTTGTGGTAAGTGCTGTCAAACAACTCCTCTGTCCCTGATAAATTGATGTTGCCAAGTTCTTCAGAATTTTCTTAATGTTGGAGATTTTAATTTTTACTATTCCTTCTGCCTTTTGTATATCTGTCCCTTATTTCTGTTTTTTTCTCAATCTTTGTTTTGCTTTATGTGCCAATTCTAACATTAAATAAAATTAAATTCTGTTTCCTCGGTTTTGGTTTTACTGTCAGGGGTAATGTATCCCCTGATGTGGGTTCTATCCTAGAAATGGTCATGAGATGAGATGGTGAAAATTCATATTCAAAGCTTCATCGAAGGCTTGTAGGGATCTGTTAGCATGATAAATCGCAAGCTCTGCTGCTTCACTGACTGCAAACTGTTAACTCTTTTTCTCTCTCTCTCCATTGATGCTGCCCGACCTTCTGAGTATTTCCAGCATTTTCTGTTTTTAGTTCCAATTTCTGTAACATTCTTTAAATATATTAAGGGAGAACGTCTTGAGGCCATTGCTGTTCTTTCCTCTCCATTGTTTGCATTTAGCTTCTTGAACTGGTTTTAACTTCCACAGCCTGAACTTTTGCAGTGCGTTTAGTCTGCTGCTGCAGACTAAACTCCATTGGCAGCAGGTTTTACTTTTAGCTCAGCTGTGAAAGGTTAGACTAGCTGATAAGTGGCCCAGAAGGTAGATTTGTGCAGACTGAATAATAGTGAAATGTTAATGCAGCCTACTCTTAATGTGAAAGTGCTTACTTGAAACTGTCTGTTAAATATGTGTTGAACTCATTTGCAAAAAGGCCCTCCTGTACATTTTATTAACATCACTGAAATCTGCTGTAAAATTTTGAATTATTTATGCAAAAAAACACAAAATTCAAATTAAAAGAAATTAATTATAATATATTTCCCTTCATTTCTTTTTTCTTTCTGTGAGGCCCATAGTGGTTGGCTGTAGTCGTTTGTTCTCATGTTGATTTTTTTTTTTTGTAAGTTTTTGTTTCTTGCCCCTTTGGTAAATCATTCTGTTTGGCATCTCCTCATAATTGCACTGACTGAAGTCATGAATGGGAAAGTTGCAAATTCCAAATCTTGTTATAACTGTTTGCTACAGCACGCTGGGGGCTTGACTGTATCATGTTATACCAGTGGTGTCTCTGAAGAAAAGGCTGTCCTTTGTACCATTAACAAAATGAAGAAAACAAGTCAACAAATGCTGAAATGTTGCAAATGATGTGCATCGGCTCCACCTATTTGATTTTAACACATTGCAATTTTCTCATCCCATCAGGCCTATTGAAGAAGCATTTAGCACACTTGTCTTCATTGCTCAGTCCTTTGAGTATAAGAGTTGGGATGTCATGTTGAGGTTGTATAGGACATTGGTGAGGCCTCTTCTGCAGTACTGTGTCCAGTTCTGTTGCCCTATTAAAGGGAGGATATTATTAAGCTAGAGAGGTTCAGAAGAGATTTACTAGGATGTTGCTGGGTATGGAAGGTTTGACTTATAAAGAAAGGCTGGATAGACTAGGACATTTTTCCACTGGAAAGTAGGACGTTGTTAGGTGACCTAACAGAGGTTTATAAAATCATGAGGGGTATAGATAATTTAATGGTGGATGTCTTTTCTCTGGGGTGCAGGGATTTCAAGACTGGGGGCATATTTTAAGGTGAGAGGAGAGAGATTTAAAAAAGACATGGGGGGCAAATTTTTTTACACAGTAGGTGGTTTGTGGGTGGAATGAACTTCCAGAGAAAGTAGAGGATGCAGCACAATGACAATGTTTAAAAGACCGTTAGTAAGTACACGAATAGGAAAGGTTTGGAGGAATATGGCCAGGAGCCGGCAGGTGGGATGAGTTTAGTTTGGAATTGTGTTTGGCATAGACTGGTTGGACTGAAGGGTCTGTTTCCTGCTGTATGGCTTTATGACTCTGAGTGCTACTTTTTGTTGCCAGGGTGGGGAATGAATTGAATGGCAATTCTTCTCAGCAGTCAGGTTTGAATGTAAATTGGTAGGGAGTCAGGCATAGGCCACGTGCCTCAACTCTGTCAGTGCATCAAGTACTTTGTTCTGTTTAACATCTCCTCTGAGTCTGACTGAATGGAATCATGAGGGGGAAGCTGCAAGTATCCAGTCAAATGCAAGGGCAACCTCATGAGGTGCAAACCAAACAATTCACAAGAATCCAAGGCATGTGTGTTCATACTGTTATTAGTTTACACAGAATTAATCTTTATGGCCAAACAAGTGTGATGTTTATGAAGCCCATGTGTAGCTTTTGAAAAGTAAATCTTATCTATTTCTTCCTTATTTTCCTCTCCTGTAGTCTCCCTGCACCACACATCCAGCCCGGCCAAGAGGACGGGATGGAGACCTACTCCCATGCCTCTGCTAAAGCACTGTAGGATCGTCATCTGACAGTAACGGGGTACTGTAGAAACTTTTACCTCACAGCACTTTGTGAATGCAGGCCTTGAAGTTTGGAAATAGTCTGACGTATCACCATTAACAACAAATGGTAGCAAACTAATCCCCAGATGCTGTTAATTTCTGTTTTGCTAAACTATATTCCCTTGAAAGGGAAAAGTGAGTTAAACAAATCTGGATCTCCCTAGATGCTAAAGGAGATGGAAATTATGTTAAAGAAGAAAGAGTGTGGTTATGACCAGCGTCAGGTAGAAAATACAATTGATAGCCAAGCTGAGTTCAAAAAGTTCAGAAGGGAGGTGCAAAAGGCAAATAAGAGAAGTGAAGAGGAATTATGAGAAAGGACTGGCATTCAACATGGAGCAACCACAAAGTCTTCTAAAAGCACATGAATGGTAAAAAGGTGGCAAAAGGAATAATCAGGCCAATTAGGGACCAAACATAGGCTTTACACATGGAAGCAGAAAGTGTGGCAGAGGTATTAATTGAATACTTTGCATCTGCCCCGGTCACGGTGACAGAGGAGGAAACTCTGTGCTCGGTGCTTAACGTTGATAGGGCGCTAGGACTAGATGAGATGCATCCACGAACATTTGAAGGAAGTGTGAGTGGAAAATGCATAGACACTAAAATCTTTCAATTTTCTCAGGATTTGAAGAGAGGGAGGGGCAAGATGAGTTAATTTGGAAGAGCCAGCATGGATTTGTTGAGGGAAAATTGAATCCAACTAACTTGCTGAATTTTTTGAGAATGTAACAGAGAGTTGATGAGGACACTTCTGTTAATGTTGTGCACGTGGCCTTCCATAAGGCGTTTGATATAGTACCACTCAATAGACTGTTGAGAAAAGTTAGAGCTTGTCGAGTAAAAGGGACAGTAGCAACATGGACACACAATTGGCTCAATGACAGGAAATAGTAGTGGTTAATGGGTATTCTTCAAGAATAGTTCAGGATGAAGTTTTGTAATAGAGTACCACATGGGCCCCTTTTTTCAAATATAATGATCTGGACGTTAGAATGCAGAAGACAGTTTCAAAGTTTGCAAATAGTATAAAACTTTGGAACATTGTTAACTGTGTTGAGGGCAGTGTAGAACTTCAAAGGACATTGACATGTTGATTGAGTGAGCAATAGGCAGCAGCCAAGTTCACTGTGGAGCATACAATTTTTGGTACCAAGAACGTGGAGAGCAGTATTAAATATGGGACAACTATTTCAAAGGATGTGCAGGAATAGAGAAATCTTGGTGTGTACATGTATACGTCTTTAAAAATAGCAGCACATGTAGAAGGAGCAGTAAGTAAAACAAACAGTATTCTAGGCTTCAATAGTAGCCATTGGAGGACAGGTTCAAGGAACCACTTGTTCCTGTATTCCAATGAAGGTACTGCATGCACATTCTCTTTTCTTTCTTCATGTGCTTTTCTGTAACTGTTTAAAGCTTTATGCAGTTACAGATCAGGAGCTGTACTTAATTAAAGGAAGGGTGCTCAGTTTAAGTTATTGAAATTTTACATTGCTGTGCTTAATGCAAAGTTGGTAAATGTTCCTGATTAATAACACAATTTTATTATACCAAAAGAATTGAAGCCTTATTGTCATATGACATGCTAGTGAATGAATACTTGTCTTTTGTGCATGTCATCCCCAGTTTTCTTATGTCAAGGAACTCGGATAAGGGTTTTTATTTGCAGTATTTCTTTTCATATCCCATGGTTCTAGCAGTGCATAGTTCACGTGCAAGTCCAAAAAAAATTTTCCTCGGATCATCATGTGATTGTCATAGAATTACAAACTTCAGTGAATATAGATTTGGGATTGATGTGTTTGTATTCTATCCTGCCTGAATTTCTCAATAATGGCCAGTTTCCTTTGTTCTGCCTTACTCACCTGTATGATATTTCTATGCATTCTTAATGGACTTCAATTAACCATCAAATCTCAGAGGAATTTTAAATAAAGTTAAGTGAAATACAGGGCATGTACAAAAACATACACAGAGCAGTGAGTTTGCAATTACGACATGCATTCTTAACGGCTAAAGATGGTCAGTACTCTTGTTTGCTTGCTAAAAGTTGATTGTAGCTTGTGTTGTTTATCTACCTTTGTATTAGAAAATACTGTGATATTTCAGGAAGCGAGGGCATAGGGAGGAATTTGATTTTACCTCTGCCAAATAAGCTTCTCTGTGAACTAAAGTGCATCAGTATTAAAATTAGATTCGATCTTTTCCATGCCTTTCTAACTTTTACATATTTTATATTAGAATATACTACAAAGGTATTTGCAACTTTTTTCCTGGCAAAGTAGCACAATATATTTATTAATTGTAATCTTAAAGATGTTGACATTCGGATTTGTAGATGTAAATTGCACAGTCTTTGACAAAATGGTTTGTGAAAACATGGAGCATCACTGGCATAATCCCTGGAAGACTTCAGTTTGCGAAATATTGCTCCTGTGGTATATAAATTGAGAATTTGCAATTGGTCATTTCATGTGTAGTTTTAAGTGGTGGAGCAAGGGAAATATTTTCTTAATTAGCATTAAGGAGCAGCCATCCTTATTATGGTCAATGTCAAGTAACAACAGAAGTAGTTATCTTTGAAACCCTGCTGCTGCTTTCCTGTGTTTGCTGCAGTTTTCCTCTCTCTCTAATTTACTTGTTTCCCTGGCAACAATGAATGTCATTTTGGGACTGGGTGACTGCTCAATTTCAGGAGCTGTTGGCTTGGATTAGTTCTAAGATTGGCACTGCCTCAGTTGACCAACTTGAGCATCAAACATCACAAACAATTCGTTGAGATTAATTTTTCAGCAATGACAAGTTCAAACGTTGAAGTGTGAGACTGTGCCTTGGTTTTCCGGGGAGTATACGTAATGGATTGTACTAAAGCTTGTTAAAATGTTAAAAGCATGTTTATTTGTGTTTTGCAGTTGAAAGTTACCACAATGGAGAGTTGAAGCAAGCTGAGCCAGCAGTTGGCCCAAGAGTGGCTGTGCTATTACCCAAGGCACCGGCTATCACACAGCCACAGGTAACTGAACAACCAGTTAGAAGTGGTTGTAATCAAATCTCGCATTAAGTTTATTATGGCTACTTTGAGTTTCACAGAATATTGGACATAACCAAGGCTATTTGTTTGAGTTGTAAGTACTGATGATGGCAGAAAACTGTCTTGGAGAAGATAGTGAACTAGTCAGAGGAACTAAATTACCAGTTGAGTCTTTAAAAAAACCCCAAGGTTACTCACTGCCTAGCATGTAACTCACATTCAGTAAAAGGATTTATTTCAAAGTATAGGAAAGTGAAAACTATCAGCTTTATTTCCTTGTCATATTAAGTGTTTTTTCCTTGGGGCACAGAAAATAATTGGGTGCAGGGCCTCAGTATTTATCGCCAGGAGTGGCTTGGTAGCACTGAGCTGGCCGAGTTGTGAAGGGCATAGCTGCCTGACTGGACTGGTGAACAAGTCTCCTGATTCCTTCATTCTCACCCCTCGTGGATGATGGAATCCATGGCAATGTCAGGAAGAATGATAATCTCCCAGTTTTTGAGGCGACGAGATCTTGTCTTCACACTTGAGGGCAGTTTCCTTCTTGTTACTTTGCATTATCATTGTGCTAAATAGGACAGGTTCAGATTGATCTAGCAGCTCATAATTGTGCATGTATGAGTCGTTAGCAACAGTAGCACTGTAGTCTGCCACAGAATGTATTTTTCACTTTCCAAAATTTGAATGGTTCTGGTTCAAGGAGAATTTCAAAAAAATACATGCTGGAAGCAACACCAGGCATACCTAAAAATACTAGTCTGCCTGGCAATGTAGTAACACAGAATTAAATGCATACTAGAACTGGAGTCAGCATGCATTTGGCCAATCTGAGTGATCCCACAATGAACAGATCATTTAAAGCTCAGTAGTCTTGCCTCATCAAGTTGTCAGTTCTGGTGGGGATTTAAACAACTGATGACATCCCCCTCCTCAATGACAGTCCAGCCAGTGGGTGCATGCGTAAGACCAGCATGAAGCAGTAGCAGCCACCCTCAGCCAGAAATGCCGAAAGGGTGATTCATCTCGGCCTCCTTTCCCCGCTATTACAGAAACCAGACTTCAGCCAATTCAGTTCATTAATGTCATATCAAGAAGCTGCTGATTATACTGGATATGGCAAAGGCTATGGGTCCTGGTAAGTCCTTAGCTGCAGTGCTGAAGACCTGTGCTCCCAAACAAGTTACTTCTAATCAAGTTGTTCAGTACATCTGCAACATTGGCACGTACCCATTGAAGTGGAAAATTGTCCAGTCCACAAAAAGCAGGACGAATCCAATCCATCCATTGCTGTCCTATCAGCTTGTTCTTAATCATCAGCGAAGTAATGGATGGTATTATCAATAGTGCTATCAAGTGGTGCTTACTCAACAATGAGCTGTTTACTGAAACTCGATTTGGTTTCTGCCTGGACTACTTAGTCGCAGACCATGTCTCAGCTGTGGTCCAAACGTACACAAAAGATAGTTGAGCAGAAATTCAAATAAATCAACCATATTAATGTATTGGGACAGCAAGAGCAGATCAGAGGCTGGGTATGGGCCAATGGGCCAAGGAGTGGCAGATCGAGTTTAATTCAGATAAGTGTGAGGTGTTGCATTTTCGTAAGGCAAGGTAGGGCCCTGGAAGTGTTGCCGAACAAAGAGACCTGGGGTTTAGTTGCATGGTTCCTTGAAAGTGGAGTCACAGGTAGACAGGGTGGTGAAGAAGGCATTTGGCATGCTTGTCTTCATTGTTAAGAACATTGAGTATAGGAGTTGGGACGGAATATTGGTGATTTTAGTGTACATTTTTAGCGTACTTTTTACAATTCAAGTCCCCCATCTGTAAGAAGGATGTTGTTAAACTGGAGAGGATACAGAAAAGATTCACAAGGATGTTGCTGGGACTGGAGGGTTTGAGTTATAAGGAGAGGCTGAATAGTTTGCGGCTTTCTACCCTGGAGTGTCGGAGGCTGAGGGTTGACCTTACAGAGGTTTATAAAATCATGAGAGGCATGGATAGGGTGGAAAGCTAAGGTATTTTTCCTGTGGTGGGGGAGTCCAAAACCAGAGGGCACAGATTTCAGGTGAGAGGGGAATTGTTTAAAAAGGATGTGAGGGATAACATTTTCACGCAGAGGGTGGTGCGTGTATGGTAGGAGTTGCCAGAGGAAGTGGTGCAGGCAGGTGCAATTACAACGCCTAATAGGCATCTAGATGGATGTATGAATAGGAAGGGTTTAGAGGGATATGGGCCAAATGGGACTAGTTGAGATTGGGATATCTAGTTGTTGAGGATGAGTTGAACCGATGAGTTAAACCAGTCTGTTTCAGTGCTGTATGGCTCTATGACTCTGACTGTAAGTAACTCAGCTCTTGTCTTCCTAAAGTCAGTCCGCTAGCTGCAAGGCACAAGTCAGCAGTGCAATTGATGGAATAATCTTCACTTATCAGAATGAATCCTGCTCCATCAACACTTAAAAAACTCGTCATCCAGAACAAACTATCTTGCTTGATCAGTACCCCATCCATAATCTTAAAGGTTCACTCCCTTCAAAACCAGTGTACAGTGGCAGCAGTATATATCATCTCCAAGATGAACTGCAGCAACCTGTCGATGTTTCTTTGACAGCACCTACAAAACCTGTGATCATTACTAATTGGGAGAACAAGCCAGCAGGTACTAGAATATTGCCATCTATAAATTTGACTCCACCTTGACTTAGGAAATATAGATGTTTGTCAGGTGACTCTGGATCAAAATGCTGAAGCTCCCAGTTGAACAATGCTGCAAATACCTTCATCACATGGGCTGTATTAGTTCTGCAAGGCAGCTCACTACCACCTCCTCCAGGGTAATTATCGATGGACAATAAATAATAGCCTTGCCAGCAACACCCACATCCTGGGAAGGAAGAAATAAAAAAAAATTTACTACTTTTATGATCTGCTGTTGCTTAATATTCTATCAAAGATTTGGGCAATTGTACATTCATTAATAATAATTTTAATAAAGCAGAAATGTATTTGTATTCATTGTTGGAGTGTTAAATAACATGTTTTTCTTAGTAACATAAAATTATGAATTGTAATCATGAATTATAGCTTATTTTGGATCAGTAAATGATATTCTTTTTCATGGACTGAACAGAGCTGGTATAGATACAGATATTTCCTTTTCTATGACAAATATAGAGTTATAGGAGTTATATTAGCCACTCTTTAGCAGTTGGGTGTCTTTTAATCCAGAAACCTCGAAGACCAAATCTGAATAAGAGAGGACCACCATTTTTACAGAAGAGATTATCAAAGAAAGAAAATGCAGAGGAACCCAAAATCAATAAGGAAGAAAATGAAGCTCAAGTCATACCCAATGACCAGGAGGAGGAGAAAGATATTACGATCAGGTACTTGAATAATACCCTAGCACCACTCGTGTTTTATCAGTGTCCTTCAAGATGCACGTTCTTCATTTTCATAATCACAAGTCCAGCCACAGTGGAATGGCTGGATCACTACATGTGGATGTCTGTGCTGTCTGTAGAGCATTGAAAATATTGTTTCTTGTTTCTTTCCATTCTGTAAAACATGTTTTCTTTTTCTAGTTTTGATAAATATAAGCAATGGAAGTTGTCTTCTCATTAAAAGGTCTTTTTACATTGATCCCTTCTGATCTCAAATGGAATTCTTTCGTCTTTGCTGTTACTAAAGCTGCTTTCCAGAAGTTTGTTTTCTCTTTTGTGTAAAACACTTATTTTCACTTAATAACTCATGCATGTATTTATAAAGTCCAAGTTCTTCTGAAATCTGAACATGTAACACTTGGCTGTAGAACTGGGCATAATTTTAGATATACCCCACTGGTTTTTGAAAAATCTTGAAGCTATGAAGCAAAATTAAGTTTTTTAGGCTTGCCTTTACTTGCAACTTTTCGGATTAGATCCTTGATATTTGTTTCCCACCTCTCTTCTGTCCCCAGCCTGTTTGAAATGCCTGTGCTTTTTCTTCACTATAATCATTAATCAGCTGTTTTCTTTCCACTTCTATGTCTGTGGACTGAATTTTGCCAGAAACTGACTGTCAATTTCAGCGAATTTCATGGAGGGTTTCTCTCTATGAGCCTTAGTGAATTTTCCCATGCTGTTTTGTGCAGCTGGTCTCATTAGCTGTGCACCACCCTCTCCCGCATGAAACTACAGCTGCATTTACTTGCCGTACCCAACTCCTAAGCATCTGCAGATCCCTGAACGTAAACCCCCAGTACAACTACCTACCTTTCGCTCAGCAATGATAGAAGTACTCTCCACTGCTTGGAACTTTCGGAATTCCTGGTGCCGGTCCCATTTTTAAATTCCAGCCATGCACCAAGTCAAGCAAAATTAATTTATACCTTCTCCTGCAGGACAAGTTAAACTCTCAGCAAGGACATCGGTCCTGGCTCTGCATAGTCACAATCATTCCATCTTGTACAGTTTCCTCTTTCTTAGAACCTGCTCATACACAAGAATTTTAATGCTTTCTTCCTGCGCCACTTCTCCAACCATGCATTTGTCTTCATTTTCTTCATGTTTTAATACTCACTCATATACGGCGTTGGGAAGCAGAAGTGGGATTACGAGATTTGGGGTCTTGTTCCTAAATCTCTTTTGTGGGGTCTGAAAGGTTGCCTGAATTATCTCAACAGTTCCTGTATTTAAGTAATGCTTTTCAACATGGATCACCACTTCTGGCTGTTCCCTCAGGTGTCTTACCTGTTCTGTTTACTTTATCACCAAGGAAACAACATGCTTGTGGTTGCAGAAATGCCTATGTCCTTAACTAACAAATTCATTACGACTTCTCTACACTTTTTTTTCCCTGTGTGCATTCCAGCCATCCAGGCTACAGGGTGTTTGATGCCTGCTGCATCTTCAAAGGACTCATTACTCCTCAGCACTATCTGTATTTTCCTCCAGTAGTCACTTGCTTCCTCATCCCCTGGATGAATTGCAATGCTGCCAAATACTTAACAGTTTCCAAACCTTGGGAAACAGCAACTGGTGGCGCTCCCTAAGTACATCAATATCTAGGGCAAATGCTAATGCTGAGTTCCCACATAGACCAGTGAGGAACCATTGCATCCCGTTCTGCCATGGCAAATTCAGTGTCCTCTCAAATCGCTGAAATGCTGACCATGAAAACATTTAACACTGACTTTAAATAGGCCAGAGAAAGAATTATAGAACATGTTTTTTAATATTTGTTCATGGGTTGTGAGTGTTGCTGGTAGGGGATCAGCACTGGTTGCCCATCCCTCACTGTTTTCCCTGCAATTGAGTGTCTTCAGAGGGCAGTTAAGAGTCAATCACATTGCTGTGGTTCTGGAGTCACGTGAATATCAGACCAAAGAAGGACAGTAGATTTCCTTCCTAAAGGACGTTAGTGAAACCGGTTGGTTTTTATGGTAAGTGATATTTTCATGGTCACCACTCCTGAGACTCATTTTTAATTCCAGATTCAATTAATTGAATTTAAGTCCCAGGAGCAGCCAAAGTGGGATTTGAGCCCATCTCCCCAAACCTTAACCTTGGTCTCTGGATTATGAACGAATGATTTTATTGTCATGTGTATTTTACAGTTAGAAAAACAGTAAAATTCAAGATCGGTGCCATTTTGTGATTGCTATAATAAATTATTACAATAAAAGCAAAAATGCTACACATGCTGGAAATACAGGAAGTACTGGTGAAACTCAGCAGATCTGGCAGCAGCTGTGGAGAGAAGAAAAGTTAATGTTTCAAGTCTGATATGACTTCAGTTCTGAAGAGTCAAATCAGACTTAGAATGTTAACTCTGTTTCTCTCTCCAAAGATGCTGCCAGACGTGATAAAATTTCCTAGCATTTTTTATTTTCATTACTTCTGGATTACTAGTCCAGTGACATTGCTACTCCATCATGTTTTGCTAATCTGATTTTTAAAGACTGAGATGATAAAATAGTTAACTGAAAATACTGGAATTGGAATATTAGTATCGTAGCAATCCAAAACATACTTAAAATTGCCACCAGTTGAAGAATCAACGAAAAAACAATGAAAAAAACGTACAAATGATGTGTAGGCACCCAACAGGCCGCTCCCTCTGTGATTATGATGTTGGTTTGAAGTTTCTTTCCTTGACTCTGTTCAATTCTGACTGTGATCTCCTGCACTGTTTTTTCCTCAACCATGCTTTCTCTGCACTCGTACAGAAGCAACCTACCAATAAGCATCATGTCTTTACTTACAGCTGGCGTGGAATGAAGATTGAACCTGAGCAAGTTAATCCAGCTTTACCTGACACAAAAAAAGGGGAGCCTGTCCCTAATGAAACCATCAAAGAACCAGGTAGCATGACCATATTAAAAACGTGCATACTGGTTGTTAAAACCTTTCAGTCTAATGTCATTATAGTCTACAGAGTAATTAACTAACAATGAAGAACTGAAGAATTGAGGACAGGTAGATCAGTCTGAAAGATTGTGCCAAGGTTTAAACTTTTGGTTAGCTATACTTAATCACTGTGATGTAGCTAAAATTGGAGTAGATATCAAATTGAAGAATTTCAGAAACCTCGGGATTAATTTGGAATCTGAGGTACTTGAATTAGTGAAAAATTAAACAGTCTTGCCACCTGAGATATTGACCAGACAATGCCGTTTAGTTTATTATCTGGATTCTTGGAGTCTGTCAGTTTAGCAAGTTTGAAACCTGAATTTTATTTTGAGGTGTGCATTTGCTTATTTAAGTAATCATGTCTGAGGAGAGCGTTTAATTTTATGGGCAAAAATGTTTTTTTTTTGTAAAAAGACACAATTTTTCCTGAGCTGATCTCTTTCTGATTCTTAGAGATGTTCAACACTCGTATATTCTCTCACTATTGCAACACCAGAGTCATTGACTCACTGTATAGCAACATCATAGATTTGGTAGTGCTTTCCTTGGTTGGCCTTGTTAGGCTTTTTTTTCTATTTACTCAGTTTATATTCTAGAAAATGAACATTTAATATTCCTCGTTAGCTATTTTCTATCAAGTGGACTGTGCCTCGAACTGTTTCTGGTAAATAATCCTTTCCTACTGTGTTATCTGTGTTTGGACAATGCAGCAGTAGGTAGATAATTATCTGTTTGCTGTCTTGAACAGGAATAAAATTATTAATGTTATAATACCAGATTTCATATCTTGCATTATCAGTACTTAACTATTTTGAGTTGCAGATCAACCACCCACAGTGTCACTGGCTACTTCGAATATCTAGTTCCTTTGATATTCACCTGCAGAGACATTGATCTAACTGCTGCTTTTCAAAGGCAGCATATACTTTCAGCAGAGATAACAAGGTGCAGGGCTGGATGAACACAGCAGGCCAAGCAGCATCATAGGAGCAGAAAGGCTGACGTTTCGGGCCTAGACCCTTCATCAGAAATGGGGGAGGGGAAGGGGGTTCTGAAATAAATAGGGAGAGA
>NC_063359.1:15140141-15240795 GCF_021869965.1 Rhincodon typus | reverse complement strand
GGGGGAGGCGGATAGAAGAGGGATAGAGGAGAGGATAGGTGGAGAGGAAACAGACAGGTCGAAGAGGCGGGGATGGAGCCAGTAAAGGTGAGTGTAGGTGGGGAGTTAGGGAGGGGATAGGTCAGTCCAGGGAGGACGGACAGGTCAAGGGGGCAGGATGAGGTTAGTAGGTAGGAGATGGGGGTGCGGCTTGAGGTGGGAGGAAGAACAGTTTAGGGAGGTGGGGACGAGCTGGACTGGTTTTGGGATGTGGTAGTGGGAGGGGAGATTTTGAAGCTTGTGAAATCCACATTGATACCATTGGGCTGCAGGGTTCCCAAGCGGAATATGAGTTGCTGTGCCTGCAACCTTCAGGTGGCATCGTTGTGGCACTGCAGGAGGCCCAGGATGGACATGTCGTCTGAGGAATGGGAGGGGGAGTTGAAGTGGTTCGCGACTGGGAGGTGCAGTTGTTTATTGCGAACCAAGCGTAGGTGTTCTGCAAAGCCGTCCCGGAGCCTCCGCTTGGTTTCCCCGATGTAGAGGAGGCCACAACGGGTACAGCAGATGCAGTATACCACATTGGCAGACGTGCAGGTGAACATCTGCTTGATGTGGAAAGTCTTCTTGGGGCCTGGGATGGGGGTGAGGGAGGAGGTATGGGGGCAGGTGTAGCACTTCCTGCGGTTGCAGGGAAAAGTGCCGGGTGTGGTGGGGCTGGAGGGGAGTGTGGAGCAGACAAGGGAGTCACGGAGAGAGTGGTCTCTCCGGAAAGCAGATAAGGGTGGGGAGGGAAAGATGTCTTTGGTGGTGGGGTCGGATTGCAGATGGCAGAAGTGTCGGAGGATGATGCGTTGGATCCGGAGGTTGGTGGGGTGGTACGTGAGCTTCAAAATCTCCCCTCCCACTACCGCATCCCAAAACCAGTCCAGCTTGTCCCCGCCTCCCTAACCTGTTCTTCCTCCCACCTATCCCCTCCTCCCACCTCAAGCCGCACCTCCATCTCCTACCTACTAACCTCATCCTGCCCCCTTAACCTGTCCGTCCTCCCTGGACTGACCTATCCCCTCCCTAACTCTCCACCTACACTCACCTTTACTGGCTCCATCCCCGCCTCTTCGACCTGTCTGTTTTCTCTCCACCTATCCTCTCCTCTATCCATCTTCTTTCCGCCTCCCCCTCTCTCCCTATTTATTTCAGAACCCCCTTCCCCTCTCCCATTTCTGATGAAGAGTCTAGGCCCGAAACGTCAGCCTTTCTGCTCCAATGATGCTGCTTGGCCTGCTGCGTTCATCCAGCTCTGCACCTTGTTGTATTGGATTCTCCAGTATCTGCAGTTCCTACTATGATTCAATTATACTTTCAGCATTAGCCTGTAGCATGCCAAATATGAGATAACCAACATTCACTGACTTCACACTTGTTAAACAAAGGCTGCTTTTTGTTTAGTACTGGCTTATTTCTTATGTTACTCATACAACAAGTCAAAGAGTAAGGCAGCTTTTGAGGTCAACGTGCTTTTGAAGTCAAAGTTTGGAAATTAATTCAAGCAGAAGAGGAGAGGAAGCAATGAAGTGGAGGATGGGAGATTAGGAGCTGAATGAACCTTTTGGAAGTTGTGGGTGAGTTCAGAAAGAAATCACAAGAGGCATAATCACAAGAAAATGAACAGGGAAGACAGAAATGAAGTGACATGCTGAAAACTTGAAGACGTGAGTAAAATTGAACATAGGACATGTTGAGTCTTGGGTGGTAGTGGAGTGATTTGGAACAAAAGCAAAGTGGAAAAAATTTAGAAGAGTGGGGTCAGTGATCAGAAGATCAGAGCAAAGAAACAGTCAACATGAAAGGAGAAGGGAAATCCAAATAAGCAACTATGTGAGATGGAAAATGAGAAGTAAAGGGGAAAGAAAGCAGGGGAAGGGAAGGCATAAAGTGAGACGGAGGGGAAGGGAATGTGAATATTAGCTCGGTGGTCGAGTGAGGAAGAGCCATAAGATTTAGTAGCATTGAGGAGATGGAATTTGCTTAAAACCACAAGGTCACCTTGCTGATTCTGCTATAAGTTGTTGTGTTCACAATATTTGTTTCAATATTTGAAATTACTTTAATTACTTTTGGGGTTTAAGCATTTTGCAGTTTTTTTGAGGTGCAGTGTTTCAGGATCTCTTTAATTACTTTTTAATCAATTATTTTTGCTTGTTTCCAAAGATTGGCACCTTTTTACTTAACTTTGTCACTTAATGTTGTATTTGCAGCACAAACTATTTGTCCAGAACCTTTGAAATGTTACTCCATTTCTAAGTAATAATGTATGTAACCATGCTGGATACAGACAAGGTTGAGAAGAGCTGAGGTAAATTGGGCAATAAATGACTAGGAAAGGGATGAAGGGAATTGCAAACAGCAGTTTATTTGATAAGTTGCATTATATCCATTATCTCCCCTAAATTAAATATTCCAATCTGCAAGCTAGCATACTGCCCCTTTTAGAGTCTTCAATTTCAGCATCGAGTTGTTTCTCTAAAGCCGTTGGAATCTTTAAAGTACTTTTCCTGCAAGCATATTTCATACAATGACCATTTGTACATAAAGAAGAAACATCTGATGTCAATCCTAAGTTTCCATCATCCGAGTTACATTTTTAAGTCTTTTCCCCAGTTAATATTCTCCATTCTCTGATTACTGTATGCATTAGGTGTCCCCTCTCCAGATTAGAAAAATATAAGTTTCACAAACACCAAGAATGCTCCAAGTATTGTTTGATCAGAATGTTTAGAATGATCAGAATTACAATTTAGTAAGAACTTCTGAAATATATTCTCCTGTTTCCTTTATTTAAAGAAAGGACTTGTATTTGAAAAGCATCTTCCATGACCTCAGGAAATTCAAAGTGCCTTACAACTGATGAAGTATTTTTGAAATGTAGTCACTGTTTTAATGTAGGGAAACTGAGCGTTTATTCCACACAGCTTTAACGATTTTGATTGTGGGATAAAGTTTGACCAGGGCATCCAGAAGAACTGTCCAGCTGTTCTCTAAAATTGTGCGATGAGAGCTTTTACATCCATCAAAGAGAGCAGATATTTAAGATTTAAAAAAAAACACTGACAACTCTGTATTGCATTTCCAGTTTAGTTAATGTGCTCGAGGTCCTGGAGTGGGACTTGAACCTACAACCCTCTGACTTTACAGGAATGATACCTACTGAACCAAAGCTGACTTTTTTAAAAAAATTCCATTTGTGGATGTGGGTTTGCCAGCTAGACCAGTTTTTGCCTAATTGCTCAGAGGGCAGTTAAGAGTCAACCACACGTTGCTGTAGGTCTGGAGTCACATATTTGCCAGACCAGGTAAGGATGGTAGATTTCCTTCCTTAAAGGGCATTGGTGACAAAATGGGCTTTACCTCAATCACCAATGGTTGCGTGTTTGCTATTGGGCCAACTTTTTATTCCAGGTTTTAGTTGAATTCAACTTGCATCAAATTGCATTGTGGATTTGGAATCCCTGTCCCCAGAATATGAAGCTATTGCTGTGGATTCCTAGTTCAGTGACATAACCATCACACCAATGCCTCCCGCCTTGTTCAACTTGCAACATGGTGAAACAATGAAAGATCCCAGAAATCTTGCAGCTTCATTCTTTGCTCATCCAGTACAATATAGGGAGTGTGCAATTCACCTTTTCTTTCTATGTCTTGTATTTTGCCTTTATTATTTGCAAAGGTATTTATTTCCCCATTAAGTATTTCTGTCTAACTTGTGTAATTTGAGTCGCATCCTCTCAATTTCCTTCCCCTGTAACATTAAATTACACTCTAAAAGTATTTAATTGGCTGCTAGGTACATTGAGATTTCCTGAAGAGTGCTATATTTAGTCTGACGGCAACAACAAACTTGACTATTCAAACAGGAAAAACGAACTTAAAATAGTCTCCTAATTCTATTTATGGTTTAGTTATTCCTGCTGGGAAAATTTTGAATGTGGTCACCAGAAGAACATGACTGACTCTTGCCACTGTTTGCCTTTAAAGATATGGTTTTGGAAAAATTGCCAGCAAGAATAGAGTTCAATCCTAAAAACCAGGAGAGATGGGAAGCAAAAGCGATAAAATAGACAGGGCACAGGCAAGAGAGTAAACTGAACTGTTTTGAAACTCCTTTTTCTTGGCTAATGCTAAGTAGTTTTGATTTTAAAACTTTTAATCTGCAGTGACCGTACCATTAATATCATTTTGTGTTCAGTTTGAGAGGGAGGATCCTGAGTCAGAAACAACTGTGCTAAGCTTAAATAAGGTTACTTACAAAGGAATGAGGGCAGAGCCGGCTGGAGTAGACTGGGGAAGGAGTTTAGCAGCAAAAATAGTTGGCAATCAATCGCAAACTTTTAAGAAAATAGTTCATGACTCAAACTGAAGATATATCCCAGTGAAAGACAAGGATTCTAGGAAGACTTTAAGCTAACCATGGTTCATCAGAGAGATTAAGGGTAACATCAGATTGAAAGAAAAAGCATACAATGATTAGTGGTATGTTAGAGGATTGGGAACATGTTAAAAAGGAAGGAAAGAAAACCAAAAAAGAGGTAGAAAATAAATTTTGAGGGTGAACATACAAGTAATATCAAGATGGGCTTCTTTCAATTTATTGAAGGGAAGAGAGAAGCTGAAGTGATCAAAGTTACCCTTGGAAAATGAGGGTTAGGAAATAATGGAAACTAGGAAATAGCAGAAGAGTTGAATGAATATTTTACATCTGTCTCGCAAAAGAAGACACAAATAATATCCCAAATTTACTAACTATTTAAGGGGCAAAAGGATATAAAATAAATACAGTGATTATTGCTGGGGAAAAGGTGCTAGGGGAACTGATAGGGCTATAAACAGCTAAGTCCCCTGAACCTGATGGAATACATCCCAGGATATTAAAGGAACAAACTACAGTGATAGTGAATGCACTGGTAGTGATCTCACAGGGAACCTTGGATTCTGGACAGGTCCCAGAGGATTGGAAAACTGCCAATATAACACATTTAAAAAGGGAAGGAGACCAAAAATAAAGTAGCTATAGGCCAGCTACCTTAATACTTGTCACTGAGAGAATGTGAGAGTCTATGGTAGCAGAGTATTGAGAAATGCATATGATCAAGCAGAGTCAGCATGGCTTCATGAGGGGAAAATCATGCTAGCAAATTTATGTGAATTCTTTGAGTGACAAACAGGATGGATAAAGGGGAATCGGTAGATGTAATATATTTGGATTGTCAGAAGGTGTTTCATAAGGTTCCAGACATTAGGCTGCTTAATAAAATAAGATCCACGGTGTTAACGATTATACATTAGCATGCATAGAGGATTGGCTCACAATTGGAAGACAAACCATTGAGATAAGGGGAGCATTTTCATGGTGGCATCTGTGACTAGCAGAGTGTCATAGGGATTGGTGCTGTAGTCAGCCACAATTATTTATAATATATAGTAGTGACTTGGATGAAGAACGTAAATGTCCTATAACCAAGTTCGTGGATTACACTAAAAAAAGTTTGGAAGGCAAATGGGAGGATGACACAAAGAGTCTTCAGAAGAATACAGACAGGTAAAAACTTAACAGATGGGATGTAATATGAGGAAGTGTGATGTTATGCATTTTGGCAGAAAGAACAGAGAAGCTGAAAATGATTTAAATGGAGAAAGACTGCAGAAAGCTACGGAATGCAGGATTTGGGAGTCATCCGTGAGTCACAAAAAGTACCATGCATGTTAAGCAAGTGATGGGGAAGGCAAACGGGATGTTGGCCTTTACTTTAAAGGGAATGGAATATAAAAATAAGGACATCTTGCTTTAACTATACAAGGCACTAGTCAGACTACAGCTGGAATAATGTGAACAGTTTGATATTGGAGGCAGTCCAGAGAAGGTTCACTAGGCTGATACCAGGGATGGAGGGACTGTCAATGAAGTAAAATTGAGTAGATTGCGACTGCACTCATTCTCATTTCAAAATTGAGAGGTGACATTATTGAAACTTAATAGATTCTTAGGGGAATTGAGCGGGTGCTCGCAGAAATGTTGTTTCTCTTTGTGGGAGAATCGAGGACCAGGCACATATTTAAGGTTGAGATGAGGAGCAGTTTCTTAGAGGGTTGTAAATCTGTTGAATTCCTTACCGTAAAGGATTGTTGAGGCTGGATTATTAAATATGTTCAGGGCTGAGATAGACAGATTTTTAATCAGTAAGAAGTTGAAGATTATGAGGAAAAGGCAGGAAAGTGGAGTTGAGAATCAGCCAAGATCCTTTTGAATGGTGGACTGAATGGCATACCTATGCTCCTAAATCTACTGGTCTAGATGAGCCACCCCGCATCCGTCATAACGACTGCATCAGCCTTTTTAATTTTGTTCTGTTTTCTTTCAGAAGCTCTGAATGAACGGCAGATGGCAGTGATAGAAGCATTCCAACATGCATGGAAGGGATACAAGCAGTATGCCTGGGGCCACGATGAACTGAAGCCCATTTCTAAGACTTACAGCGAATGGTTTGGCTTGGGACTGACTTTGGTTGATGCCTTGGACACAATGTGGATTTTGGGACAGCAAGAAGGTGACTTTGTTGTATCGTGTATCAGAAATATCATGGTGTTCCCTAGATGTTTAGATGTTAGTCAAAGCAGACTTTAAAAATGTCAATGAAATCAAGGTCTTTGCTATTTACAACAGAGATAACAAGTTGTAGAGCTGGATGAACACAGCAGGCCAAGCAGCATCAGAGGAGCAGGAAGGCTGACGTTTCGGGCCTAGACCCTTCTTCAGAAAATTGGGTTCTTTGTTATTCCACGGTACTTGAGCTTTTACATTTAGAAATGGAGTTGACAGTATTTATGACATTCTTTCATTTCAGTGAACTATCAGAGATGGTCCTCTCAGCCTGAGGGTACAGGGCTGAGGCAATGCAAAAGGAATTTGTTTTACACCTGGCTGTGCTAGACATGCAGATCTTGGAACATGTTATGTCTGCTTAAATATTCTTTTCCATCAGCACTAATGTGCCTCATTTCATCAATGAAAAATGTAAACAGGCAACCTTTTATTGTTTCTTTAACATCAAATGCAAATGTACACTTGAAAATTTGAGAAAAACATGTTAAAGTGAGTGTTCAATGCAAAAGAAGTTCACCCCTAATATCAAATTGTAAAAATTATTTCTAAATTTCTTTCATTGTTCATGTTTAAAATGCAATACTTTGTTTTGTAATTTCAGAATTTGAAGAAGCCAAGAAATGGGTAGTCACTGATCTGAATCTTGGTAAAAATGTGGATGTGAATTTGTTCGAAACCACAATTCGTATTTTAGGTGGATTACTTAGCGTATACAATTTAACTGGAGACCAAGTCTTCCTTGATAAAGCAGTAAGGATTTTTGTTTACTGTAATTTTGCTTAATTGAAATTGTTTATGGAAAAGAAACAGCTGGTTAAAAATAGTTACAGTCTGTCATAGTGCCTCTAGCCATTTCTTGATTTTACATGGATTGAACCAAAATGGCTGAATGCTGGGATCTTTGATTTAGGCACCTCAGGAAGAGGCTGAGATTGATCATCCAATTCTGGCTAAAAATTGTTGGAAATTCTTCAGCTTTGTCCTTTGCATTGATGTATTGGGCTACCCGTCATTAAGAATGGTGATAATTGTAGAGCCTTCTCCTCCACTGAATTGTTTAATTAACCATCACCATTCACGACTGGATGTGGCATGACTGCAGAGCTTAGATCTGATCCATTGGTTGTAAGATCACTTAATCCTGTCTGTGACATCCAGTTTTGTACTTCGTAATTGGGGTGTTTGTGATTAGAGTTTTCTGTAAATGTTTTGGCAAGTGCATCATAATTCACCTTAGTAAGACACTTCCCTGGGATGCTTGGAGACAAGTGAAAATGCCTGTCTGTTTATATTGCCACACTTTTTAAAGGTAATAAAGTCACCATAGTCTTACCAGACTACAGGGCTGCTCTCTCATAGAGTCATACAGCACGGAAACAGACCCTTTGGTCCAACTTGTCCATGCCAACCAGATATCCTAAACTAATCTAGTCCCATTTGCCAGCATTTGGCATCCCTCTAAATCCTTCCTATTCACATACCCGTCCAAATGCCTTTTAAATGTTGTTATTGTACCAGCTTCTACCACTTCCTCGGGCAGGTCGTTCCATACACGCACAACCGTCTACGTGAAAATTTGCCCCTTAAATCCCTTTTAAATCTTTCTCTTCTCAGCTTAAATCCAGGCCCTCTAGTTTTGGCTTCCCCCACCGCAGGGAAAAGACCTTGGCTATTCGCACTATCTATGGCCCTCATACCTTTTATAAATCTCTACAAGGTCACCCCTCAGCCTCCAACACTCCAAGGAAAATAGCCTCAGCCTATTCGGTCTCTCTCTATAGCACAAACCCTCCTACTCTGGCAACATCATTGTAAATCTTTTCTGAACCCTTTCCAAGTTTCACAACATCCCTTCTATAGTAAGGAGACCAAAATTGCACACAGTATTCCAAAAGTGGCCTAACCAATGTCCTGTACAACCGCAACATGACCCCCCAATGACCAATACAAGCAAGATTAACGAATACCTTCTTCACTACCCTATCTACCTGCGACTCCACTTTCAAGGAATTATGAGCTTGGACTCCAAAGTCTCTTTGTTCAGCAACTCTCCCCAGGACCTTACCATTAAGTGTATAAGTCCTGCCCTGATTTGCCTTTCCAAAATACAGCACCTCACATTTATCTAAATTAAACTCCATCTACCACTCCTTGGCCCATTGGCCTGTCTGATCTCGGTCCCGTTGTCCTCTGAGGTAACCTTCTTCACTGTGCACTACACCTCCAATTTTGGTGTCATCTGCAAACTTACTAACCATACCTGCTATGTTCACATCCAAATCATTTATATAAATGACGAAAAGCAGTGGACCCAGCGCTGATCATTGTGGCACATCATTGATCACAGATCTCCAGTCCGAAAAGCAACCCTCTGTCCTTTACCTTTGAGCCAGTTCAGTATCCAAATGGCTAGTTTTCCCTGTATTTCATATGATCTAACCTTGCTAACCAGCCTACCATGAGGAACCTTGTCGAATGCCTTACTGAAGTCCATACAGAATCATGTTCACCACTCTGCCCTCATCAATGTCTTCGTTACTTCTTCAAACAGACTCAATCAAGTTAGTGAGACACAGTTTCCTACACACAAAGCCATGTTGACATCCCTAATCAGTCCTTGCCTTTCCAAATACATGTAAAACCTGTCCCTCCGGATTCCTCCAACAACTTGCCCAACACTGATGTCAGGCTCATCAGTCTATAGTACCCTGACTTTTCCTTACCACTCTTCTTAACTAGTAGCACCACGTTAGCCAACCTCATCCAGCACCTCACCTGTGGCTATTGATATGCAAATATCTCAGCAAGGGCCCAGCAATCATTTCTGTAGCTTCCCACAGAGTTCTAGGGTACACCTGATCAGGTGTCAGGGATTTATTCACCTTTAGTGATGACTGGTGGAGAGGGTTGAGAAGGAGATTCCTTCATGGTAACGTCAACTCACCAATTGTGAAGTTGTGCATTGCAAACAGTCGTCCAACTAACTGTGGTAACCAATGCTTTATCTGTAATACACCATTGTCATTGTTGTTCAGCCTCCTCCTTTCATGAATGCATGGTCCATGTGATTTAAACATTATGGATGTAAAGGTCTTCCGCTGAAATTGTTCTCCGTATTGCTTCTGCTGCCATCTACCTGTTCAGTGATGTTAGAACAAGTTAGGTATAAATAATTTCAGTCAGATTTGGTTTCCTACTTCTTTGGGTATCCGTCCCCTAATTTTCTGAGGGTCTTTCTCAGATATTTACCTTTAATTTCTCACGACCTTGTAAAATAAGCAAGGAGCAAATGTGCGTAATATTTAAGAGGCAAATTTTAATTTTAAAAGAAGTATTGTTTAGTGAAATAAGCAAAATTTACCTTCTCAAACTTCTTGACAAACGTTCAGCCTTAAACATAATGTTAATGCCGTGTATTTTGTTTACTCTAATATCAACTTGTTAGCATTAGCTAATAAGATAGATGAGTAGAAAGCTAATTTATAACTGTTTTCTAGATTTGTAAACATACATTCGCACATTTTGGTTAGAACTGTTACTCACTATGTCTACCTTTTTAAGCACAGAAGGTAGTTATTTGGTCAGTCATCCCTGTGTTGGGTCTTTGAGACCTTTAAATTGTCCTAGCCATTCTGTTCTTTCCCTTAGCCGTATAATTTATGGTTTTTTTTGGTTTCACATTGATGTTGACTGCTTTACAAAAAAGGAAGGGGAATGATATTTATACAAGAGGGTAAGTTCTTTTACATTGAAGACCCTAATTGCTTTGTCCATTTTAATGCGTTTTTTCTTTCTATTGAAAATTTGTTTCAGTTTGGCCATGCAGGAGCCTAGTCACTCATGCTCAACTTTAGAACTAACCAATATCACCTAAAATGCAAGATTAGTTTTCTCTTCTGTAAATTTTCATTAAGGTCTATGAAATTGGTGACTAGCCAAACATTGAGACTTTGCTTTTCAATGAATCATTTTTTTTTTTAAATTCCTACAACATTAGAGTGAGTTGGGGAATCGCCTTATGCCAGCTTTTGATACTCCATCCAGAATTCCATATTCTGATGTAAACATTGGTCGTGGAACAGCCCATCCTCCACGTTGGACCTCAGACAGCACCGTTGCAGAAGTGACCAGCATTCAACTGGAGTTTCGAGAGCTCAGCCGACTGACTAAAGAAGAGAAATACCAGGTATTGTAGATTGGTGAATTGCAGCTGGCTTATCTGAAATTGCAGCTATTTTGATCAACCTGTTCAGACATGCTGTAGGGCAGGTGGGACTTGAACCTAGACCTTTCGGCCTAGAGTTAAGTATGCTGCGCTGTGCTACAAGACCCTTCCTGACATTATTGTTATTTTTAAATCAACCTGTTACGACATGTATGAAACGCATCCACCACAGGTTAGACTTGAACCCAGATGTCCCAGATCGCAGGTTGTAACTGTGACACACGAGTCATCTCTCATATGAAATTTTGTCCATGGCTTGAACATAGTCCTTAAAATGTAGCACTAATTGTGATTTGTCAACTGAGAATATCTATAATCTAACATTAAGTCGATCTTCCGAATAATATTCAGCTTAGTCTAATATCAACATGCAAGCATTAGCTAATAAGATACAGTAGAAAACTAACCTATAACTGTTTTGTGAATTTGTAAGTTTTTCTTGCTTCATGTCTATTTTCTGTCCTGAGCAATATTTTTTTAAAAGTCTAATTGCTAATACGTTTATCAAGAAAATTCGGTTTGCTCAACACTTGCATAACATGCCAGTCTGTTTGAACATGTGTAATTTACATTGACATATACCTAAGGAAAGCTAGGATCAGGTAATCTTGCTTTTTTAGGTGAAAGTAGGGCAGCTTTCAATTGTACCCCAGCTCTGATTCATTGCTGTAATTGCAGATCTAAAGTAGTAACAGGAGCTTACTCTATGCTGTACCTGTCCGTATCAATGCTTTATGCTCTATACACATGCCTGGAATGAATTGCAATTGGTTCAAACTTTATGCTCATTAAAGTCAGCAAGTCATTATCAATATCTTCCCTTGAAGTGTCCAGGTAGGAGACAGCTAGATTCAACAAGAACCAAATTTGAAGAAACAGTATTACAGGATTTGTAATTACATCTTCTGTAGCCACATTTTGTATTGTTATAATGGTTTGAGATGCAGTGACAAGGTCATCCTTTTTCTCCCCCTGAATGTTTACCATTTCAATTATATTTCATAACTATCAGACTAGATTTGTTTAAGGTTGTCCTTTGTCTTTGTGGGCTTTTAAACTGAATTTACGTTGCCTCATTGTGTAAGCAATTCTAAATAGTGAATACTTAAATATTGGGAATACTGAAACCTTTGTTCATAGTCTTGGCCACTGACAATGCTGAGTTATATCAGTTCATTCCTCTTCCTAGCAATCATCTTAGTGAGGAACATGACTGTTCTCAACTTTCAGCCCATATTGACCCCACGGAACAGATATGTGCCAGGACTAAGACTGCCTGTTTCCACCTGTAGGCATCTCCTGATCTATCTCTTGTTCCAACTCGTCTCTTGTTGAAAGTCTCATCCATGTCTTTACTACTTCTAAGCATGACTATTCCATCACAGGCCTGGCTGATCTCCCAGAAGCTACCCTCTGAAAACCTGAGGTCATCCAGAAATCCACTGCCTGTGTATTAGTGTGTACCAAATCTATTTCATCAGTCAGCTTCATGTTCTGCATTAGCTCCCTGTCAAGCAACATTTTTTTTACCGTTGTTTCAAATCATCCATGGTCTTGTCCTCTGCAGTCTCCTCCCGGCCTCATGATCTTCCCAGCTATCAGCACTTAATTCATTCTGGCTATTTAAGTAAACCTTTTTTTTATCGCTTCATCATTGCTGGCTGTATTTTCGACTGCCTTGGCACAATGCTCTGGAATTCTCTCCCTACACCTCACTGCCTGCCTACCTCACTTTGGTCCTTTTAAGACAATCCTTAAACTTGGTAAAGCTAGTAGTTTTTTTGATATCTACCTTAATACCTTCTTATGTAGCTAGGTGTATACTTCCTTTTATAATGCTCCTGTGAAATACCTTGGAACATTACTTCAAGGGTGTAATATAAATGGTCGTAGTCGAAAGAGTGCAAAATTATTTTTTTGCCCCTATCAGTGGATGAGGAAAGCTGTGTACAGGTCAACTACCTTAAATCCTGGCTAACCAAAACTGGCAGTGCTCACACACTGACATTCAAAAAAAATCCTCCATGCATCAGTATTCATTGAGTAAAGCTAAACAAAAAAATTATCCTGAACAATACAGTTTGCTGCTGCTGTTGTCCAGTGTGGCTCCAGATTAGTAACCACCTTTGCGCACAGGTTCTATCCTATGCTCCAAGCCACCATAGACCTTACCCAACCGAAAATCCGGAAAGGTCATTTTGCTTTCTTTCATGGTTTGGTGCTTCACTTTTTGTTAAACCATTGACTCCACATCTGCACAGCACCTCATTGTGGCTGTAACTGGTATGGCAGGGATGTGTGCTTTTCCCTCCTGTGACAGAACTTGGGGCTGGCTTCATTGTTTGTGTAGCTCCTCTTCCTTAACGCCACCACAAGCATTTAAGTATCAGACAAATCTCACGGTATTCTGTATCTTGATAGGCCTGAACTTGTTGCAAGAAAATGAGTTGCAGTCAAATGGTGTTTCCTTTATTTTCAGGGTTTCCACTTTTCAGGTGGCACATTGAAGCAAGATCCCATTTGCCCCTTCGCCGGTTGTTAAAAATATCCCATAGTACTGAAAGACAAGCTGGGAAATTATCTGTGATGTCCTGGTCAATACTTGCCTCCAAACAATAGTGTAAAAATAGATTATCTGGACTTTTGTCTTTCTTTGTTTGGACCTTGCTATGTCCAATTTGGTTATTGTGTTTTTTACTTTATAAGAATGACTACATGTCAAAGTGAAATTCACTAATAAGATATGGGTATCACTGGCTAGGCCATAATATATTCCCAGCCCATATTGCCCATGAGAGAGTGATGGTGAGCTGTCTTCTTGAAACATGTAGGAACATCCACAGTGCCTCTGGAAGGAAATTCCAGGATTTTGACCCAGTGGCTGTGAAGGATCAGTGATATAGTTACAAATCAAGATATGTATGCTGTGGTGATTATATTTCTACTGCCTACTGCCCTTATCTTTCTTGTTGGTGGAGGTCTGTAAATGATGTCGGAGGTGTTTTGTGCCATAATGCAGTATGTCATGTAGATGTACACATTGCTGTCACAGTGCATTAATATGCCGTGGAATGGAATATGGTGGATGGGGTGCAGTGATGTGGCCTGCTTTGACCTGGATGGTGTTGAGCTTTTTGAGTGTTGTAGGGGCTGCACTCATCCAGGCAATTGCACTCCTGACTTGTGCAATGCAGATAGTGTCACGAGGTGAATTACTCTACCCTGAACTCCCAGTCTCTGACCTGCTTTTATCACCACTGTACAGGTACTTTTCATGATTGGTTCAATTTAGTTTCTGATCAATGGTAATTCTCAGGATGATGTTAGAGGGTGATTCAACTAATATAATTGAATGCCAAGGGATAATGGTTAGATTCTCTCATTTGAGATGGTCGTTGTGTGATACTTGCAGTCGAGTTACTTGTAACTTATCAGCCGAAGCCCATATGTTGTCCAGATCTTGCTGCATTAGGTCGCGGGCTGCTTCAGTATCTAAGGAGTCCTGTGGCATTGAACATTGAGCGATCGTCCTCACTTCGGACCTTAATAGAAGGTCATTTATGAATTAGCTGAAGCTTGTTAGGCCTAGGACACAACCTTGAGGAATCTCTGCAGGGATATCCTGGTACTGACCCCTAATTGACACCCAGCAGCCACAACCGTCTTTCTTTGTGTCAGGAATAATTCTAACCAGTGAGAGTTTCCCCCTGATTTCCTTGGGATTTAAGTTTTGTTAGGCCACCTTGAAGTCAAAAGCTGTTACTTCGGTCTCATCTTTGGAGTTCACTTCTGTCCATATTTTGACAAAGGCTGTCAGGTCAGCAGTGAGTGGTCCTAGCAGAGTCCAAAGAGACCATCAGAGATCAGGATACTGTTGAACAAGTGCCTCCTGATAGCACTGTTGACAAGCCTTTCTAACAGGGCAATAATTGTCAGGGTCAATTTGTCCTTTTTATTTGTGGATTGGACATAGCTGGGCAATTTTCCAGTATCATGTAGGTGCCAGAGTTGGAACTGTACTGGAACAGCTTGGCTTAGGGTGCAGCTGGTTCTGCAGCAAAAGTCTTTAATACTCTTGCCGGCTTATTGTCAGGGTTCATAGTATTTGCAGTATCCTGTGCCTCCAACTGTTTCTTTATATCACATGTAGTGAATTGAATTGGTGAAGACTGGCATATTTGGTGCTGGGGTCCAAATATTGGTCCATCACCATTGATTGTAAATCCTGTGGTCATGAAAGATGCTGCATAAATTAAATTATTTAAATTTATGTCAGTTCTTGAATTCTGAAGTTAAGAATTTTTTTTTTAACCCTCAAACAGGCATCAGTAAATGAAGTAATGAAACATATTCACAAACTTGGAGGGAAAATGGATGGATTAGTTCCGATGTTCATAAACACTAACTCTGGCCAGTTTAGTCACCTTGGAGTCTATACACTGGGTGCCAGGGCTGACAGCTACTATGAGTATCTACTAAAACAGTGGATTCAGGGAGGAAGGAAAGAATCAGAGTAAGTGATACACAATTCAAACTAATCCAACCAGTGCCTTTCATCAGTAACTTTGCAGTTTATTTTCTTTCATCTTTTTGTTGAAATTCCAGAAAAAGATAGACTTATTAAAATATGTAATGTTCACTAGACTTACCTTTTTGTGCCAACTGGGTCTGTATCTGATGCCATGCAGAAATAATGTCACCCCTCATTGTGCTGTCATCTGTCCTGCAGTAATCTCCATTGTGTATGCTTCAGAGTTTGCACTGACATGAATCTGAAATGACTTTATAATTGTGAGAAAATGCTAGGCAGACACTGAAGGTATTGGTTGTCAGTACCATTCAACCAGCTACTTGAAAGATGATTTGTAGTGATATAGCTTCTTGGTATTCCTGCTTATTGCTCTGTTGCTGTCACAGTGTCATTTAATTCAATTTTCCATTTATACTTAGGTTAGTACTTGTTAAAAAAAAGCCTGTGTTGATTTCCATTATTGTGTTTGTCAGCTTATTAGATGACTACCTGCAAGCTATAGAGGGTATCAAGAAGAACTTGATTCGTAAGTCAGAACCAAGGAAACTGACATTTGTCGGTGAATTGTCCCACAATCAATTCAGTCCTAAGATGGTAAGTAGCTTTGAAATCAGAATGTGATCTCTGTTCTTACACAAATTAGTTAATGTGTAACCAATGAAACTGCCTAACTCTTCACTGCTTTTTGTGTCGTAGTGGTGTTTCTGGCACTCTTGTGGTGCAGTGGTAGTGTCCGTACCTCTGAGCCAGGATCCCTAAATTCAAGAGGTGTGCAGTGGCATCTCTGAATGGGTTGCTTAAAAAATATCTAGAGGTGTTTCTGATGGTGAACTTCACTTTAGGGCTTGAGTCCAGATCAGCATGGGCTGCTTTGAATAATTTTTATTCCTGGGTTTTTTCTCTGATTGTAAATGCTTAATAACCATTCCACTACTGTGGAAGAATTTCATCAACAGAGGTGTTTATTCCAAGAGCAGTTTATTCCTTGAACAGGTCCATAAACTATTGTATGAAAGCCCAAATTGATATGAAATAACCATCACTTTGAGCAAAATGCTTAGTTCTGCCTTTTGTACAGAAATCATCTTTCAGATGAACTTTTTGCATCTTTAATGACTGAATTTATTTTAACTGCCTTGTACTAGTTAATCATTAAATCCAGCTTTGCACGTGTTATATGATTGGCCTTATCAGCATTTTAAACAGAGACTGATCCATTTGTTCACACTGTAAAATTGATGTTGAAATAGGGTGTATCAAAGTTATTCTGTGGGATAATGCCTACCCCTGATCAGGTCATTTCTCCCTATATATCTCTGAAACTTTTGAAAGGCTGTAAGGTACCACTTTTGGTGCTGAAAAATGTCCAGTTTATCACCAAATGGCCAGGAAGGGTATGTCAAAACTTTAAGCAATTTCACTATGCTACTATGCAGTGATGTCTTCCACTAACGAGATGTTACCGTCAAGCCGAAGAAACATTCTGCCTGTCACAGAAATGTGTAATGCGGTATGTGAGATTGAGCATTGATGTAATTCCAGGTTTGTAGGCTATGAAGTCCCAGAGACTGGTGGATTGCAGCATGGGCCTTTGGCTGTTTGCAGTAAGGTTCTGGCTATACCCAACCAGCCTATGTACGCAAAACAATGTCCAACAGTAGATGTGATTCTGCAACTGTGTAATATTTGTCGAGTGTGAGTGAAGAATTATGCTGTCAAATACTTTAGGGTTATCAATCAAGTTTGCAGTGTGGTGTACTGATGTGTACAAGAAGCAGCATGTATTAATACTTAGGGTCCTTTTTTCTGTAAACAGAACATGTTCATGTGCTGTGCCTGTTTTAACTCAACAGATTAGAACATAGAACAGAACAGTACAGTACAGGCCCTTTGGCCCACGATGTTGTGCCGACCTATTATCCTACTCAAATCAAACTGCCCTACGTACCCTATGTTTTACTATCATCCATGTGCCTATCCAAGAGTTGCTTAAATGTCCCTAATGTATCTGACTCCACTACCACCGTCAGCAGCGCATCCCACACACCCACCACTCTCTGTGTAAAGAACCTACCTCTGACACTTCCCCTATATTTCCTCCAGTCACCTTAAAATTATGCCCCCTCATAATAGTCATTTCTGCCCTGGGAAAAAGTCTCTGGCTATCCACTCTATCTATGCCCCTCCTCATCTTGTACACCTCTATCAAGTCACCTTTCATCCTTCTTCGCTGCAATGAGAAAAGCCCTAGCTCCCTCAACCTTTCCTCATAAGACCTGCCCTCCAGTCCAGGCAGCATCCTGGTACATCTCCTCTGCACCCTCTCTAAAGCTTCCACATCCTTCCTATAATGAGGCGACCAGAACTGAACACAATATTCCAAGTGTGGTTTAACCAGAGTTTTATAGAGCTGCAGCATAACCTTGCGGCTCTTATACTCAATTCCCCTGCCAATGAAAGCCAACACACCATACGCCTTCTTAACAACCCTATCAACTTGGGTAGCAACTTTGAGGGATTATGGACATGGATCCCAAGATCCCTCTGTTCCTCCACACTGCCGATAATCCTGCCATTAACCCTGTCCTGAATCTGTGGGAAAGGAGGGTATAAGTTAAGAACGGGGAGTAATTATCTCTGTGAAATCAAGGAGATGGCGAAAGGGACCAGAAAGCTCTATCTGTGTACTACTTTGTGTTGTGACAGTTACTAACTCAGATGGTGTTGCCAATACTACTTTCTTCCTGCTTTATGTGGACAAAGTCAGAAACCACATTACACCAGGCCAGAGTCCAACAGGTCCACCCGACAACACAAGCTCCCGGAGGCTCAGCAACCCCACCCTGTTAATACCTGAAGAAGGATTAAGGCTCCGAAAGCCTGTGCTGCCAAACAAACCCTCTGGACCGCAACCTGATGCAGCGCAACCCCTGACCCCGTCCACCGCAGGCAAACACTGGCACCTCCACATCCCTGCTTTATGTGGGCAAGGTGACAGCCATTCATTGGTTCATTTCCCAGGGCAATTCCTTGACCAATCAGGGTTAACATTCCTGGTTTAAAATTCAAACAATGCCTGACAAGTTAACTTACAATCATCATTAATTGATACATTTTCCATTGCAACTTCTTTACCAAGGTTCACGTGCCAATTGATTGGCACTGTCGTGTCATGCACCATAAATGCTGGCTTTCGTCTTAAGTTGGTATTCTTGTGAATTTTCCTGACAACTGCAAGACAAAAAACATTCAACAAAGTGTGCCCTCATTCAAGTTCTGTAATGTCAAACAACTATTTGGAATCATTACATGCAGGATTCTCGGGGTTGTTGTGATGCAGTGTAGTGTATCTACTTCTGAGCCAGACGGCCTGGGCTCAAGACCCACCTTCTTCAGAGGTGTGTAATAACATCGCTGAACAGGCTAGTTAGAAAATATCTATATAGGATTCTGACTCCGCCTTACTGCCAGCTTGGGATGGGCAATAAATGCTGACCTTGCCAGGGGTCATTGTATACCGTGAAAGAAAAGACAAAAAGAAGCTGCTTGCTATCCACCATTGTGCTACTTTTTTTTCTTTGTTTTAGGGAAAATGCTAGTTTCAAAGGTAATCCTGTGCTTTGAATTTGGGCCACTGTGGTGACAGAATAAAAGATGCTGTTATGTAGTCTTATTCCTGGAAGCTATTTGATCTTGGCTCGAGCCACTTATTTTCTATTTATATATTTAGTGAATTCGGTTGCACAATTTGTTGAGCTGAAATGGCCAGCAAGTACTGATTCAATTTGGAATACTGCAGTCAAAAAAAATTATTTGTATTCAGTTAGAAATTGTGTTCTTGCAGAACTAGTATTTTGGATGGAGATGTTGGAATAGTGGAAATATCACTGGAGTAGCAATCTAGAACCCTCGGCTAAGTTTGGGATCCCAACCATGGCAGATGATGAACTTTGAGTTCAATAAAATCTGGAATAAGGAGCTCCCCTAATTACATGTAACCATTGCCGATTGTGGGAAAACCCTTCTGATTCATTGACGTCCCTTAAGGAAGGAAATCTACTGAGCATATCTGTTCTGGCCTGCATATGATTTCAGACCTATAGCAATGCCACTCTTAACTGCCCTCTGAGTAATTAAGGACGGATGATAAATTCTGCCCTAGCTAGAGACGTCCACATCCCATGAAAGAATAATTTATAAAATGCAAACTCGGTTTAATTGTTGTCGGTGGACTTGTACTTTATGTAATTGTTATCTACAATGAAAAATCTTGGGTTTCATAGAGATATCATGTACAAAAGTTGGGGGAATTATGCTATATCTTCATAAAGCTCCAGTTAGACCACACGTAGAATATTACATTCAAATCTGGTCACTACCCAAGATGACGTGCAAGGCTGGAAAGGAAATTTACAAGAATGGTTCCAGGGATGGGGGATTTTACCTGTAAGATTAAGTTGGTGAAGTTGAGTTATTTTCCAAGTAACTATAGAAATTGAGGGGAGAGTTGATAAGGTTTTGCAAGATTATGTTGAAAGAAAAACTGTTCCCACTAGCTGGTGGTACAAGGGCTAAGGAACATAGAATTTAGGTTTTGGACACGAGATGCATGGAGATGTGAAGAAGAAATTTTCTATGCAGCAAGTGGTAATGAACTGGAGAAGAATTAGGAACTTCAGGGCAATGGGACTGATTTGATTATCCTATGAAGAGTAGGGCATAGACTTAGTGGACCAAATGGTGTAATGACTGAATTTATTATGAATGTATAATGTTTGTAGAACAGAATATCCACAGGTTTTTGATGTTGTCTTAGTTGATGTATTTACAAATAACATACCGGTTACTGGTTTATAGCAATATTTCAATCTTTTAAAATCGCATGGTGTTTTTGTTTGTACATTATCCAGTATACATTGCAATAAATCAACAAAGAATTAACATTTAAGATCACATATCATTTATGTTTATTAAACACCTGTGAGTTTCACTAATTCCTGTGATCAACAAATGCCCAAAGTGTGATGGCAGACTGTAAATACTCCTTCAGATTGTTGGCTTGTTAAGGAGGTAATGCATAAAATAGAAAAGGTAAAATAGAACTTGAAGTATATTTGGGAAAGCTTGTGGTGGTTAACTTTAATGTTTAAATTGATAAAAAGGCCTTTTGTTAGTAATGATATGGAGGTTGCTGGTGTTGGGACTGGAACGGACAAGGTCAGAAATCACACGACACCAGGGTATAGCCCGACAGGTTTATTTGAAAACACAAGCTTTGGAGTCTTGCCCCTCCTTCAGGTGTAAGACTCTGAAAGCTTGTGTTTTCAAATAAACCTGTCGAACTATAACCTGGTGTCGTGTGATTTCTGACCTTTCATTAGTAAGTCACGTCTCGCTCAGCTAGTATTATTGAATTTCTTAATTAAAAAATGCTAAATTAGTGGCACTTTACATATTTTTCATTTGAGTCTTGTTTAACACTTTTAGACTGTGTTCATGAAACTAAGAGGGCAATGAGCATCTGAAAATGAATTTTTTTTCTTAATGGTAGTTACTTTGGCATTGCATGTGGCCGTGATCAAATATAGCATTCAGGTTGGTTCAGTTAACTGATACTTGGCAAAGAAAGGGAGATTATTAAGCTCAACTTCCTCTTCTGTAAGAATAACTCTCAGCTTCTCCAATCTATCCATGTAACGTATGTCTCTGATTACTGGAGCAAATATGTTTAAAAAGTTGGAATTGTCATTAATTTATTTAGGTCTCAGTGCCTGTAAGGTGATACAACATTTTTTTTATATTTTTCACTTGTGTGAAATATTGATCTGAAGGTAAGCAAGTGAGCTGTTTGAATTTACATTTTCTGATACTAGCTCATTGGCAAAATTGAAGACAAATGTTGAGCTGGATCTTGTATGAGAGTTGGGTTCACTGTAACTGAAGGATACAGGTTACAGAACCCAGTCTAACAAAAATCAAATTAAGCAAGCAGTAATATAATAACTTTCATTATGCTTTAAAAATTAGATCTACTCGTGGAGAGAAATATTTTTCATTTAGGTGACACAATAGGTGTAGTTATTGATTCAAGTCATTGTTCAAATGGAACAAAAATCAGACGATCATTGCTACTTCCTGGAGTATCCGAGGCTTTCTATTTATGCTGAGACCGATAATCTGTGCTCAGTATTTGGTTGTTTGCCTTTGGGGTTTTAATGGAACTGTCCTGTGCCAATTATCAGTTAATATTTAACTAAAAAGCCGATGAAGATCACAAGTTCTTGTCTTTTCTCCTAAACTGATGTAACTCTTCAGTACAGTGCATTTCAACTTTTATACTTTATTTGCATTTTATAAAAAGTCTTTGTGTGTGACAGAAACCAATGCAAACAGTAACTCGTATGATTAGAGTACCAAAACTGATGATGCTGAAAAAAGTTCTGTCCTCAATGTACTTTGACTCTGCTATGGATTTGGGACTAAAATGTCTTATTCGTTGTATAGTTTGAAGTCAAATCTGCCTCTGATTTTCCATTAAAATCAAGGCATTTCTCATTGATGTACCAAGAAGTTTGTGTATTGCCAGTATAGATGATGTTGATGTGAGTCATTTCTTCCTTGTTTTTAAAGGATCATTTGGTGTGTTTCCTCCCTGGGACCCTAGCTTTAGGAGCTCACTATGGACTGAATGCAGATCACATGGAACTGGCAAAAGAACTGATGGAAACCTGTTATCAAATGTATGCACAAATAGAAACTGGACTAAGCCCAGAAATTGTACACTTCAATCTGAGGCCACACAATACCAAAGATGTAGAAGTTAAGGTAGGTGCAGTGGGAATTCTTTTTTTAAAGAAAAATGTAGTGCATGGTACTTAGTATTTATGATTGACATTTCATCCTTACAAATATTCATTTTACAAAAGTTTATTGTATTCAACCCCATCCAATCATATCTAGGGTTTATTGACAATTCATGGGTCATTTTTATAATTAAAAGTCACACCAAATAAATGTTTCAGTCAAAAATCTTGACAAGGTCCATGTAAAAACTCGCACTACATTTAAACTTCAAGCAATGGAGAAGTAATAGAATCAAAAGTGTTGCTGTGCTGTGTCTGTTGAACATTGTTGTCTTAAGTGGTGAACATTGTCCATGGAAATTGACAAACAGAATAGACATTAATTCACTGTTGTTTGATTTAATGTGGAGATTAACATTAACTAGTGTAAATCAATGTGCATAATACAGATTGCAGTTTTGGAATGCTGGTGCTTTGTTTTAAGGAACAGAATTAACAGCTCCCAGCAATGCAAGAATGATGTACCAAAAGGCATATGATAATACTATCAACAATCAGTCAGTGAAACTGAGAATCCCTACCTCTGAACCAGAAGACCTGTGTTCAAGTCCCACCTGGTCCAGAAGTGTACCGTAACATCTCTGAACAGGTCGATTAAAAAGACTTAGAATGTGAATAGCCATGCCAATACAGTGTAAACATTGTTGTTGCTAATTCAGTGAGTCCTCACTTTTCACATATGGGAGTTACACACTTAGGTGTCGCTTGTGTATCGTTATAATGGCTTTTCAAAGTGCTGTTTCAGATAACAGTCAATTTTTTTGACAGCCTGCAGACAGACACAACCTTCTAAGACCTGAGACAGTAGAAAGCCTTTTCTATATGTATAGATTTACACGTGATAAAAAATACCAGGATTGGGGCTGGCAAATTCTCCAAAACTTTAACAAGTATACTCGGGTAAGTAACATGTAATTTTTGGTTCTTCGAATGTAAAATTGTTTTTGTTAAATGAGTAATACACACAATTAACCCTGTTTTTTTTTTGTTCAAATAATTAACAACCTTACTAATAATTGTGAAAAAGCAACCATAGAAATGTTGAGTTTGCTTGATTTATCAGTGGTTGCCTGTTCTTGCTCTGATCTGTCTTGCCAGTGTTTTTTTGGACAAAATGGAGGGATTTGAAGCTCTTTATACTTGAATGTTTGACACTTTTACATAAGAATGGATTTCTTTTCATCTCTTAGTACTTCCATCCCATGGGGTCATGTAAATAGTGCACACTGGGTGAATGGACTTTAATGTATAAGAGATCACTGGGGATAGATGAGAGCCAAGAGCCTAAAATATTCCAACAAAGTCTTTTGATCAGCCCAACCTCAGGACTATTTCTAGAATTGATGGGCTTGAATTTATCCCATACCCATTTGAAGCAGAAGCTACCACTATTTGAGGCGCCTTTGTCGAGGCAGGTCCTGACTCAAGTTGCCTGTGTTGGTAGCTAAAATTCCAGGCCTATACCCTGTTTATAAAATCCATGATTCTGTTTAACCACTTTTAACCCATCCTGCCACCTTCGACAGTATGTGCATTTATACCTTTCTGTTGCTAGACGTCTTTAGAACTATCTTTTTTTTATTTCTTCTCTGGTTCTTCCTATCAAAATATATCATTTCATACATCACATGTCGACTCATTATATCAACTGATGTCCTCCTTGAAGCTCATTGTACGACCAAGTTTTAGATAATCTGTAAATTTGCATTCAGATTTGGGTAGTGATCTAGAAAAATACAACAGCCCTAATGTCAACTACTGGGAAACCCGACCATGTAGCTTCCCAATAAAACAATTGTTCGCTCTTTCCTCTCACTGGGCCAATTTTGTATCCATGTTTTCACTGTTCTCTTTATTTCATGAACTTCAAATGGCAAGCTTGAGTGGCACTTATCAAATATCTTTTGGAAGTCCATTTAGATTGCACTGCCTTCATCAACTCTCTTGCTACCTGATCAAAAATCAAGTTAGTTAGACGTGCTTTGCCTTTGACAAATCCACACTGGCTGTCCTTAATTAAATTATACATCCAGCTTATGATTAATTTTGTCCTGCAATATTGTTTCTGAAAGCATTTCTATCACAGGCATAAACTAACTGACATGTTGTTGTATGGAAGGGTGAAAGAACTGAGAGGAAGGAGATAATTAAGAGAAAAAAGGGGGTGGAGGACAAAAGAAAGAAATGTTCATCAGCTAAAATATGACAGCTGTGAAACTCATAGTGTCCTAAAGTGAACTTGATCTCATGGCTTTCCAGTAAGACATTAAACTGACGCATCATACTTCCTCTTAGGTAGGCTTAAAAGATCCAGTGCACTTTTTGAAGGGTAGCAAGTGTTATGAATCAGACCAAACCTCTTCAAAATAGTAATAAGAAGTTAGCCTAGACCCTACCTTTTTCTTACTTTAGTGAGGTGCTGTGTTCTAGATGTAATTCAATTGGTCAAACTACTTGATGTTAAACAAAACTTACTCAAGCACTATAGTTAAAATAACAACAAAACGAGGAACTTGGAAACTTAACTCTATTGAAAAGCTTAATAGATGCAGTATTACCATATTGGGACAGTTAGTTAGTAACTTCCCATAAACATACCCTTGGCAAAAAGGCAAATTCAGGAAAACAGTGTTTCACATGTAATCCTATCAGCAAGAAAGAGATACATTCAGCAGCTCCCCAGTGAGAGAGGGCAGCAGTTGGGAGAGATTCACTGCCTTTCAACCCTGCAGAGACCCCAGAATCTACTGCTGAAAGCTAACTAAAAATCCTGGATTTGAGAGTTCTTGACCACGCCCACTCAGGCTGCTTCTATCACTTCAACTTTTTAAAAAAGCACCCAAGGCCTCAAGTTATTTATCCTCTTATAGACTGCTTGACACCTGTCCCCAGTCTCTTTCTAAAAGAAACATGGACGAAACACACCTCTTAAAGCCGCAGCATCATCATACAAGGGAATTGAGGCCAATATTTATACTTGAGCTAACACAGATTATACAGTCATTATCCATATTACTATTCAATCTCTGTCATGTTACACCAATTGCTACCCTTCACTTCAGGATGTCTTAATTATGAAAGTTGCTGTAGAAATGGCATGTAACCTATCAATTTATTGTGGAGGTTTTAACAGTTGCTTGTAATTTTACACAGGTTGACACTGGTGGATACACTTCTATTAATAATGTGAGGAAATCTGAGAACCCTGAACCCAGGGATAAAATGGAAAGCTTCTTCCTTGGAGAGACACTGAAATATTTATTCCTTCTATTTTCTAATGATTTCAACTTAATCAGCCTGGACAAATATATTTTTAATACTGAAGCACATATTCTTCCAATATGGACAACCTGATGAATGTTGAAATGCTTTGAATGTTGGCCTAATGTTTGGCACATCTTAGTTGTGGGATCTGATGTCAGTAGGAGATAACCACTGTGTGGAAGTTTTGTTCTACTTTGTATTGATCACTGTGAAAGTGCATACCTACACAGATGTGTTTTAAAAAAAAATGTGAACATACAAACTATAAACCAGGGAACAAATATGTACATGAACTGTTGCACTCAAATGGACTGTTTTACATTACAAAACATGCATACCAAACGTTGCATCATCTCCATTCATTGATTGCTTCCTGCCTACCCAATTCAGTCTAACAGATTAGTATGTAATGGTCAATACACTACACCAGTCTTTGCAGAAGAAAATTACATTTGTGTAGCTTGTCTTCTACAAAATGAATGGGTCATGAGATTTGATGTCAATTCAGATTTAAAATTTTAATATAATCCTTTTCAAATATAAAAACTCTAATCTGAATTCTGATAAATATCAACTGTGGCAATTAATATTTTCCTTGGTTATTACAGACCAATCAAAATTGATTCTCAGTTTTTTGATCTATAACTGCTTTAAAAATTTACATTAACAATACATGGTGACATCAACTATATTTATAATGTATGCAAGTGCTGAACATCTTACTCGAGTTGAAAATGTGGGTTCATGAAGGATAGGATAATCCATTAGTCTAAATTTCTGTTTATTTGGTGGTTAAACTCTATTTTCAAATCTGGGTTCTATTTAAGTTCCTGTATATCTTCTAACTCCAACAGCACTGTTTCCAGAGTTGTTTTCCTAAAAATAAAATATCCACTTTTTTCTACCATGCTTCAGGCTAGAGCTTTATTTGAAATATAGGAAACAGATGTCATCTATCAGTGTCTTTACAGAGTGTTTTAATATAGATGCTATTGCCTGATGAAATAAGTTTCTTTATCTCTTACGAATATCAAATGAAATGTTTGGCTGCTTTTATTGCTTTAACTATAAAGTTCATCTGTGGCTGGTGCAGAGAGAGTGTTCAAAGAATAAAATGCAATATGAGTATTTTAAATTTAATGTAAAATTTAATGTAAAAACATGGTTGTAACTTAGGATATGAGCCATAATATGTAAGTTGTCTGAGATCAGTAATCTGATTAAATTTTCAAAATTGTTGTAAAACTTGATTGGTCTTTGAGAGAGAGTGAACTAATACCTGTTTGGACCCCTTAGATTTTATGGAACCAGTAGCACATGCTGATCTGATCCATTTTGTTAATGCAAGGTTGCCTTCCTGTAGAGAAACCCCTTACTTTTTCTAACTTCAAAATGAAATTGAGCAGTGCTGCTTCTGATTTTTGTGCCACTGGCCAGTAATTTTAAATGGCTGCCTTAAATGTGCACAGTTTATTTTAGTAGTTATCTGGGTGGGGTCTTATAGTTCCATGACTAAAAGGGAAATGAAACAGATAAGGATGAGTACTTTTGAAATGAAGATAAATCCAATGAAACGGATGGTGGGCATTCACTGTACAATGGTGATCTAATCCCTTTAAGAAAGGGGATGCAGATATTTTACGTACTTCCTTGTGAACATTATGCTGAATGCTGAAATATGTATCTACAAAAACTTTAACCTGTCTATGATTAGTTTAAGTGTGTGGTTAAATGTATGATACAGGAAACCATTTAGAACATCATGCCTATGCTGGCTCTTTGGTACAGCTGTCCATTAATACATATCCCTTCTGTAAAGTTACTTACTTCAGCTTTTGTCATTAAATAACTCGACTGTTTTAAGTTATATATAGTTTTTAATCTAGGTCCTTATCCATCATTCCTTGAACTGAATGTACTGTTAAAATGTTGGACAGGGTTTTAGATGTAATTTTGCTTCCCTTCTCGACAACATTGTAAATAAAGTTAATTTGTCTGTAAATTGTTTATTTCATTTAAAACACGACAACTGTATAAAATTTCTCCAGTTCCAATGCAAATACAAAATTATGTCTCTCCAATACTAATTGTTTCATACATTTCCTTGTCATAATTCTTTTCAAACATTAACAAAAGTCCTATGATTGTATACATTTTTGATTCAACATCATCAGATGTTAACATCTGACTTGTGTTAAACATAACGAAGTTGACTACTTTTCACCCATTCTCTGATGATGCTTGATTCCATTTTACGAACCACAGTAACTGATGGTGGATCAGCAACGTTAGATGCTCTGAAAAATGATAATTTAAAACTTGAAAACAACTCAATCCATTAATTTAATTTGTTCCAGACATATTTTACAATTAACATGGAGCAACAAACACAAGTTCTAATTCTTACAATTCTCATTTCCCACCTCAGATCTAGATGATGTGCTGCTCCCTCTATAACAAAAGTAATCACTGAAGGATTCATTGTTTTGAGAATCTGTTTTATAAAGGGAGAAAAAGATGGTTATTGGCTTTGCACCATACTCTTGTGCAATTCAGTCCTCAGTGCAGTAAATACTTACACCACCATTTGCCCAGGGATCCAAGTCACCATTGGAAAATATTATATTGCTTGCTGCTTTGTAATCTATACAATGAAAAATGTAGTTAGGTTACAACTTGCTGCACCAAAGATAACAAAATGGAAATAAAACATTAAATTACCATCTCCCCAATACTGGATTCTTAACCATTGTGAATTTGGGTATACACCCCATTTACTGTGACAATAATTCCTCCTCATTGCTTCAGTAAAGGGAATGACAGGGAACATATCTGTGTCATTGTTGCTTTCGTATAGCAGGTTGATCTCTGTGCAAGCCTATAAAAAAAAATCAGAAATAAGAAAATGAAAAACTTAGATTTAAACTATTTAAGTCCTTTTCTCCCTTGCACATCCTAAAACATGTAGAATGATAAATAGACAGGCAGGAGAAAGTACATTAAAATTAAAATATTAATGGTATTGTACTGAACAAACTGAAAATCGTTCAATGCAGTAAAGGTTGCGCTTATTTGCACCATACCATGAAGGGGAGAATCTTTACAGGCACCAAATCAATCTGTGACTTATTATTTGCAAATAGATAAACATCCTAAATTAAGTTTCAAGATACAAATTGAAACCTGGTGTCACACAGTAAATTTAAAGAGATTCAGGACTGAATGCTCCCAAAATATTTGGGTTTACGCCATTCCTTTTTAACTTGTTTATAAATTTGTTTCTTAAATCTGCAAATGCTATTTACATTTTATATCTAATACATTATAAATACAATAAGTTTTAAAAAAAAAAAACTTTTATTGAGGCTAAAAGTGTGGAAACAGGACATTCAGCCCATCAAGACCACTGATCCACCCCTTACCATATTCCTGTATTCCCCTTGGCTAATCCACCTAACCTACACATCCACGGCCACTATGGGCAATTTAGCATAGCCAATCCACCTAACCTGCACACCTTTCGACGACTGGAGGAAACTGGAACATCCGGAGGAAACCCATGCAGACACAGGCAGAATGTGCAAACTCCACGCAGTCGTCTGAGGGTGGAATCAAACCCGGGTCCCCTGGCGCTGAGGCAGAAGTGCAAACCACTAAACTCCCGTGCCACCCAATGTAGGAATCTGAAGTGGGACTTGAAGGTCTGTAGTAGAATCTGCCACTGGTGCTCCTATTACTGAGCAAAAAGACACCAGGATCAGCTGTGTCAGTGCTGATTAGTGAAAGAAAAAATGTGACGTGAGAGAAAAATACTTTCATACAAGTGAATGCAGTTTTTGGAACATAGATCAGTATAGCATACGAACAACCTCTTTGGCCAACTGTATCTGTGCCAACCATGATGCCATTCTAAACTAATCCCATATACATGTACATGGTCCATATTCCCTGCCTGTTCACATGTCTCTTAAACATTGTTATCGTACCTGCTTCTACCAGCTCCACTATCAGGTTGTTCCTCAGTCTCTGACGTTCTAGCAATAACAATCTCAAGTTTGTCCAACTCCTTGGAGATAACATACTCCAATCCAGACAACATCTGGTGAACGTTTTTTGCACCCTTTCAAAGGCCTCCACATCCTTCCTATAAGGTGGGGACCGGACTGCACAAAATACTTCAAGTGTGGCCTAACTAAAGCTTTATATAGCTGCAATATGACTTGCCAACTTTTATACTCACTGCCCTGACAAATGAATGCCGTATGCCTTCTTTACAACCTTATCCACTTGTGTTGCCACTTTCAGGGAGTTATGGATTTGTACTCCAAGATCCCTCTGTCTATCAATGCTCCTGAGGGTTCTGTCATTTACTGTATACTTTTCTTTTGCACTTGACCTTCCAAAATATATCACCTCACATGTTAAACTCCTATCTGGCATTTCTCCGCCCACCTTTCCAACTGATCTATATCCTTTGGCCACCCTCCTCACTACCCACAACTCCCCCAGTTAAAACAAACAGAGGTCCCAGCACTGATCCTTGTGGAACACCTAGACATAAACTTCCAGTCAGAAAATTACTTCTCTGCAGCTACCCTCTGTCCTCTGTCACCAAACCAATTTTGCATCCAACTTACCAACTCACTGTGGATCCCATGTGGCAAACCTCTGGACCAGCTTAGCACAAGGAACCTTGTCAAATGCTTTAGTAAAATCCATGAAGACTACGTCCTACACTCCTACCATCATCACTTCTTCAAAGTACTCAAATTTGTGAGACTAGATCTCCCCTGCACAAAGCAATGCTGACTGCACTAGTAAGTTCATTCTTTTCCAAATGTGAATAAATCCTGTCCCTAAAAATCTTCTCATAGACCTATAATTTCCTGGATTATCCTGGTTGCCCTTCTTAAGCGAAGGAACAACACTGGCTATTCTTCCCTTGCCTCATTACCCTGGGATAGATCCCTTCAGTCCCTGGAGACTTATCTACCTTAATGCTTTTCAAGATACCCAACACCACTAAATAAAAACCAAAAGAACTGCGGATGTTGTAAATCACAGATAAAAATAGAAATTACTGAAAAAAGCTCAGCAGGTCTGGCAGCATTTGTGGAGAGAAATCAGAGTTAACGTTTCGAGTCATATATCCCTTCCTCAGAACTTCTCCCTGTACATTTCCCTTTGATATGCTACGGTAAGTTGGGAACAGCACTCATCAATTGCATCATATTTCATAAATATTTTAAAAAGTGCTGGTACCTGAAAATCCCATGCTTGACTTGCTGAGCCTAAGCCACATCCTGTCGGATCAGAACAATGTATGTACTCCGAATAGATATCAAAACACCTTGCTGTCCCGGTTGAATTGTAAAACATACCTGTTAAAGAGCAAGTTAAAGTTAGAAAAAAGTGTACATCAATGATATTTAATTCACTCGATAACCTCTTCAACTGACAATTGACAGCTCTGTCCATTTTGGAATTCCAGCATCTCAACAGTTACAACTAACAACGTGGTGTCATTATTTAAGAAAGGTGGTAAAGAAAAGTTAGGGAACGAAAGACCAGTGAGCCCAATGTCAGTCGTGGGCAAGTTGTTGGAAGGGATTCTGAAGGACAGGATTTACATGCATTTGGAAAGGCAAGAACTGATTAGGGATAGCCACCATGGCTTTGTTCATGGGAAATCATGTCTCACAAACTTGACTTGTTGAAAAAGTGACAGAGGATTGATGATGGCAGCAGGATTTTGTCCAAATGGACCTTGGTATGGCAAGGTTCCGCAAGGTAGACTGGTTAACAAGATTAGATGACATGGAATACCAGGAGATCTAGCCATTTGGATACAAAATTGGCTCGAAGGTATGAGACAGAGGTTGGTGGTGGACGGTTGCTTTTTAGACTGGAAGCCTGTAACCAGTGGGGTGCTGCAAGGATCAGTTCGGGTTCCAGTGCTTTTTGTCATTTATATAAATGATTTGGATGTGAATACAACTAGTAAATTTGCAGATGACACCAAAATTGGTGCAGTGGGCAGTGAAGAAGGTTACTTCAGAGTATGATGAGACCTTAATCAGATGGTCTGAGGAGTGGCAGATGGAGTTGAATCTAGGTAAGTATGAAGTGCTCCATTTTTGTTGGGCAAATCGGGGCAGGAATTATATACTTAATGGTAAGGTCCTGGGGAGTGTTGCTTAACAGAGATGTTGGAGTGTAGGTTCATAGTTCCTTGAAAGTGGAGTCGTAGGTAGATAGGGTAGTGAAGGTGGTGTTTGGTATGTTTGCCTATATTGGTCAGTGCATTGAGTATAGGAGTTGGAAGGTTATATTGCAGCTGTACAGGATACTGGTTAAGCCACTTTTGGAATACTGTATGCAATTCTGGTCTCCCTGCTATAGGCATGATGTTGTTAAACTTGAAAGGGCTCAAAAAACATTTACAAGGATGTTACTAGGGTTGGAGGGTTTCAGCTACAGGGTCAGGTTGAATAGGCTGGGGCTATTTTGCCTGGACCGTCAGAACTGAGGGGTGACCTTATACAGGTTTATAAGATCTTGAGGGGCATGTGATAGGGCAAACAGTCAAGGTCTTTTCCCAAGGGTAGGGGTATCCAAAACTAGAGGGCATAGGATGAAGGCGAGAGGGGAAAGATCTAGAAAGGACCTAAGGGGCAATGTTTTCAGACAGTAGTGCATGTATAGAATGAGCTGCCAGAGGAAGTGGAGGAGGCTGGTACAATTACATCATTTAAAAGGCATCCCAGTGGGTACATGAATAGGAAGACTTTAGAAGGATATGCACCAAATGCTGGCATATCAGACTAGACTAATTTAGAATATCTGGTCAGTTGGACCAAAGGGTCTGTTTCCATGCTGTACATCCCTATGACCTATAACACATTTGAGTTACACTTTAATCAGTATTGTTTCTGAATGGGTTTAAAAGTGTACATTCTTGAGATGTTTCCATCATTCATCGAATCACCGAAGTTTTCCACCTTATAACTAATCCATCAGAAGGTAGTGTTAAGAATATAGTAAACATAAGTACATCATAGGATGCAGTTCTCTGAAAACACTAACCTTCTTACAAATCAGTAAGTTCCCAGAATTTCATATAATGTATAAAGAAAGAGTCCTATGTAATCTGGCAGATTTGATCACTTGCAATTTAGTACTTTTAACTTCTAGGTTGCTCACAATGAACAGTGCATTATATATCAAATTTATCCTACTGTCATGCCTCTCTGGGGAATTGTGCTGGAAACCAAGTTCTGCTATTCCTGAAGTCTCTCAAATGTTAAAGATTTTATCAAGTACACAAAATTCCCCAATTTACATGTCTTTTAAGATCCAAGTTAACAGAAAGTATGGGTTATGTTTGGTATTTAAAAGTAACTGTTAGAAAATGTTTGTTCACCTTTAGCTAGTATCTATGAGCTATCAACATATAACTCCACTGATTAAAACTCTAACTCCCTTAAAAAACACTGTCTGTACACATACATAGACAAACACAAAAAACAGAACCATTGGTGTTATAGGTGGAGCGAAAACTGGAAAGGTAGTTCAATGGTGCATGCCCACAGTTTGCTGAGATGAGCCTTCTGACTTGCTGCTCCTAAACTGCTCTTCTCTAGATACTTTAATTTGCTTGCAGGAAGCAAGGAGTGACTGGTTCACAACTTATGTAGTCTCATGCATATTGGTTAAAGACAACAGTTTATAGCAACTGGTGAGGGAATACGAACTTGTTTTCTTCAGGTTTTATGTATTTAAAAAAAAACTGCAGAGAAAAGGGTGCCAGAGGTCCAAAGGGTTCCAGCTATATATTTCACATCCACAAGTAGTTTAGTTACCTGGGAGCTAATTAGATAGTTGTTGGCAGGCAGAAGATCTTTGCCATTGATAACTAATCACCACTCCACAAACCAATCAGTTACTTGCTGCTAGTTGAATCTCACAGATCTGCTCCCTGGTGCCAGTTTGTCTGCAACTCACCTTTCTCCACTGGTTGAATAAACAATTATAAACAAGCCCTGGTAAGTTGTTTTCAAAAAAATGTCATCAGTTCCTTCCACAATCCTTTGTTTTTGTAACAATCTTTTTCCCATTTCAGTGCATAATCAGAGAAAAGTAAAAACATACAGTCTTTACATTATACAGTTGTGATTCATTACTACTGCATTTGCAGTTTAGGTCTCAATATGATTGCACAATGCAGTTCAAATAAATGGCAACTTTGCAAAGATTCACTGCAAAACCAGTGGGTAGTTAAGTATTGGAGTTGGGAAAACCTTCAAAAGCTGCATTAAGGCTGTTATTAAAGTTCATTTTCCATTTAAAACAATGATTTTAAAACCACTGTAATAGTTTAAGTTTTGGTTTTTATACTTTACTGAACGCCCAGTATCGATGAATAAGAAAAAAAATACCAAAAATTAACTATCTCCAGCATTTTATAATTGATTTTTCTGTCCCATTTGCACTAATAGTTTGCTATGAAAAACAAATGAAAGGCTGACAGAAATTTAAACAGATCTGTAAACTAGGACAATTCTTAATTCAAACTAAGATTCAATTCAGTCCCTTTCTTGCTGTACTTCAATTAACAAATGTTACTTTTTAAACAAGTAGCAAGCATTCTTTGCACATGATCCAAACTTTTTTTACTTGCAAAAACATTAAACAGGTATTTTTCACATTCATAAATATCCTATGGAACACTGAATACAAATTGTGTTAGTAACATAACATACCTGAATACTGATAGTATTTAATTTGTAGAGTTAAACATTTAGACATGCCCAGGCAAGTACAGTGACACTTTAATAATTGAAGAACAACAAAACACGAGTGAAACTAAGCAGCAAATCGGAAAACATCCCATTATGGTCACTAGGCTAAAACGGTCAGTGTGACAAAGTAAGCAATGAACCTGGGCATTTAGTGTTACAGAGCAGCACAACTGGCTGCTGACAACGATCAAGAGACAGAACTCAGTTCTGTATAGTGGTGCACTTTCAACACCTTTACTGGTTGAACATCTCCATAACTACAGATCGGTGAAGCAGGAAGGAAACACAATACAGGCAACAAGAGATACCTTCTCAGGATTACAGAATACTGTGAGCTAATGGCAGGATAAGTGAGTTAAGCAACATAACCATATTGTAGTTTAACATATGCTTTATCAAAATGATTTAACATTCGAAATATCAGAAGTAAACTGCACATAATTAAATATTTATCTTTGAAAGATTTCAGGGTGACTTAATACCTATGGCATATTGTTTGTAATTGATACTTCACGACTAATAACCATACAATCTCTGCAGTACACAAGTCTGTCAAGGTCATCTTCACTATGATATTCTGGTCCCAATAGATGTCTTGACTTTAAGGTTGTTGAACTTTTAAAGGATCATTCTGCCATAACATGATTATAGAGTGTTTGTATTCTGCCTAAACTGGAGTTTCTTGTAACAAAGGAAACAATTGGAAGCAAAATTAGAAACCAGGACACTACAGAAGGACTTATTTTTCCTCTCTCTGAAAAATGTCTACCAGTTCTCAAGACAGTGTGGAGCACCAACAACTGATTTCAGAGGCCTATCCTTCCAGGCTACTTGAAGGGCTTCACAATTTACGTACAGAGAACATTCTGTGTGACATTATACTGGAGGCTGAAGGAGTTACCTTTCCTGCACACAAGGTCATTCTAGCATCAGTGAGTAGTTATTGCAAATTATTAATAGAGAGTCAACATACTAAATACATTAGGTTGAATGTCACTGCAAAAGGACTCAAACACGTGTTGGATTTCATTTATTCAAACAGATTAGACCTTACTATAGATAACATTGAAGATGTATTAAAAGCAGCAGAGAATTTGCTGGTGCAAGATGTAATCAAACTATGCTTTCGATTCCTCGAAGAACATCTCAACCACAGAAACTGCTTGGATATCTTTAAAATTACTCAAAAATTTGGACCAGAAGAGTTAAGACAAAAGGCATTTTTGTATCTGGGTCAACACTATAAATATATACTAGAAAATCCCTGCCATCTGGTAGAACTAGACAAAGCAACTCTATGCAAAATTCTGGAGAACAGTGATATACAAGAGTACAGTGAACTTGAACTATTTAATTGTGCAACCTTGTGGTTGCATCATGATAAGAACAGACTGAAAGATGCAGCGCATATTCTGAAAAGAATTCGATTCTGCCTCATTTCAGCTATGGATTTACAGAAATATGTTGAAGAAATCTCAATCATGAAAACTGATTCCCAGTGCAATAAATACCTCCGGGAAGCGCTTAGTTACCACTCACGGTTACATGCTCAGCCTATATTGCGAACTGAGCATACACGGATTCGGTCAAATTCTGAAAATATGTTGATCCTTGGAGGCCGGACAACAAATAACAACGTTTGCAGAGGCATGTGGGTTGCTGATGAGACTGGCAGTTATTGGAGAAAACTGGGAGAAATGCCTGTTCCATTGTACAATCACGGGGTAGTGGTTGTGAATAATTTTGTATTTGTTTTAGGTGGGCAAAACAGATTCGATGCCACTGGAAATCAACCATCAAATGAGGTATACCCTTACAACTAATATTGAATTTTAAAAAGCACTTCCACATATTTGAAAGGGTTATTCCTCAAAGTCTGTTTGCACTTTAGTCCTATGGTCCTATTGTTTAACTGCTTGTTGTGGAGTTGGCACTGACAGACAAGATTTCCTTCTGGATCGGGCTAAATGACCATCCGGATGTTGACAGTGCACACTGTCCATTGGAGTGATTAACTTGGCTGCCAGGTGGCACTGAGTAAGAGTATAGGGCATCCAGTGGGAGACTTGAGGTTTTCCACGACTGGTGAGCGGAACTAGAATTTATAGTGAACAGAAGTAGTTTTTAAAACTCAGGAAGTAGATCAAATTATATGTTGCGATCTCTGATTTCATTAGTTGCATTAGGGGCACTTTTGTTAGATTGTTTTTGGATCAGTGACACTAGAGCAACCCAGTATCTGCTTATGGGTTGATTATGAAAGGCATATTTTCAGGAAGCTTTCCATTACATAGTATGAGGCTTATGGTACGTAAGAGTTACAGGCTAGAAAGCAGAATGGATTGAAAATGGCTGGAAGCAGTTTGATTTATGAGAAGTATCTGATTGCCAGAAGCCATGTCCTAAAGTTGGTGTTTCTGAGTTTTACACTGCGTGCAACACAGCTGTTATGCCTCACTTCAGGTGCAATTGATTTTCTTTAACAAAAATGTATATTTCATATACTTACTAACTTGAGATTTAAAATTAGCAATGATCACCCCAACTGTTTCAGAATCAAACAGTCAACTATAAGTGCATGCTAATAATACCCAGATGTCACCTCTAAGCATATGTGGCAATTTTCCCCTGTCAAAAGAATTCTGCAATCTAGTTTTGATCCCATTCTTCTGTGGCTGCTCTGACAGGTTGAACTTGACAGTGTATGGCCTGTCTGCTTTCAAAAGGGCAAGCTTACAAACCCTCCATTTCATGGACGATCAAATTTACTTATTTTCACCTCCCCATTGCAACTTTGCCTCGCCTCATGAACACTAAAACCCTCATCCACATCTTTCCTACATTCTAAGTTCGAACTTGTCAAAAGCTAACTTACATTTTACCATTCTAAACTCTTCATCATCTTTGTCAGATCTCCATCTCCCAAGAAGAAATTCAAAGTTCCTAGCCTCATTTACAATCATTCTGTGGCCTTGTTTCTCTTCACTTCTATTGTATCCTCCAGCACATAACTTCCATTCTTCCAATTTTGGCCTTCTTTAGATTCTTCTAACCCATCTTCAGTGATAAAACATTCAGGATTCTTGGCTCCACTGTCTGGAGTTCATTTGCTCGCATTTTTAATTGTTCCTCCCAGCTTCAAAATCATCTTCAGTAACCTACTTCCTTGCGATCCAACCATCTTCCTAAACTCCTCAGCTTTGCTACGGCCCACTGCAAGGTGAATTACAGCAATTGACCAGTAAGTGAATTGGATTAGCCATATAAATACTGTGGCTACAAGAGCATGTCAAAGGCTAGTAATTCTGCAGTGAGAAACTTATCTCCTGACTCTCGAAAGCTTGTCATCATCTACAAGGTATAAATGATGGCATACTCCTCACTTGTCTACATTGTCGCAGCTCGAATAACACTCAAGAAGCTTGACACCATCCAGGACAAAGCAGCCCACATAACTGGCATCATATTCATAAACATCCATTCCTTGCACAGCTGATGTTCAGTGGTAACAGTCTGTAACATTTACAAGATGCACTAGAAATTCACCAACAGTCCTTAGATGGCACCTTTCAAACAATGCTCCTTTCTAGATAGAAGGATGAGGGTAGCAGATATGTGGGATCAGCACCATCTGCAACTCCCCCTAAAAGCCACTCACCATCCCGACTTGGGAATGTATCCTTGTTCTATAGGTCCAAATGAGTCTAAATCCTGGAACTCCCTTTGAGTCTACCTGCACAAGGTTGGCAGTAGTTCAAAAAGGCTGCTCTCCACCACTTCAAGGGCTGCCAGAGATGGGCAATAAATGCTGACCCAGTCAGCAATGCCTACTTCCCATGAATGAGCAAAAAAAAAAGCTAAATTTGGACTTACAGAGTGCCACTCAGGCAGAAAAAGTCTTAAAAAAACCCATAATTTTGCTCAATTGAGTTAACACAATGTGGTGAAGGTATGTTTCAGACATAGTAGGAACTGCAGATGCTGGATAATCTGAGATAACAAGGTGCAGAGCTGGATGAACACAGCAGGCCAAGCAGCAGAGGAGCAGGAAAGCTGACGTTTTGGGTCTAGACCCTTCTTCAGAAATGGGGGAGGGGATGGGGATTCTGAAATAAATAGCAAGGGAGGGTGGGGATAGAAGATGGATAAAGGAGAAGATAGGTGGAGAGGAGACAGACAGGTCAAAGAGGCGGGGGTGGAGCCAGTAAAGGTGAGTGTAGGTGTGGAGTTAGGGGGGGATAGGTCAGTCCAGGGAGGACGGACAGGTCAAGGGGGCGGGATGAGGCTGGTAGGTAGGAGGTGGGGGTGGTGCTTGAGGTGGGAGGAGGGGATAGGTGGGAGGAAGGACAGGTTAGGGAGGCAGGGACAAGCTGGGCTGGTTTTGGGATGTGGTCGGGGGAGGGGAGATTTTGAAGCTTGTGAAGTCCACAATGACACCATTGGGCTGCACAGTTCCCAAGCGAAATATGAGATGCTGTTCCTGCAACCTTCGGGTGGCATCGGAGTGGCACTGCAGGAAGCCCAGGATGGACATGTCGTCTGGGGAGTGGGAGGGGGAGTTGAAATGGTTCGCGACTGGGAGGTACAATTGTTTGTTGCGAACCGAGAGTAGGTGTTCCACAAAGCGGTCCCCAAGCTTCCGCTTGGTTTCCCCGATGTAGGGGAGGCCACATCCGGAACAGCGGATACAGTATACCACATTAGCAGACGTGCAGGTGAACATCTGTTTGATGTGGAAGGTCTTCTTGGGGCCTGGGATGGGGGTGAGGGGGGAGTTGTAGGGGCAGGTGTAGCACTTCCTGGTATGTGCTCTGTTTCAGTTAGGAGTTTACTTTCATACATGGGAGTCCTATCTTATTCCATAATGAAGGTAAGAGATACGGTTTCAACAGTAGAAACAACGCAGCCAGAGAATATTTCATTTGTTGGCAAAAGTAATGTGCAAAGTGAATCTAGAATCAAAATTTCTCGGCAAACTGAACGCTAGCTTAATTTTTGCTATTAAAAATTAAGTGCTTCTAGAACATGTGAAATGTAATATTTGGGAAAAGCTATTTTAATGCACTTAAGATTGGTCTATTGTTAATGATTAAATGATAAATTCAAGATTCTGTCAGTACCCTGATTGCTACATTAGGTCAGTGCAGCAAAGAACACAAGACATGGAGTTACTGTGACAATTCTTTGAAGAAAGCTTTGTTGATGGCACTCAACGACAGACAATGTACTTAGCAGCTGCTGCATCCAAAACGATGCTACCAAACAGGTCATCTACTAGCCCTCTCATATTTGTGGAATGAAGTATGACACAAGTAGCTGTGATCATTAGGCAGTGTCATACCAACCAAAGCCTCAGGTGTGATTCACACTGTCATCCATCAATCTGGAGTGCAAAATATTATGTGGCATTACAAGGTGAAATTACAATTAGACACAGCTATGATGTCCATTTATATTCAGACAACCCACCAAGGCTCTTTTATACACTGAGGTCAACAAAGGAAGGGATCAAAGGGTCTTGACATTTCACATAAGCCCTACAGTGTGGAAGCAGGCCATTCGGCCCACATAATCCACACTGACCCTCCAAAGAGCATCCTACCCAGACCCAACCCACAATCTTATCCCTGTAACCCTGCATTTACCTAACCTACACATCCCTGGACACAATGGGCAATTTAGCATGACCAATCCACCTAACCTGCTCATCTTTGGACTGAGAGAGGAAACAGGAACACCCTGAGGAAATCTACACAGACATTTTCCCCATGTCTGCGTGGAGTTTGCACGGTCACCTGAGGATGGAATCAAACCCGGGTTCCTGGCACTGTGGGGCAGCAGTGCTAACCACTGAGCCAGTATATAAACACCCAGAAAAGACAAAGCAAAGAATTGGTAAACAAAAACCACAATATGTAATAGCAATCCAAATAAACAAAATGTAAATTAATCAAAAATGTCAAAAAGGAATACAAAGCATGTCAATAAGTTGTACGTCTTTCATAATCTTATAGTTACAAGGAAATTATGTAACATTAATAGTTTTCTGAATATCAGTCACACTTCATATAACTGTGTCAGCACATACTTTGGAAAAAGTCAACTCCAGTGTTAAAATATTTCTGCCAAGGTATTTGTCACATTCAGTTTCCTTTCTTTTTCCAGGTACATCGGTTTGATCCAAGGAACAGCACATGGCTTCAGGTTGCTGGCATGCTGGAAAGCCGCACACGATTTTATGTGGATGCAGTCTTAGACCACATTATTTCTGTGGCAGGCGGAACACTTTTAGGGCAACTCACAAATACAGTGGAAGAATACAAGTTTGAAGAGAATAAGTGGCAGCTCATAGCTCCCTTTCCAGCAGCAGTGGCAGATCACACTGGGGCTGTACATAAAAGCATTCTATACATTTCAGGTCAGGCTAAAGGAAGAGGAAATAAAAAAAAAAGCTACATGTACTACTTAGAATAGTGGTATTCCCGAGATCATATATTCTGCCAGCAGGCAGGTCCTTGGTTTATAGTAGTCTTTTCATTCTCGCTATCCTCGGCCTTCTCTTAATTTGCCAGTAGCTTCAATTTTCATTCTATCCAACATTGATATTTTCTTCATTCCTCATTTAACTTCAAGTTCTCTCGCTGTAACATCCATTACAAATCAGATTCCGCTATGACCTGCCAAGACCCTGTGCCTTTTTCTAATTATGTTCAATAAATGTATCCATTCAGTCACTGTCCATAAAGCAAAGGCTTTTACAGCAATGGGCATAACGGGATAAACAAGTCAGAGACGTGAGTTAGCTATGCTAAATTCCCCATCGTGTTCAGAGACTTGTAGATTAGGTGTGTTAGTCATGGGAAATGCAATGTTACAGCAAAAGGGTAGGGGGATGGGTCTGGATGGGATGCTCCCGGACGGTTGGTGTGGATTTGTTGGGCTGAATGGCCGGTTTCCACGCTGTAGGGTTTCTACGATTCTACAGTGATCGAGTCCCTCAATAGTCTTTTCCTTTGCTGCTTGCTTGTCCCATTTACGGCCTGGCTTTGCAACTCTTCTCAGCTGGTGTATTCCAGTAAGGCAGATCCAGGCTTGTTTTGAAACCAGTGTGATTGGTTATGCTCTGAAATACAGCCTGAACTGGAGGGCATATGGCTGTACTCTCCGAAGCATTTCATCATTTGTTACATTTTCTGACCTGAAAATCCCTTCAGTTATCCTCCAAAGCTGTTCAGCAAGTTGATCTCATTTTTACTGTAAGGTTCATGGCTCACATCCCTACGAAACAAGTAATTTTTCAGTTATTTATTCAAATTTCCAGTCAACAACAGTCTCTCATCAAATATGGCCTTTCTCATTGCTTTCTTTGCCTCATTTCTTCCATCTGAAGATATTATGCTTCCTAAACATTTTAATTCTTACATCTACTTTAGTTCTCTTCCTATGATTATTTCTTGGTTATTTGGAGATATGCAACAATTTGTTTTGTCAATGTTCACTTTCATTCCAAAGTTTGTGCTGCTTGTTGCAAATCCATATAAACAGAATTCTTGTAATCCTTCCTTTGTGCTTGTTACTACTGCTTTGTCTTTTGCAAATCTAACTGATATCATCATTCACCACACAGTCTAACACCAGATTGTAGAGGCCCAAATTTTCTAATGGCCAGATATTCTTTCCAAGGGAACTGTCCAGGAAATTGAAGATTTTCTTACCCTGAAAATAAACGTTTAAATCAGAGAACTCCGGGGAATTCCAGTCTGAGGAAGTGTCACTCAACCCAAAATGTTATCTCTGATCTCTCTCCACAGATACTGCCAATACCTACTGAGCTTTTTGACCAATTTCTAATTATGTTAGAGAATTCAGACTGTTTTGCTGCTGTTCATAGTTACTCAGGAAAAGCAAGATAACTTAAAACATAGACTACTGAGGTTTTATGCTGACTAGTACTACATAAAATACTTCATTTCATTCCAATATTCTGCTTATAAAATAGGCTGCAGGAAAGTAAACTTTGTGAGGAATGATATTTAGTTACACTAATCACAGAACTGATTTTGTTCATGTTCTAGCATAACATAGCACATTCACAGGCATTTTGTAGGTTGCCAATTAAAATGGGGTGCGCTACCTAAGATTTCAAAGGAAAAGGAGAGAAGGAAGGACAAAGTAATGTGAAGTATAATCTGCAGAAGGTTAACTACTAGCAGCAATGTTACTAGGAATAATATTTGCTAACTCATCAAGACATGAAATTGAATATACTAGCTTAGAACAAAAAAATCTCACTTCTAAGTAAAGCTGAATACAAACATCAGTTATTGAGTGATGAAATATGCTTCTTCCAACGGCAAAACTGATATTTTGGCACAGTTATTCAATGGAGAGAATCAATGAGGGCAGAGTGGTGGACATGATCTATTTGGACTTCAGTAAGGCGTTTGACAAGGTTCCTCATGGCAGGCATCACATGGAATAGAGGGAGAACTGGTTGTTTGAATAGAGAACTTGCTTGCAGGCAGAAGGCACAGGGTGGTGGTGTAGGATTGCTTTTCAGACTGGAGGCATGTGACCAACGATGTGCCACAAGGATCGGTGCTGGATCTACTGCTGTTCGTCATTTATATAAATGATTTGGATGTGAATATAGGAGGAATGGTTAGTAAGTTTGCAGACAACACCAAAGTTGGAGCATAGTGGACAGTGAAGAAGGTTACCTCAGAGTACAATGGGATCTTGATCATATGGGCCAATGGAGGAGTGGGAGATGGAGTTTAATTTAGATAAATGTGAGGTGCTGCATTTTGGAAAGACAAATCAGGGTAGGACTTATACAGTCAATGGTAAGGTCCTGGGGAGTATTGCCTACAAAGAGACCTTGGAGTACAGGTTCATAGTTCCTTGAAAGTGGAGTTGCACGTAGATAGGATAGTGAAGAAAGCTTGCCTTTATTGGTCAGTGCATTAAGTATAGGAGTTGGGAGGTCATGTTGTGGCTGTACAGGGCATTGGTTAGGCAGTTTTGGAATACTGCATGCAATTCTGGTTTCCCTGCAATAGGAAGGATGTTGTTAAACTTGAAGGGGTTCAGAAAAGATTTACAAGCTGTTGCCAGGGTTGGAGGGTTTGAGTTATAGGGAGATGGCTGAATAGACTGGGACTATTTTCACTGGAGCTTTGGAGGCTGAGGGATGACCTTACAGAGGTTTATAAAATTATGAGGGCATAGATAGTGTGAATAGCCAAATTCTTTTCCCAGTGTAGGGGAGTCCAAAACTAGAGGGCATAGGTTTACGCTGAGAAGAGAAAGATTTAAAAAGGACCTAAGGGACCACTTTTTCACACAGCGGGTCACATGTGTATGGGATGAGCTGCCACAGAAAGTAGTGAAGGCTGGTAAAACTATAACATTTAAAAGGCATCTGGATGGGTACATGAATAGGAAGAGTTTAAAGGGATATGGGCCAAATGGGACTAGATTTATTTAGGATATCTGGTCGGCATGAACAAGTAGGACCAAAGGATCTATTTCCATACTGTACATCTCTACGACACTAGTACGTACAAAGATGCACTGTAGCAACTCACCAAGCCTCCTTTTACAGAACATTCCAAATCTCTATGCCTAGAAGAATAAAAGCAATAAATACGTGGGAACACTGCCATGTGCAGACTGCCCTCCAAACAGCACGCCACTTTGAATTAGAACTACTTCTTCACCATCGCTGGATGTGCTGTGGTAGTTCAAGAAAGCAGCTCATTAGCAAATTCTCAAAGGTAGTTTGGATTGAGCAATAAATGCTGGCCCAGTCAGTGCTGTCTACATACCACAGAAGAATACCCCTTCTGCATTCTAAGATTCTATTCTACTCTGAACCATACGTTGGATGATATCTGAAAGTATACATTCAGGAAACTGTATTTTGCGAGAAATTTACACAATTACTATTATATGTATTAACTACATTATTGTGATAATTAGGTGGATTCACAGCAGGAAAAGTTGTAAAAGATCTGTACAGCTACCTCCCAAGATTGCAACGATGGATCATTAACCAGTCCATGACATTTGCCCGTTGTGACCATGGCATGGCTACCATTGGAGACAAAATATTCTGTGTAGGCGGAAGGACTTTAAACTCAGTAAGAAAACTTTAAAATCTTGTCACTTAAAAATTCAATACTTTTTTCTATGAAAAATAAAAGTAAAATCAATCAATAGGTCAATAAGAATAAACTTTTCCAACAGCATTTACAATATTTCAATCAAAATAGGAGATAAAATATACACTGTATTATCAAGGCCTTTGGGATTTAACTGCATCCTGCAGGCCTGTTTATATTATTTTAAATAATTCATATTTAATAAGATGGAAGCATTCAGAAACTGCATATCTTTATGAATTGTGAGCAGTTTCTGGTGCCAGTATACTGTCACTGCCAGCAAGTGTTATATCGACCACATTCAAACAATAAGAAAAATACAAGATATGTTCATTTTTACATAGCAAGTATCCAAAGATTTCTAAATTTTAGCTTCTCTTTATTTTAGTTGAAAGGAGAAACAATATTCTACAATGGCACCAAGACAGAAGAAGCCAACAATTACATTTCCAAATCCACTCCACATATACCAGAATTGAGAGTTTACAGTCAATATATTCTCCATTTGTTTTCATGGTAGAATTTGCTGTATACCGGCGTCTAAATTACATACATGAGCTTGATGAAATTTTCGATGACTTGAGTATAGTACATTCAAGCATAAGTTTAAAAATAATTCAAAACCTTGCATCTTTAGCAGTACACCAAACTTTGTTGAGTTACCAAACTGGTACGTCAAAGGCACTGTCCTCAAATTCATCCAAAACAGATGGAGGCAAAAGCTCAAATAACTACATTCTGTTAAACTAACATCTCAAATATGTTAATGACAGTTACTGTTTGTTTTTATAACTCTGCTGTATGCTCTTTCCCAATGGTATTCAACCTAGAGCCTCCCTATCAAAGTTAATATCTTGTTCACATGCTTTATGGCTATACAGAACTGTTTCAGCATGTAAAAGAGGGATTACAAACATATTTTAACTGAATCACAACATTGCCACATGGATCATGAAATGATAATAATGCTGTTCAGCAACATCAAGGTGTTAGTTTGCTCAGTGACCTGAAATGTCAAATTCCTAGAACATTTGTTCACTCTGCTTGGCCTGTTATAATTTGGGTTGCCAAACTAGCAAAAGGCCAGGTATGGCCAAGTATTCAAATGTTAGGAATTATTACCATTTTCTACAATGCTTGTCTTTTGTGTTAGCTTACCCAATGAGGGAAAATATGTGCAGAAATGAAGACAGAATACATTGTAACTGAGGGAAATTAGTAAATTACAAACACAATTACTAAACTGGTAACATTCTGGCAATGTTAACAGACCACAAAAATAATTTAGCACTATTATTTGTATGAAAGATTTAAAATTCAGAAATAAATTTTAATTCAAAAGGATGCTTTCTCACAGCTAGACTCAAAGCCAGGTAACAAAGAAGAAAGCATGCAGAACAACTATTTGAGGTACTAACGTAAACCAGCCAAAATTGTACACTAAAAAAATGGCAATCTTTCTAAAACAATCTATGAGCTGAAAAGGTTTTTCCTAATTTAAATTCTGTTTAAAAAGTGGTGTGGTTTTGAAAACCCATGAATTATTTTATATTGTGAAAAGGACGAGTAGTTAATTAGAAAGGAACAAATGTTGTGATGTTATTTTCTTGTAGTTTAACTGAGATTTATTCATTTTTTCCAGTCAGATGAGTGGTTGCACGTAAATGAAACAGAATATTACAGCCCTGTAGCTGACCAGTGGACGACACTCAAAGTATCAACTTTTGACTGCTGTCAGTTTAGCACCTCTGTGCACAATTCCAAACTCTACATCACTGGTGGGGGATCTCTTCGTCAAATGACCAAAAAAGATAGTGTTTTCATCTATGATCCAGAAGCTAAGCGTTGGGGAAGAGCAGGTGCCTTACCTCTGCCCCTGATGGACCATGCTGCCTGTATGATTAAACTTTCTGGGGCGGTTTTACACAAGTTAAAAACTGAGGAATATGCACATCCACTCCTTGGAACAAAAAAGAGTTCCACTCTCAATCTATTTGTAACTGATTAACATAGGAACAATACAAAAATCAAAACTACATATGGTAAGGATTGTGCATTTAATCATGGAGAAGAAAGTTATTGGCTTGCCTTATGTCTACTAATGCTTATGCTCAAGTAAAGTTGAATATATGTACAAACTACTTGATAAAAATCAATTTCCTGGAATTCATGCCATGAATTAAGATATTTCCCTTACTGAGAAAAAACCTCTGATATCAAATGGTTTTACTATCAGGAAATGACTACTATTGAAAATTGATTTTACATTCGGCAAGGTGGTATGCATGTACAATAGGTAACTTTGTATACAGTGCTGAGTACTTGTAATTATATAACCATTACATCCAGCAACGGATTATAAAACAAAACAAAGTCATTATATGTTGAGCATACACCTCTCCTAAACAAGGAATGGTAATTATAGTGAATGAAATAATTTACAATATCTTGCATCTCTCATATCTTTCACTCTTTGTTTAAACATTCATTTTATGTTAGTATTATTTGAGAACCTGGGTTCTAAGGGGGAGGAAAAGTAGATGAGTTTCTTTTTAGTTCTTTGAGAAGCTTAAGCTAAATTAACAACAGGAACACAGGTGATCAAGTGTTAAGTAGCATTAAACAGCTGTTTTGAAGGAATAGACATTAACTGAAAAAAAAACAAATGGATGTCAAGCAATTTGTCTGAAAGAAGCTGATTATAGCCATCTCAACTGAGCGAGAAGCTTCAGGGTGGAGAAAGAGATGACTCCTCCCTCAGGTTTGAGTGCCTGTAAGAGTATTGCTGAGGAAAAAAGGGATGAATTGTTCTTTCCAATGTGTGTAATGAGATCATTCTAATAGTTTGTGTGTTTTTCTTTGTCTAATAAAGGTTTATGCTCTTTTGTTAGAAGTCTCTTGTGAATGCATTCAATGACTAACGTCCATGGTAAACAAAAACAAAAAACAAACCTTATGATCTATCAAGCCAGATTTCACTCAGGAATTTGACTTGTCCAGTATTATCATCAGTGGGATCATAACAGTTAGATGAATACATTATTAAATCCATAAAGAAAGCATGATCTCTCTTTAAATGCTACAAAATAAATGTTTCTTTTTAACTGTTTTAATGTCACTGATGATAATTGTTTGCCAAGTACTGAGTTCATCAAAAAAATAAAGATTTTAATTTTCATCAATTCTGGCACTGGAGAAATCAATAATGAATTTAATTGAAACAGTGTTTTGTCATTTTGGCCTCACTAATGCTCAGCGTCAATGGAAAACACAATCCTCCCAGATTAAACAGATATAGAATCAAGTTATTGACTTGCTCGCCAAACTGGCTTGTTTTTGTTCAGATGTTTCATCACCATGCTAGGTAACAGCATCAGTGAGGCGTCCAATGAAGCGATGTTGTTCTATTCCACTTGAAATTTATAGTGTTAGTCTGTTATGGTGAGCTGTGCCATTTCCGGTTCTGTTCTGTATGGGGGTTTGTGTATGGGGTCCAATCCTGAATGTTTGTTGAATGCATTATGGGTTGAGAACTATGCCGCTAGTGACTCCTGTCCGTGTCTATATTTGGCTTGGGCTACTTTGGTTACATTGTCCCAGTTAAACTGATGGCCTTCATTGTCCGAGTGTACTGATATTAGGTAAACTCCGTTCATGTTGTTTTGCTGCTAGCAGATGTTTACGTATTCTGATGGTTAGTTTCCTTCCTGTCTGTCCAACGAAATGTTTGTGGCAGTCGTTGCATGGTATTTTGTAAACTACCCTGGTTCTGCATGTCATGGGTATGGGTTCTTTAATCCTTGTGAGTGTTTGTCGTAGCATGGTTGTGGGCTTGTGTGCTATCATAATTCCTAATGGTCATGGAATCTCATTGTCGGTTCTGATTTGTTCTTTATGTAGGTCGGTGTGTTAGGGTGTACTGTGTCCTCTTGTTGTTGTCTATTTAGTAGGCACCTGCAGATGAAGTTGTGGGGATATCCATTCATAGCAAAGATTTTGTATAGGTGCTTTTCCTCTTTCCTGCGTTGTTCTGTTGTGTTGCAGTGAGTGGTGGCCCATTTAAATAGTGTCCTAATGCGGCTTTGTTTGTGGATGTTGGGGTGGTTGCTGTGCAAGTTGAAGATTTGGTCAGTGTGGGTTGCTTTCGTTTGGAACTCTCCATTGGTCATACGCTCAACTTTGACGTCCAGAAACGGAAGCTGACTGTTGTTTTCTTTTTCTCGCGTGAATTGAATCCCAGCGAATACACTGTTAATGAGGCGGTGGGTCTCTTCTAGTTTGGTGCGTTTAATGATGACACATGTGTTGTCCATGTACTGGATCCACAATTTAGGTTGAATGTGGGGGAGGGTAGTGCATTCTAGTCTTTGCATGATTGCCTCTGCGATGAGTCCTGAGATGGGTGACCCCATGGGTGTGCCATTGATCTGTTTGTATACATGACCATTAGAGACGAAGTGGGTGGTGAGACTCAAGTCTAGTAGTTTGAGTACGTTGTCATTGCTGATGGAGCTGCTGGTCTGCGTTCCTTCTTCCTGTAGTAATGTAGCCAGCATTTCTTTGGCTAGTGGGATGTCAATTAACGCGAATAATGCTTGACATCAAAGGATACCATAATCTTGTCGTTGCTGATTTTTATGTTCCTGAGGGTAGCGAGGAATTCTTGAGTTGAGTGGATGGAATGGAATGATCTGTCGACTAGGCGTTTCAGTCTCTGTTGTCGGTCCTTGGCCAGTTTATGCGAAGGTGTACTCAGTAAGGAGACAATGGGGGATGTCTGGTTTGTATACTTTAGAGTCCGTTGAAAGGTGGGGGGGGTTGCCTTCTGGTTTCATTCTCACGTAATCCATCTTGGTTATCCGTCCTGCATCCTTTAGTTTCTTCAGTGTCTGGGTGATCCTATTACCTAGCTGCGGTGTTGGGTCTATCGCTACCTGTTGGTACTGGAACAACGTAACTATAGTAGCCCAAGCCAAACACTGACATGCACAGGAATTCCTAGGGGCATGGTTCTCAATCCATAATGCAATCAAGAAACATATAGAATTGGACCCCATATACAAACCCATACAGAACAGACCCGGAAATGACACAACTTACCATAACAGACTCGACAATATAAATTCCAAGAGCAGTAGAACAACATCACTTCATTGGACGCCTCACTGATAACGTTACCTAGCATGATGATGAATCATCTGAACGAAAACAAGCCAGCTTGGCGAGCAAGTCAACAACATCAGCCACAACCCGAGCTACAAATCTTTGTAAAAACCTTAATGATATAGAACCACCTTACAGCACCAAAGGTCACTTTGGCCATTGTGCCTGCACTTGTGCTGTAAGAGCTGTCTAATCTAAAGCACTGATTTCCCATCTGAAATTGAAACAGTCAGTTAAAAGTTTAATAAATTTTAGGTAGGATAGTATTTGGAGCAAACAATGTAGCTTGGGAAATACAAGCGTATTAAGGTTGCTTGGAGTCAAGCATGTTAACAGAACAAATCGACCACAAACCGAGGAGAAAGAGTTAAAACAAATGGTCATGTCCCAGATGACAATGAAATAACACTCCCGTGTGGATGATGCTATGCCCAGAACAAATGGCTCCTTTCCCAAAAGAAGGTGGCCACATGCACCAGCCTAAGACACTAATCCAGTATACAGGGGCAATAAACAGATAAGATGCTCAGGTAAGGATGTGTTAGGCCTCCCTTCAAAGCAAGATTAAAGACAAAGCATTTGGCTATCTGCTCACTTGCCCCTCTTCCAGTGCACTTGCCCTGGTTTAATATTCAAACATCATAGATGGAATTTGACCATGACTGAACAAGTGGAATCATATGTATTTTAGGTGATTGGTACATTCAAATAATAATACACACGTAATGGTACTATAAAAAAATCTGTATTTTCAAACTGTTCAGGGAGATCCATTTATCCCCACACTAAGAGTGAATCTCCCTTGCAAATGCATGAATAAATACTGGGGAAGCTTCCAAGTGTCGCCACCCGGCTCTGAGTTTGTGGTAGCTTAAGAGAAAATGTCTCCTTTCACCATCTCACCTCCTATATTGTACAAACAGGTCTGCTCAAATATATGTCCAAATCCCTCCTCTTGTCTTTGGGTTGGATTCCACTATTCTTTCTGAGTTCCACATGAAAAAAAAATCCCTTTTATTCTTCAACTGATTATGTTAAATCTATCACCTCTAGTAATTGACACATTTACCAAAGGAGTTGCTCCCCACTTTGTTAAAATCCCTCAATTTTTCCCATTCCTATAAGTTTTCTGAATACCTTTCTCTGCTCTTAAGAGAATAATTTAAGCTCCTCCAATTTTTCCAGATAACTAGAGATCTTCATTCTTGGTGTCAGCCTGGCAAACTCCCTCTATAATCTCTGCCAAACCTTGATATTCCTCCTAAAAATGTGGTGCTTAGAATTGTGCACATGTTTCCGTAGTGATTGGGACCAGGATGACCTCATTAACTGCACTGTTTGTGAATGGGCCTGGGCCAATCTGACTAATGTAACCATGAGATCAGAATCTCCTCAGTTGAGAACCAACTCTGAGCTGGTAACCAGTGGTACTGCTGTATTTCAGAACTGATTTCTGAGCCTTCGTGGATGTACTGGCCCTTCATGTGTTGGACCGTGCCTTTGTGTGAGTACTGTATCTCATGTCTGGACTATGCTTTTGTGTATGTATTATGTCTTCGTGTATCCCTATCCCATGTAGGAGTCCGACTGATAGCTCTAGGGACTGTGTTTGTCTGGGTGGTTTTATATTACCATCTGTACCAGACTCTGGTTCTGTATGATATTTCAGGTCAATGACTCTACTTGTTGATGAATTACATGATATATAGTGACCTTGCTATGTGTCATGTTTCAGACACTTATGTGGACTTGAATCTACTGTTGAAACTAAGATTTTTTTTGTAGGATGTTCTCTATTAACGAGACTTGTATTTGATGTATTGTGACTGATGTTATGTATTTGTCGTAACATTTTAAATTACCGTTTGAATTGAACTGTGTTTCTATATGGTATTTTCTGTCAATGTCTCTGCTCTTTGGTGAATTGCCTGATGTACAGTGACCTTGCCATGTGTTATGCTTGGGACACTTACGTGGACTCAAATCCATTGTTTGGATGGGGATGTTTTTCTGTAGGATGTTCTTGGTTAATGTCTGTTTTTGGTAACCTGTTTTTGATGTGTTGTGACTGATGTTGTGCTGTGTCTGTGACATTAATTTATGCAAATTTTGCAAAAAAAGAGACTATGACCAAGGAAAAGAATCTTCTCAGTTGAAAATTACGATGTGGAGGTGCCGGTGTTGGACTGGGGTGGAAAAGGTCTGAAATCACATGACACCAGGTTATAGTCCAACAGGTTTATTAGAAAACACAAGCTTTCTGAGCCTTGGTCCTTCTACAGGTGTTACAGCCAGTGTACTGTGCACTAGTAAATAGAGTGGCATGGTGGCTCAGTGGTTAGCACTGCTGCCTCAGCACGAGGAACCCAGGTTCGAATCCACCCTCGGGCGACTGCCTGCATGGAGTGCACGTTATCTCCGTGTCTGCACGGGTTTCGACCAGGTGCTCTGGTTTCAATCCACAGTCCAAAGATGTGCAAGTTAGGTGGATTGGCCATGCTAAATTGCCCACAGTGTTCAGGGATGTGTAGGTTAGGTGCATTAGCCATGGGAAGTGTGGGTGACAGGGATAGGGTAGGGGTTGAGTCTGGGATAATGCTCTTCAGAGGGTTGGTGTGGACTTGCTGGGCCAAATGGCCTGTTTCCACATTTTGAGGATTCTATGAGAAGGGTAACTTGCTGACGGGACCCAGCCTCTGCGCAGTTATTTCAGTTCTAACTAGAGACCAAACTAGATTTGTAAAGGTTCTGCATCACTTCTTAATTTCTGTATTCAATGTCCTATTTGCAATATCAACTGTCCAATACACTTTAATAATCAACTTGCCCTGCCATAAAAGTTTTAAGAGTATGCAGTACCAGGTCCTTCTGCTATGCACCCTCCTCAAAATTTACAACTTTGATTGTAATGCATCTTAATGCTGTCTTTGTCAATTGCCTCACTTCACACTTACCCATATGAAATTGCATCAGTCATACGTGAGCTCTTTTCAAAGACTGACAATACTTCCCTGAAGGCTAATGTTATCGTGCTCACTACATGCTATCTTTCAAGATTTTGTAGCTTTCATAAACTACAAAATTATAAGACAAATTTCTAAATTATGATCATGTAGGAAAAGGTCCTAAAATCAACTTGATGCATATTGCTCTGGAAAACATCCAACAGTACACTGAAATCTGAATTTATGACAATAAGTTTGATTGATAAACAATAATTCTTTTTAAAATTAAAAAAATATAATTGGGTTTGGTTTGCTTTTACGATTAAAGTAAGTTCATGAGTACCATATACGTGACTGTTTAAAAAGGCAAAGAAACATTAAATCTTGGAAGACAGCTATTCTGGAGAAGGCCAAGAGATATGTTTTTCTCATTTTACACTTACGCTATTCTGAAATAGGTATAGCTTGTAATATACACTCTAAATTAAAAACTGCATTAAGTTGATTTAAAATTTTTCATCTAAATTTCTCTCGATTAGATGTGAAATGCAGCGTGTTTGACAAGGATAAAACCCAGATATGGGGAATGCTGAGCAATTGGAGGAAGTAAAAATGGCATCATAAATCTCTGTAATATGTGAGTTCATTCTTATTAAACTGAAGTCTAAATTGACCACAGAATGAACTCTTGCTTTGATAAACCAATATATTGAGTTCCAATGTCAGTCCTGTTAGGAGGAGGAACGCAGAACATTTTCAAAGATTGCAATAAACATTTAGAAATTAATGGAGACAGGAAACAAGATCATGAAACAAGAGACGTGCTATATGTGGCAAAGCAGAAATCAAGAGATAGACTCAAACATATAATGACTCATTTCAAGCAGTTCCAGTTCTTACTGCTAATTAGTAAATATGTTAAAGCTAACAACAAAGAGTAGTGATTATAGTACCAACACAGAAAACCTTTTTAAAAGAACAGAACTGAATCCCTACCGTGTGGAAACAGGCTATTTGGCTAATGCACCTACCCTATACATCCCTGGACACAATGGGCAATTTAGCATAGCCAATCCACCAAACCTGCACATCTTTGAACTACAGGAGGAAACTGGAGCACCCAGCAGGCACCCATGCAGATATGGGGAGAATGTGCAAACTCCACACAGGCAGCCGTCCAAGGATGGAATTAGTACAACTATTAGTGTATGCTTATGAATGATAATCTAGATCTTTAACTCCACTCGTCAGCCTCCCCTCCAACTTTCAAAGCCTGGGATAATTCTCTTTGAAAACGTAACTGAGGGACACTGGTGTATAGTAGCAGTAGTTTTGTGCAAGCCCTGTTGTAAACACTTATAATCAAGTCACTAGAGATAAACACCTACACTCTCCTACTCATTCTCTGTTCAAGTCTCAATATCATTGTATTTTAAAATAACACTTACCCAATATATCTAGCAAGCCTTCAATATGGTCACTTTTTTTCAAGACATAACGACAAGCAACCTTGAAAACAGAAAATACACGTTACAAAGTGTAACTTTCTTTTTAAATTGATACATTTGTGAATTTACCTTTGTATACATTAAACATGTTTCAGTTAAACCAATATACTTAGTTTAACTTGTGCAGTGAGGGCTCCTTTGGATGCATAAAGTGAAATGTGGGAGTTTGGTGAGTGTCAGAGTTAGCTAAAGAGTCAAAGGATGCGCTCTTTTCTTTTTATACCTTTTTCAGTCTCCAACAATTATCTTTGTTGTAGGTCATAAGCTGACTGATTTGTAACTGACAAGCTCTTAAATCATTTTAAGGTTATGGCGTAGCAGGTCAGCTCAGCCAGTGGAATGCACCTCTGAGGTATATGGAAACTAATGGATGCACCATGTTATCTAGGTGAACCTGTAATGGGTGTTACCAGATGCCCAAGCTTGAAGTCCTAGATTTGGATCTCAAGTGGCACTGGGGTCATTGTTGTACATCCATGAATCAGATAACTAAGTGGTAGCACATTTAGGGATGCAGTCATAGTACAGGATGGGAACTTAGAGACAGGGAGGAATGAGTATTGCCAGGCAGGTATTGCAGAAATCCTGAGTCTGTCATACTTGCTAATGGTTTTCCAATTTGGATACGGAGGGTGATGTTTCCTAAGGAGATTTCAGTCCAGAACCATGTCTGTGGCACCACAGACAACTCATCTATATAAGAGAGGTTGAAGAATGGAACAGCACGTGGGATAGTAGATTAGAGTCAGGGCATTAGGTAGGTATTTCTACAGCAGCAAACCAGTCTCCAGCATCAGTTCAGGGTCAAGGATCTCACAGAGCGGCTGAAAGACATTCTTCTTCTTCTGGGGATGAAGAACAGCCAGATATGGTGGTCCACACTAGTACCAATGTAGGGAAGAACAGAAATGAGTTCCTTAAGGCAATTTCAGGGTGTTAGGAAAGATAACAAAAAGTAGGGCCTCAACAGTAGTAATCTCAGGAATACTCCCAGTGCCACATTCTAACCAGCACAAAATAGGACGACTGAACATATGGCTAGAGAAGATGTAGGAGCGACAGCACCATGTTCCTGAAGTATTGGCAGCATTTCTGGGGCAAGTGGGTCCTATACAGGTTGGGCAGCTTACATCTCAACAAGACCAGTACCAAAATCCACATAGAGAGATTGCTAGTTCTCTTGGGGAATGGTCACACAAGCTTGTTAGGGGGATGAAAACCAGAGGAGTATCTCAAATTGGAAGTAATTAAAACTGGTAACAGGGAGTTCAAAAGTGACAATTGAAATTAGAAGAAAGGCAAAATGAAGGCAAGGCTCAAGTGAAAGGTAAATGATTTAAAGCCACAAACAGAAATATGATCTAATTGCCATTAAGGGGGACCAATACTGGGAAACAAATATGCAAGAATATTCAACATTTTGGAAGGGCAGGAGAAAAAGAGATAGTGTCTTGCTCATAAGTGTAAGGACAGTGCCGTTTTATATTTGCACATTATTTTTCAACGGTATAGACCAAAATTAACAAAGAACTATTTTTAAATCAGGGATTTACAATTATGACAGCATGTTTTAAAAGCAATCTGATACTTATTCTAAACCCTATTTTGTGTAGCTGTAGGTTCTAGAAATGTGCAGATGAGCTATAGCAAGGGGTTGTTTACAACTGAAGCTGATTATCTGAGTTCAGTGAAATTATCACTGTTCTGAGCAAGGGTCACCGGACCCGAAACGTTAACTGTTTTCTCCTCCACAGATGCTGCCAAAACTGCTGAGCTTTTCCAGCAACTTTGTTTTTGAAGCTGATTATCATTTGGTAATTGGTCCCAGGTCCACAAACCAAAGTCCTCTGTCTGCAAACAACAATGATTGTCAGTTAGCTGAACAGTTTGGGTTGTGAGCAAGGCAAACAGCATCAAGTTGAGACCAGAAGAGAAACCAGCAGCTCTGCAGCAGCCAAAATAAGTTATCTGCAGTAAGCCACTTCAAATCTGAAGAAAGCAAGGTTATCTTTCTTTCAGCAGAAACTGCAAGTTGTGACTGTGAATTAGATGTCAGGGATCTTTTACAAGTAAAACGGGACCTGGTGCCTTTTGCAAACCAGTGCAGGCATTTAAAGAAAGGGATGAAGAGAAACCTTTGGATGAGCAATAACCAACCTAACAGATCTTGGGAACACAGGCTATAGAACTGTTTTTCTAGTTTTTTTTTCCTCCACTGACTCGATCCCATGTGTTCTTACCTTTATAATCAGTCTTTGATTCAGGATTTTATCAAAAGTCTTGCTGGAGTCCAAGTAGATGACATCAAACATTGCCCTCATCTATACGCCTGAGCAGCTCTTCGAAAAATTCAATCAAATTGGTCAGACATGACTTTCCTTAACAAAACCATGTCGAGTGTTCTTGATTAATCCCTACCTCTCCAAATGCAGATTAATTCTGTCCTTCAGAATTGCTTACAATAGCGTGGTTACCTCTTGCTCCCCTTTGAAAAACCATACCACACTGGCTGTCTTCCAATCCTCTGGAAGAATTACTATATGGTTTATAGCATCTGTAGTGATGGAGTCCAGGTTGACCTTGTTAACTATGAAGTTCTTGAATGGCCCAGGTTAACCACCCGAAACAGGAAAGCCTAGGTTGACCAATATAACTAGGGAATCTGAATCTCCTCCGTTGAGGACTAGCTCCAAGCTGGCTGTCCAATTCATACCTACTATCAGTGTCCACCTATCACCACCATTCCACCTCCATGCCTCACCTCCACTACCTTCTTTATCTGCAGCTCTCCATACCCCTACATCCAGTCCTGAAGAAGGGTAATATCCGAAATGTTGACTGCTTCTTTCTTCCAGATGCTGCCGGGCTTGCTGTGTTCTTCCAGCCTCCTGTCTGTCTCTCAGCTGCTACTACTACCTGAGGCCCTGGTTCTGCTGCTGCCTCTACCCTGACCTGGGCCTTTTGCCTTTGCTGCTGCTGCCACCACTGTCTAGGCCCTGACTGAGGCCCCACTCAAGAACAGCCATTGCTGCAGGAAGCCCGCTCACCTAAGGAATGTTGCTGCTGCCTGGGCTCCACTGAGAAGTTCACTTCCTGCAGTGTCTGTAGCACACGATTCCACACCCCACCCCACCACTCTTGCCAAGCCCCCACAGGGGGCCACAGGTGATACTTCTGCACTCGCTCCCCCTTCCCCTAAAGTAACACCGGGAGCCCTGCAAGGGGAGCCCAAGCTGGAGGTCGCCGCCACCGCAAACAGAGAAGCGGGTGGGCATCCTGCCAGAAAAAAGGCATGGGGGAGAACCAAGTACATTGAGGCTGCCCTACTGGATACATCTTTCTGTCCCAACCCCAGTCACAGTCTCCCCATCGCATACCCTGCTCCCCAGAGTCAGATCCTCAGTCCACCCCACAATGGCGCGACAATGCCTCTGTGGTGGCACCAGCCTTGTCCCAACTTGGGAAACCCCGATCCCCCAAACCCGCAAATGCATGGCCGACAGCCTCCGCCCTTTGACACCTGACCTCAGGGGCTTCAGGATCAAACACCCCCTCCCACGTTACCAGTCCCACCCCCGACTCAGCTGACCTCAGGAGTTCCACTGCTGGCCGCTATTCTGCTGTGATTGAGACTGGGGTTTGTGGGCTAGAAGTTAGGCCCCTGCCCTGCCCACTGTCACCTGATAACGAAGGGGCAGGGCAGGAAGTGATGCACCTGGCTTTCCCTGCCCTTGTCACACCCCCTGCCTTCCCCCAGCCACTGGCGCTCCTAGAGAAGCTAGGATGAGGGCTTGTAGGCCCAATGATCACCAGGGTGGGTGGGGGAGGGGAGATGGTCATCACAGTGATGACTGGGAAAAGGCATTGCTCCCTGCAGGCGGTGGAGAAATCCACCCAAAGTATAAGGCATAGTTCCTTCCCCAGGGGCGCCTCCTGCCCCTCCCATACTGCAGCCTGACCAGTCTGGAGACCCGGGAGTTGTCGTGGGCCCTCCTGCTGCTGCAGCCGCTGCAGCTCCACCGGTCCCTGTGAAAGAGCCTGAGCCCCATGCAGGCTGTGGTGCACACAACGTAATTGGAAATCCCACTGGGTCATCGAGCAGTAGAGGAGAAATTTGTTTGCCCGGGCACCCTGGGGGAGCAGCATTTTGCCGAGCATCCAGGCGTCCAACTGTCGGGACCCCTCTCCTCTTCCGAGTGACCCAGACCTAGTGCATGCCTCGACAGAAGGCATCGAGGACATTCCTGTTGGTGACCCTGGGGGTGTCAGTGGGGAGACTAGAGCCAGCTGACGATGGGTGGACCAGCCCCTGCTCTTACTGTGAGGGAGGGGGTGGCAGCTGAGGATGACCTCCTAGAGAAGTGTTCAGGCTTGGTGGTAAGCGCTGGGAATGATGTACAGTCTGTCTCCTAGTGAGGTTTTATACTTCCAGGTGACCCCCTTGGGGCTCCCCCTCGAGGAACTCCGGGGTTTTGTCAAGGACACTCGCGATTGCTGTGATAGGGTCCAGCTGGCTCTTGACCATTGGAAAGATTTTGGGCAGGTCTTCTAGTCCACCCAGGCTGCTCGCCACACACCTGGGCCGGCCAAGAACGAATACTGGCAGTTTAGGAACATCCTGAATGCACTCACGGGGAGGGCGCGGGACCTGTACATCCGTCCTCTGTCCTCCAGTGAGTGTTTTCAACGATTTTAGTGATGGTTGTATGATACTGCTGATATGATATAGGCAGCCTCAAACATCAACGGCAGCAGTGAGTCACAACGCGGATTCCGGAAATTCTTGGTCCTTCGGGATGGCAAGTATGCAGTGTGTTTCCTGCAAGAAACCCATACTGCCCCAGGAGACGAAACCACCTAGCTCCTGGAGTGGCAAGGAGGGGCCTACGTGAGTCATCTCACCCTCAAATCCGGCAGAGTAGCTATCTTTTTGGCTCCTCATTTTCAGCTGGAGATCTTGGGGGTCAAGGAAACTGTGCTGGACTGTTTGCTTCACCTGATGGTGCAGCCCGATTGGGGGTGGCACAATGCTTCACTTTGTGAATATGACACTCCCTCGATCAGGCAGAGGCAAAAATGCTTCTACGATGAAGTGTGTGCTCATCTTGCCTCCATCGACAAAGGCCAGTGTGCTGTCCTCGGGGGTGTTGTAGCTGCATTCTCAAGGACAGGTGCCCAGTCTGGTCTGGCGTTGGAGATGAAGTTGTGGGACTGTGTCAAGTCCTACGACCTGGTGGATGTCTGGTGGAATCTCCATCCTGACTCCACTGGCTTCAAGTTGCTGAGGCCTGGGGTCGGAGCATCCAGGATCAACGACCTGTACATTTACGGGCGAACACCTCCTGCGTGCTGGCGGCCTCCACGCGGCAGGTGCCATGCACAGACCAACAGTGGGCCCTGTACAGGCTGCTGCTGCACACCATCCACCTCTTCTCCTTTATCCACCGCTCATTCATGCCTTAGTGTGCCCATTTGCTGCCAGGTGGAGCAGACCCCAATGGAGGGTTTTCAACACAGGAGTCCTCCCTTTTTCCCCTCGGGGATCTGGGGTGAGTGTGTTGCTTGCAGCAGTCCCATGCAACCGCAGATTGCAGTGGTTCATGGACTCTCAACCCAACTGTGTTTTGTGGCGCAGTGGAGTCCGTGGACCGTGTGTATATTTGGTGTGGGTGTTTGCACCCCTTTTCAGTTACCTTAAGGACTTCTGTGTTTTTGGTTGCACTTCAGCCCCACACTCCTGATCTTTGGGCACCAGGCGCAGCAGGGAGCGGGTAGGTCAGAGGATCTCCTCCTGGGCCTGGCCAAGCTAGCCATTAACAGGTCCAGGCAGCGGGCTGTGGAGAGGGTCATCAGGGCTGACTGTGTGCCCTTAGCCCTTCTTCCGTGGCTATGGTCGAGCCCGAGTATCCCTAGAGATAGAGCACGTATAGTGTCCACCAATACTCTCAATGTCTTCCGGGAGGTAGGAACCATGGGGAATGGAGTGCTTTATTTCCCCCTCCAATCTATTTTGATTTGATCCCTACGCTCCCCTTCACTTTTTCTTTCACACAGGCATTGTTCCTACTGGGCTCTTTGGCCACAGAGGTGTTCTTCCTGATGGTGGAATATTAATAAAGTTAACACACAACTGGTGTTTTCGCTGTGTTTTGCACCTACAAACACACATGGTGCTGGGGAAAATAAGTATAACTGCTGTATGGCAGTAGTGTCAGGAAAAAATAAACAGGAGATTAGTATCTCCCAAAAAAGCCCTGGAGATTAGTATCTCCTCAGTTGAGGACTGACTCCAAGCTGGCTGGTCACAGCCAGTGTAATGTGCACAAGTAAATAAAGGGTAACTTAGTGACAGGACCCTGCCACTGTGCAGTTATTTCATATACTTTCTTTTGAAAACCCCAAAAAAAGGTCAACCACAACTTACAAAAAACATCTAAAAAGTTGCCAGAAATAGTCATAATATACGATGTATAGAGAAGTACACGCAGTATACAAAACAAGGCAAGGCAGACTGAAATTGGTGGTATCATAAATGTGGCTACAAAGGGATCAGGGCTTGGAACTAAATATCCAAGGATATGCATCCTATCCTCTGGATACAAAACTGGCTCTCCAATAGAAGACAGAGGGTGGTAGTAGATGGAAAGTACTCAGCCTGGAGCTCGGTGACAGTGGTGTTCCACAGGGATCTGTTCTGGGACCTCTGCTCTTTGTGATCTTTATAAATGACTTGGATGAGGAAGTGGAAGGGTGGGTTAATAAGTTTGCCGATGACACGAAGGTTGGAGGAGTTGTGGACAGCGTGGAGGGCTGTCGTCGGTTGCAACGGGACGTTGACAGGATGCAGAGCTCGGCAAAGAAGTGGCAGATAGAATTCAACCCGGAAAAGTGTGAAGTGATTCATTTTGGAAGGTCGAATTTGAATGTAGAATACAGGATTAATGGCAGGATTATCGGCAGTATGGAGGAATAAAGAGATCTTGGGGTCCACATCCATAGTTCCCTCAAAGTTGCTACCCAAGTTGATAGGGTTGTAAGGAAGGCGTATGGTGTGGCAGGGGAATTGAGTTTAAGTGCCGTGAGGTTATGCTGCAGCTCTATAAAACTCTGGTTTGACCACACTTGGTATGTGATGTTCAGTTCTGGTCACCTCATTATAGGAAAGATGTGGAAGCTTTAGAGAGGGTGCAGAGGAGATTTACCAGGATGCTGCCTGGACTGGAAGGCAGGTCTTATGAGGAAAGATTGAGGGAGCTAGGGCTTTTTTCATTGGAGCGAAGAAGGATGAGAGGTGACTTGATAGAGGTGTACAAGGTGATGAGAGGTATAGATAGAGTGGATAGTCACTGACTTTTTCCCAGGGCGGAAATGACTATTACGAGGGGGCATAATTTTAAGGCGATTGGAGGAAGGTATAGGCGAGATGTCAGAGGTAGGTTTTTTTAACACAGAGAGTGATGGGTGCGTGGAATGCGCTGCCGGCAGTGGTAGTGGAGTCAGATACTTTAGAGACTTTTAAGCGACTTTCGGATAGGCACATGGGAGATAGTAAAACGTAGGGTATGCAGGGTAGTTTGATCTCAGTGGGATAATAGGTCGGTACAACATCGTGGGCCAAGGGCCTGTACTATGCTGTACTGATCTATGAAAAGGACAGGCAGATGGGCAGAAAAAGTGGGGTCACCTTGTTATTGAGAAATGAAACTAAATTAAAAGAAATTAAGGTGTGGAATCCACGGGGGTAGTTGGGTGTTATGTGCAGGCCCCCTAGCAGTATTACGGATGTGGGGAAAAGAAATCAGGAGATTGAAAAGATATGTAAGAAAGACACTATTACAATAATCATGGGGGACCTCAATATCGAAGTAGACTGGGAAAATCGGGTTGATAGCAAATTCCAAGAAAAGGAATGTATGGAATGTCTACAAGACTTTTTTTTGGAGCAGCCACTAGCAAACAGGCCATTCTAGATGTGGTGTTGTGTAACAAAACAGACTTGATTCATAAGCTGAAGGTGAAGGGGACAGTGACAATGATATGAATAGAATTCACCCTGTAGTTTGAGAGAGAAGTTGGAATTAAATGCAATTGCATCACAATTCAGCAAAGGTATGAGGGAGGAGCTGACCACAGTTGATGGGAAGGGGAGCCTAGCAGGGAAGACAGCGAAGCATCAATGGCTTGAGTTTCTGGGAGTAATTTCAGAAGGACAGCAATAAAAGCAAAAGAAAAAGCATACAGTGTGGTCATGACTAGTTGGAAGCCAGAGGATTGGCAATTCTTTAAAAACCAGCAGGGGTAACTAAAAATTGCTATGGGGGAGAAAATGAAGTGAGGGTAAACTAGCTAATAATATTAAAGCAGATTGGAAGAGGTTTTTAAATATATAAAAGGTAAGGCAGGAAGAGAAGTAGACATTGGACCCCTGGAAAGTAGTAATGGGAAACAAAGAAACTGCAGAGGAACTGAAAAGGTACTTTGGATAAGTTTTCATGGTGGAAGGTACCAGTAGCATAGCAGACGCTCAAGATTTTGAGGGATGTGTGGTCAGCGGGGGTGGGGGTGTTGTGAGAGAGTGGAGAATAGTGACCATCACTAAAGAAAAGCTGGGAAAGCTGAAAGGTCTGAAGGTGAATAAATCAACCAGAACAGGTGGACCACACCCTAGAGTTCTGAAGGCAATAGCTAACGAGTTCACAGAGGCATCTGAAGTGATCTTTTGGGAATTACTGGAGTTGGGGAGACTCCCAGATGGCTGGAAAATGGTTAATGTAAGACCCCTGTTTAAGAAGGGAGGGAGAAGACAGGAAAATATAGACCAATCATTGGCAGTGCATAATAAAATAAGGCTCAGTCAGCACGGCTTCATAAAGGAAAGGTCTCACCTGACAAAAGAGCAAGGTAGACAGTGGATGTGGATGTCATGCAGTCGATGTGCTCTATTTGGATTTTCAGAAGGCATTTTATGAAGTGCTGTACAGGAGGCAGCTAAAGATGATAAGAGTCCATGGTGTTAGGGGCAAGGCACGGCATGAATATAGTGGACTGGCTGACTGGTAGAAGGCAGAGAGTGGGAATAAAGGGGTATTTTTATCCCTTTACAGTCTCTAGTGGAATTCTGCAAGGGTCCACATAGGAGCCACAACTATTCACATTACACATTAACAATCCAGATGAAGGAAATGAGAGCACTGTGGCTAAATATACAGATGACACCAAGGCTAGTGGAGGGATTAGTAGTGCTGTGCAAGCAGAGAGGCTGCAGAAGGATTGGATAGGATAAGAGGGACAGCAAAGAAGTGACGGATGGAACATAATGTGGGAAAGTGAGGTTATGCACTTTGGTAGCAAAAGAACCCATAGACTATTTTCCATACGAGCTAAGACGTTGGAAATCTGAAGCACATGAGGTCTTAGAAGTCACTGTTGAGGATTCTCTTAAGGCTAACATGCAGGCTCAGTTGGCAGTTGGGAAGGCAAATGCGATGTGTAGCATTCACTTCAAGAGGGCCAGAATGCAAAGGCAGAGATGTAGGTTTACAAGGCACTGGTCAGACTGCATCTGGAATACTGAGAGCAGTTTTGGGCCCCATATCTAAGGAAAGACGTGCTGGTATTGGAGGGGGTCCAAAGAAGTTTTACAAAAATGATCCCTGGAATGACGGGCTTGACATGTGAGAAGTAGTTGTGGACTCTGGGTCTATACCTGATGGAGTTTAGAAGGGGGGATCCCACTGAAATTTATAGAATATTGAGAGGCCTGAATAGAGTAGATGTGGAGAAGATGTTTCCAATAATAGGAGAGACTAGGACTCGAGGGCACACACTTAGAGTGAAGGGACGATGGTTTAGAACCAAGATTAAGACGAATTACTTCAGCTGGGGGTGGCTAATCCATGGAAGCCAATTTATCGAGTGTATTTAAGACAGGGATAGATAGCGTCATGATTAGCGAGGGGAGCAAGGGTATTCGGAAGAAGGCAGGAGAACAGGGTTGAGAAACAAATCAGCTGTGATCAAATGGTAGCGTTTACATGATAGGCTGAATGACTTAATTCTGCTCCACTGCAGGCAGAAGAACTTGTAATGGGTAACAGAAAAATGGCAGTGAAGCTAATGATTACTTTTCTGTCTTCACTGTGCAACCTCCAAAAAATAGAGATCCAAGGGGTGAAGCATAGTGAAGAACTGAAGGAAAATAGGCTTAGTGAGAAGGTTGTGTTAGAGCAACTAATGAGATTGACAGTAGATAAGTTAATAGGAAATCATGTTTGCTGTTGGGAGTTTTTAGTGGATTTCACTCCCAGAATTGATAAAAAGAAGTTAATGGACATAGTATATCTGGATTTTCAAAAGGCTCTTGACAAAGTCCTCTACAGGAATTGGCATGGGCTCCAACTAGAAGGGCAGCAAATGCATGGGAATGCCGCCACCTGAAAGCTCCCTTCCAAATCACACACTATCCTGATTTAGAACTATACCATATTTCCTTCACCATTGCTGGGTCAATATCCTGAAACCCCTTTCTCAACAGCACTGTGTATCCCCCTATAGTTCAAGGACCGCAACAGTTCAAGAAGGCAGCTTACCACCACCTTTTTTAGGGCAATTAGGGATGCATAATAAATGGTGGCTTAGCTATCAATACCCACACACCATTAACAAATATTATAAATAGAAGACAACGTATTGGTGTGGATTAAAGATTTTTTAACAGGCAGAAAGTGGGAGTAAGTCTGTGATTCTCATGTTGGCAGGCTAAGACTAGTGAGGTACAACAAGGATCAATATCTGGGGCCTTAGCTGTTCAATATGTATACCAACGACTTGGATGAGAGGATCAGATATAACATTTTGAAGTTCGTGGATACAACAAAACTAGCTAGGTGTTCTATGAGGATGCTGCAAAGGCTTCTAGAGGATTTCAACAGACCTCAAAAGTGAGCAAGAATATGACATATGAAACATAAAGCAGAAAAATGAGAGCTTACCCACTTTGGCAGAGGAAAAGATGTGCACAGGTATCTGTTAAATGCCAGGAGATTCGAAGTACAAAAGAGACCTGGTGGCCTAGTCAGTAAAGCATTGAATGTGAACACGCTGTGCAACAAGCAACTTGGAAGGCTAGTGTTGTGAGTCTTGGTCCTCTTAGCTTAGGAAGGATGTTACTGCCATGGACGAAGTGCAATGGAGATGCACCAAATTTGTTCCCAGAATGACAGGACCATCCTTTGAAGTGATGTTGGGGAAAACAGGGGCCTGCGTCATTAGAAAGCTTTTAAGAATGAGAGGTGATCTCTTGAAACTTAGAAGATAATTAAAGGGACAGGCAGGATAGATGCAGTTGAGGTCTCCTCTGTTGGTGAGTCTGGAAACAGGCGGCACAATTTCAGAATAAGATGGAAGCACTGAGGGCAGAGATGAAATTTTATTCTTTACTTGGAAGGTTGTGAACCTTCAGAACTTTCTGCCTCAAAAGGCGTTGGAAGTTCAGTCATTGAATATGTTTAAAGCTCAAATTGACAGATTTCTAAATACCGTAATGGACCATGTATTTTTCTTTTTATAAACTGAAACAGAAGTCAGACTGTTACTTAGCTAGAACACCAAGAGAGTTCTGTGACCTGAAAAAGTCAATTGATGGACATTTTTAGCTGTGCAAGACATTATTGCTTTTCAAAGCAGAGTGTTCATTAGTATGAGACTAAGGGGTACTGAAAATCTTTGAGTTAAAAGATAAGACTGTCTGATGTCAGGTCTGAGTGGTTGAGTTCCAGTTTGCTACAAAATCTGTAGATGCAGCGCAGACAGAGACATCAAGAGTCTGCAAAGCAAAGACATCTCTCTCTCTCTCCCGCTTTCCTCTCATGGGCGTAAAGACATAAAAACCAGGAAAACTTAAAGAATTATGACATGAACAAGTCTGGATCAACTATTAAGGTGAGGAATGGCCATTGTCAACACATCTGACATTATTATTAAAATAAAAAGAAATTGACAGAGACAACTAATGCCACATTTATGGTTTGGACTTTCGATTTTCAGCATTTTGTTCCCCATTTGTTTTTTATTCACATTTAGTCAAAACATTAATCTTTTGTCTGCCTTAATTGTGAATGAGGGTGTTGTGTTTGGGGGTTTTAAATGGGTATGGTTTTAAGCCACATGGTAGTAAATAAGGAATCCTCTCTCTGCCATTTATTGAAATGCATAACAATAAAAAGAGTTAATTCTGTTAATGATGAAACCTGGTCATGAATAGCAGTCAGGCAAATTATCATTGTGAATAGGGTTAGGAACTTGCGAAACAGTGGGGCATGACTTTCGGCTCTCCCCACTTATACTGTGGCAACACCAATAACAAAGGCATATAGGGATTGTGAGGGGAAAAAAAAGGATTTGAAGTGGATGCTCAGTCATGACGATTAAATGGCAGAGAAGATTCGATGGGTTGAATGGCCTACTCCTACGATCCTATATTTTAAAATGCTATAAGAGTAACATTTTGCATTCTGGGCTAAAATACAACTAAAACCAAAATACTTACATCTACTGGGTTTGGAGGGAAATGTATCCCTACTTCAGTTTTGTATGGGTAGTTGAACATGGCTAAGTAAGTAAAAGCATTTCTTGCCCATCCATAGAGATGATCAACATCTTTCTTGGATTTCACTGACTTACAGAGAGACAGTTTATTGGTGATCTTACTCCATGCTGTAAAATAGAGATATACAGACAAAGAAGTTAGATTCTGTGATTGATTGATTTCCTTACTCAGCAGTTCATTCAAATCTTGAAAAATATGACAAACAGAACCTACAGCCTCAATTCTATGCTGGAAATTAAGTATCCGACATAGTGGGAAATGAGTGCAATAATACAATGAACTTCTCATATCAATGTAGAGAAAAAAAAGTACATGTGACACACAAAATAGCTCTTTTGCACATTAAATTTCTGGCACTGAAAAAATATCATTGACAGAGTTTGCAAATATAGATGCACCCATGATCTAGGCCAATTTTCCAGCAGGAACAATTTGTATAGCCTTGTTAGGTTCCCATGTTTCTATTAACATATTTTCTGGCTGCTGCGAGACTCAGAGGGTAGCATTATTAGCATGCCACAACCTGCTGTAAAATACATCTTTAAAGTCTGAATTTGATGCTAAGTGTCACTCTTGTATTGAACACTTGCATTTAAAATAATTAACTTCCTGCTTCTACCACTACAGCAACATTGGCCACCAGGAGCAAACGCATATCTAGTTGAGATAACAAAGTTTAGAGCTGGATGAACACAGCAGGCCAAGCAGCATCATAGGAGCAGGAAGGCTGACGTTTCGGGCCTAGACCCTTCATCAGAAATGGGATAGTTTCCTTCTTTGTACACGTTTACAGTGGTCTCACTGATTTATGCGTACAATGATTGCATTCTTCCTCGAATATTCAGTGGTAAAAAGCATGAAATTATGTACGGATCTTGTGACCCTGAAGATTATGAACTTCTTTTAAACAGAAGATACCCCATACCTTGTTGCTGTGCCAAAAATTCAAGCTCCTGAAACCCTTTCCGGATTGTCAAAACACATTCAGGTGAGTTACGCTCAAAATCCTGATCAAAAAATTAAAAACTATTATCACACATGCCAATGAATAACATTAAATTGAAGTTAGTCACAGTTAAAGTAAAAAAGTAGTACTTTACAGCACCTTTCACACCCCAAAACACTTCACAACCAATGAGTTTATCCTTAATTGTAGTCATTATTATTGTATAGGCTAATGCAGCAACCAATATATAGCAGTGTTCCAAGAATAGCAAGGGTATAACTGTACTTTAACCAGTCGCAGGGTGGTGGCTGAGGGATGAATTTTAACCAAGCCAGCCAAGGTGAACATCCTGCTCTTCTTCAAATTATGCAATGCGATTCCTGAGGAAGTAATTGGGACATTGGTTTAAAATCAAGAGTCAGCCTGGGTTAGTTCTGGGGGTGCAGCTCAAATTCGCAACTTTCTTACTCATACGAGTGTTCCATGAGTAAAACAGATGCTACTTTGAAAAAAAAAAACTAAATCCATTTAAGCATTCTGTCAGAATCCTTTTACTAATGAAAGATTCTGAAGAAAAAACAAGCTATAAAATAGATTATACTTCTCATGGGATTTTGAGATTGCTTCCATTATATATGAAAATACTGAAGGAGTCTCTTTGGATAATCTAATGAGATTAACAATTCCATTTTATATTATGGTAGATTTTAACCAAAAGGCATGCTTGGGATCTAACATGTTTAGGTTACAGTTCATAAAATTGCACCATCAAGACTGATTGGAAGGTCGAAACTGTACATTATATGAACCCAAAATGTTTTACATAAAAACATAAGAACTTTGCAGACAGTCAGCCCCTCAAACCTCCACTGCCATTTAATATGATTGTGGCTGATCTCATCTCGGCCTCAACTGCACTTTCTGAACACTCCTCATAACCCTTCAACCCATTAATTAAAAATCTGTCTCTTCAAATTTATTCACCGTCCCAGCATCCACTGCACTCTGGCTAGTGAATTCCACAAATTATCAACCCTTTGAGAGAAGTAATTTGTCCTCAACTCTGTTTGAAATCTGCCACTCCTTAGCCTAACGCTATGACCTCATGTTCTAGATTGCCACACAAGGGGAAACATCCGCTCTGTCTACTTTAACCCCTTTAGCATCTTATATACCTCAATCAGATCTCCTCACAACCTTCTTAACTCGAAGAAGTATAGGCCTAAACTGCTCAATCTCTCCTACGTCCTTCATCTCTGGAATCAATCCAGTGAACCTTCTCTGAATTACCTCCAGTGCAATTACATCCTTAACATATTAATCTCTCATTTCACTAAAGTGTAATACTTTGTAAATTTAATAGACTTGAAACAAAATTAATAAATGTTAAGAATTACCAAATAATCAAGCGATGAATGAATGCTGTTCAATATCCCTATTTTGGGGGTCTGTCTGGTTTTTATATTTTTCTCTGTGCTTTCTTAAAATTATCAAGCTATTTGTTGAGCCAAGCATTATTAAAAATTGATTTCTTCTTAAATTTGCAAAACTTTCCCAGTATTTTATCAAGAATTAAATCCATTTATGATTCTGCATGCAACAGAACATGCATTCAAAGATCACAACAGCATGTTCATAGCACCTAGTCCTAAATTACTTGTCAATCAACTAGATTTCTTGGACAATTTCAAGATTTCTTTGGCTTTGCTGATTTATGTAAATTCTACAACATAGAAAGAGGAAATAAGATGACAAGAAATATATTTAACTACTTTCTGCATCACAGAGTTTCCATCATCTGAGTTTCTAGATATTGCAGATAGGGACAATATCCTTCCAACCGTTATACAATTTTCAAAGGGCTTGACAGAGTAAGATTTATGCAAGTTTCAGGCAAATCCTCCCTGGACTGACCTATCCCCTTCCTAACTCCCCACCTACACTCACCTTTCCTGGCTCCATCCCCGCCTCTTCGACCTGTTTGTTTCCTCTCCACCTATCCTCTCCTCTATCCCTCTTCTATCCGCCTCCCACTCTCTCCCTATTTATTTCAAAACCCCCTTCCCCTCCCCCTTTTCTGATGAAGGGTCTAGGCCCGAAACGTCAGCCTCTCTGCTCCTATGATGCTGCTTGGCCTGCTGTGTTCATCCAGCCCTGCACCTTGTTGTCTTGGATTCTCCAGCATCTGCAGTTCCTACTATCTCTCTTTCATACAGATATGGCCAGCTTTTACTGCCTCTTCCCAACCCTACTCCATTATGCCACAATTCCCTCTTGCTTATATATACACATCAAGCCTCATCTCAAGGAGAATAATGCAATACCTACTTCACTCTGATGTGGCAGTATATTCCACAATCTTTCTGTGGAATATATTCCATTCATAAATAAAATTAATGTTATCTAATGCTAAAATAACATTGAGAGATATGTGAACAAGGAAACTTAAGATTCTTTTGGGACTACTGCGAGGTAAGTATCAACCTACGCATGTATAAATCATTGTAGACTACCATTTAACTTAAATATATGTTAGTCCCCTGCTTATTTTTCTAAAGTTTACTATTACGCAAAACACAGACTTCTTACTTATATATGCCAAATTTACTAACTTGAAGTTTAATTCTTACCCTTGATTTTCCAATGATAACAACACTCAAAACATCCTCTGTTTTTAAACTCAATCACAAAACTAACTTTAAAAAGTCCTTGAATATCAAAAACACAAGGTCAATTTGATGTAAACATGATTCTTGCTATTTGATGGCAAAATCTGGCACAGATCCAAATTGAAACCAAATACACAGCAGAGGGCTCTGCTGAGGTTCATTGCTATCAAATTTTAATAATAGAGTTCATCATATGTGTAAGAAGTATCAAATAGTAAAATAAATAAAAACTAGATGAATAGCTTAAATTAAGGAATGAACTGTCTCCAAAAATATGTTTTTGGAGTAACTAGAATTCTGGAGCAATTAGGAAAACACAAAAAAAACGCAGCAAAAAGAAACAGATGAATGTGGACACTTGCATATCATATTCATACTCACTTTGGTTACATCATGAAAGAACTGCCGACTATCTCCAAGATTAGCTGTGGAGACCACAGGTGCACTTGATGCTAGAGCGCCATCCACTACATTTGGATACTTAATTCTCATGTACGCACTTAACATTCCTCCATAACTGGGAAAGAGAATTAGAATACAGGATATCAGAATTGCATTTTGTGGAATGTTACTGATTTTTTGATTTCAATGTAGAAAATATCAACATTGCACAAAGAAGACAATTTCTGCTCATGGTGTAAACAACAGATAAAAAAAAAGCCATCTAACCATAACCAAAATACTTAATCTCCAGCTTCAAAACATCCTTCTGCAGAAGTGTGTACCTTCTTATTTCAGAACTCAGTCTCATTATTTCCCTGGGTGAGATGAATGCCAAAACCTATCTCTCAAGGAACAGGTTATTGGAGGCTCTATACAGGAAATACAGTCAAGGAGTTTGTCTTGTTTGTTGTTGAAAGGCTCCTTATATGCCAACTATATGGGTGAAGTAGCCAACTGAATGAATGCCGAATCACAGGTCTGCTTCAAACAGCATCCAATGTGGAATGTGTTTTCTGGTCAGAAATTCTTTGAAGGCAAGTTTCAAGATGTGGCTTCATTACTCAGAAAATACTGTCCATTTATTATAAGGCATCATAAACTGACTGACTTTCTCAAGTAGAAAATATTACAATTGAGAAATAGCTGAATGGGCCACAAAATGACCTAAGACCTTACCTATATTTGAAACCACTGTAAACATTACTCCTTTGCTCTTACAAGATTAGGATGTCAGAGGAATTTCTACGTCGGATCCAGGGATTTTATAACAGGTTGCATCAACAATATCACAACAAAAAACTCAACCCGAAAGAAAATCTAATGAATGATTTGCAACTCAAAACTAAGGAAGAACAAGTGAAAGGTGAATGTAAGGAATGAGGCAGCTAAATCATAACATCATGTACCCTTTTTGGCAGGGATCGGTACGTTACTGCACCTGCTCACAGGCAACAGGTGCAGGAGCAAAAGACATTTACTACATCCACCATGAGCAGCCTGCAAAAGCTGAAGGCTTGAGAACAGACATACGTCTCACATAAAATGCCAACGAAAAAGGCATGATAAAAGCATTCGGACCAGTGAATTTATGGAAATCTGCAAGACCGTACCGAACGAGAAATGCAGTACTTTTTCTGCAATACTGTGATTTTTTGACAGGCATGTGTTTTAACTTCAATTGAGATCTCACTCTTAAGCACTCTTGCCACCAGTCCTGACATGCTTTTTTAACATTCCTCAATGGTCACCTGGCTTGAACATAGAATGAGGGATTTTCAGGCAATGAACTTGAAGATTATTGTAAATTAAAATACTTCCTGCTGGTCTTGTTGTATGCCTCATGCTGAGCAATTTGATCTCTTCTGGATCTATCCCATTTAGCACAAAGCTCTACATGATGGAGGCTGTCCTCAGTGTCTCTACAAACATTGACATGGTTGGATGCATCTGCAATAGACTGATGATGACGAGTCAAGTAGATTTTCTTCCTCATATTATGGTTTCATCACCTGCCACATGATTAGTCTGGTCAGTAAGAGTTTCAGGATTCAGCCAGCTCAGTCAATAGCAGTGAGCCACTTTTAGGTGATGGACAATGAAGGCCCAAAGCCACAGTACATTCTGTACCCTTTACATGTCCTTTGATTGTCATCTTCCTCAACCCCTCCCAGACACTTGAATTGCTTGACTGCTGGTCCAACAATAATAAAAATGTAGAAATTTCCTCCAGCTAAATATTGGAAAGATCTGAAGCCACAAGTCCCTGCCACAAATTCTGTACTCAAACTATCCTTCTCCATGTTAACTGTCAGGTGTGTAAATACTATTTTAAAATGTTTTACTGTAAAAATGACATGGTGTTATTTTTAACCCCAAGATGAGCTTTCAACCACTGCAGGACCATCACAAGATCTCCAATGTTCATCTCCATACCGAGCCCTGACTCCGTAGTCTCAGTTCACTGGCTGCTGAAACACTCATGCATTACTAACAAGTTTGAGACTCAATAATTTCAACAAAATGACACTTTTCGTCTTGCTCATTTTCGAAATGAAAAAATATTATTTTCTCCTCACTTTGGTATTTCTTGCAATTATCCCAATGCCGGTTCAAGGCTTATATAGTCTCAACAAAATGTGGTTTTTTTTCGGCAGCATGCAAATTCTTACTACCAAACAAACTCAATACAAGCTTATCACATTCTAGGCTTTGTAAACTTGGTCATCCAAATGCTATCTCCTGTTCACACACCACCCTTCTGCTCATTGACTAAAATTGATTTCCAGTTAAAAATCACATTGATTTTAAAATTCTTAATCTTGTCTTTAAATCCCTCCATGGTCTCTCCCTCTCAATTTCCACCAGCCCACATAATCCTCTGATGTAGCTACAAGCCACTATTTTGTGCTCAGCATCCCAACTTTAGTAGCTCTATTGCGAAGGGCCATATATTCAGCTGTTAGGATCCTCGGGCTCTGGAAATCTTTCATAAATTTCTCTATCTTGCTAATAATTTCTTTTTTAAGGTGCTTCTTAATACCTGGCATTTTGGCCATTCACCTCAACATCTCTGTGTGGCCTGTCATAAAATACTTTTCATAATAATCCTTTGATACTAAAAGGCAGTATACTAATACAAAGAGTTGTTGCTGTCCAAGTTGGTAGGCGGCGTGACCAGAGATTTTCCTCGCCAACATCTGACCTCACATAATGAGACTTCATGAGTCAACGCTGAAGCCCTCAAAACCACTTCCTTCTAAATGTATACCACTGTGGCTGGCGGGTCAGACCTGCCGATTGGACAGGCCATATCTACAACAGTGATGGAGGTGTCTGGAATGTTAGCTGAAAGCTAACAGTAAGATGATGTCATGCTGTTACTTGGTATTGCGTGGGATTGTTCTCTCAACTTTGACAGACATGTTGATGTGAAGGATTTTATAAGGCTGACATTGACTTGGTCACATGCAACAGTGGATGCTCTGTTCAGTTCCCTTTTTAATACAATTTTTGCAACAGGTTCATTAATCTGAGAGGGTTACAAACCCTTTCACTGAGCAGTTAAGAGAGTCAGCAACATTGATGTCGGTCTGGATTTGCAGACACTTGGACTGGGATGTTTCCTTCCCTAAAGCACTCTGGTGAACCAATGAATTTTTACGACCACCTGGTAATTTTATGACCGCCATTCTAATATTTACTTATTCCAAATTTAATAATTTAAGGGGTTCAATTTTTCCAAGAGTGCTGATGGGTTTTGAACACAAATCCCTGGATTATTAGGCCAGGAATGTAACTCACATGCTTCTGTACCCTAAGACAGTTAAAGCCTTAGGCACCCAGTTACTTGATTGAAAACACTGGGAGACTACTTGGAAACAGTCATGACAGCAGGTTTTACCTACAACAGAGACACTGGTTGGGCTGTTCTTATGCTGACTGCTGAGCAGTGGCATGGTAGATGAATCTGATGAGGCAGCTTTCCTCTTGAGTGTCTGCATATCCTGTCACTCCAACTAAGATCCTTAAAAAGATTGAGAACAAGCAGACACTAGGGTTCAGCTCGATTAGAGGGAATTCACAGCATGTTCAGGAGAAACAGTAGGGCAAACACCAGCTGATCAGTGGCATGGTTTGTCCATTATAGACGGAATTTTCAAGTTACACTGTTCTGTACTCTCCCTACCTGTGCAGCAAAACCCTCTCATATCACTCTCTCCTTTTCTTCCTGCGCTCATTGGGACAGCTCATCATTCTGTTGTATGCCCACCCTAAAGTGGAGCAGCATGCAACAGTAAAAACTGCACAATTTGGCTGGAACATTAAGGGTCACTCAGCTTGAGCGGTCCTAAATGACTGCTTCAAAATCTCTTTGCCAATATTCTGTGTAGCCCTTAAATGTAGTTTATTCATTCACAAGGCCACTATAGTTTGTTTGCTTTGAAAAAGTAAAGATGAGCATCACACAATTAATGTGTACAAAGCAAAATATGACAGAAGAACAAGTTCCACTGGTATCTAAAAAGCAATACAGCATCACAAACAATTGACTACTTTTGAAACAGAACATTGTCAACTGCATAGTGGAAATCCTATAGTATATACAAGACCCAAAATATTGCTATATGTGTCCCATGCAAATTTTATCAGAATTCAATTAATGCAAGTTTTATACGGCATATCAAAGTATGGTAGGTGCTCTTCCACAAAGAATCAAGTTTTCTACATGGGTAAATAAATGAGCAATTAATCACATTATCATTAGTTGGAAGTACTACAGCAAATTTAGTTATTTTGGAAGTGAAGGAAGAAAAATTGAAGTTTTTGATTACGAAAGCATCAGAGCTTTAAACTTAAATGTATTTTCTCTATTAAATATAAAATACATATTTACCTGCCACCAAAGGCAATCACTGCACAACTTTTAGCATCAAGATCAGTTTTCAGCTTTGTAATAAGAACCACATAATCTGCTAAAGTTTGCTCCACTGTTAAAAACTCCATGTTTGATCTTTCATATGATTTTTTGCCAAAAGGAAGGGATTTTCCATAGTATCGCTGCAGAATTAAAATAGAAAATGTTTGTTTTGGTTACAAACAATTAAATATTTACAATTAATTGTTTAAAAATAAATGACACCATACCAACATTGAAATGAACAAGGACTCTGAGGTTTAAAAATAATTAGTACTTATTAAATAAAATGTAACAAAAACAGAAATTGCCGGAAAAACTCAGCTGATCTGGCAGAATCACAAGCATCTGTGTTCCGAAGAAGGGTCAGTGGACTTAATGTTAACTTTCTCTCTACAGATGGGTTTATTCAGCAATTCATGTTTTTGTTTGAGGTTTAGTCTGCAGATTTGTTTTATTTAAATAAAGTGTAACCCTGGCTGCGAGGTGATGAGAAATGGGAACTGAATATCCAGGGGTATCCAGTTTTTGGGAAAGACTGGTAAAGGAGGAAAATGAGGTGCGGTAGCATTGTTAAAGAGAAACATTAACAAAAAAGTAGGGTAAGATATTAGTTTCGCTGGAGTGGAATCTGTACGGGTAGAGTTAAGAAATATGAAAGGACAGAAAACAATACTGGGGACTGTGTATACACCCCCACTGTAGTGGTTATGTTGGGGTTGGCATTAAACATGAAAGTAGAGCTGCAAATAATAAAGGTACAGCTGTAATTATGGCCAACTTTAATCTGCAAATAGATTGGGCAAATCAAACCAGTAACAATACTGTACAGGAGAAAGTCCTGAAGTATGCATGAGATGAATTTTGGATCAAAAAGGTTGAGAAACCAACCGGAGACAGGTAATCTCAGACCAGGCACTGTGTAATGAGAAAAGAAAAATCGGAAATCCCACTGATCAAGTCCCCTTAGGTCCTGAGTCTGAATAGAGGTAACTATGACAATATGAGGCATGAGCTGACTACAATAAATTAGGGAGCATTACTTAAAGGGATAATGGTGAAAAGGCAATGGCAAAGGTTTAGAGTGCATGGCAGAACTGCAACAATTGTTCATTCCTGTTGGGTACAAAGGTAAAATGGAAAAGGTGGCAGGCTGTTTGTTATGGACCAGATCAAACCCTCTCAAAATATATTAAGAAGATAGTCTAGACCCTGACGTTTTCTTATTTTAAAGGTAAGTGGAAGGTGTCACATTCCAGATGCAATTTGACTGGTCAAACTATCAGATTTGAATAAAACATACTTTATTCATACAGTACAGTTAAAATTAGAAATTTGAGTAACTTAACTCCGGTGGAAAACTTAACAGAAGACAAAAATGTTTGTGAACACAAGGCCTAATAAGAGAGGGGAGACTAAAGAATATCAGTATTAGTGAAATACTGTTGCAGAAATTGACTGAATTAAATAAAAACCGAAAGAACTGCGGATACTGTAAATCAGGAACAAAAACAAAGTTGCTGGATAAGCTCAGCAGGTCTGGCAGCATCTCTGAAGAAAAAAAAAATTAACATTTCGGGTCTTCCTCCAAACTGAGGATTCGTTCCTCAGTTCCTCCATTCTCAGGAACGGTTACCTGACCCAAAACGTTAACTCTATTTTTCTTCACAGATGCTACCAGACCTTGATTTAATTAAAGGCTGACAAAATCCTTGGGGCCTGACAATCTACATCCCAGAATACTTTCAAGATCCTATAAACTCTGGAACAGCTCCTAAGGTATGGAGGGTAGCTAATATAACCTTACTATTTAAAAAAAGGAGATGGAGAGAAAACAGGGAATTATAGACCAGTCAACCTGATGTTAATAGAAGGGAAAATACTATAGTCTATTAGAAAGGTTTTAATAGCAGAGCATTTGGAAAACAATACCAGGACTGGACAGAGTCAGTATGGATTTACGGAAGGGAAATCAAGCTTGACAAATTGGCTGGAACTTTTCAAGGGAGATAATGTGGGTGTGGTTTACTTGGACTTTCAGAAAGCATCTGATAAGGTCCTACATATAAAATTAAAGCAGATGGGGTTGGGATAGTGTACTGATATGGATAGAGAACTGGCTGGCAGGCAGTATCAAAAAAATGGATCATTTTCTGAGTGGCAACCAGTGATCAGTGGGGTACTGCAGGGATCAATGCTAGGACACCAGCTTTCTTACTCTTCTGAACTCCAATGAGTATAGGCCCACCTTTTCATCATAAGATGACGTCCTTATTCCAGGAATTAATCCAGCAATATTTTCTGAACTGCTTCTGATGCAAGTACATTTTGCCTTAAAAAGGAGACCAAAATTGTGCACACTACTCTAGGTGGTCTCACCAATGACCTAAAAGGTTGCAGCAAAATTGCTCCACTCAGACTCCTTCCCATATTCAACAAAAGATCAACATTTTATTTGCCATCCTGTCAACTTGTTGCATCAGCATTTTGTAATCCATATACAAGGACACATAATTTATTGCTCACGATCTCTTAGAAAATATTTATTTTCTTATGATTTACCTTATGAGCCATGGAATATTTTTCCAATTACCCATAAACAATATGACAGTTTACTGAATTTACCTGCACTTCAATACCAGTTGTTCGCAATCAGTATTCAAGTCAAGTCTTCAACTGGGCATTTATGGAATGCTGTAATAACATTTTAAATTATTGAAGAATTGGGACTTAACTCCAGAGATATGCTAAACGACCTTTTGAAGTTCAAATCTACATCACATGGACTGCTGCAGTTCAAGGCTGCATTCATCACCACCACCTTCAAGGGCAACTGGAAATGGACAATGAATGTTGGCCCAGCCACTGACACAAATTTTTATGAATTCAGCTTCTCATCAACTTTGTTATTTATTCAAAAATGGTGAAGATTGTTGGGTTTCTGCAAACCATGCTGCAGCTTTGTAACGCTATACGTACTGGGAGCATGGCCATATAAAGTTCATTCTAACAAATGATGCAACAATATTTACCATATTAAAACAAACTAGGGCAAAGAATATAATGAATTGTATCCAAAGTGGAAGTGACTGTTAAGCAGTTTGCTTAATTAACAGATACAAAATGAACTCCAGCTACTTAACATAACCTTGCCTGGTCAAAATCCAACTTTTGAACTTAATATTGCACTTTTTGATAGGCTGAACCTAAGTCCAAAGTAATTTTGAAATCAGTAACTTTTAATGACCAAGACTAGGGTGAAACTTACATGCTCAGCAAAAATGACTAGGGCCTGCTGCTCAGATGCTAATTCAATGACGAACCTAGAGCTATTGGCAAAATCCCATATGTCACCTTCATTTCCAGTATACAGGAATATTGGTCCAAAACTCTTGCTCCAGAATTCATCTGTACATAAAAAGACAGTAATTAGTTACAGCACATAGCTTTCTTCAAACATATTATTTCATTATCACTGGGTCAAGATCTTAATAGTCCCTGCTTAACAGGTTCATTGGATTTTCCTATGAGGAGAGATTGAGCAAGTTGGGCTTGTAAATATTAATGAGTTTAGAAGAATGAGAGGAAACCTTATTGAAACAGAAAAGATTCCTAGGAGGCTTGACTGGGTAGATGCAGAGAAGCTGTTTCCCCTTGTGGGAACAGTCTAGAGTAAGGGGGCATAATCTTAGAGTAAGGGGTCGTCCATATAAAACGGAGATGAGGAGAAATGTCTTCTCTCAGACGGTAGTGAATCTGTGGAATTGTTTTACAGCAGCGATCTGTCAAACCTGGGTCATTAAGTATTGTTAAAGACAGATTTTTTTTAAATCTAAAAGGGATCAAAGTTTCTGGGAACAAGGCAGGAAAAGCAGAATGAGGATCATCAGATCAGCCATGGTTTCACACAAAGCATATCTGATAGGCCATATAGCTTCTGTGTCTAATGGTCATTGTTCAACAGGTAGCTCCTCTTTATCTGCAAGATCAACAGGGATAAGAAATAATTGTCCGAGCTGCTCATGATGCCCATATTCCAAGAACGAATCTCTTAAAAAGGTATCCCGTTTAAATAAATGTTGCACAAGCTGCCCATGCGTGCAATATACCCATACAAAGCTAATGTATAAAAAAATTCACATTTGCTCTTGGAATGTGGTTATCACTGGTAAGGCCTTTATTGTTTGAGCATTGACAAATTATCCCTAAACTGAATAGCTTGCTGCCCGTTTCAGAGGGCTGTTAAGAGTTATCAACTACGTTGCTGTGGGTCTGAATTCACATGCTGGGTCTGACCAGTTAAAACTGCAGATTCACTTCCGTAAAGGGCATTAGGGAACTGGATGTGTTAAAATTATACTAGAAGGACTTTAAATGGAACAGGCCTTAACCGTTATAGACTTGTAAAATTATAAATTTTCAGCTTAAAGGATCTAAGCACAAAATAATGTACTGATCAGAGCTTGATATACCTCCATCATATTTTTTAAAAAATGACTTTCAGCAATTCAGTCCTAGATATAGTTGTCTGAGAAAATTCATGTCTGTTGTAATGCTACTTCACAGTTTTATTTCAAAAACAAACTAAAATAGGGTCTAGGCCCGAAACGTCAGCCTCTCTGCTCCTATGATGCTGCTTGGCCTGCTGTGTTCATCCAGCCCTGCACCTTGTTGTCTAAAATACATTACTACTGGGGTAGTTATCGAGGAAACCAATATATTTATTTACTAGAACAAAAACAAAATAGACTTCAAGTGCCTTTTGAAACAGAACGTAACTACTGCCAAAATGTAGGCCTTTATTCTGATTAAAAGGAGAATTTTTTTCAATTCATTTAGGGGATGAGCACGTCTCTGGCTACGTCAGCATTTATCGCCCATCCCTAATAGCCTAGAGGACAGTTAAGAGTCAACCACATTGCTGTGGATCTGGAGTCATATGTAGACCAGACTGGGTAAGAATGGCAGATTTCCTTTCCTAAAAAGGACACTAGTGAACCTGATGGGTTTTTGCAACAATCAAAAATGGCTTTATGGTCATCATTAGACCCTTAATTTCAAATACTTTATTGAATTTAAAATCCACCATCTGCCGTGGCGGGATTTGAACCCAAGACATAACTCAATTCCTGGATTAATAGTCACACGACTCCACAACAATAGTCTCCCCCCAGATGATGCTGAAAATTCAGCATATTTGGGGCTTCTTTCTCTGTTGAATTACCTGGGGTTCACAGGCTTTCACAACAACATTATTTGACCCCCACACCTGTTTATTCATGAAGACATCATTTACTGCACAGCCCCTATCTGATTCAACAATGACCTGCTGAACATTTTGGAATAGTTCTATTTTATCATATTAACATGACACAGCTTTTGTTTCTTTCCACGTGATATGTGGTCATAATCAGACAATTCACTTCTCCAAGCTTCTTAGCTAAACTTCGGTACAAGCTACTGAATTGGGTGTTTTAAAGAGCACTAACAGTTTCATGACTGAAAGGTTCAGGCACCAGCATGTTTATCTGTGTTATGATGCATCACAGTGTGGGAGATTTTGAAATGTTCTCGGGCCACTTCGTGACAGACAAATTTAACTCAACCAAAATAGAAAACGTATGGACTGAGGAGTGACAGATAGAGTTTAATTTGAATAAATGCTGGCTATTGCATTTTGGTAAAACAAGCAGGACAGGACTTATACATTTAAAAGTAGGGCCTTGAATATTATTGTAAAACAGAGACCCAGGGGTTCAGGTACACAATTCTTTTAAGTTTGTGTCATACGTAGACAGATGATTGCGAAGGTGTTTAGCATACTTGTCTTCATTGCAACTCTTTTTCAAAGAACTGAGCAATGGCATGTTGAGGTTGTACAGAATGTTGGTGAGGCCTCTTCTGGAGTGTTGTGTCCAGTTCTGGTTGCCCTGCTATATAAAGGATATTAAGCTGGTAAGGGTTTAGAAAAGATTTACTAGGATGTTGTCAGGAATGGAGGGTTCGAGTTAGAAGGAGAGCCTGGATAGATTGGGACATTTTTCACTTGAGCATAGAAGGTTGAGGGGGCGACCTTATAGAGGTTTATAAAATTATGAACAGCATACAAAAAGTGAATGGCAGGTGTCTTTTCCCTAGGGTGTGGGAATTTCAAGTCTCAGGGGCATATTTGTGGGAGAGAAGAGAAAGATTAAAAAAAAAGACTTGAAGGGTAACTTTTTTTAAAAATAGGGAGTGGTTCATGTGTGGAATGAACTTCCAGAGGAAGTGGTGGATGCGGGTACAGTAACAATGTTTAAAAGATATTTGGATATGTACATGAATAAGAAATGTTTGGATAGATGTGGGCCAGGCACAGGAGGTGGGACTAGTTTAGTTTGGGATTATGGTTAGCATGGACTGGTTGGACTGAAGGGTCTGTTTGCGTGTTGAATGACTCTATGATAAAGACAAACCTCAAAATATTCAATAATTGAACTACATCATTCAGATTTCAACAACACTTCCAGGCACCCCAACTCTTCCCCGATCACAGTAACTAATTAAAAAAATCTCAATACCAAGTGATCTGCTGTGCTGCAATACACCTTCATTTAGGCATTCAACAGCCTTCCTTCATCATCACTAGGTTAAATCAGAAATTCTACACCCACAGTGCAAGTCATTTAAGATATAAACAAAATAAACTTTTAAACAAACTTTAGATAAGTGTAAAAAATGAATCAATAAGCGGGCTGGGCTGCCAGATGGAACAGACTTTTTTTTTAAATTCACTCCTGGGACATGGACATATTGCTTGTCCCACTTTGCCCTTGAGAAAGTAGTCGTTAAATGCCTTTTTGAACTGTTGCAATCCACATGGTATAAGTAAACCATAATGCCATTAGGAAGAGAATTCCATGATTTTGAACCAACACCACTAAAGGAACAATAAGATTTCCAAGTCAGAATGGTGAGCAGCTTGGATGGGAACAATGCTCTTGTCCTTCTAGATGGTAGTGCCTGAGAGTTTGGAAAATATGGTCCATGGATCTTTGATGAATTTCTGCAGTTTTTCTTTTATATAGTATACAGTGCTGCTATTGAAAGTTGGTGGAAGAATGACTAAGTGTTTGTGGTTGTGGTGTCAATTAAAAGTAATGCTTCTTCCTGGCTGGTACCAAAAACCTTGCATGTTGTTGGAGCCACACTCACCCAGGCAAGTACAAATAATCATCACGCTCCTGACTCGCGCCTTGTAGATGATGGACAGGCTTTGGGGAGTCAGAAAGTGAGTTATTCACTTCAATATTCCTAGCCTCTGACTTGCTCTTGTAGCCACTGTGTTCAGTTCAATTTCTGGTCGTGGCAACTCCCGAGGATGTGGGGTTCCAGTTATGGTAATGCCATGAAATGTCCAAGGGGTAGTGGTTAGATGGTCTCTCATTGGAGATGGTCATTGCCTGGCATTTGTGAGGCACAAAGGTTAGTTAACACATTTCAGCCCAAGCCATTGTATTTGGATTTTGTATTGTATTGGAAATGGACTGCTTCAGTATCTGAGGAGTGTACAACGGTGCTGAAAAACATTGCACAATCATTGCAAGCATCCCCACGTCTGACTTTATAAGACCATAACATATACAAGCAGAAACAGGTCATTCGGCCCATCAAGTCTGCTCCATCATTCGATCATGGCCGATATGTTTCTAACTCTTGATCTCTTTACTAATCAAGAACCTACCCGTATCCTAAGAATGGTCAATGACTTGGCCTCAACAGCCTTTTGCGGCATTGAGTGCCACAGATTCACCACCCTCTGGTTGAAGAATGAGGTTGTGCCTCTGGTCCTAGTCTCTCCTATTATGATGGAAGGAAGGTCATTGATGAAGCAGCTGGACAATGTTGGGCCTAAGAAACTAACCTCAGCAACTCCTGCAGAGATGTTCTGGAGCTGGGATGACTGACCTGCAACAACCACAACCATCTATGTGCCAGGTATGACACCAACTGGCAGAGCATTTTCCCTAATTTCCATCAATTCCAGTTTCACCGGGACTCACTGATACCACCCTCGGTTATAAAGGGTCTTGATATCAAGTGATGTATTTCTCACCTGACCTTTCTTTTGTCCATGCTTGAATCAACACTAACAAATTCAGGAGTTGAGTAGCTCTGACTGAACCCAAACTGGGTGTTAGTGAACAGGTTCTTGCTAAAGCAGGTGCTGCTTGATAGCATTATTGATGACACCTTCCATCACTTTACTGCTAACCATCAAGAGTAGACTGATGCAGTTGACCGGGTTGGATTTGTCCTACTTTTTGTGTATAGGCCTTACCTGAGCAACCTTCCACAAAGCTGGATAGATGCCAGCATCTTTGCTGTACTGGAACAGCTTCGCCAAGGGCAAGGCACGTTCTGGTGCATGTGCTCGGTCCTACAGCCAGAATGCTGTCAGGACCCATAGCCTCGGCAGTATCCAAAGCCTTCAACAATTTCTTGATATCACGTATAGTAAATCAAATTGGTTGAAGATTAGCATCTGTAATGCTGGGGACCTCTGAAGGAGCTGAGATAGATCATCCACACAACGCTCTTGGCAGTAATTTGTTGTGAATGTTTCAGTCTGATTTTTTTTATACTGATGCGCTGGACTGCCCCATCATTGAGCTGCCTCCTCCAGAGAGTTGTTTAATTGTCTCCTACCATTCATGATCCGATGTGGAAGGACTACAGCGCTTACAGCTGATCCATTGGTTATGGGATCATTTTGCTGCTTATGATGTTGGCAAGCAGTTGTTTTGTAACTTCACCAGGCTGACGCCTCATTCTTAGGTATGCCTGGTGTTGCGCCTGGCATGCTCTCCTCCACCCTTAACTGAGCCATAGCAGATGGTAGTGGTGGAGTTAGGAATATTTACTTTTAGTTTAAAATAGAGCTTTATTTTCAGCATAAAGAGTACAGTGGAGTAGGGTATGCCGTGCCAAGGCTGTAGATTATTTTGGAGTATAATTCTTCTGCCATTGCTAGTCCACAGCGCCTCATAGATGTTCTGTCTTGAGTTGCTAGATCTGTTCAAAGTCTAACCCACTTAGCACGTTGGTAGCATCACACCACACAGTGCAAGGTATTTTCAATGTGAATACAGGACTCTGTCTTCACAGAACTGTGTAGTGGTTACTCTTACAGACCATGGACAGATGCACTTGCGGCAGATTGACAAGTTGAAATATTTTTCTCTGTTGTTGGTTCCCTCACCATTTTCAGAATTCCCAGTCTAACAATAATGTCATTTAGAACTGGACCAGCTTGCTGAGTCATGCTGCTGCCGAGCCACTCTTCACAGTGGACACCAAAGTCTCCCAGAGTACATACTAACCCCTTGCCACCCTCAGTGCTTTCTCCAAGTGTTGTTCAACGTGGAGGAGCAGTGATCCATCAACTATCCGAGGATGGTACACGGTAATCTGCAGGAGGTTTCCCTGCCATGTTTGACCTGATGGCATGAGACTTCCAGGGCAACTCCATCCCAATTGCATACCGCTGTGCTGTCACCCCTGCTGGGCCTGTCTTGCTGCTGGGACAAGACATATCCAGGAACGGTGGTGGTGTCTGTGACATTGTGTGTAAGATATGATTCCGTGAGTATGAATATGTTAGGCTGTTGCTTGAATAGTCTGTGTGGGAATACTCTCCCTATTTTGGCACTAGTCCCCAGCGGCAAGGAGGACTTTGCAGGGTTGTCTGTGCCATTTTTATTTCTTATGTCAGACAGTCTGTCCAGTTTAATTTCTCTTTTGAGACTTTGTAGTGATTGTTACAACTGAGTGGCTTGCGTGGCCATTTCAGAGGACACAGTTGAGAGTCAAGCACATTGCTGTTGGTCTGAAGTCACGTGTCAGCTAGACTAGGTAAGGATGGCATATTTCCTTTCATGGAGGACATTAGTGAACGAGATGGGTTTTTTTTTCCATTTCCGGTTTCCCTGTGATTAGACTTGCAATTCCAAACAATATTTTGTTACATGCAAATTCCACCATCAACTCAGGTTGCCAGAACATTACCCAGGTTTTCTTGATTAACTGTCAATAATACAACTAGGACACATCCTCCCCCTCTCTGGGGAATTCACACTAAAATGGCCTGGTTGTAATGTACAGCTTGTTTCCGTCTCATACAATCTATGCATTACCACAGTGAACATTAAAACAAGGACACCAGTCGTCTACTATCATTACTATCATTATCTACTAGGAACGAAAATAAACACAGCCTTCTCAGGATCATCCATATGGAATAGGCAAATATTAAGAAGTGCTCAAAACCAGCTTCAAATAGTTAGAGTTATAACAAAATATTTGAACATTTTTCTTGGCATTCTGCCCTTTACACTGCTAAATAATTTAGAATGGCTTAGTAGTGCATTAGTAAATAGCTGTTTAATTCAATAACCCTTTATTTTTCAATTTTTCCCAGCATACAATTTTTGACTTTCAGCAACTTACCCTTGCAGCAACTTTCCTTTCAAGAACTCAAGATGGTGTTAAATTGGCAGGTAAACCAAAGGAAACCTTTTTCATTCAGTATACGCACGTACGAGACAAGAAAGTAGCTTTCCAACGAAAGGAGCAATAACCTTGTCTGGACGTGTATTCTCCTTGATACCGGAGCGATAAAACCAACTCTAGTCTTTATGATAAAGGAATGGAGACACTGAAGAAGGTGCAGACAAAGATGGTGCAAAAACTGAGAAATTAGAAGAGACTAAACATACTGGGCTTCTTTACACAGGAAGAAAATTGAGAACTGGTCTTGGGCCTCAATTTGATAAAAATGTAAATATGCTTCCTACCTGGGAGAATCCAAAACCAGGGGCCATAAATATGCTAGTTACTAAAAAGAAATCCAATAAGAAGTTCAAGGGCAACTACTCAGAGAGGGTTAAATTGTAGAACCTGCTATCGCACAGATAGCTGGGGCACACAGAACAGATATATTTATGGTAAGTTAGGTAAGTACTTGCATGGTGGCTCTGTGGTTAGCACTGCTGCCTCACAGTGCCAGGGACCCGGGTTCAATTCCACCCTTGGGCAACTGTCTGTGTGGAGTTTGCACATTCTCCCCGTGTCTGTGTGGGTTTCTTCCAGGTGCTCCAGTTTCCTCCCACAGTCCAAAGATGTGCAGGCTAGGTGGAGTGGCCATGCTAAATTGCCCGTAGCGTTCAGGGATGTGTAGATTAGGTGGGTTATAGGGGAATGCTCTCAGGGTCAGTGTGGACTTGTTGGGCCAAAGGGCCTGTTTCCACACTGTAGGGATTCTATGAATAAAATGAACAGAACAATTCATTGAACAAACAATGGGAAAAGGTTTGTTGGAGCAGAAAGACCAACATATAAAGTTGTTGGACTTGATCTTTTCTTAAGCTGTAATTATCATGCAAGAATCTGTGGCATTTGCTCCTTCTCCCATCCCAACCTCCATAAGATCAGCTAATTTACTAAATAGCAAACCAGCATGTTTAATGATGCAAACATCATACTGACTGGTTGATTTCACTCAGTAAATGTATTAGGACGTCAGACGCTGTTCTACCATTAGCCTATCAGTACCAAAATGACAACTCAAAAGTAAAGCTCCTCTCTCACCGGAAAGAAGATATCTTTGACGATAGAGTTTTTGATGGGAGGTGAAACTGAAATGGTCCACAAGCTGATCAAAATACATTTCTTTGAATTGTGGTTCTGGGACCGTTATTTTATCCGCAACATTGGTAACACTTATTCTTTTGTCACTTATGTCAAAAGTGTCTTCAACTTCAGAGTCCGTCTCATCACTATTAGTTGTGCCTTGAGTGGTCAAGATAGCAGCTGGTGTTTTGGTGGCAGACTCTGTCTCACTAACACCAATGACCGGAACAATGATGCCAGCGTTGACACCCTGGACACTGACGGCTAGGACTTCAGTGACTGCATTGGTCTCAGTGATGTTAATTACTGGAGCACTGGTGTTGGTGACATGATCCAGGGTCCCGGTGCCCGAGGTTTTGGAATTGGTGTCTGTACTCGTGATATTGATGACTGGGGCATAAGTGCCAATGACAACCTCCTGGACACTAGTGCTTTGGGCTTTGGAATTAGTGTCTGTAACTGGGATGTTGTCTTCAAAATTAGTGTTGGTGACAACCTCCTGGCCATTGGTGCCTGAGGCTTTGGAATTAGTGTCTGTACTTATGATGACAACTAGGACATCAGTGCTCGTGACACTCTCCTGAACACTGGTGATTGGGGCTTTGGTATTACTCTCTGTATCTGTGATGGTGACGACTGGGACATGGCTGCTGTTGTTGATCTCTTGGATGTTAGTGCCTGGGGTTTTGGCGATAGTGTCTGTATCTGTACCATTGATGACCACAGCACTACTGTTGGTGCTAGTGTCCTCCATGCCAGTAAGTGGGACGCTGGTGACGATGATGACTGAGGTTTTGTTGTTAGCGTTTGTATCCGTGCCACTGATGATAATAACACTACTACTGTTGCCCAAGTCCTCGACGGCATTGCCTGGGACCTTGGTGTCTGGGGAAGTGGTCGTAGTGTCTGTATCCGTGCCACTGACAACCAGAGCACTGCTGCTGGTGCCTAAGTCCTCGACGGCATTGCCTGGGACCTTGCTGACGTCTGAGGAATTGGCGATAGTATTCGCATCTTCGACGCTGATGTCATGGCCACGAGTGACATTGTCCACCTCCTGAATGCTGATGCCCGGGACACTGGTATTGCTGCCAATAATTTGTACGGCCACTGGAAGCTCATGCTGCTGAATGGCGCTCGGGTTCTGATCGACTTCCTTGACGAGGAAGAACACGTTTGGAGATTTCGTCCCGTTGTCACCGGCGGTTTGGTCGACGGGCGGCGGCTGGCTGCGTGCCTCGATCTGGGATTTGGATTTCTGCTTCTTGGGTGGTGGGCCGCCTTTCTGCTTGTGGGGAGGGGCTTTCCCCTCCGCCTTGGCGAGCGACTGTTTCTTGCTCTTGAGCTTCTGCTCCTTCCCGTCCAGGACGAGGATCGATTGCGTCGGCGACTCCAGCAGCAGCAACGAGCCGGGCTCCGATGGGCTGCTGGGGGTCAGCTCCTCGATGATGAGCAGAGGAGGGGGCATGGTGCTGCTCGTGATCTCCGGACTGGGCTCAGGCAGCTGCATGACGATGGTCTCCTCCACGAGGGAGGCCGCAGCGGGCACCTCCAACTGGGGGCTGGTGCTGGTGCTGTTCGTGGTGGTGGTGGTGGTGGTGGTGGTGGCTGTGGCAGTGGCGGTCCCGGTGCCCGACGATATCTTGATGAGGTAGGGGTGCCAGGTGGGCTCGGTGGCGTCCGCCGTGGATTGGCCGATCCCGTTCTCCGTCGACTCCTCCATGTCGATCTCGATTTTCAGCGGGGACGCCCCGCCGTTGCTCTGGGCGGCGGGGGAGGACGAATCGGGCGTGGTACTGTTGTCTCCTTCCTCATCGTCCGCCTCGATCATCAGCGACGCAGTGTCGCCATCGGACTGGGTAGACTCCGCGTGAGACGGAGATGCCCGGGCTGGGACCACTCGTTGCCCGGACGGCGCCGTCAGCCACAACATCAAGAGCAAACGGAACGACCCGCTCCACTTCATGGCGGCTCCAGGGTCCAGGCGACCCGCACGTGACAGCGCCCCAGCCGCCGCCGGCACGTGACCAACCGTCAGCCCATTGTTGTCAGGAGTTCGCTGTTGGGCGCACGCGCAACTCTCCGTCCCGCCCGCACAGATGTACTGCGCTCCGCTAGTGCGGCTGCGCAATCGCCGCGGCAGCCGCTGCGATCGACAACCTGCTGACTTCCGGCAGCTGCGCAGTGTTATCAAGGCGAGCCGGCTATGACGACTGCGCAGTGCTATCAAGGGCGAGCCGGCTATGACAACTGCGCCCTGCTAGGAAGGGCGTGCCAGCTACTGCGCCTGCGCACGAGGAGTTGAGGCACCACGTGGGAACATCATCCCAAAATTAACATGTCAAGTTGTAACTCTCCAAAACGGAGCGAAGAATTGCGGGTGCTGAAAGATCTGAAATAAAAACAGAAATTACCGAAGAAACTCAGCATCAGTGGAGAGAACAACATAGAGTTAAGCTTCGAGTTATGAAGAAGAGTCAGTGGACTGGAATCATTAATTCTGTTTTTGTTTTCTTTCCACAGATGCTGCCAGACTTGCTGAGTTTATTCTGCAATTTCCGTTTAAGGTAAGGTCACCATTGTCGTACCGGATCACAGGGCTGCTCTTTCATTTGAAAGAGAGAGATGACGTGATGGTTTAACCTGAGTCAGGTGAGGGGAAGGGTTGAGAAGACGAACCCTTCATGGTAATCTCAGCCAGTGTGGGGATTGAACCCACATTGTTGTTGTCACTCTGTATCGTAAACCAGCCATCAATAGTAACAGTAGTAGTAGTAAACCAGCCAGTAGTAGTAGTCACTTGTACTCAGACTGCGAGGAATCATGGCAGCACACAGCTGCACTAAGACAGCAACTGACTAAGGTTAAAGACCCAATAGATAGCACGGACAGGAGGAATGTGGTTTACAAGATACCATGCGGAGACTGCATAAAATACTATGTGGGACAAACAGGCATACAACTAACAAACCACATCCAGGAACACCAGCTAGCAACTAAACGATACGACCAGATGTCCTTGGTTTCAATACACACAGCCAAGAAAAACCACACTTTCAACTGGGACAACACTACTATCATTGGACAAGCCAAACAGAGCACAGCCAGGGAATTCTCGGAGGCTTGGCATTCATCCACGGACTCCGTCAGCAAACACATTGAGTTAAATCCAATATACCAACCATTACAACACAGAGCCAAAACTGGCACCTACCAGAAGCAGCAAAAACCAGACAATATAAATTCGAACTAGCACAAGACAACAGCACTTCACGGGAGGCTCCACAGCACTGAGGATGTCACCTTGTAAAGGGACGAAACATTTGTTATCAAATCTCTCAGCTTGGCAAAATCACCAACACCTCCAAGCAGCACCCGAACTACAAATTCACTCAAACCTGAGAAGCAGAGATGTTGTCTTGCTGGGTGTGCAATTTAGAACAAGTGATCATAGTTTCAGAGTACATTGAAGGCAATTTAGGACTAAGAAGAGAAGAATTTTTTTCCATTATATTGACATTGTTCCATTATATTGACAGGCTTTGACTGTTGATCTATAAATAAGCAAAGAAAAAGTAAAATCACATTTTAATTTCAGAGTACCTTGTCAGCAATGATCTCTCAAGAACTATATTTGGAATGTACCCAATTTAGTTTTGTTTTTGCTATGCTCTTGAAAAAGAAATGTGCCAAATGAGAAAATAAACAGATGCTGGAAATATGAATTAACTTTAAAAAAAACTGGAAATTTTTAATCAATGGGTCAGAAGATATCTCTGGAGAGAAAGAGAGATAGTGTTTCCAGCAGAAAAGAAATACTGTCATGATTTGGACTTCTTAAACCAGTGGAGGAGACAGAGGAAGAAAGAGGAACAAAGGAGATTATTTGTGGTAGGTAGGGTGGAGACCATGGAAAATTAAATAACAAGAGATTTCATGATGCAACAGCCAAAGAGACTGGTAAAAATAAAGTAAAAACGGTTCTTTCCAAGAGAGGCATGAATTACTATTTTTTAAAAAAACTGAGTACAACATGAAGGGATAAAGCTAGAAAAAAGACAAAGATCAATCCAAAAAAGGGAGAGGAAATAAAGCGGAGTGTCAAAAGCTAATAGAACAAGGGACAAAAACAGGAATTCTTGGAAAAACTCAGCAGATCTGGCAGCATCTTTGGAGAGAAGCCATAATTCATGTTTCAGGTCCAGTGACCCACAACTTTGTCTCAGGCTTGCAGCAGTGCTCCTATGAAGCGTAACACGAGCTGGAGGAACAGCATTTTATCTTTCACTTGGAGACCCTACAGCCTTCAGGACTCAATATCAAGTGCAATAATTTTGGGACCTGAGCACCCTCTCCCATGTCCTTTCCAACACTCACATACCAGGCTATCATATTGGACTGCTACTACAATCATCCCATTGTTACCTACTATTTTTGGTAAGGCAAATCAGAGCAGGACTTATACATCTAATGGTAGAGTCCTGCGGAGTGCTGCTGAACAAAGAGACATTGGGGTGTAGGTTCATTGTTCCTTGAAGGTGGAGTCACAGGTAGACAGAAGTCACAGGTAGACAGGGTAGTGAAGAAGGTGTTTGGTACACTTGCCTTAATTGATCAGTGAACTGAGTATAGAAGTTGGGATATCGTGTTGGAACGTTGGTTGGGCCACTTTTTGAATACTACATTCAATTTGGGTCTTCCTGCTATAGGAAAGATGTTAAACTTGAAAGGGTAGAGAAAATATTTATAGGGATGTTACCCGGGCTGGAGGGTTTGAGCTATAGGGAGAGGCTGATTCAGCTGGGTTGATTTTCCCTGGAACATTGCAGGCTGAGGGGTGACCTTATAGTGGTTAATAAAATCATGTGTGTGGGTAGGCTGAATAGCTAATGTCTTTTTCCCAGGGTAGGGGAGTCCAAAACTAGACGGCATAGGTTTAAGGTGAGGGGACAGATTTAAAAGGGACCTAAGGGACAACTTTTTCAGCAGAGGGGATGAGTGTACCAAATGTGCTGCCAGAAGAAGTGGGGGAGGCTGGTACAAATACAACATTTAAAAGGCATCTGAATGGATATGTGAATAGTAAGGGTTTAGAGGGATATGGACCAAATGCTGGCAAATGGGACTAGATTAATTTAGGCTTTCTGGTCGGCATGGATGATTTGGACTGAAGGGTCTGTTTCCGTGCAGTACAACTCTATGAGTCTAATGGTCCCCTTTAGCAGCTACTGATTCTCCGAAGCTGACCTTTACTTTGTCTGCACAACTGTTTTTCTTTTTGGGCTGTATCTCCAATTATTGTTTACTCGTTGCCCCCAACCCACCTCATCTTCAGCATGTTTACCAACCTTTTCCTGGATACAATCAGTTCTGAAGAAGGTTCACCGGACCCGAAACATGAATTCTGCTTTCTTTCCACAGGTGCTGCCAGATCTGCCAGGTTTTTCCAGCAATTTTTGTTTCTACCCATCCAGGTGCCTTTTAAATGTTGTATTTATACTAGCCTCCACTTCTTCCTCTGGCAGCTCATTCCGTACATGCACCATCCTCTGCGTGAAAAAGTGGCCTGTTAGTTCCCTTTTATGTCTGTATTGTCTCTTATTCTGAAATCGGTCTGTATCACATTGGAGTAAATAAGCACTGCAATAATAAAAACAATTCTCAAGAACGATTCTATCTAAATATAACCAAATTAACCTACTTCACAATGACTTTGCTGGTTAGTTGAATATTCTGCCGAATTTGTTGATTTAAATTCCTTCCCTCCAATGACCTTCCCTCCATCATAAGGTCAGAAGTGGGGATGTTCATCAATGATTGCACAATGTTCAGCATCATTCACAACTTCTCAGGTACTGAAGCAGTCCATTTCCAAATGCAACAAGACCTGGACAATATCCAGACTTGGACTGACAAGTGGCAAGTGACATTCATACCACGCAAATGCCTGGCTATGACCATCAGAGACAATCTAACCATTGCCCCCTGATCAGAAACTCAACTGAACTCACCACCAGAAAAGACTTGGCCACAAGGGCAGGTCAGAGCTAGGAATACTGCAGCGAGTAACTCACCTGCTAGTTTCCCAAAGCCTGTCCACCATCTGCAAGTCACAAGTTAGGAGTGTGATTGTATACTCCCCACTTGCCTGGATGAGTGCAGTCCCAAAAACTCAAGAAACTTGACACCTCCAGGACAAAGCACTCTGTTTGATCAACACCCACAAGCATCCACTCCCTCCACCACCAACACTCAGTAGCAGCAGTGTGTACTATCTAAACAATGCACTGTTGAAATTTGCCAAAGATCCTCAGACAACACCTTTAAAACCCATGACCACTTCCATTTAGAAGGTGAGGGCAGCAGACATATGGGAACACCATCACCTTAAAATTCCCATCCAAGCCACTCATCATCCTGAGTTGGAAATATATTGCTGTTCCTTCACTGTCACTGGGTCAAAATCCTGGATTACCACCATCACTCCCCCCCCTTCCAAAAGCATTATGGGTCAACTCACAGCAGATAGACTGCAGTGGTCCAAGAAGGCAGCTCACCACCACTTCATCAAGGGCAGCTAGGGATGGACAATAAATGCTGGCCAGCCAGCGATGCCCACATCCCACAAAATGAATTTTTAAAAATCAGTTCAATTCTCATGACTTAATTCATTACAGAGGAAAAGCTTGTACTAAATTTGCGCTGTATAGTTTAATTAGAACACAAACTCAGCTTCAATAATCTAACAAATCTAGTATGTTACTTAACAAAAAAAAGCAAAGAACTGCAGATGCTGGAAATCAGGAACAAAAGCAGAAGTTCTGCGGAAGGGTCACTTGACCTGAAACATTAACCCTGCTTTTGCTCCACAAATCTAGTTGTTGCTTTATGATACTGCATCTAAACATATTCTGTGGAGACAATTTCAGGAAGCTACGAGCATTTATTATATAGCTTGGCACAGTGAGTTTTGTTCCCAGCTGCCTAATATACTTTCAAATCTGGTATGCAGCTGATGGTTTACTGATGCTTTCTCAGTGACTTAAATGTTTCAGGGCTCTGAGCCATTGCCCACACTGTTCATTACTTCAATAATTTTCTCCACTTGTCATCCAACCCTATCCATTATCTTGCTGATCAATGCACACTGTGTTCATCAACATGTACACCCTCACCATTCACAGGCCCCAAGCCGCTTATAGTGGGATTGGTGAATCACCATATCGTGATCTCCTCCACTACTCCTTTGTCAGCTGCCTTTTAGCTCCACACTGTTTTCTTTTCCTTTCCCTTCACTCAAAACCTCTGTCCCTTCCTAATACCTCCACATTCCCTCTTCCATCCTAACTTGGATAACTTGTCTCTCCAGCGCCTCTCCCGGTGTTGCTCATAAGTGAACCATTCCTCCTACCACAGTTCTAGGAACATTCTGTCTGCTTCATGTTTGGTGCCTGCCATAGCACTGGTTCTTTCAGCCTACCGCTTACACTGAACTGACCCATGACTCATTCCAAGCAAAATGTCCACTTGAATTCCTTCCAAGAAGGTCATTATTCTGATCTGTTCCACATCATTCTATTTTTCCCAAGTGTACGTCTGGTAGGCCTCTAGCATTATTCTACAAGTTTTGACTTTTTAAACTTTGCCTGCAGGTTGACCCTATGTAACTCCACTATAAGGTCCAAAGTGAGGATGTTTGCTGATGATTACGTACAGCACCATTCACAACGCCTTAGATTCTGAAGCAATGTGTATCTGTAGGAAGCAAGTCCTAGACTGAGCTGAAAAATGGAGAGAAACATCTGAACTACGTAGGTGCCAAACAATGACCATCTTCAGCAAGAGAGAATCTAATGATCACCCTTTGACATTCAATGGCATTACCACTGCTGAATGGGCTGGGAACTAAATATGCAATAATACACATCCTGTCAAAAGAACAGGCAGATGGGCTGAGGAGGTGGTGTTCCCTTGTTAGTAAGAAATGAGATTGAATCGAAAGCAAGAAATGATATAGAATCAGAAGGCACAACATCTGTGCAGAGTGTAGTGGCCATCACTAAGTGAAAGGTGCTGGGAAGCTGAAAGGTCTGAAGGTGGATAAACCACCTGGATCAGATGGACTACAACTCTGGGCTCTGGAAGAGATAACTGAGGAGATTGTAGCAACGGTAGTGATCTTTCAGGAATCACTGGAGTCAGGAAGGGTCCTAGAGGACTGGAAAATGGCTAATGTAACACACCTGTTTAAGAATGGAAGGAGGCAGAAGACAGGAAATTAGAGGCCAGTAAGCCTGAACTCAGTCATTGGTAATATTTTAGAGACCATTATTAAGGATGAGATTCCAGAGTATTTGGAATTGTTAAATAGGACTGAGTCAGCACAGCTTCATCAAGAGGAGGTCATATCTGATGAATCTGTTACAATTCTTTGAGGAGGTAACAAGCAAGTTGGACAAAGGAGAGCCGGTGTACATGATCTGTTTGAATTTCCAGAAGGCCTTTGACAAAGCATCACAAAAGAGGCGACTAAATAAGATATGTAGGAGTCATGTACTGGCATGGATAGAGGATTGGTTGACTGTTAGAAGGCAGAGAGTGGGGATAAAGGGGTCCTTTTCAGGATGGCAGGCAGTGGCGAGTGGAGTTCCACAGGGGTTAATGTTGGGACCATAACTACTCATATTATACATTAATGATCTGGATGAAAAACTGAGGTCACTGTTGCTAAGTTTGCAGGTGACACAAGGTTAGATAGAGGGATAGGTACTGTTGAGGAAATGGAGATGCTGCAGAAGGACTTGGACATGCTAGGAGAGAGAGCATGTGGGAAATTGTGAGGTTATGCACTTTGGAATAAACAACAGAGGCATAGACTATTTTCTAAATGGGGAAAGTCTTCAGAAATCTGAAGCACAAAGGAACTTGGGGGTCCTAGTTCAGGACTCCCAAGGTTAGTATACAGGTTCAGCTAGCAGTTAGGAAGGCAAGTACAATGTTTACATTCAAGAGGGCTAGAATACAAGAGAGGAGATGAATGCTGAAACTTTATTAGGTACTGGTAAGACCGCATTTGAAATGTTGTGAGCAGTTTTGAGCCCCAAATCTAAGCAAGGATGTGCATTGGAGAGAGTCCAGAGAAGATTTATAGGAGTGATCCCAGGGATGAAGGGCTTGTCATGTGAGGAGCAATTGAGAACTCTGGGTCTGTACGTGATGGAGTTTAGAAGGATAAGGCAGGGATCTGATTGAAATTTACAGAATACTGAGAGACCTGGAAAGTGTGGACATGGAGAAGATGTTTCCACGAGTAGGAGAGACTAGGACCTGAGGGCATAGTCTCAGAGTGAAGGGACGACCCTTAAGAACTGGATTGAGGTGGAATTTCTTCAGCCAAAAGGTGGTTAATCTGTGGAACTCATTGCCATCGAGTGTTGTGGAGGCCAAGTCATTGAGGGTATGGTTAGGTTCTTGGTGGATTGGTTCTTGATTGAAAGGGGGATCAAGGGTTACGGGGAGAAGGCAGGAGATTGGGGTTGGGGAACATATCAGCCATGATTGAATGGCAGAGCAGACCTGATAGGCTAAATGGCCTAACTCTACCCCTATATCTTACGGTCTTATAAATGCCTCACTACCAAAATCCTAGGGGTTGCCATTGAGTATTTATTGACTGGACCAGCCAAATAATGCTATGCTACAAGATTAGTTTGGATGTTAGGAAATTTGTGGTGGGCAACTCATCTCCTGGCTCTCTTGTGTCTGTCCACTATCTGTAAACCATAAGCTTAGAGTGTGATGGAATGCTTCCCACTTGACTAGGGGAATATGACACTCAAAAAGCTTGAAACTATACAGGTCAAAACAGTCTGCTTGATTGGCACCCCATCCACCACTTTCAACATCCATTTGCTCCAACACCGATGCTCAGTAGCAGCAGTGCATACAAGATGCATTGTAGTAACTCACCAAAACTCTTCAGGCAGCCCCTTCGAAAATTGCAGCCTCTACCACCTAGACAAAGAGGGCAGCAGACGCAAGGGAAAACCACCACCTGAAAGATCTCTTCAAGCCCCACATCATCTTGAATTGTATCACTATTCATTCACTGTAGTTATATCAAAGTCCTCAAATTCTCTTCCTAATAGCACTGTCAGTGTCTCAAGAGCTGCAGCAGTTCAAAACGATGACTTTTTTGTCTTGTCCAGGGCAATTAGGATGCATTAAATGCTAGCCAAATCAGTGAAGTCCTCATCCCATGCATACATTAGAAATACTCTACCTTTCTAGCCTATTGTGATCCTATATGGCCTCATTCCCTCCTAAATCTTGATTGCTGACAAGAAAGAGATAATATATATTTACATCAAATAGCTTTTTGCCACAAATGTCATGTGTATGCAAAGACAAATTTGTGCATAGAAGGATCACACCGTCAGCAAATGAGTTACTCAGTTGGTAGTTTGTAGATGTTATCTCTAATCACTTCCATGTCTTCCTCAACATTCACTCCTTGATCATCATTAACTTCTACCATCCATGACTGGGAAAAAAAAATCCTCATCTCGTTTATGACTAGCTATTGCCTGAGACCCAATTCTCCTTTTGTGGCCCCTTACCACTACAATATCTTTCTTGCTGTTGAATTGCTCCACAAACTCTTTTGGTCCTGCTTTCAACAAGCATTCCAAGACGGAGAGACAGAATTTATTTTGGGCTGGTCCATGTATTTAGCAGTTAATGCAACTCTTAGGCATTGGTTAGTCAGATTGTGACTGTTACGTTGGTGTGTGTGCTTTTGGAGTGTGAAAAAAATAGTTTATGTTGGGGTCATGATCCATTCAGAACTAGAATAAAAGCAGAGCAATACTGAAGATTTTAAATTAAGGAATGATCTTATTAGACTCAAAATATTAACTTTATTTCACCCTCCACAGATGCTGCCAGAATAGCTGCGTTTCTCCATCTTTTATTTTATTTCCTTCCTTTTAAGACTTAGATCTCTCTGCAAGATGACTTCTTCACCACCAGCATTTGCAGTGACATCAGTCTCAAGGAAGTAATCACGCAACTGCAAGTCTCTGTGGTCAAGCTTGCCAATTTGTGCCATTAACATGCAGGCTCCATCTCACTTTCATGACATTCTGACTTCCCACTGTGTACTTGTCTCCTCAGTGTTGAAAAGCTGCCCTCACTGTGTGGCTGCAATGCACCACTGATAACATTCCATTGCCTTTAGAAAATACCTGCACCTCAATTAATTTCCCATTGCTGACTGGCACGTTGCCTTTAGAAACTTCCTCCTGATAAATTGAGAGGAAGTGAGAATGTGACATTCATTTCTAACTCATTTCTTTTTTCTAATTTTCCTTGTGAGAGCTCCACTTCCACCTATCTGCAAATTCTGCTGTCAGCACCTGATAAAATTTGACCCAATATCAAGTGCATGGATTCCAAAATCAGTCAAACTCTCATCTCTTGGCAAGATATTGTAAAGTGAACCGGAAGATTTAATTCCAAAAGGAAGTGATTTTCAACATAGAACAATATTTCACATGCAGCTTCTCCAGCTTGTCCTTTATGGACGATGGAATCTGTTCTAAAACTTGCAATAGAATTCCATGACCAGAGGAGGTGGTAAAGTGATGCAAATGTTTTGGTCTTTGATGAAGATGACTGCAGGATCCCTGAGATTTTCATTCCTGGAATTGGAGTGCAGGATTTGATTCTTATGCAACCAAAATTCTCATGATACAGCACCTACAAGAACAACAACAATTAGCTTTATACTGTGCGTTTAAAGTAGTAAAATATCCCAAGCTGCTTCGTGGGATTTGAATGAGACACATATTCATGTAAATCTACAGAAGCAGCCCAAGAGTATAAGTGGGCAATGTTTAGAGCAACATCTGAAAAGAGAGTGAGAGGTGGCAAGGGGATTTGTATACTTAATGCTGAGAGGGCCAATCACCAACAGGGAAATAATGGAATGAATGGAGACATAAAAGAATTAAAAAGAAAAGACATATTTATATAGCTATTTGTACTGGCACTGAATATGTCAAAGTACTTTACTGCCGATGAAGTATTCACTGTTGTAATGGAAAAAACATTGTGCATGTGCATGTTTGGCTGCTGCTGGCATATTTGTTCTTCCTCAATTTCTCTGTGCCTTTGTTGCACCCCTGTTTTGGACTGAATCCATTGCTTGTGGTTGCAATGAGCGTATGCAGAGAATATTGAAGGAAATCAGCTCCTTATTATTGTAAGCAGTCAGCAATCAGATCGAACACAAATTACGGTTTAGTATTGTCCTTAATATAGTGGGGGTCATGGAAAATTGTGACAGGAGTGGCCATGGGATGCCTGTGCATGGACTTTGACATAGGGGCCCTTATTCCATTGTATACAGCACAAGCCATGTTGCACAAGTACAGTGGGAGATTGTTAAGTTCAGTAGAATTACTGAAACCTTGTCCTCTCACCCCCACCATTCACATACTGAAGAAAGGCAGCATTGTACATAAAAGCATGTTGTCAAAGAATTACAGTTCAAGGTGAGAGGAAAGCCTGTAAGACCTTGGATTGTCTTTGTGAATTGTGGCCAAGGTGACACTTTAAAGGTCACCTGTAATTACTTCTGATTCACAGAGATGACTACGATCATTTTGTATTAACAGTGACATAGTCAAGTTCTTTTTATTTCAAAAATAACATTTAATCATATAAATCATTTATAAGCACATACAAATCACTTCTATATGGTCTTTGAGAGAAAGGGAACAAAACATTGGAATTTTGACATTTCTCAGAACTTCACTACAGTTGTTAAAAAAAGGCATTTTTTACTTATACAGGAAACTATTGATGTTTATTTTGAGGAACTGAAGGTCTGACAGCTGAATAGACCCTTGTTATAGTTTGGTAGAAAGAACTTATATGGTGGTCTTTCCCCACTGCGCCTTTGCAGCAGCTGGCCCAAATTTTAGTGCGTCCCTCAGCACATAGTTCTGGACCTTGGAATGTGCCAGTCTGCAACACCTAGTTGAGGTCAGTTTTTTATGCTGGAAGGCCAAGAAGTTTTGGGCAGAGTGTCTTTCACCAAGTTGATGGTCCTCCAGGTATAGTTGATGGTTGTCTCAGTATGCAGATCGTAGGGCGCAGAGGCCTGCATCATGGAGCTACTTGGATGAATCTTGACCAAAACTACTTCATTTCTCTCCAGATCTTCTATGCAAATGGTCAAGATTGTTTGTGGCCAGGACATGTATTTGACAAAGTTGATCACTACATGTGGTTCAGATCCAGGTTTCTGTAATCATAGTTGTCTTTAACCTGTGCTAATTAAATGTCTGATTAATGTAATTGTCCCTTGAACAGATTCACGGAGCTCACAAGTAGATCCTGCTCCCTCAGATAGTAAACAAAAACACACTCCACCCATTCCGGGTGTGGTGGCAGCCATTTTTCATTTCCGTTGTGAATTTGCGATTCAAATGAAGATGGAAAGCAAAATAGGTAGCACTTCGCAGAGTGAGTCAAGGGTCAGCCTGTCAACCTAGGCTAACCACCCTCAGCCAAACCTAAACTTTCATTGTTTCTTTCCATTCCCTGTTGTTTCCATTGAGTTTGAGCTTCCACACCTTCCCACCCAACTCTTAGATTTAACTGAGATGGTAGGAACTGCAGATGCTGGAGAATCTGAGATAACAAGGTGTAGAGCTGGATGAACACAGCAGGCCAAGCAGCATCATAGGAGCAGGAAGGCTGACGTTTCGGGCCTAGACCCTTCTTCAGAAAA
>NC_063359.1:15127952-15139741 GCF_021869965.1 Rhincodon typus | reverse complement strand
CTGACCCCCACTGAAGCCATGGAAATGGTTACCATTGATGACCCCACCTTTCACAGTAGCCTTTTCCCTCCAATACAAGGACCCCGAATGATTTACCACCTACTTCCACCAGGACTGACTCCGGTCTGCTCACACAGAACTATAGTGACATGGACCCCCTGACCCTGAATGCCCTAAGTGACTGACTGACCATGTCCAAGCCACTGGACAGAAATCGAATACTGCCTTTGACTGACTGTGGCAACGCTCCCTGATTGGCCACAGACCCCCTTGACTTGACTGAAGACAATTCCCCTTAGCCTTTGAGACTTGGCCATTTTGTTGAAGAACATTCAGTGAGCTTGCTGCGTAGGTTGCTGGCACATGTTGTAGGTATGGCATTAACACAGCACAGTGCCATAAAGGAAAATGTCCACCTTTTTGACTGATCACTTCCTGCAACCATGACAAGTTGTTTGGCTTTGCATTTGTGCTAAAAGACAAGGCAATGCCTGACGAATTTTGTGAGAGATAATGCATAAAAAGCAAGACAAGGCAGGGATGCTGTGCATTCACGTAGATGCTAAATGAATGAGTGCTAAGCAAAAAAAGCTAAAAGCCCTGAGATGTACCCTGTACAATGTACGAGATGGGTGTCTGTCCCTGGTGCAAAGCAGTCTGCTAGCAGCATTGCACTGGTGTTGCTGAGCTCCAAACTGTGATATTGAAATAGCGAACTGTATTCTAAGTGAGTGAGAGATATGCCATGATTTGTTTGTCTGATACCAACGTCTGTGGATTGGGGGGGAAGGTTGCAGACAGTTGCTGTGCATGGTGCACGTGTTGGGATGTGAGGGAATGTCGGCCAAGATGCAGACCCAGAGGAACAAGTGCTCCCAGGGACCCAATCTAGCTTTCATATTGGGAATTGTTGCTGTCTAGTTTCACTCCACCATCTGGGAAAATTGCAGCTTAGTACAAATGAGGTAAAATTAAGTAATAATGAGATGATAAAGCATGCAAAAAAGCCTTTTTGCCATCACTGGTGACATTCACATCTTGCTTTGAAAACCTTAAGTCAAAAATTAGACTTAATTTGGGGACACTGAGAATCCCATTTTCCTGATCTCTACATTGTCCATGTTATTCAGGTGTTGAGCATATTCTGCCCTTTAACTGTGCTTCTCGCTCCATAAATACTACCAGAACTGCTGAGTTTCTCCAGCACTTTCTGCTTTATTTTCGGTTATATTTTCTGATTTTGAATGAAGGATCATTATTGGCTGTGACCCTGAGGATAGCATCCTGTTCCTCAGACATAAGATCTTTTACGCACTCCCAATGCCCCAGCTTAAAATAGCTAAATCATGGTGCTTCATGGAGTGCAGCACCTTCTGGGTACTGTACCAAGTATTAGCCTTGATTTGAGTTTCCTTGAGGGGGGCGCAACTTGATGCTGGACCCTTCTGACTCAGAGTTCAGATTGCTAAGGACTGAGGCACAATTAGAGAAGATACGGAGGTGCCGGTGTTGGACTGGGGTAGACAAGGTCAGAAATCACACAACACCAGGTTATAGTCCAACAGATGTATTTGAAAAAACAAGCTTTAGGAGCTTCACTCCTTCTTCAGGTGTTACTGCAGTTAGAGAAGGATAGAGACCTAGGGCTGTTGGAGAGTTTCAAGGCTGGAGGAGGTGAGAGATAGTGAGGAGACAAGAATGTTTGGGGAGGGTTTACTGAACTGAGCCACTGTCTACAAGATTGAGGGATGAAAGGGGCAATGTTAGGGTGGCAGTTAAGAAAGTGAGAATTATAACATGAACTCATGATTGTAGAGGGTCGAGAACAAAATCAAAATAGCTTGTCCCATTGATGTTTGTATTTTCAGGCTGCTCTTTCCTCTGCCAGCTTAGATTTCATTTCTCGATTGGGTTTTGAGACTACCAGCAATAAACAAACACGCACTGTGTCTGCTGGATCTCTCTGTTGAATGGCTGTGTAAAAGCACAGCCCCGACGCTGTGGGTGACATGCGCTGAATCCTGTGATCTGACCGTGTTACTTGTGAACGGCCCGGCGGAGCTCAGCTGGAGTTTCTAGGACAACCTGGGAGAGCGGAGCCCGGGGAAATGCGGCTCCGGCATCACCACTAGCAGACCGTGGGCAGCAACCAGGGCCAAGTCCGTCTCTGGGAATAAAGCCGCCCGTGTGCTCGGATCGCTAGCCATGCCATCGGTTATGCTCCCACTCCAAAACACCTTGCGGCTGTGGACCTGAACCGGGAGGAGATTCCCCACCGTGTTTGAAACCGAGACCGAACTCAACTTGAAACGGAGGAGACAGGAGAGAGTCCGGCTATAGTGACTGAACCTTCTGGGTCTTTCCTCTTGCCATCTGGGGTAGGTTGGGAACCCGGCTTTCGATCTGGGTCCCAAACTTTCTTGTGCTACTGTGTTTGTTCCGTCACCTCCAGTCGTAGAATTGGGTAGACATAAATGTATCACATCGTTAAAACTGTTTACAACCAAATGTATTTTTTACACTACAGTAATGGTAAGGTCTGATGATGATCAGGAATAGTAGTCATAGTGCATTGTTAACGGTGAGAGCTCAGAAACAGGTGCCGAAACTCATCGGAGTCAGGTCTGCGCTTAAAGTTAAGAGCGCTATATAAATGCAAATTTGCCTTTGTGTAAATTGCACGATCAAATTGGCATCCGTAATGCCTTCAGTACAATGAGTGTTCTGCTGGGTGAATGCACGAGCGCCAGGACTGTAGACTGGAAAACAAAAAACGACTGCGAAATTCTTTCTCTACAGATTAGTAGAGAACATTTTACTGGAACGGTGATATTACAAAGTGCCCTTTTCCACAACGTGAAGGAGACTAGTCTCGGTGATTTGCATACCCAGAGCGTCAGCGGGGCGAGGTTACTAGTTGTAAATACATGAGTAACATCTGGTTAATTTTTCACAATAATAGCCTTTGCTAACATGCACAATATAGGTCTATGTCTGGCCTGATATGATATTAGACACCTTTTGCTCCCGTACATAGTGACAAATTCCACTTCAAATCTGTGACAGGTTGTTGGGGAATTATCCGGCTGATCTGCTGAAAAAAAAACTTCATCTCTCATTTGTTATCTTTAGATTTCACTATTCAACCTATTCCACACTCGGTAGATTTAAGATCATCAAAAGGTAGCTGCCCATCTCCTAATTCACACCAAGACCTAGTAACCCATCATCCCTGTGCTTGCAAGGTGTATTGACGCAAATTTGAGCAAAGCCTTGATTTTAAAATCCTCATCCTTGATTTCAAGTCCACCTCCCCTCTTTAACTTTACAATCTCCAGTCCTACAATACTATAAACCTCTGGTCTCTCCATTTCCAGTTCTTTCCTGATTTGCAGTTTGAATCTTCACTAAGGCTGGCCACAATGCAGCCTCAGAGGACCTGTGTTATGGAATTCCTTCTCCCAATATCTCTGGTTCTCTACTTCTGTTTCCTACTTTAAAATGCTTCGTTAAAACCTACATCTGTGACCAAGCTCTCTGAATACATTATTATGTGGCTGGTGTCAACTTTTGTTTGGCAATATTCCTGTGAAGCAACTTTGAATGTTTTGCAATGTTAAGGCTATTAAATTAATGCAAGTTGTTAGTGATAGTTCGAAGTCAAGGCAACACAGAAGCACAGACATAACTATGACACAGTTACTGTTATGATCCCTACTGCTGTTATTATTGAACAAGTCAAATCCCAGACTGAAATCTGGCTTGATAGTTTTTATTGGTTTAAAATGAGATTATCTTTCACTGAAGCAAGTTTAACAATTAAACATAAGTTTATGATGCTAAAGAAATGAAGATAAAATACAATGAACCAATATATTTTCTTATAATGAAGTTTAAAGGTTTCAAAACACAGTAAAAATTCCTATTAATCCAAAAGACTTTCCTTTGCAGTACTCAAACCAGAGAGAACTCCCTTCTTTTTCACACCTATATAAATCTTAATTTAATGCAGCTGTAATAACTTAAGAAAATCTGATCGCCTCTTCTTGGAGCTTTCATATAACTGAGCTTAGATTTTCTGCGCTTCAAATAACCTCTTTCAGGTTTTTAATCAAATAGTTCTGATCTGGAACAGTTAAATTAAACTACTCTCACTGATGTAATCTCTTTCTTACCAATCCCATAACAACATCCCACCTCCCCCCACTGCCTTGCTCAAAAGCAACTGGTTTACACATTCAACTTCAGCCAAGACATCTGGAACACTGCCCCAGACTGAAACAATAATGCTTTGTTTCTCAAGCTATGGGTGTTTTCCTAAGCCTGCCCAAAAATCCAGAATCTTCTACTTGAAAATTGAATGCATTTCAGTGCTTGCATTAGTTGCTCGTTACTTCTTCCAGTGTAAACAAATCCCCATTACACTCCAGGAAGTTACTCCTAAAACTATGTTTTGAAAGAAATCACCACAGTTATAGAAATAATTGAGTTAATTATTAAACCCCATCAAAATTAATGATATCTATATATATAAACCACAAACCTTACATCACACTACAAAGGAACAATATTAGTAAAACTGCACTTTTATCAGTTTGCAAATTCCAACATCCAATTCTAAAACTGATTTTTTTTTAAATTAGGGAAATGTATCCAGAAAATAATTCAATATTAACTTCAAATTCATGATTTGCATGTGTCAGATGCTAGTCTCACATGCTGTAAAGAAAACTATATACTACCATAATAGTGTACTTTGAGTACATTTTAAAAAGCACTTCTGCGATACCACTGTGTCATTGCTATTACCGATATACTGGTCTTAGGTCTCCTGGGAGATATTGCTGTACAGTAGCTCTAATTAGCATGGATCTCAAAGATACTTTTGCTTCCTAGTTTCTCCACTGTGAGCTGCTAATGTTTCCGTGTCAGTTTCATTCTGGTTCTTTACTAGTAGTCAGAGTGGAGACCTCAACTCTGTAAATCCAGAAAATGATTCAAATGCACAGCACAGAAGTGAAATCATTATCAATGACAGATGTGGGGCTTAGCAAAATAGTGTTGAGCTTACATTGTGCAGAGCAGCATTACTTCTAGGTACTGTGGAATCTATCCTAATCAAATATTCGGGTGGATTTCAGAGCACCGACAGCAATGAAAAATTTGTTCTCTGACTTGGTTGAAAGTTGAAACAGTTGTGTCTTAGTTTTGGGGTCAGCTTACCTTACCTGTTGTTGTATGCCAACAACATGAAAACCTCACTGCTGTCCTAAATGGACAGATTTGAGTGCTCAGCACACTCATGGCCAGAGAAATTGCGTGAAGTTTGGAGTTCAGCAGCAATAATGTAAGGTAAAGTCACCATAATCTTGCCAGACCATAAGGCTGCTCACTCATTAGACAGAGAAAACTGGTGGTGGCTTACCTTGAGAGTCACTATGCCTCAGGTAAGGTGAGAGGTTGAGAAGGAGAATCCTTCTTGGAAATCTGAGCTGGTGTGGGAACTGAAGGCACACTGTTGACATTACTCCATGTTGCCAGTGCTGAGGTATGACGACGTCAGTGAGGAAGTCATTTTGCAGCTTGATGCTAGTAAAATAGAATTTTGAACAATCATTTGGCAGCAAGGACAATCATATTCCAGGGTGCTAATGTAAATTGAGGAGATGATGGCCTAGTGGTACGATCACTAGAATGATAATCTGGAAACCCAGATAATATTTTCAGGGCCTGAAGTGGAATCCCATCATGACAGAAGGTGGAATTTAAATTCAATTCAACTAAAAGTCCAATAATGACCAAAAAACTACTGTCAATTGTCATAAAATCCCATGTGGTTCGCTGATCTCCTTAAGGGAAGTAAACTGCCAGCCTTACCTGGTCTGGTTAGATGTGACTCCAGAATCTTAGAATTGTGGCTAATTCTGCCCTCTGAAGTGGCCAAGCAAGCCAGTCAGTTGTACCCCAAGATATCTAGGAATGGACAGTAAATGCTGACACAGTCAGCAACGTCCACTTCTGATGAATGAACAAATTTTAAAAAAAAGCCAGCAATCCAGCCAACTGAGCTGGCCAACTTCCTTACATAAGAACATTAGAAATAGGAGTAGAGTAAACCATCCGGCCCATCAAGCCTGCTCCACCATTTCAATAAGATCATGGTTGATCTTTTTATAGGCTCAGCTCCACTTATCTGACTGCTCACCATAACTTTAATTCTCTTACTGTTCAAAAATCTATCTATCTTTGCCTGAAAAACATTCAACGAGGTAGCCTCAACTACTTCACTGGGCAGGGAATTCCACAGATTCGCAACCATTTGGGTGAAGAAGTTCCTCCTCAACTCAGTCCTCATTTTGAGGCTATGCCCCCTAGTTCTAGTTTCACCCACCAGTGGAAACACACCTCCATGTTTCTATCTTTACTCATCCCTTCATAATTTTATATATTTCTATAAGATGCCCCCTCTTTCTTCTAAATTCCATTGAGTATAGTCCTAGTCTACTCAATCTGTCCTCATAAGCCAATCCTCTCAACTCCAGAAACAACATAGTGAACCTCCAGTGCACCTCATCCTGTGCGAGTACATCCTTTCTCAAGTAAGGAGACCACAACTGCAGACAGTACTCCAAGTGTGGCCTCACCAGTAGCCTACACAACTGCAGCAGAACCTCCCTATTTTTAAACTATATCCCGCTCGCAATGAAGGGCAATATTCCATTTGCCTTCTTAATCATCTGCTGCACCTGCAAACCAACTTTTCGTGATTCATGCTCAAGGACACCCAGGTCCCTCTGCACAGCAGCGTGCTAAATTTTTTCACCATTTAAATAATAGTCTATTTTGTCATTATTCTTACCAAAATGGATAGCCCTGCATCATTTTAAGTAGGTAGCCAATGGCATTGTGCCTTGAATGCTTATAAACAATCTCTTGAGATGGTAATTGGTGCAGCCAAAGCATTCGTACTGCATCATTTATATTATTATATTTATATTCATATTTAAGGGTGGATATTCTTGACATGGAGGAAGTGCAATGAATATTCATCAGACTGATTCCTTGGAAGGTACTTTGAGGAGAGTTTAAGGAAATTAGGCTTGCTTTCTCTAGAGTGAAAAGGAATGAGAGTTGATCTCATTGAAGCATCGGAAATTTTTGGAGAACTCTACAGGGTACATTGGAAAAAGCATTCTTCCTGCCCGCACTTTGCAGCATTGAGTTCTGATTCTGGAAGTCGCTGCTGCCTTGGATGTTGGAGGTAGTGCAGAGGAAAAGCAATTTAGGTGGAATGCTGCTATGGAAACTCAGTCATTCAGTGTATTGAAGTCAGAGATCATTATTGAGATATGGAGATAATACGGAAAAATGGCCTTGATATAGAAGATCATCCATGGTCTAGTTGAATATTGGAGCAGACAAATCAGGCCTAAATAGCCTACTCCTGCTCCTGTTTCCTATTTTACTATGTCACAATGCTGCAGCCAAAGCAACCTAATGATGATAGTGTGATACAGCATAGCATAATGGTAACCCTAACTAGGCTAGAACTGTCAATCCACGCCTATTACTTTCTTATTGTTTCATTATCCCTGATGCAACAATCAATTGTGCTGTTTGAGTATTTTAGGAATTGCATTGCCAGTGAATTCGACATGCAGCCAATTATTTACATTCTTCACAAAAAGGTATGTCTACAAAGGAAAGTTCTTAAAATGTTGGGCGTTGTAAAACAGGTTTTTTTGTAAAAAGTGAGACTGCTTATAATTTGCACATATTGGTTTATGATCGCCAAATATTACTTGACTTGTGTAAGCAAAGTGCTGTGTGAAACATTAACATTGCTGTGTCTGAAGTGAAATTGTTGGTGGAACTGAAATTACTTTTTAATAGATTTCTATTGTGGTCATCACTCATTTAGCCTTGCTAATATAGAACTTGACAGGCAGGCTGGGGTATTGAGAATTGAAGGAAAATTGAATTATAAATACATTTTAGAACAACATTCCATTATGGGTACAATAGGAACCCTAGCCCTTTCTATGCGGTGTGAATATGCATTGGAAGCTGTAAATTCTGAGATAAAGAGTGGAAAGAACCTTCATTTTTCTGAATTACTTCGTAGAAAACTATTGAAAAATGGACATCGTCAATACAAAGTATCTCCACTTTTTGAAGTTCCAGGAGAAAGATGTTTGTAAATGGGCCTCTTAGAATTCTCGACTGCTGACATTACCTACTCCATTACAAAGACAACACTGTGTTCTGGGTAACAGCCCTCGTATTCAGCAATACCAAACAAAAGAGATGTGAGAGAGGGAAGGGGGGGCGAAGAAACTGCTGCAGACGAGCTCACTGATGATATGCAGGAACAGTTCCAAGACAAGAATTTTGAGCTGTTGAAGAGTCGGGATTTACAGCTATGTTAAACGTCGTAGCAGGCTTTCTGCTGAGTTTAGAGCAGAAAGTTAATTACAGACTGGACAAGACAACTGAGTATTAATTAACTTTTATATTCCCACAGCATCATAACACCTTCTAGATTATTCACTTTAATCTTTAATACATGGTCATGAAAATATTCCTCGTGGAGTTTTAATGTCAGATGTCTTGTGCTAAAGGTAACAAACATACCAGTCATTGTAAGTGCATTTTCAGTAATACCATGGTGATTACAATAGCTGTCGCTGTCGTGGTGATTAAATAGGCCAAACTCTCACGTTTTCTTTTAGGTACTAAGTTAGGGAGCCAACTGAGTGGCGATTACTTCTTTGATGGTTTAATGAGTGAACAGCTTGGATGAGGAATATTACTGAGCCATGGAAACTAGAAATCATTTTAAAACTCCAAACAGGCCTGAGTTCGCCGAGCTCTGTGAAGGTTGTAGTGGATTCATCACAACCGGTAACAGAATCTCGAATCTCAGGCTAGAATGTAGCAAAAAAAAATCACACTTTCCCACAGAGTGTGGGGGAATGATTTAAGTGTATCTTAAAGTGAGGGAAGCATTAATTTTACAAGATCAAAAATCCGAACAAAACTGCCATAAGGAACACACTAAAAGACTTGATTGAGATAATGGAAAGTGGTCCCCACCTCCCACAACCTCTATCAGCCTCCTTGTGAAGCTGAGCATGAGTCACAACCTTTGAGAGACATGGGAGAAAATCAGGAGTGGATATTATGATATTCTCTGCAGGTGGAAAACTTTAGTTCACTTGGTTATCGTAATGTTTCCAGAAATGCACCACTGTGCAGTGAATGTTGAGCGTTTTGGTGAAATTTGTTAATTAAGCTGATTTTTCAGACTTCAAGGAGCAATTTTTCACCTACTGATATAAGTTATTTCCAAAGGTTGAAGCACTGGTGTGAATGCTGCTGAAATGATTCCTATGCCAATCTATTTCTGCAATTATCTGAAAAATAACAGGCACAGATTTTGCGGCAGTCAAAGGAAGTACGGGGGTGGCTGTAAGTGTAAGTGTAGTGTAAAATGATGGGACAATTAGAGGGAATAATCACAACAGGGGGAAAATTTAAGAAAGAATCAAAACGCATCACATCAATTAGAAACTTCAGTTGAGTGAAAGAACAGAGGATTAATGGTTAAAACACAAGGTGAACATCAGCTAGCAGCAAAACAGCATGACAAACTCTCCTTAATATCGGTACATTCAGACAATGAAGGCCATCAGTTTAACTGGGACAAGGTAACCATAATAGCCCAAACCAAACATAGACACGCACAGGAATTCCTAGAAGCATGGTTCTCCACTCATACTTCAATCAACAAACATATAGAATTGGACCCCATATACAAACCCATACAGATCAAAACTGGAAATGACAGTACTCACCATAACGGACCAGACAGTATAAATTCCAAGCAGAGTTGATTAACATCGCTTTATCAGAGGTTCCACTGATGATGTTACCTAGCTTGGTGATGAAACGTCTGAACAAAAACAAGCCAGTTTGGCGAGCAAGTCAACAGCTTCATCCACAACCCGAGCTACAGATCTTTGCCAAAACTTTTTGAATCCATTTATTTATAACAACAAGTCCGTGCTGGGATGTGACATATTAAATGTGCTAAATGACCTTAAGATCATATGATGGAGGAGCAGATGTAGACCATTTGGCTCATCATGTCTGCTTTGCCATTCAATGGGATTAAGGCTGAACTGATAATTCTCAACTCCACTTTCTCGCTTTATGATTAAAAATCTCAGCCTTGAATTTACTTGATTACCCAGCCCCAAAGGCCCTCTGCAGTAAAAATTCCAGAGATTCTCTATTCTCTGAGAGCAAAAATAAAATCCTCCTCATCTTTGTCTTAACTGGGCGACCCCTTACTCTGAGATTATGCCCTTGGGTCCTAGACCCTCTCACAACAGGAAGCAAACTCTCCACATTTACCCTGTCAAGACTCCTAATGTTCTTATATTTTTCAATAAGGTCTATTTTCATTCTTCCAATGAGTACAGCCCAACCTATTCAACCTTTTCTCTTCAGAAAATCCCTCCAAAACTGGGATCAACCTAGGAAACCATCACTGTTCTGCCTTCAATCCAATGTACTTTTCCTCAGGTATAGGGACCAAAATTGTTTACAGTATTCTGGGTGCCTTGTATAGTTCAGTAAGACCTCCTTATTTTTATACACCATTCTCTATGAAATAAAGGCCAATCTTCAATTTGCCTTCTCTATTACCAGCTGAAGTTATATGCTGATTTATTGTGATTTGTGTAGAAACAACCCCAAATCCCTGTGTTGCAGCATTCTGTAGTCTTTTTCCACTTAAATAATATTCAGCTCCCCTGTTCCAGCTTGATGTGAAGTTGGGTAGAGTATTTGTGGATTGGAAAGCAGGATGTTAGAATTTAGTGTTTGTAAAATATTGGTGTTTGTAAAATGCTGGGGGAAAGCAGTGCACGGTCCCTTTAAAAGATGATATGCTATTTCTATGTTTAGACATTCAAAAAGGATGTCTGTGGGCAGCAACTTGTGGGTTTGCAGGTGCACAGAGCTCCTAAATTGAAACAATTGCATCAAAAGCCTGTACAGTCAGCAGGACAAGCAGCAGTTTCGTTTTGTTATCAAGGCAACAAGTTTTGAATTTAGTCAATTAATTTGAACCTGGTACCCAGATACCGAAAAACAATTAAATTTAAATCTGATGGATTTGACAACATAGGACCAGTCCTATTGTAAGGAATATTGATATGTCATCAAGGGTATAACAGAAGGGGCAGTTGGGCAAAGACAGGAGAGCACTCTCAAGAGAGCCATCTGCTCTCAGGAGAGAATCGCTAGCTCTCACAGACTTCTCTAAGCTTTAAAGAAAGTGCCATCTAAATCAAAGGTACCTACAGCACAACTAGTTAATATTCCTAATAAAAACCAAAAGAACTGCGGATGCTGTAAATCAGGAACAAAAACAAAGTTGCTGGAAAAGCTCAGCAGGCCTGGCAGCATCTGTGGAGGAGAAAACAGAGTTAACGTTTCGGGTCCGTTGACCCTTCCTCAGACTATTCCTGACAGAAGAATTCAACAGAGAAGGCGTTCCTGACAGAGCATTCAGTGGAGAAGGCACAGAACATTCCGGAAGACATGTAACCTGACTGTAATTTTGAGACAACAAGGTGCAGAGCTGGATGAACACAGCAGGCCAAGCAGCATCATAGGAGCAGAAAGGCTGACGTTTTGGGCATTTCTGATGAAGGGTCTAGGCCTGAAACATCAGCCTTTCTGCTCCTATGATGCTGCTTGGCCTGCTGTGTTCATCC
>NC_063359.1:15113420-15127852 GCF_021869965.1 Rhincodon typus | reverse complement strand
TCAGCCTTTCTGCTCCTATGATGCTGCTTGGCCTGCTGTGTTCATCCAGCTCTGCACCCTGTTGTCTCGGATTCTCCAGCATCTGCAGTTCCTACTATCTCTGTAATTTTGAGAGACTAAATTCTATTTTTATTATTTTGTTTTATGTAAGTGGGACTTGTATTTATTGGAATAGTATACCATTAGAATCTTGTTTTATTTGGGAATAGTTAGTAGTTAGAAGGGGTTTATTCAGTTTGTTAATAATTTTGTTAATTTGTTCACTGTTAGAGTTAGATAAATAAATTATTACTTGTTGACTGTAAAGTGAGTGTCAAGTGTTTATTTTACTTAACCACTAGAAGTTGCTGAAAAAACATACTGCACCCCTTCTCATGCTCACTTTAACAGATTATAGGGCGAGGCACTCCTCTCTGGTAGTTTCAGTTTTAGTTATCAGTGAGTAGGTCAACCTCCGCTTTATAACACAGCTAAAGTGGATAGTCTCATATTTTCCCACATTAGATTGATATGCCAAGATTTCACCCACTCACTGAACCCACCTGTATCCATCTGTGGACTCTTTGGGTCATTCTCACCCCTTGCCTTCCCACATGTTTTTGTGTCATCCACAAACCTGGCCACAGAGCATTCACTTTCCTCATTCAAGTCATTGATATATATTGCATTAATGCAATTTATTACTGATATGTATATCGCTTAGCAAAAATCCTGGATACTATGTATGTCAGTCCTTAATACATCACATCTGTGTCATTACCATAATGTTTGCAATCTCTGGTCAATCTCAGGTAGGAGTTAACCAATGCTACCTATTGTGCTCTTTTCCCAAATGATCACTGCTTGTGGATATTACCACTTCTGTCAGTACATGGTACTGAGTAAGGGTTGTTGGAAATATTTCGCTGTCACCAATCCTCCTTTGTGTTTGTTTTGCCTTAAGCCTATCCAATGACTAGAGAATATACCACCTTAGAGCTTCCATAAAAGAGGCACTGTTTTTAAATAATGAGATTTATTGCATGGTACCAATAAGTCCAACTACATTTGGTCAGGCATAATTACAAGGACCTTAGAGAACTAGTACAGATCTATCTGCAACCTCTGAAAGCTAGAGTTGATCTGCTGTTTACCCACAGACTGCGTGATAAAATGGCTGGAGCCAATGCAACATGAACATGAACCACTCAGAGCCTTTACTTTTTATAATACCCATTTATTTACATAAAATGCACATCATGTACAAAACCGGTGCAAACAGTAAATCTCTCTGCCCACTTTACAATTATTGCTTATTATTTTTCATGAACCGGTCAATGAACTATTGGTGATACAACAGGTCTCCATGTATTTTGAGTTTTGCGGAAAAATATTCTATAAAGAAATCACTGTTATCAAGATTGATCAAGTAGTTGGAGCTCAATCTCACAGGAAAGGGCTGTATGAATAATTGCACATCAATGGCACATGATGCTTTTGATGTGCAAATCAGCCAGCAAATTCAAGGATTCAGATATTTGTGAATTGTGAATTTCCAGAATTTGCCAGTTAATTTAACACTGCTTGTCGTTTGCTGAACACATTCAAATCTTGCTCTTAGCCTTGCTGTGAATTTTAGGAATTTTCTGTATTTGCACATTAATTGCCAATCAATTATACCACAGGAAATTAAATCTGACATTCAAAAAAAACACAAGCACTCTTTTATCAATATGAAAATTGTTAATTCAGTGCCAACTAAACTTCCCATCACAACCTCCCTCTTGCATGTTGTCCAAAATACATATTTTTAAAAATTAAGAAACCATATTTTATTCTTCATTTCTGGATCTTTTTCTTTGTTTTCTTAATCCAATCTTTCTTTCTGCCTGTGCATTTTATTTAACTTCAATTCACCTCATTCTCTGTTGTTCCTTGATATCTTTCTCAATCATTAAATCACATTGGTTTGGAACGCACGTTGTTGGTTGCACTATTTGCTGAGATCCCAGATTTTGTGTTGTCCCTCACCACGGTGTTAGCAGTTCACATTTCAAAGAAGTTACAATGTATCCTGAGCAAAATTGGAAAAAAAGTATAATAACACACACTGCCAGTTGCTCTTCTCCAGCAAGATCTGGTCCAAGTTCAGAATTTGAACACAATATACTGGGAGAAATTTTGAAAACTAGCTGAGGTAAGATGTTTCCAGTTTTTATTAACTACATAGATGCAAGTGAAACATGTATTATTATTGGAAAGTGAATCATATGAGGCAAAGTGGACAACTCAGTGGCCATTAGTAAAAAAAAGGAAATTGAGAGGGAATCACTGACATGGAACAGTGCTCACCTTTCCATGCTATAATTCAAATTGAACCACTTTCTTTTGAGAAATAGTTGCATGGCAGTCTTTCAGCTTCATTTACTTAGGATGTGATATTGTACTCTCAAATGGTGATTAACTGAAATACTATGCCAAGAGTGAATTGCTATATAAACACTGTAGCACTCGAAGCTAGAAGAAGCAATTATTTTTTAAGAGTAGTTCTAACTGTATGGGGGCAAATTATTAGAGTTTGTGCTGCTAACAGGGAATGCTACATGCATTAGCCTGTAATTTAATCTTTGCACTGATTACAATTATGAAGATATTTCACAGGTTCTGGTTCAAAGGAATAGGAGTGTTTGGTAAGTCTCAAGATATAAAACTGCCATAATTGGAATAAGTCCAGGTTGGCCCATTTTTAGATGCTAACAGCAATAAAGCTCTGTTTGATGGCCAGTAAAGGTGAGACCCTTTATTTTTATTCTATGACCCCTAGTTTGAGATTCTCCCATAACACAAAATACCCTTTCCACTTACACCTTGTTGAGACCGTTCAGATTTTATATGTTTCAATCAAGTCTCTTACTGTTCTAAACTCCAGCAGATACAAGCTTGTCCAAATTTTCCTATGAGACAACATGTTACTTTCAGGTCTGGTAAACCTTCCCTGAGCTGCTTCAGCTCATTTGCATTGCTCCTTGAATAAGTAGATCAATACTCTACACAGAACTCCAGAGGTGGTCTCTTCAATGTCTTATATAACTGAAGCATAACTTCCTTATTTTTGTATTCAATTCCCCTCACAATAGACAATAACATTGTATTAGCTTTCCTAATTATGTGTTGTACCCTCATATTGATGTGATGTATGCACAAAAACACCCAGATCACTCTGCATCTCAGAATCTACAATCTGTCACCATTTAGATAGATCATAGATCATAGAATACCTACAGTGTGGAAACAGGCCGTTTGGCCCAACAAGTCCACACCGACCCTTGGAACATCCCACCCAGACCCATCCCCCTATAACCCACCTAAGCTTACACACCCCTGAACACTACGGGCAATTTAGATAGATAGATATGGTGACAGACTGTAACTTTTCCTGCCATAATAGACAATTTCACATTTTCTCACATAATAAGCCATTTGCCAGATCTTTGTTGACTCATTTAACCATTTCCACCTTCTTTTGTAGCCTCCTTATGTTCTGTTCACAATTCACTTCCCTAACCATCTTTGTACCATTAGGAAACTTAGCAACCGTACCTTTGATCCCTTCATGCAGGTCATTTATATAAATTGTAAATTTTGAGGCCCCAACACTGATCCATATTGCACACCACTCGTTATTATTTTGACAACTAGAAAATTTATGCCTACTCTCTGTTTCTTGTTAGCTAGCCAAGTTTCTATTCATGCCAATAGGTTACCCACAAAACGTGAACTTTTATTTTCTGTAATAACCTTTCATGTGGCATCTTACTAAATGCCTTCCGGAAACCCATGTACAGTACATCCACAGGTTCCTCTTTGGCACAGTACATGTTACTTGCTCAAAGAAGTAATTTCCCTTTCACAAAACCATATTGGCATTGCCCATTGTCCGATTACTTTAAACATTTCTAAGTGTGCTATTATTACATCTTTTATAGCTTCTAACATCATCCCCATGACAGATGTTTAGCTAACTGGCCTGTAGTTTTCTGCTTTCTGTCTTCCTCCATTTTTCAATAAAGAAGTTGCACGTAGTATTTTCCAATCCAATGGAATCAATCCTAAATCTAGGGAATTTTGGAAGAATTACAATCAGTCCATCAATTGTCGCACCGGTTGTTCCTTTTATGACACTAGGATGAAGTCTATCAGGTGTAGCGACTAATCAGTTCACAGCTCCAACAATCTGTTCACTATCTCCTCCCTGCTGATTGTAATTGTCTGGAGTACCTCCCTCCCTTCAATTTCCTGATTTACAACTATTTCTGGAATGTTAATTTAATTCAATATAATGAAGACTAATACAAAATACATATTCAATTAATTTGCCATCTCCTTTTTTATTTGTTATTAATTCCCCAGACTCATTTTGTACATGATCAACACTCACTTTGTTAATTAACACATTTTAAGTACCTATAGGAATTCACATTATCTACTTTTCTATTTATAGCAGACTTCCTCCTTTTCCTACAATTTTTCCATAATTATTAATTTTGCGAGTTTTTTTTAAATTTTCTGTCTACTCTTCTAACCTAGCATCCAATTTTGTATAATTATATGTTTTTGTTTTAAGTTTAATGCTATCTTTAACTTTTTTGTTTAATCCAAGGTGGTGGGTTCTCCCCTTGGCATTTTTATTTTTCATTGGAATGTATCTATTCTATGTATTTTGAAATATTCCCTTAAATGTCTACCATTACGTTTCTGATAACATTTCCATTACACAAATTTGCCTTTTCCCTTCAGCTAGTTCTGCTGTATTGTCCTCGTATTTGCCCTTATTCAAGATTAAAATACTAGTCTGGGCTCACTTTTCTCTCCCTCAAACTCAATGTAAACCTCAATCGTGACATGGCTGCTATTACCAAGGGATGCCTTCATTATCAGGTCATTAATAAATCTTATCTCGTTGTACAATGTTAGGCCTTGTTTATAATCCTGCTGTTGAGTTGGCTGCAGAATGTGCTATTCTAAGAAACTAACCTGAAAACATTCTATGAACTTATCATCTAGGTTACCTGTGCCTGTACGATTTTTCCAGTGTGTATGTATATTAGAACTTCCCATGAATAGCACTGTACCTTTCCAACATGTTCCTATTATTATAGCCTTAATATTCCATCCTACAGTATGTTTAATGTCAGAAGCCTGTACCCTACTATCACAACTGACTTCTTGTCTTCATCGTTTCTCATCTCCATCTAAGTCGCTTCTATATATTAATTTCTTGAATTTAGGCCTTTCCTCTCCACTGTGCTTCTACTATAAATAAATAACAGACCCATTGTGCCACCTTTTCCAAACTCGCTGTTCTTCCCAAATGAGATTCACCCCTCAATATTCAGATCCCAATCTGTGTCATCCCTGTCATCCCACAGCTATGACTGTGAGATTAGATTATAGTTCTTTTTTTCCTTTATTTGTACATAAAGTCCTCTGTTTTGTTTTCAATGCAACACATATTCAGATACAGAGCCTTTAACTTTGTCCTTTCATTATTTTTGTACCTTTAGCTATATCTAGATTTTCATTAGATTTGAGCCCTTTATCTGTTCCTGTCATAATCTGTTTAATATATCCCATATTAACACCCTTCTCTCTGGACTAGCCTTAATTATTTGATTTATCCTATCTTACCAATTTTGATTTCTTGCCCACTATTTAATTAAAACCATCTCTACTTTCCTGGTTACGTAGCTCATTAAAACACTAGCCCAAGAGTGATTCAGATGTCAATTGTCCACTTTTGGAATACTGAGTTCAGTTCTGGTCTCCTTGCTAAAGGAAAGATGTTGTGAAACTTGAAAGAGTTCAAAAAAAAGATTTACAAGGATATTGCCAGGGTTGGAGGGTTTGAGCTATATGGAAAGACTGAATAGGCTGGGGCTACTTTCCCTGGAGCATTGGAGGCTGAGGGGTGACCTTATAGAAGTTTATAAAACTATGAAGGGCATGAATAAGGTGAATAATCAATGTCTCTTCCCCAAGGGTATGGGAGTCCAAAACTAGAGGACATAGATTTAAGGTGTGAGGGGAAATATTTAAAAGGGACTAAGGGACAACATTTTCATGCAGATAGTGGTGCATGTATGGAATTAGCTGCCAGAGGAAGTGGTGGCAGCTGATCAAATTACAACATTTAAAAGGCATCTGGATGCGTATGTGAATAGGAAGGGTTGAGAGGGATATGGGCTAAATGCTGGCAAATGGGACGAGATTTATTTAGGATATCTGGTCGGCCTGGACGAGTTAGGCTCCAAGACTCTATGACTGTACAGCCTCCACTTTTCCCAGCACTGATGCCAGTGTCCCACAAACTGGAGCCCACTTCTACCATTACAGTCTTTGGTCCATTAATGATATTAAACCAAAGTAGAAAGTTTTCAGATGTGACAGAATCTTTCTGTTTTCATAACAAAAGTAGCATCTTGAAGACTTGATCTTTGGTGTTGTAGTGCTACAGAAGGAGCTTGAAACTTGCTAATTTGATTCACAGCTTACAGGTACCATGTTTTCAAAGTAGAGTGAAATCAGATTTCAGTATTCCATTCATGTTAGTTGTGAGTGTAGAAGACTGAGCTTTGCAGAGTCAATCAATCAGTCATTTTTTTTCTTAATAGTATTGCTCAACAACACTTAACAAAAATGGTGTTCACAGAAAATGCTTTCAGGCCTATTGAATGATAGCCTGATTGACGCTAAGCTATACTTCATTAAATGGCTGTTATAACAGAATAAACAGAATTAGCATAGAGGCTATTTTAATGGCCACTGACTCTACTGTACTGTTTTGCAGAGAGCACTTTGCAACATAACATGAGAACTGCACCAATTATTTGTGGAGATGATTATTATAATCACACTTACATCCTGTAGTGTCTTTAGCAAAAACAGACATCAACCAAAAATAGTACTCCAACAATCAAAAAAGAACTAATAGTTTAATTTTATTTAAAGTGGAAAAAATGATTCATACTTTACACAAATGCACTCCTCCCTTGACTCAGCCGACAAATATGTTGGCTAGTTTGGAACTGATCTGTACAGTTAGACCTTCAGTCAGTGCTTGATATGCAGCAATCAATATATCTGGAAATTGTTGCTGTGGTCTGTGGTCCCTGTGATTTTTCCCATCCATATTTTCAACTGTCCCATGCATGAGGCACGATGATGGGAGATTTTTTTTCTCCTAAATTTAATCCCTGCACTGTGCTGAGTTACTTATTTGCTGGACATGCACTGGAATGCCATCCTTGGCCTAATGTCTTTTCTCATCTATGATAAAGAAATCAATAACCCTGGTTAATGCTTTCATTCATTGTCCAATGGTTTCTGATAGAAACTATACATTATTGGTCTTTGCGTGCAGAAAGGATAAAATTTGGAAAATATATCCCCTTCTCCTATCACTTAACATTCAATCATCCAACCTCATTCAGTGATGGTACATTTAAAACATATTTTCATAGCTATATTTTTAATAACATCAAGGTAGTGAGATATCAGCCAAACCACCACAATAGTTCCCAAAATATTTCTAAAGTGGTCCAGTTCAATTTTTGTTCAATGGTAATCTCCAGGATATCATCAGTGCAAATTCAGAGATGGTAATGCAATTGTATTTTAAATTTCCAGATCTGAAAATCTGGAAATTAATTAAATGAATAGCGGTTCCCAAAAATGTTTGGCTAGATATTCTACATTCAGACGTTACGAATGTGTTTATAATCTTTTATGTAACTGCATTTCTTGTCAGAATTCTTCTTATTATTTTTTACTTTTACATCAATTTTTATATGAAAATGCTGATGCAAACATTATACATTGCTAAAAACTGACAAGAAGTTGAAGCTTTTCACCTTGCACTGATCAGGATGAGGATTTCAGAAACAGAATTGAGAAAAAAAGGGTCACCAATTTAAATTTAAAATCAAGGCAAGGCCACAACTGGAAATGTCGGGAATTAGTTAGAAGCCAACTTGGAGGATCAGGGAATGGAGAAAGGCCACAACGTGGAGGATTAGGGAATGGAGGGCTGAGAAGCATGAAGGTCTGTAGTGACCAGCAGGATGAGGAGCAGGCATTCAGGAAGCAGAATTGTATGCAGGTGCTGTGAGTACCAAGTCAGATTTTTCTGTGGTGTTCTTAAACTTATTTTGTTTTGATAATTATTTCATTTACTAGCGCAGGAATTTAGTAATATAAAATATTTCAACTTAGAGATATATTGGGCCAGATTTTTCATGAGTAACTGTTTACTTAATTTCACCCCTACCTTTGAATTTTCCCATTTAAATGGATAGTTTCAGTGCTCCCAGCATAGAGGCATTGTCCAGAGGAAATATTAATTTCCCAGGCAATTACTTTGAAATGCGCTACAATAAGGATTCCACAGAGTCCCCATGCATGACATCCATCCACATTGGAATAACAACTGTCTGACCATTACAAAATATGGGCCAATCTTTTATTAGTTCTCTGATACATTAAGTCTTACAGAACCAAACTACAGGCTTAACATTGGTCCCTGTGGCAATCAATGTTTCACTTAAAATCATGATTCTTAGGAATGCAGCTGCAACTTTAAATCATGACCTATGGTATTGCTGGAGCAAAGACCATCCTCTGAAACCCATTACGAGAAGGAGAGATTTGAAACAGCCTACTGTCTATATCAAAGGATTTAACTCTGACAATACACCACCATAACGCTTTGTAAAAATGGATTGTTCCCAATGTGAACCAACAGCCAGTTTTGATGTATCAAAGCGCCCTCCGGTAAGTAGCCATGACTATAAGCATGTGATTTTTGCTACAGAGTCATATCCAGAAGATAAGTAGTAAGGATGACACAATGAGTCTAAGAGGGATGTCAACAGGTTAAGTGGGCCAAAACTTGGCAGATTGAATATACTGTGGGAGAGTGTGAAGTTTTGCACTTTGGCAGGAAAAAATAGAAGAGCTGGTAGTTATTTAAATTGAGAAAGACTGCAGAATGCCACAACACAGAGGGATTTGGGGGACTGAGTGCATGAATCATAGAAAGCTAGCATAAAATTATAGGGAAGGCAAACAGATTGTTAGTCTATCTTTCAATAGGAATAGAACATAAACATAGGGAGGTCTTGCTAAAACTATGCAAGACACGAGTTGGGCCACATCTGGCATGCAGTTTTGGTCCCTGAGAAAAGATATACTGGCATGGAGATAGCTCAGAAAAGGTTCCCCAGGTTGATTCCAGGCATGGAAAGATTTTCTTATGAGGAGAGGTTGAGTAGATTTTCCACTTGGGGACACTGCAGCCGTTGGATTCCACTACTGAGTTCAATAATTTTAGAGCCTGAGCATCTTCTCCCATGTCATTACCTCAACCCCCACACACCAGACCTTGTCATCACATGGACTGCAACTACAACCAACCCATTATCAGCCACTAATGGTCTCCATTAGCAGCTACTGATTCTCACAGGCTGATCTTTACCCATTCCTTTGTCTACCCAACTGCTGTTCTCTCTCTCTCTGGCCTCCATCTCCACTTATTGTCTACTCCTACCCCTTTCCTCACCCCATCTTCAACAAATATACCAACCCTTTCCTAGCTACAATCAGTTCTAATGAAGGGTCACTGGACCCAAAATGTTAAATCTTCTTTCTTTTCACAGATGCTGCCAGATTCTGCTGAGTTTTTCCAGCAATTTCTATAGTTTTTTAAAAATAGATTGTACTCATTTGAGTTTAGGTGAATGAGAGGCAGCATTCTTGAAACATAAAAGATTCTTAGGGTAGATGCAGAGTGGAGAGTTTGTTTTCCCTTGTGGGATAATCTAAGATCAAAAGGCAAGATCTCAGAATAAGTGGTCAGCTATTTAAGATGAGGTTTTTTTCTCTGAGGGTATGAACCTGTGGAATTCTTTATCGCAGAGGGTTGCCAAGGCTGAGGTAGACAGATTTTGAAAGAGTGGAGGAATAAAGGGTTATGTTGATAGGGCAAGAAAGGGGAGTTGAGAATGATCAGATCAGCCATGATCTCGTTGAAAGGTGGAGCAGACTGACCTACATCTAGTCGTATATCTTAAAGAAACATAAAGTAACATTCAGGAACTTACAGCAACATCAAAAAGAAGAACTCTGTCTGTTTAGAAGTTCCACAAAAAGTAATCAACCCTGATAGAAAACCAATTGCAATGTTTCAATGACTGCAACATTTGCAAATGGCTGACATCATCCAAGTAACCAACTAAATAACACTGGCCTCAGGTTAAAGCCTCAAAGGCAACTAAAGGACTCCAAAGCATATACTCTTTTACCTTCCTTTGTTTTAGTTACTTTCCCATGAAACTTCTTCAGGTTTAACAGTGAATAAATTGGTTCTTTCTTTCACTCAAGGTAACCTTGTTGATTGATTCCTTTTTGTTCACAGCAAAAGTAGTGAAGTACTTTTTTTTTTAATTGGAGAGAGGTATAGCTTCATACAAAAAGAGCTTAAACATTTATTGTAACCAACCTAAGAGTTTGAATAGAGGAACCAGCTCACCCCTTATTAACTGGTTGTAACACCATTCTAGATGACCACATGTAGCTCATGTCAAATAAAACCCAAAAGAACTGCAGATGCTGGAAATCAGAAACCAAAACAGAAATTGCTGGAAAAGCTGAGCAGGTCTGACAGCATCTGTGGAGAGAAATCAGAATTAATGTTTCAGGTGACCCTTCCTCTGAGGAAGGGACACTGGACCTGAAATGCTAACCCTGATTTCTCTCCACAGATGCTGCCAGACGTGCTCAGCTTTTCCAGCAATTCCTGTTTTTGTAACTCATGTTAATTTGCTTTGTAAAATTTCTTATTCCCTATTCCTCTCCTTTCTAACAACTGAGCATTGTCTGCGGTGATCGTTAGCTTCCTTGTGCATCTATGCGATTAAAGCTTTGTTGTTCTATACACGTTCAAAAAATTTCTACGAATGATATTCTTTGGCTGAACTTTTGAAACGTTGGTAAATAATTCTATAACTGTTATCATTTTTCACCTGCATTGTTCAGTATTGAAAATAGCGAATATCTTTTGAATTAAAGGTATTAAGGATTAAGGAACCAAAATGGAATAAGGGAGTTAAGACACAGATCAGCCATAATCTAATTGATTGGTCAACTAGGCTCAAGGGGCTGAGTGACCTTTTCCTGTTTTTGTGTTTGACATTTAAATAATTGTGGAAGGCCACAAACCCACTATGCTGTAAAAACTGAAATGAGGAAAATTACAAAAGATTAATTTTGTTAATTAACTTAAAAGAAGGAAATAGAGCATCTGTAATAAAATCATTTCAATTTGTGTTAAAGGAGTTTTACACGAAGCAGATTATTTTTAATTTTATTACATTAAGGAATGTGCATGTGGAAATAAATGAGCATTAAATTGATTAAATTAGTTATTGAAAATAAAGAGCATAATTACAATTAAGCTGCAGAGAGATCACTGTTTCCTGCCTCTCATAAGGATAAAAAATGTAGGGGATAGTAGGAAGTGAGCCAGAGATGTCACTAACTAAATGCTAATAACTTTTAATTGGTTTAACACATGACTTTCACAAATGATAGTCCACTGCAGTGATTGTAACGAGGTCATTATATTTGGGGCTGTTAACTTGCTCCAATCAGGGAGCCCTGGCTGACAGATATGAACAGGAGCGTCAGACATACTATTCACTCTGAGAGCTGGCTCTGAGGGAGCTAGATCATTGTCAAGGGCTCTCCACGTGTAAATAAAGTTTGACTTGGTGATGGGATACTAGCCTCTTTGGAGTTAATTCATCCACCATTCATTGTCTTAGTGTTGCTGCAGCAGTAAGGAAACTTGTAATTTTCCCGCAGTCCTGGAACATTTAGCAATTGATTTAAACAGTTACCACAGGAATTATTTTGCTTAGCATTCCAAGTCATTTTTTTTCTCTCTGTATAAAATCATCTGCACATCTACAATACAGTCATAGGATAACAACAGCACACAAGAAGGCTATTTGGTTTATCGTGTCCGTGTAGGCCTCTGCATGTGCAATTCAACAAATCCCTCCCTTAACTGCCCTTTGTCTGAGATCATGCAATTTCTTCCTCTTCAGGTGCTTTGCAAATTCCCTTTTGAAAGCTACAGTTGAATCTGCCTCCGCCAGCTGTTCAGACAGTGTGTTCAGGATCACAGTCATATGTTGCATTTCTTTTTGTCTTGGGTTCTTTGTCAGGTGGACTGCAATGGTTCAAGAAAGCAGCTCACCACCACCTTCTCCTAGGTAATTAGGGATGGTAATAAATGCTGGCTTAGCCAGAAGCCCACATTTCCCTTCTACTTATCATAAAGGAGAACTGGCAGTGTATCTAAAGCCATTCATGGATTACTATGCCCTCCAATGATAGAAAACATTCAAATTAGGGAAGAAATTTGAAAGAAAGAAATCAAAAAGAGGAGATGACAATGTATTTTTTTTCCATTGACCTTTCACTCTTGGAAACCAGCACAATTCTCAAAAGGAGCAGACTGAGCCTTAGGTTTATGTTTTTATTGAGGATTGGAGTAATAAGAGCCTAAAAGTTACAATTGTTGAATTAACTGGAGGACCCCCATCACACTCTGTGACATAAAACAATCGTGTGGGCAGGGGACTCAAACAGAAGACAACATCATCCTATATTAGACATAATTTGAAATAACTCAGAAACAGGATGAACTCAACAGGCCTAGACCTAGACCAGGTTTCATTGTTTTAGGTGTAGTGGATGCAAATATCCAGCATTGATTAAGACAAAATAACAAAAAAAACTTGCCTTTTGTTTTGATTAGGAATTTAAAATGTTTTTTTTTTAATGATTAAACCTTATTTAAAATCTAAAACAAATGTGAATACATAATGCATACATCTATTAGAGAATATGTAAATGAATATTTACAAATCAGTTAAGAAGAAACCATTAACAGACACGACTTTAACAAACTTTTAAGACACCTTGACATTTGTAATGGGCTTTAAATCCCAATGACAGGGCAGGGGTGGGTCTGTATACAGTTTACTTTGTTAAATTTAAATGTGGGCCTATGATTATTAAATGAGTCTCCTTTCCTGAGTATTTAGCAGCCATTTGAAGTTGTTCGGTTTTGGTCAGGTTTCGCATGTTTTAGGAAATTCAAACACTAAAAAGGAGATGGAAGCTGCAGATCCAGCCGATTAACTACTTTTCCAACATTTTGGGGGGGACCAGGTGGGGCAAAGTTGTTTCCTCTGGCCCTTTGACAAAACTTCTCCGGCAATCTTCAGGCCTCCACATGTTCTTCAGAATTCTGCATGGTCTTCAAGTGCCTGCCACCCCTCTTCACAATCCCTGAAAACCAAGAAGATCAATCAACAACCTTAAAATATTCAGCCCTCCTCAGTGTGTTTCAAAAATGGGATGGGATGGATTAAATGCAATGTAGAACTGAATGAGAATGTTCTATTAATCTCTAACAATTAGATTCTGCTCACTGCTTCCTGACAATGACATTACTGTGGTCCAGAATTCTATACATTAGCATATGTACATGAAGCTTAAGGGATGAAATGAGAGGACATAGGCAGCTACGTTTATTCATAATCAGATAAATGAAGTGGGGAATATACAAGGAAACATATTAGAGGAAACCAGACTTCTGAGAAGCTTGTTGGAATAGAAGATTTACAGAGATCCGGAGGGCTGAAACCCTCTATAGATACGATGTGGGTGTGCCGGTGTTGGACTGGGGTGGACAAGGTCGGAAATCACACCAGGTTATAGTCCAACAGGTTTATTTGAAAATACAAACTTTTGGAGCCTCGCGAGTTCTTCAGCTGTTAGTGAGCGAGGTAGTATCAGACACAAATTTATAAGTAAAAGATCAAAGCGTCACACCACTGATGAGGATGTACTAAACAAACCTAAGATGCTGTTAAATCTTTAATCAGTTAGAAGGTTTTAATTGATTAATATGTATATGTAAATCTCCGAATTCCTTTCAAGCCACTGTCCTGAGAGAACTAAAGGTTTTATCTGTGTAAAGGAGAGGTGACATTTTAGGTCAGACAATGCGTGTTAGGTGTGACACCTTGTTCAGAACCTGTTTGTGTTTTGGTTTGGAGTCAGACTGGTTTTATTTCTAAAGTAGGAATTTATAAAATGCCACATTGACTAACTGTCTATAAATTGTGTGCTTTTTGTAACTGCAAGTACAAATTCACCCTGTAGATTTACGTGTGTGTGTATGTGTGTGAGAGAGAGGGGGTGGGGAGGAAGAGATAGAGAGTGTGTGTGTGTTTGTGAGAGAGAGAGAGAGGGGTGGAGGAAAAGATAGGGAGAGAGCGCGCGCGTGTGTGTGTGTGTGTGTGTGTGTGTGAGGGGGGGGG
>NC_063359.1:15090178-15113320 GCF_021869965.1 Rhincodon typus | reverse complement strand
GAGTGCGTGTGTGTGTGTGTGTGTGTGTGTGTGAGAGAGAGGAAGAAGAGAGAGAGAGTGTGTGTGTGTGTGTGAGAGAGAGAGAGAGAGAGGAGGAAGAGACAGAGAGTGTGTGTGTGTGTGTGTGAGAGAGAGATAGAGAGAGAGTGAGTGTGTGTGTGTGTGTGTGTGTGTGTGTGTGTGTGTGTGTGTGTGGGAAAGAGAGAGTGCGTATGTGCAGGTCAGAAAAATCACACAACACAGGTTATAGTCCAACAGGTTTATTTGAAAACACAAACTTCACGCACACACATGCACACACTCTCTCTCTCGCCCCTTGTGCACACACACACTCTCTCTCTGTCTTCCTCACCCCTCTCTCTCTCTCACACATAAACACACACACCCATGTAAATCTATGGGGTGAATTTGTATTTGCAGATACATTCTACTTTGTTCAAAAAGCACACAATTTATAGACTGTCAGTCAATATGGCATTTTATGAATTCCTACTTTAGAAATAAAACCAGTCTGACTCCAAATCAAAACACAAACAGATTCTAAATTTGGCCTCACACCTAACATGCATTGTCTGACCTAAAATGTCACCTCTTCTTTACACTGATAAAACTTTTAGTTCTCTCAGGACAGTGGCTTGAAAGGAATTCAGGGATTTATGTATTCATATTTATCAATTAAAACCTTCTAACTGATTTAAAGATTTAACAGCATCTTAGGTTTGTTTAATACATCCTCATCAGTGGTGTGACCCTTTAATCGTTTACTTATAAATTCTGTGTCTGATAATACCTCTCTCACTAACAGCTGAAGAACTAGCGAGGCTCCGAAAGTTTGTGTTTTCAAATAAACCTGTTGGACTATAACCTGGTGTCATGTGATTTCTGATTCTATAGAGACCACAGTGGGATATGTGCACAAGAATGAAAAATTTTAAATCAAGGCATTGGTGGACCAAGAGCTGACGGAAGTCAGTGAACTCAAGATGTATAAAAGACCCTCAAGCTAAGTGCCACACTAACCTCCCTTTTTCTGTGGGTGGAGAATGATGGTTTAGGTTGGACATATTCTCTATTCCGTCTCAACAGTCCAATTAACTCACAACTTGATATTGGAAGTCATGCGAGAGAAATCAAATAATTAGTTGTTATTGCAGGCTGTATTTAGCTTAAGGGAGTATGGCAATATACACAAGTGTTAGGTAATTTCCACTGTATGGTGAAGTGGAATTTAATTTACACTTGTTAGGTTTATATTCAAGTGTTACAAAAGCAGAATGCTGAACAGATGGTGATGTCATGGTGTATCCTTTTGTATTGTTAATGATGTGAATAAAAACGGTATCCCATACAAGCATCCACTTAATAATCTGTGTTGTAGATAGGTGAATGATAAATGGTACAGCATTAAGCCACTATAAAGCTTCATCATGTTATCAGTTTCAGAAGGTACAGTGCATTTAGTTTTCCATTGCAAGAGAATTAGGATGCGAGGAGCTACTTAAGCATCATAATAATTTCATACCTGTTCGTTCCCTTTTCATTAACCGTATCTAATCCTATTTTACCCATGACAAATCTTGATCATCTTCTTCCTACCTAATTCCATTCTTTCTTCCTTCAAATATTTATTTCTGAACCCCTTACAATCTGGTTTCTGCTCTATCCATCACATTAATTTAAGTGATGAAAATCCTTTGTGCCTACCATCAGATGCATCACCCTTTGCCTTATTTGTGGTGTTCAATAGAGTTCGTCATTTCTTCCTCTTCCTACAGTCCTCTGCTGTGCTCAAGTTTCAGGAGACTATTCACACTTTACTAACATTCATTTGGCAAGGATTTCTCCAGGCACCCATGCAGTGTAACCTTCACTGCATCTTAAAGCTCCACTCTTGTTCCCTCCTTTTTCTCATTTCAGGTTATATATGGAAAGATTATCAACAAAAATAAAGTCAGTTTCATCTGTCTTTTGATATGGGGAGGTGATGGTCTAATGTGATTATCACTGGACTGTTAATCCACCGAGCCAGATACTCTTCCGGAGACCTGGGCTTGAATACCACCACGGGAAATGATGGAGGTTGAATTCAATAAAAGTCTGGAATTAAGAGTGTGACGATGACCACAGATCCATTGCCAATTGTCAGACAAACCCATCTGGTTCACTGATAGAAGGGTCCAGACCTGAAATGTCAGCTTTCCCGCTCCTCTGATGCTGCTTGGCCTGCTGTGTTCATCCAGCTCTACACCTTGTTATTCCATCTGTTTCACCAATGTCTTTTAGGGAAGGAAACTACCATCCTTACCTGGTCTGGCATACATATGACTCCATACCCACAGCAATGTGGTTGACTTTTAACTCACCTCTGGGCAATTAGAGAAGGCCAGTAAATGCTGGCCTAGCCAGCGATGCCCTCATCCCGTGAATGGTATTGGTGATATTGATGTTGAGGATCCCATTAGTGTTCCATTGATGTGTTTGTATATACTGTCATTGAAGGTGAAATGGATTGTCAGGACTGATTGCAGGAGCAGTAATGGACAGTGCACCCCACTATACAACCCAAACTCTGGGTCCGATATGTAAATGACATCTTCGTGATTATTAAATGCACAAAACTAAAAGAAACCCACCAACATATAACCAACTTCCACACCAGGATAGAATTCATGAAACAAGAAGAGAACATTGACTACCCTTCCTGGACATAATGGTAGAACGCAAAAACAACAGGGAACTCCAGACCAGCGTATATAGAAAGACCACATGTACGGACCAGATACTCAATTACACTAGCAACCACACCAACGCCCACAGACAAAGCAAAATCAGGACACTATTTAAATGAGCCACAACACATTGCAGCAACCTGGAACGACGCAAAGCAGAAGAGGAGCATTTATGTGGAGTTTTCAAAAGAAATGGATACATGAAAAGCACAATCTGCTGTTACCTCCGAGACAGACCACAACAAGAAGATACAACACAATCAGACTCACTAATCACCCTACCGTACATCAAGGACATTTCAGAGATGATCACAAGACTACTCGGACTCCTGAGTAACAGAGTAGCTCACAAACTGACAACCACCCTACGACAGCTACTTACGAACGTAAAGGATCCCATACCCAAAACCAGCAAAACTGGGGTAGTATACAAAATACTGTGCAAGGACTGTGAGAAACACTACATAGGCCAAACCGGAAGAAAACTGACAATACGGATAATCGAATACCAACTAAACCCCAAGAGACACGACCAATTCTCACTTGTCTCACTACTCACGGACAATGAGGGACACAAATTTGACTGGGACAACACATCGATAATCGCATAATCCAAACAGAGACATGCCAAGAATTCCTGGAGGCCTGGTATTCTAACTGGAACTCCATCAACAAACACATTGAATTAGACTCTGCGTACAAACCACTGAGAAATAAAACCGGAAGTAATACCAACCACCCCAACAAACCGACGCATATAAATAACAAGTGGGACAGAACACCGACACTTCACCGGAGATGCACTGACAATGTTACCTAGCAGGGTGATGCAACATTTGCAACCAAATCCACCAGCTCAGTGAGCATGTCTACAAACTCATCCACAACCCGAGCTACAAATCTGCTCAAAGTCTTTTCAGAAAAAAAAGTTAGGAACAGAGATTGAGCAGCATGGGAAGAAAGGAATATAAATATGATGGAGTAGATTCTTTTTAACATTTTCAGGCTGTGGGAAAGTACTACCAAAGTTGAAGGTTGAAGACGAGACAATATTAATATTTAAGATAGGTTAGAAAAGAGACTGAAGGAAATGGGAATGGGAATAGAGATGAGAAATTAGAACAGACATTTGGAGTATTGATTTTGGTACATATGCAGGATAAACACCTATACAGACAGAGTCAATACAGTGTGGAGCTGGAGGAACATAGCAGGTCAGGCAGCATCAGTGGAGCAGAAAAGTAAATGTTGCGGGTTTACACCCTTCACCAGTCCTGATGAAAGGTGTAAACCCGAAACGTGGACTTTACTCTCCTCTGATGCTGTCTGGCCTGCTGTGTTCCTCCAGCTTCACACTGTATTGACTCTGACTCTAGCATCTGCAGTTCTTGCTATCACTAATACAGACAGGCTCTGCCATCGCTTATTCCCATTGTAATTTCCAATGTAATTCAGAGGCATTTTTGTGGTACATTGAATTTCTGCTTTTAATATAGCAAAAAATATGGTCTGCTGTACCACCCTATGAATGGACCTGTAAATAATGTGCTGCTAGCATTGAGAAATTTGCTCCACCAGCACAATTAGGACATGTATACTTTGCATTGATGTAAAGTGGTTTCAGCACATTTTTGACACAAGTATTGGAAGAAAAAATAATGAAACTATGACCAAGGTACATTGTCAAATATTACTGAAAAGCATGATATACAGAGGTGCAAGGACCTTTGAAAAATATTCCAATTTTAACATGCAGATTTTTTTTTCTACAACAGTTATTCAATCAACTGGGTCCAGTGCTTGCTGCCAGAACTCTCATTCTTTTCATTTAATCTTTCCTCATCCATTATTCCCTTAAGGTATTGGGTCAGTTGTCTAATCCTTCTCTATGTCTCGTCCAGTATCTTTCTTAAATAGTCACACTAAACATGCATGTAGTATTTAAAACGTGGAGCAGGATTTTCTTGTAGTCTATTGTTGCTTGCTGTGAGGTTCAGTTGTACTTCAGAGACCTGCACTGTTGGAAACAGACACTTAATGTGATTTTCCCTTATTAAAGATGGTACATGGGTTCTGAAAACTGTAGAGTGAATCACAGGTTGTTAAGCTTGAAAGCTGCAGCAAGGCAAAATATAATTTACATGAGGCAGTGGAGTTTTAAAATGGAGTCCTGCTCTTGGTAACAAAGTTTAAATAACTAATGGCTTCTGCAGTGAGGATTGGAGATGGAGAGTCGGAAGGTGGGAGGGGAAGAATCTCTTCTGGGGCAAGCGTGGCTACCCCTTCAGTTATGAAAGCAGGGAGGGCTTCTCCACCTACCTGGAGTGTTGGTCACCTGGTTTCCCACCAGAGGACTGCCTCCAATCAATTACACCCATCCCCTGGTCTGCCATCTTTAAGAACATGGAGGCTGACTGGAGAATCCCAATCCTTTGTTAACAAACCTTAATAGGCTCTTAACTGCTGAAAGTGGCTATGTAACAGGGAGACCCATGGTCTAACCTAGGCTGAAGGTAGTTTTAAAATAAGATCTGTGGATTTATATGCCCATCCAGTGTATTTCAACTTTCTATTTGTCTTTTAACATCTGAGAACATTGAACGAAAAATTTTACTGACCTATCCAGTAAAACTCAAATTTTGTTTTTATTCTTTCATGGGATTTGAGAATCAAAGGCAAGGCTAGCATTCCTATTTGCCTCAAGAATATGGTTGTGAGCCATCTTTTTGAATCCCTTCAGTCTGTCAGATAGATGTATACCCACAATGCTGTTAGGCAGGGAGTTCCAAGATATTGACTCAGCGACGGTGAAGGATTGGCAATATAGTTCCAAGTCAGGATGACTTGTGTGGCTTGGAGTGGAACTTCACTGTGGCGGTGTTCCCATGCATCTGCTGCTGTTGCTGTTCTAGATGATAAGTTTCACATGTTTGAAAGGTACTTCCAAAAGAACTGCGTGAGTTGTTAGGGTTCTAATCCCTGAAGTGCATTTTCCTTTAGCTTATAATCAAAACAAATCTCATAACCTTACATGGTCACAAATTAAATTAACTTGTATCTGTTATTTCTGTGTGCATTGGTTAACACATTCATGTTCATCATTTCTTATTGTTCATCTCCAAATGTGAACACTAGGCACATATTTCTGACCTCTCAGTCATTTGTAAAATGACAAGTAACAGCAGTCTCAAAACTAAACCTTGTGGCACTCCACTGGTAACTGACTACCAACTAGATGTGTATCTATCCATTAGTCTAGCAACTAATTATTTGCCAATCCATTTTAGTATTTTATAGGTTTGAATCCTTTTCATTAAGCTATAATGTGGGATGTTCTGTAATACCTTCCTGAAATCAAAGTGGATAACATCTACTGATTTTCCCCTAGCTTGAGGTATGTTATCTTGTCAAGAGGTAAAATAAATTGTGACTTTCCCACTAATAATTGTCTCAGGTTAGCTCACTCACTTCTCAAAATGTTCTCTTGTATTGTCCCTCATAGTACTTTCAAGCACTTTCCCAACATTAGAAGCAAGACTTACAGGTCAATAATTAAAGATTTGTATCAAGCCTATTTTCTGAAAATGGGAGAGGTATTAAACACAAAGGCATTATTAAAGTTATGAACTAATTTAAGCTACATGAATAGTAGCAACTATTTGCTATTGCCTGTTGCTAAGAGAACCATCTGCTCTCCAGCTGTTTAATCTTTGTAAGAGATATTGCAAACTGTAGGTGGATTAACATCAAGGTTATTATTGTTACGATGGATTGACCTATTCCTGGCTTTTTATTAAGGCTTTGAGTCGGTTTGCACTTGTTTTCATGATAAAATATTGAGTTGTTCACCTTTATAATGCAACTGTATTATTCTACAGGAATTACGCTTCCAAAGTGTTTGAAAAAATACTCATGAAAACAGCTTTTTAGCCAATGAAATCATAGGTGATAAGGATAAAACAAGATATAGCATGATAATGAGCTACTGCTAAACATAAAAAACAGAAACTAATAGAAGAGAGAATAGTATGAAGAATGATAACCCAAGAATATCATTATAGTTTACATTTTGTATGAAATTGTGCTTTAGAAATTTAGGAATTTTAGAAATTTATGCTTAGTGTTACTGCAACACAGAGTTCTATCACATATTTTTATGGTCTGCAATATTAATATTCAATTCAACATAATTGACTGAATTGAAAGCACATAAACCTGGATGACCCAGGGAGACAGGCATTTCTCTGACTCCATTACAGTCATTAGGATAAATGAGAGGAAGTACACTCTTCAAAGGGCAGCAGACAATTTATAATGAGAATCCACTTGTTCCTTTGCTTGTTCTTGACAAGTATCTTTATATCAGGAAGTAAATGTGTTTCACCTCTGATACAAGGCTAACACTGTTGAAGTGTGTCATTTGCACTTTTTATAAAAAAAGACTGACATTCTGTATCTTCTCTACAATATTCTTTACATTATTTTATCAGTGTTTGGGAGAGGAAATATAGACGGCTAACAACATGCAAAAATGTTAAACAAACATATTCTAGTGCTTTCAGCTTTGTAAGTTGACATCAGAATGAGACATCGCTCATTATAAAATGGAAGGAAAGAACATTATATTCTGAAATCAATGTTGATAAAGTCATTTCTAGCAAAACTGTACTGGCAACAAGCACACCTTTTGCATTGAGGTATTTACTTCTAATATTTCCATAATAACAACAAATAAACTACAATGGACATTTATTTTGTCTCTCTAATGTCGCTTAGGGAAGGAGATCTGCTCTCCTTCCCTGGTCTGGCTTACATGTGACTCCAGACCCACAGCTACATGATTGACCCTTCACTGCCCTCTGAAATGGCCAAGCCATCCACTCAGTTCATTGGAAATGAAGGATGAGCAATAGGTGTTGGCTGTGCCACATCCCGTGAAGAAATGAATTTAAAAAGGTGAAGATGACCATCTCTCTCATTTAAGGTGTTTGGTAGAGTTTTGGCACATGTGAACGTTACTGCGAATACTGATCTGAGTCCAACAGTTCTGCAGCAAACAGCACAAACCTTTGCAGATGATTTGAATTTTTGGATCAGCTGCTGGCTGAGAATTTCTCCCATCTCTCATCTGCACTTGCTTTCGAAGGAGGCCCCACTTTTTTTTTTGTTGTGCCAGGTGATCCAAGATGAGCTTTTCCTGTCACTCATGGTCAACATCAAAACTCTGAAGCGAAACTTACAGAAGTGTCTTTGCAATTGTTACCTTCGACTGCACCCTAGCCACATGCTCTCCATACAAAGGAGGTTCACCTTGATGTGGGAGTATCATGCGTCCTGGCTATATGAGCAGCCCAACTTACTGTGACTTCCTTAGTATGATGCAGATGCTTGACATGCCAGCTTGGGGGGCCACCCGATATTCTGATCTGCCATCTGATTATCAGAAGCTTCTGAAGGCAGCTCCGGTCAAAGTGGTTCAGCTTGTTAGCATGATGGTGTCAGGGTAAGTGCAAGCAGAGCCAGGAAGGCAGAAATCACAGGCCCCGCTGCTGCTCCTCTAACCCGAACACAGCCCTCTTACACCAGGGAGATTGAGGAACTTTCCTCTGGGAGAGATAGGCTGGTCCTTGGGAGAAAGGGTGCACCTGTAAGATGCAAGATGCAAGTGGCCAACACTTAGAAATGGTGTTTGACGCACCGCATTGACTGCCTGGTTAATGTTAGTGTTGGAGTGGAATGACAAATGTTATTTACTGTGGTGTTGGGTCATACATGTCTTGGCATCCCACAGGACCAGTCCCTGTCTGCTCCTGCAAAGGAAGAACATTTTCCTTGGAGAGGATGAGGACATGGATGTCTGACCCTTCCCCCTTCCCCTGTAGCACCCCCTGCCCATCCCCCCATCCGCACCCCAACCGGTCCAATATCATTTTGCTGTGTTGTGGGCCATCTTCTCGTATAATGACCGAAAAGGGTGAAAAAGTAGGACAAAAGTGGGTAACACGGCAGCTAGGGTTGGTGAACGTAGGGGAAAACTGTTAAGGTGTTCCAAAGTAGTGAGGAGGCCTTACAGGGGGCATGCTGGGTTAGTGGCAGGGGAGGGTAACAAGAGCGAGTGAGGGGAGATGTTGCATGCAACAGCAGGGTGCCAGAGCATGAGCCTTGGCAGGAGGTGGGTTCAGTGGCAGAGATGGAATGAACATGAGGCAGGAGAGTGCAGAAAATGGCACTTACCCTGGAAGAGCAGAGAAGGCCATTCACCCTCATCGTACACTGCCACCTAGTCCTCCTCACCCTGGAGATGGCGCTGCCCCAGATGACAATCTCCGACCAGGCTGACATGGTCTGGTGGTCTCCTCTGTCTGCCCTCCGGGAAGAGGATTTCTCTCGAACACACCATCCATAAGGACCTCCCTGTGCCTCTCTGAGAAGGGTGGTGCCAGACTCCTGTTCTATGACATCTCTCTTCCACAACCGAGCAGGGCAACTTCCAGATGTCAGCATTCCTGCATGTGCATTGCAGGCCTTCAAAGATGTTTCAGACTCAAGGAGCTCTGGTCTTTAGAGAAGATGTCTGGTGAGTAGCGAGATGGCCCATGAATGGTGTGTGGAAAGATGAGGCGGGGAGTGGATGTCATCCTCACCATGAAGGCTGAAACACCAATTAATGAGGAGAGCTCGGTAAAATACGGCAAGTAAACACAATTGGCCTCACAGCAAGACTCACTTCACCAAGTGTAACATGACTTGAACTTAGGCAAAAAGAACAGAAGATTTAGCCAATGATTCTTGATGACAAGTAATTAAGGCTTCCTTAGAGAACTGATCTAACAGTGTATGTAGTAAGGAGCCTAATAGCTTAATACTGGACTAGAAAAGTAGCTGACATGAAATATAAATATCTAACACGTGTAGATTGTGGGCATCGCAAGGCCAACATTTATTGTCAATCACTGATTGCCTTTGAAAAAGTGGTGATGAACCATTTTTAGAATACAACTGAATGGCTTTCCAAGGCGTTTCAGAGGTTAGTTTAGGGTCAACTAAACAGACACGTTTGATTAAATAAAACATTTGCTTTCCTGAAGTCCATTTATAAACTAGATGCATTTTTACAACAACCCATGGTGGCCTTTACTGATTGAAGCATTTTAGTTTCAGATATCATTTAATTAAACCAAATACCATGGTGGGATTTGAATTTTTAAGTCTCCAGATCACTAAGTGAACCAGTTTGATTACTAGGCCACTGACATAACTAATGCAGAACTGTACCCTGGTTACCTCTGTAATACAGTTAACAGAGTACTGCTTGCAGAAAAACAATGGTTATTTCTTTAGCATGAGTTCATTTTTAACAGATGTTGTCAGTTTCACCAGGAACAGTGCAAACTCTTCTGTACAAGTAATAATGTGACGTTTCCTGTATTGCACGATGACTGCTTTACAAAATACTTTCTCGGAATCAATACTGTTTGAGGCATCCTGAGTTCAGAAAATATGTTATATAAATTCAAGTCTTTCTTTAATAAGAGGAAAAATTGAGCTGAAATGGTGCAATTTTGAGCTGCATGACTACCTTATTCTCTTACTGATCAGGCTAAAAAGAAATTGGAGAAAGCACAGCATGTAAGTGTCACAGCAGCAGTCATGCTAATGTTTTGTGTTTCATGCATAAGAGCATCTAGATCACTCTGTGCTGTCCTCTTTTGGAGTTTCTATCCATTTAAATAATAGTCTGCCTTTTATTCTTTCTTTCAGAGCACATGGCCTTACATTTTGCTATATTTAACTCCATGTGCCAGGTTTTTATCCACTCACTTAAACTATTTATATCCTCTTGCAGATTCCTTTTGTCCTGAACACAATGTGCCCTCTCACCTATTTTGTATCAGGAGCAAATTTGGATATGTGACACTCTGCCCTTTGCCAAATCATCAGTATTGAAGATAAATAATTGAGACCCTCGGACTCATCACTGTGGCACTCCCCTTGTTATGCCTTTCTGATCTGAAAAAGAAGCACTCATCCTGACTCTCCGTCTTCTGCATGTTAACCAATCCAAATATTGTGAGCAATAGACTTTGACTTGATAGAATTATGGAGACATGGCTGCAGGGTCAAATTGTACGATAACCTTTAATATGGCACTTTACCGATGTGGAAATCCATGTAAACTACATCCATTGGTTACCCTTTACCAGCGTTGCTTATTAGATCCACAAAGACTTCTAGCAAATTTATCAAACATACTTCCCTTTCATAAAACCCCCCATATTAACTCTGTTTGATTGTACACTTAATCTTTAGATGTCCATCTATTTCTTCCTCAATAATGGACTCTAGCATTTTCTCAATCACCAAGAATATGTTCACTGGCCAGTTTTCTGTTTTTTTTTAATTTCTGTTTTCAATTTCCCTCCCTTCTTGAATAGGCATATCACAATAGCATTTTCATATTAGCCTGTCCAGCTCTCCCTATTCTATTTAATTAATTAATTTGGGTGTTAACTATTTTAAATGTGGATTTTATAAGTGGTACACTTCAACTGCAATAATGTTTCCTGATTTAAACCATTTGAACAATGAAAAGAAACATGGTAGAAATGCCCACCAATCATCTTCTTGTTTAACTCTGATGTCCCATTTTGGCTTTGACAGGTAGAAACAGGTTGAAGGGATAATCTACCCCAGATTTTATTTCCGGCTGCTACTGCTTACCTCATGCAGGTCTGCTCTTCTGTTTTTGAAGCTTCTGTCCCTATCTCACTTTCCTTCTCTCCTATCTTTATCAACAACTTCACTTTTTCTCTTTCCTACTCTATTAGATGCTGGTGACTCCTTCTTCTCCTTCTCCTTTGGTCCTTTATTTGGTGTGACTGTCTCTGCCATCTCCTGTCTTTCACTCGACTAGGTACCGGTGACTGTCTCTGGCTCCTCCTCTTTACTGCTTGTTCATGTCTAATGTCATTTCTGCAAACACCTTGTGACATTTACTAAGTTAAAGGTGCAATACAAATGAAAACTTGCCATTGTAGTTTATTTAAATTCACTTTAGACCTGGCTTAATTTATTAAAAGTGTATAGATCCTATCGCAAGTGAATAGAATTAGTTCACACTGCTACCAATAATCCAGTTCAGTTACTCCAACTGCTTTTGAAAAATAGAGAGATGGAAGATCTCCTTAAGAAAAAAGGCTTTGGTGTGTATTTAAATTATTTTAATGAATTCTAGAAGTTATTCCATAGTTCTCTCACCAACAAATGTATAAAAAGGGTATTTTATTGTATTTTTTTTGTATTGATAATTATTTTCTGAGACTCCAACATGCCTTGCCTTTCCAGCTTTGTCTCCAATGCTCCCTTGTTGTTTCCTGCTTTTTCCAGAAAAAAATTGAAATTACCAGGGCAAATGAAAAGCAGATTAATCTGATAAATCAAAAGCAGGTTAACATTTTGGATGCTACCGTTCTTTCACAACATCCAAAATACGGCACTATATTTGTTTCTGGGTATAGACCAACTTGATATGCACCTCCAGGACTTTCTATTTTATTTCAAATTCCCAGCATTTATGGTTTGCCTTTGCCTTTGGTTCAAAACTCAATGTGGATGTGTATCAGTTAATGCCAAAATAAAGACCAAAATATCATCACCTATTTTTCTCCTCTTTGCAAATGCTGACTGACACCAATTAATGGGCTTGATTCTTTTGAGAAGCAATTGTTTCTGTTTTATAACTTCGTAGGTTATTTCTGAAGCAGCTAAATGTCAATCAGCGTGTGGAACTAGAGTTGTGATAGGTCAGCCAGGATAGGACAGCAATCTTTCATTTCTGAATGACATTCATAAACCCTTGACTTTTTTATATCAATTTAAGAGTTTTCATTATGAGTTTGTTTTCTTGGACCAAGCCCTAAAACACCAGATTTATTAAATTCAGCTTCACAACTTGCCTAGTGAGATTTTGAACAGATGATCTCTGATCAGCAGTTGTACCATAACAACTATTATACTGTACTTGTACATTTAAAAATAACAAAGGGCATTCTTTTTCTGGTGCTAGTTGAAGCTTCCTTCCTTTGTCTCTTTAGGCATGAACATTAATGTGGGATCTGTTTAAGAGTAAATACACTGGAAGTTATAACCGTATTACTCATGCTGTAAAATCAAATGTGTAAATCATGTGCCTGTTGTATAGTTTTATTTTAGTTAAAACCTTGTGAGTTACACCTTGATACTTTTAAAGGAGATGAAAAATGCACATTAAAATGCATGCTGAATTGAACAGATACATTAAGGTGAAGTTAACACTGTGGAGTTCACACAAAGTTGGCAATGATTGAGTGAAAATCTAATCTGTTGCTCATTTCCAAACAAGTATCAGAATCAAAATTCATCTTGCCTGCTTGAATTTTTGAATTGAGGAGGGAAACTTTAGGCTACAACAACTTGCATTTATATGTTGTCTTTAACATAGTGAAGTGCTTTCCAGGAGTCAAGTCAGATAAAAAAATGACACCAAGTCAAAGAAGTATAGATGACCAAAGGATTATTCAAACAGAGAGGTTAAGCAGTGTATTAAAGAAGGAAAGGCAGAAGATTTTGGACATTTCAGAATTAGTTGACTTAAGATGCAATGCCAAACTAAAAGTGTGGCTACATTTGAGGGAAAGCAAAGTGGGTAGTTGAGGTAGAAAGGAGACAGGCAATAGGGTCAGAAGAGGTAGTATTGGAGAAAACTCCCGTGGAGTATAAGCACAGGTATAGACCAGTTGGACTGAATGGTATTTGTTCTGTAATTTTGATTTAAATCTCTGTAAAAGTGAATGTGAGAATGTGGGAATGAGAAAGAATTTGGAGTGAATTATAAATGAGAGAAAGAAGAAAGGGGGAAGGGAAAGAGAGTGATGGGGAAGGACTGAATGATAGAACCAGAGGAAAGGACAAAGAACATTCAATTTGATTTTTAAGCTGAAAGTTGGAAACAAATCCAGATCATATTTACATATAATAAAAGTTAACATTGCTTCGCTGAACTGGCATAATGAAAGTAAATGCTGATCCAGGAAGGAAAAGATCAGGAATAGTTGCTCAAGGCTGGATTGAAGACACAGGTTTTCAGCACTTCAGCACAGGTTTGGAGACTTTGTATTGTCTGTGAAGAGATAGGAACCAAGTGGCCAGGAATCAATTATGTGTGTAAGTGTTTCAGTGGGCCCCATTCGTGGCTGCATTGGAGAGTCAAGTTTTGTGTAAAATGACACTGGCCTTATCAGGCTTCTTGTGAGGTAGCATGGCAAGTTAGAATTTAAGACAAGGTTGTTTTCATTGTGAATGCCATTACCCGTGGAGCAACTATCACACATGCACAGGAGCACAGTGCAATGTATGTCATTACCCAGTGACAAAGTGGCAACTGTAGCTGCCTGTCACCAGTATAATTATTACACAGTGATTGTATCGAGGCTTCCTTTCCTCCTGAGCAGCTAATTTCTCCCTGTTCCATGTCTAAACTGAATTGGCTCAAAGAGCTGGGACAGAGCAAGAGAACAGGTAGAATTGGCATGGGGCACTGGTCATCACTTTTAAAAAGGAATTACCTTGAAATAAATGTTGAGCAGTCTGCAGTTGCTCTGGCTTTGATGTCTCTGTGCACACCATGCGCACACTCAGAAGAATCCTGAAGCCTATCTGCCTATGCAGTGGAGGCCATTATAGTGCTCAGTGTAATCATTTTCTTAAGACAAAATTTTTGGATTTCTGGTTTAAAATGTGATTACAAAGGGTCTCTGATTTACAAATGACTGACTTAAAAACATGTATACTTATGAATGTGATCTCGTGGAGGGTTGTAATTTTAAAGACCCAAAATATGAGCATTTCCTCTTATGAATTTATGAACAACTCCTTTACAATGTCTTGCATTATGCTCCAACTTGTACAATCAACTTGCAAACACAGTCGAGAATGGAATCCATTCCCAATTTGGGAACTGCTTGTTTTTCAAATATCTGGGAATCACAAGATAAACAGAACATATAATATTGAGAGAAATTCAGTGAGGGAGTCAGACTGAGGCAGATCAAAATGCTGCCACTAATGTTGGGAAATAAAAGTTTATGCAGGGAATTGAGTAGAAGTCAGAATTAGGGGACAGGGTTTTTAGCTCCATATGGTGGCAAGCACTATTGCCTGCCTTGTCACAGGGTAAAATCCTGCCCCGGCTACTTAAGAGACAAGGAAAACCTGGGGTTGATGGAATGAAGCAAGGTCATGAACAGATTTATAGATCAGGGCCAGGACTCATTTATTTTGGAGAGGGGACCAATAATACTAGGCCAATATTAGAGACTGGGGAATGATAGGTGAGTTGAATTTAGAATGGAGCAACATATATGTGCAAGTCATGTCAAATACTGCACTCAAATAAAGAAAATACTATAGATGCTAGAGATCTGAAATAAAACAGAAAGTGCTGGAGAAATTCAGTAACTCTGGCAGCATTTAAGGCAAGAGAAACAGAGCTACCATTTTGAATCCAATAACTCTGCTTTGGAAGTAAATGGGGGGAGGGGAGGTCGAAATTGATCATTTTCATATAGTTGAAAAGCTCATGAACGCTGTCCTCCATTTTGATCAAATCCCGCCCCCCCGACCCCTCCCCTGGGCTTTGCTTGCATGTGTTTGCTGTCAGTAGAGCTAACCTATTTTCTACTAAACACACTTACCATGAGGACCTATTTTTCATCTCAATCACTCCTTTACTACAATTAACACCCATTTTGTCTTTTGCTCTGACACTCTTAACATCTGTTTCACTGCACACCTGCTGAGTTTCTCCACCACTTTCTGTTGTAGTGTCTAAGGTTACATTGATGATCTTTGCTTCAGGACTTCTTGTGTGGTACACTTTAAATTGGTGACATTATCTAACATACAGTATATAAAATATTGAAAATACATCAATCTTTGTCGCCTACCTATTTTCTTCTCACCTTTTCGGCTTTAGAAGATTATCCATTTCTGTCGAGGTACAGAGTATGAGATTCTAATCTGCTTTATTTGCTGAGCATATTTACTCACCCAGTTAGGTTTAACTTTGTTCACACCAGCATCCTAGCTTCTGGCTCCAATCTATCAAAGAGTTCACAATTTGCAATGCAAGGAACAACAGCTCGTTGTAGGGTTTTATCACAGTAACTTGCCTGTATTCATGAGTCACTGTTGAGTGGTAGTTGTTCCTATCTCAAAGGTCAACAGCAGGGTGAAAGCTTTTGCTTTCTGCTGGTTCCTTCTTGCTGAGGTGCTTCTTGTGGTTTGTCCGATTCCTTCCTGTTAGAAGCAGACTGTTGGTTATAATACTTTGCAAATGGTGTGCTCGAAACGACAGCAATGGCAAAGTTAGCAGATTCAAAAGTGCTTGATGGAGGTCCTCCTTGTCAGATGCCTGAAGGTATTGACTGGCCATTATATGCTTCACATCAGCTTGAGCTCAGTCAGCCTCTGCTGGGATCGCTTGCTTAGCTTGATAATCATCTGCTCCTTACATCGAATCAGAACAGGGAAACATTCAGTTACAGAATCAGCAGTTTAGATTGAGCTTCTGTAGAAACAGAATTCCTATTTCTGTTTCTGGTTTCCAGCATCCTTGGTTCTTTATTTTTTTTTTGTTTAGATTGAACTTCTGTCTGCCAGGTTTAAGAATTATTTTCGCTAACAGTGGTGTTGCACTTGGAGTAAGAAGTTGTCTTTCTTACTTATCATTAATCTAACATGTTTTTACAATTTGAATTTTCACATATGTCTCCTGTTTTCAAGCCCTAATTTTTTTATTATTTGCATATGATTATGATTATCTGGAATAGGACAAGGTGCTTATTGTTCAGGTCCAGTTTGTTTTCGCAAACTTTAGTGTTTCATTTCGCTGGCACATAGCTTGAACATGCACAGATAATAGAAGGTGACAAAGTCTGCCTGATTTTGGAAATGCCCTATTGCAGAGGGTGAGAAAGTAGATTAAGACGTAGAAGCACTCCTTTCTCAAAAAGGAACAAAAATTTCCGAGTTCTGAACCAGTGAAATCTCATTAATAAAGTTAGGAGAATCCCCATTGGAACTACAAGATTATTGCCACCTTGATAAACTGACGTGTGACATTTCGGATGGGTTTATGAATGTGCGCTAATGGAGTTGCAATGCCAATTAGGCTGCGGTTAAAATTTCTAAGTGATTAAGAGCTGCATTGCAATAGTTTTTGTGAATTAACACAGTTGTGGACTATACCTTCTGGTTTGATACTGGTTTCTCCTTTTCACTAATGGAAGCTAGAAACACCTAACATGCTGCCAGATTCTCCATTTAAAAGCTGAAGAGTATGTGACACAACTGCCTGGGTAATCATTGTTCAAATAAGGGCTTGATTTATAATGTTAATGAAAAGCTTATGGTCTGTTGACTGTTTCTCAATATTAGATATGCAAAATAAATTCTACTGAACCATAAAACTCTGTTGAGATAGCTGCAAGATGCAGGTGGTCTTAGAATTCAGTTCAATTTCTCTTCGCTTATGCTATCCAATTTTTGATATTAATGTGTTATAACCCCTGAAACCATTGATAACTTTTAGAAAAAAGCTTTGATTTCTTAGTGGCTGACTTAAATAGATTGGGCAAGATTTATCATTTTAGACTTTTGCTGTAACAAACTAAAGCAGACATCCACTCACCATACCTCGGTAGGTAACTAACGTACTGAACTGCAGAAAAGATGTCTCCCTTAACTTCCTGAAATGGCCAAAAACTCCACAACGCATTTATACATTAGACCACACTGTGTTTATATACAATATGACACTACATTCTCTGCAGAACTGCAGTCTTTATTGTAGCCTTTCCAAAGTTTCTCCCAACTTCCCCCAGGCTCACGTCTCCCTGTCTTATAATGTCCAGTGGTCATAGCAAATGTAAAGTTAAAACAATTCCATAGTGCTGAAGAGATAGTAGGAACTGCAGATGCTGGAGAATCTGAGATAACTAGGTGTAGCGCTGGATGAACACAGCAGGCCAAGCAGCATCAGTGGAGCTGGAAAGCTGACGTTTCGGGCCTAGACCCAAGAAGGGTTATCTCCTAGTTATCTCCATAGTGCTGAAGTTGCCCTGGTGACCTGCACCCGTTGAAACTACACAGGCTATGCAAAACTTCTCAGCAGCTAACACATCTTTGATAGCTTTATGGATTCCTTCCCCTGGTTGCATTTTCCCTGGATGCTTCAGAAAGTGAGCCTAAGCTAAATGATGACATGAACTGTAGCTGTGGCTCTCTCTCATTACTGTTTGTGGGATCTTTCTGTGTGCCTTGGCAGTCATATCTGCAATCACTGTGCCACTGCAAATAATAGTGAGTCGATATAAAACCTTAATTGGATCTCAGTTTGACTGTTGCTAAACATTGAAAGAAGGATTTTATTGCCTCAAAGAGGGTACAACACCCATCTACCAGGTACTATCTGGCATGAGGAAATATAAATATCAAAATGGACTTCAAAAGTATTACCTGTTTTCATTGTAGCTATATATCATGGACAATACAACACAAGTCTTTATAATTAGAGAAGAATGGAACAAGGAATAAGATAGAAGCAGAAGTTTCAAGCAGTGATAGGGTGAAGAATGAAATATCAAAGGTACAAGATTAAATGTGAGAGAATTAGGATATTGGGCAGAGAATGCTTTCTTCATACTTTTTCGGATGGCAGGTTTCCCATCCCAGCACCGATCACATTCCTGCGTATACTGGCTGCTTCACAGCCACTTAATCCTCCAAGGAATGTTAATTAGCCAGAAATGGGATGTCTGCACATCACCAACAAGCAAGTCTGACCTCACAGAGCTGCTGCAAATCTGATTGGTCAGCAGCTCAGTGGTCCTGGTAACCCTGTGGCCAGAATTGGGACTGCAATGTTCTATATTCCAGACTCCAGGAGCAGGTACGTATGAATGACCTCATGGTGGAGAGAGGAGTTGAGTTGAGGCTGGGTTGGGATTGGGGAAGAGGGGGTAGCGAAGGTGTGATGAAAAGCTTGGGCTGAGGGAGCACTTGTGAGGGCCGGTGCTTGCAGTGGGGAGATGTGAAATGTGGAAAGGAGTCCAGTGAATAGGTGCTCCCACCCACTTTCAATGCTTCCCTCTGCCCCTGAACTACACCTGCCAGCCTGAAAATTGAGGTGAAGGTCAGGTGGTGGCCCTTAAGTGGGCATTAATTGCCTCAGTTGGGTAAGGGTAGGATGGCAGGCCTGGATTTTACGCATCCCACTGTAAAATTACAGAGAGGTCAGGGTGAGAGTTGGAACACTATCCAGAAATTTTACAGGTCCCTCCTACCTATAATCCCACAATGGGGGAATGCAAAATTCAGCCCTACAAGACTCTGGAATTATCTTTCCAGGCAGTAACTATATTGACCATCAAGACTAGATTGGGTAGATGAAAGACAAATTGAAGTACAGAAGTCTTATTGGAACAGGATGGAAATGCTTTGTGGCATGGAAGATAACATCGAGAAGGACTGAGTTTCATGACATGTTTTGTGTTGCAACTTTTATTGATGGAATTAAAATTGGTTCATCAAACCTGTTTTACTGTTGGGTAGCTCTACATAATGGAAGCACAGGAACCTTTTCTACAGACCTATCTCTGACCCATAAAGTGCAATTGCCTGTTCAAATTGTTTGAGCAATCGATTTACCCTTTTTAAAAAATCTTTCTGGAATATTTTAGGCTGAGGTGCTGCATTAATTAAAGCCAATTGCTTTGGGTATTGTTCTAGACCATCTTGTCACACACCTCCATATTAACACAATATCTTTTATAAAATTATACAAAATTACCAAACTAAGAAAAAAAGCGTTCAAAAAAGGCATTTATTCCCTGATTGATTGCTTTCTTGAGTACTCAGCTCAATATAATTTGTATAATTTTTCCATTGTGTCACTACCAAAGGAAGCCAGAAAACTTAGACCAAGTTTTAGAGTTGATTTTTATGATGGGGACCTTCAAACCTGAAAATGAGCCTGTTTTGCTCGGTATCCTACAAGTGGGGGATGAAGACACTTCCAACCAACTACGGTGCTGAGCTGAATATCAGGGAATTCTGTGGGTTTAATTTATCCAGCTTCATGGACTGCAAAAATAGAAGGAGCTGCATTGGGGCATCTCCCCCAATACCTTCTGACTGCTGAGCAAGTTTCCCAAGGGTGGTCTGTGGGATAGATCAGTTCTGCTCCGCGGAAGTGGGTAGCCAATTATCATTGTTGAGGTCCCAGTTCCCGATTAATTTTTGTGGTCTCACCACCATTTCACAATCCATAGAACGCTCCCCTCCCCTGTTGGTTGTTGTTAATTTAGTGGACACCATTCCTGGCTTAAAGCTAGAGACACAGTAAACAGAGAGGCTTCATACTGCAAGAAGGGGATTACGTTCCTGAGAGGCCATAATTACAGAAGAGACTGATCCAGGGAAAAGAAAATTCACCTTCAAGCCAAACCATAGACCAGTTTAGATGCCAATTATTTGATGCTTGTGTGAAAGCCAATGGGAGTGCCTTCACCATGAGGTGTCCCTGAGCTGCTTCAGTGTGGCTGTCAGTTCTGAGGACTTCAGGGCAACATGGTGGCTCAGTGGTTAGCACTGCTGCCTCACACACCAGGCACTGCAGTTCGATTCCAGCCACAGGCTATGTAGAGTTTGCACATTCTTCCCATGTCTGCGTGGATTTTTCCCGCATGCTCTGGTTTCCTCCCAAAGTTCAAAGATGTGCAGGCTAGGTGGATTGGCCGTACTAAATTGCCCAGAGCACCCAGGGATGTGCAGGTGGGTGGATTAGACTCTTAGGTCCAACTCATCCATTCTGATCACAAATCCTAAATTAATCTAGTCCTATTTGCCAGCATTTGGCCCATATCCCTCTAAACCCTTCCTATTAATGTACCTATCCAGTTGCCTTTTAAATGTTGTAATTGTATTCACCTCCACCATGTCCTCTGGCAGCTCATTCCATACATACACCACCCTCTGCGTGAAAAAGTTGCCCCTCAGGTCTCTTTTAAATCTTTACACTCTCACTTTAAATCTATGCCCCCTAGTTTTGGACTCCCCCAACCCGGGGAAAAGATCTTGGCTATTCACCCTATCCATTGCCCCTCATGATTTTATAAACCACTATTAGGTCACCCCTCGGCCTCTGATGCTCCAGGGAAATGCAGGGTTACAAAGATAGGGTCGGGATGTGAGTCTGTGTAGGATGCTCCTGGGAGAGTCGGTATGGACTTGATGGGCTGAATGGTCTGCTTCTGATCCTATGGTTCTGTGACTGCCATCCCAGCTGCCCTTTATTTGAAAAAGACATTGGTGTCACATGAATTGTGGGGACTCAGGAACATCACTTCAGACTGATGACAGAGTCATGAGTCCCACAGGTTAATTCTGTGTCATTCTCAATAACCTTGGTTTAGTGCAGTGATTCAAAATGGCAGATGATGAGTCCTTGACATGATCACGTCAAAATATACTTGACATAGGTCATTTATTAAAGTGGGTGTGACCTGAAAAGGATTAATAAGGGGGCAACATCACCAAGAAATACAATATCTCTTTGCTTCTTGCTTCATTATCAGCCTGCTGGAGAAAAAGATAATTTGTGTATTTTGTTTGTGGTCTAAAACTTTGTGGATCGACTGTAGCTCACTGTTCTTGCCTCTTACTCGAATCACTGGGGGCTCAATTCCCATTCCACAGAGCTGAGCAAATAATATAGATTAATAACTGAGCTGCATTATTTCAACTTACCCTAGTTGGTGAAGCTTTTTGAAATATTTATGAGAAACATGCTTAAGTATTGCATTAAATATATGCTGTCTGGCATCTCAGTCGGATGTAAACAATCCTACGGAACTATTTGAAGAAGAGAAGGGGAGTTCTCCCAATATCCTAGGCAGGAATAATCAATCATAGAGTCATAGAGCTGTACAGCATGAAAACAGACTCTTAGGTCCAACTCATCCATTCTGATCACAAATCCTAAATTAATCTAGTCCTATTTGCCAGCATTTGGCCCATATCCCTCTAAACCCTTCCTATTAATGTACCTATCCAGTTGCCTTTTAAATGTTGTAATTGTATTCACCTCCACCATGTCCTCTGGCAGCCCATTCCATACATACACCACCCTCTGCGTGAAAAAGTTGCCCCTCAGGTCTCTTTTAAATCTTTGCACTCTCACCTTAAATCTATGCCCCCTAGTTTTGGACTCCCCCACCCCGGGGAAAAGACCTTGGCTATTCACCCTATCCATGCCCCTCATGATTTTATAAACCACTATTAGGTGACCCCTCGGCCTCTGATGCTCCAGGCAAAATAGCCCTAGCCTATTCAGACTTTCCCTATAGCTCAAACCAATACCAGGTCATTTATTCCACTGCTGTTTATGAGAACTTGTTGTTTGCAAATTGGTATTTTCCACGTTACAATAGTGGTAAGCTACAAAAATACTTCAATGGTCATAAAAGTGCTTTTGGGTCTTCTGAAGTTCAAGAACAGTACCATCTCAATGCATAACTTTATTTTTTTAGGTATTTAATTTCACTGCTATATTAAATGTTACAGTGTCTTTCGAATTTTTCCTGTTCTAGGTGCTGCCATCATGTGTGAAACAGGGAACATATCAAATGAGCCCACAAGCCCATTATCATACTATGGCGAGTCATCTGATTCATACTATCGCGTAGACCGCTGGCAAAAACTCCGAACAGCTGTCAGGAAGCTAGAGTTCTGGGAAAACTTCAGTGCTGAACTGGCAGGATGTGGGTTCTTTTCTAACGTCTACAAAGTAAGAGAACCATTACTTAGCATCTTAATGGTGCAATTCTTTGTGACACCACTTATGCCATGAATGAGGTACCTTCTTGATTTTGCTGAAGTGAATGCTTTGAAGGTTTAACTAAAGACTTGATTAAAATTCCTCTCATGTGGACTGTTACAAGTGACATATCATCTATTAGTCAATCACTTATTGTTTAGTTCTGTTCTGAAGGAGAGTTATATTCAATGCCAAGCGTTAACTCTGTTTCTCTCTCCATGCATGCTGCTGGAGCTAATCAGTATTTCCAGCGCTTTCTGATTTTATTTTATTATTAATTGATTGGTTCTGTTTAAAAGTACAAAATGGACCTCTGCAGTCTTGCAGGTGAACAACTTAGCTGCTTGTTTTGAGACCATGTCTGCTCATGTACTAAATTCACAAATCATACTTCGATGACTGAATAACTAAAGACCAAAATAAGATAACAAGGTGTAGAGCTGGATGAACACAGCAGGCCAAGCAGCATCATAGGAGCAGGAAGGCTGACGTTTCCAG
>NC_063359.1:15057404-15085178 GCF_021869965.1 Rhincodon typus | reverse complement strand
AACCGCTAAATCACCCTCAATCCCATGCCTCCGTATTTTCTGCAATAGCCTACCATGGGGAACCTTATCAAACGCTTTACTGAAATCCAAATACACCACATCAACCGCTTTACCCTCATCCACCTGTTTGGTCACCTTCTCAAAGAACTCAATAAGGTTTGTGAGGCACGACCTACCCTTCACAAAACCGTGTTGACTATCCCTAATCAAATTATTCCTTTCTAGATGATTATAAATCCTATCTCTTCTAATCCTTTCCAACACTTTACCCACAACCGAAGTAAGGCTCACTGGTCTATAATTACCAGGGTTGTCTCTACTCCCCTTCTTGAACAAGGGGACAACATTTGCTAGTCTCCAGCCTTCTGGCACTATTCCTGAAGACAATGACGACATAAAGATCAAAGCCAAAGGCTCTGCAATCTCCTCTCTAGCTTCCCAGAGAATCCTAGGATAAATCCCATCCGGCCCAGGGGACTTATCTATTTTCACACCTTCCAGAATTGCTAACACCTCCTCCTTATGAACCTCAATCCCGTCTAGTCTACTAGACTGTATCTCAGTATTCACCTCAACTACATTGTCTTTTTCCTGCGTGAATACTGACGAAAAATATTCATTTAGCACCTCTCCTATCTCTTTGGACTCCACGCACAACTTCCCATTACTGTCCTTGACCGGCCCCAATCTTACTCTAGTCATTCTTTTATTCCTGACATACCTATAGAAAGCTTTAGGGTTTTCCTTGATCCTACCTGCTAAAGACTTCTCATGTCCCCTCCTGGCTCTTCTTAGCTCTCTCTTTAGGTCCTTCCTGGCTAACTTGTAACTCTCAAGTGCCGTCACTGAGCCTTCACGCCTCATCTCTACATAAGCCTCCTTCTTCCTCTTGGCAAGAAATTCAACTTCTTTAGTAAACCACGGTTCCCTCGCTCGACCACTTCCTCCCTGCCTGACAGGTACATACTTCTCAAGGACACGCAGTAGCTGTTCCTTGAACAAGCTCCACATTTCAATTGTGCCCAGCCCCTGCAGTTTCCTTCTCCATCCTATGCATCCTAAATCTTGCCTCATCGCCTCATAGTTGCCTTTCCCCCAGCTATAACTCTTGCCCTGCTTTATATACCGATCCCTTTCCATCGCTAAAGTAAACGTAACCGAATTGTGATCACTATCACCAAAGTGCTCTCCTACCTCCATATCTATCACCTGGCCTGGTTCATTACCCAGTACCAAATCCAATGTGGCCTCGCCTCTTGTTGGCCTATCTACATACTGTGTCAGGAAACTCTCCTGCACACATTGGACAAAAACTGACCCATCTGATGCACCTAACCTACATATCCCCGAACACTGTGAGCAATTTAGCATGGCCAATCCACCTAACCTGCACATCTTTGGACTGTGTGAGGAAACCGGAGCACCCGGCAGAAAGCCACACAGACACAGGGAGAATGTGCAAACTGCACACAGATGTCACCTGAGGCTCAAATCAAACCCAGGTCCCTCGCACTGTGAGGCAGTAGTGTTAACCACTGAGCCACAGTGCTTCCCCCGTTGTTTCCTTCCTTGTTCTTCCTACCAAACTGTTTTATTTCTTACTTCTGTGCATTACATTGTTTCTGCCCATTACATTTTGGAGTTTACCAATGTCACTTCTTACAGCTCGCAAAACTTCCAAGTTATGTGTGTCATCTGCCAACTTTGAAATTGTGCTCTGCATAGCCAAGATCATTAAAAGATTAAGAAAAGAACTATACTTTAATACTGATCCGTATACCTAACTGACTTAATGATTTAAACAATTGTACCTATTTATGTAACCCTCAAACATTGGCCAAGCTTGCTGGCTTTAACTAATTGTCAACCTGGTTACAAAAAAAGAAATGTCAGTCATATGCGTTACTGAATGTGGCATATTTCCTTCCCTTGAGATTTGAAAGCTATTGAACAAATGTATTTACATAGACTGAGTGCAAGATTTCAATTGAAGCTTTTGTTTTAAACTTCTAAAGGCATGAGTTTCTAAAATTGTTACATTTTGTCTCTTTAATTTGAGGTAAAGTGGTGGGATGAAAAGGGTCATGTGACACATCTGGTGGCTTCTACATAGCAACAAGCTTGAGTGGCTTGGTTGTTAAAGGTAAAAGTTTGGCCCCAGGTTGATTTAATGGGAAGAAGGTACAAGATATTTATGGAGTATAGATAATATGAGGAATATTGCTGGCCGAGGGCAAATTGTCAATTTCCAAGTCTCTCATGGTGTGTTAGGAATGTCATGCTTTACTTTATACTTTAGGCTGTCTATTTAATTCCAATGTAGAATGGAGTTGGTGTCTAAATGATAGTTAATTAGCATTCATTACCTGGATACAAGGTCCATGTGATTCACATAAAAGCATAAGAATTAGGAACATCAGTAGGCCATTCAGCCTCTTAATGCTACACAATCATTTGACCAGAACATGGCTGATCCTAATTGGAACCTTTAATTTCCTCTCTATCCTCTGTACCCTTTGACTGCCTTGTGGCCCATATTGTTATGGAGATGGCTGTTATAGAATTAGCTCACAGGGTTTCCTAAGATTTTACTGTATCCCCCAGACCCACATTCCTCTGCAACGTCTGAGTGAGGGAGTAGATAAATAGATACAGAAGATGAGTAAGAGCTCATACTCAGGCTGAAGAGACCAAGTTTGTTTGGAATTAAAATCCTCATCATGAAACTTCCAAGAAGATTCTTCTATGAAGAGTCACCTAGTTTTGACTAGAGGGAGGAATCTTGAAGATAGCTGAACTTTGAAAGCCAATTTGGAGCTAAAAGGTTGACCACTGGGAGAGGGAAAAAGGAAGCAGTCATCAGAAGTGGAGAATAACTTTGAACAAGAAGAATGTAGTGTCCATGTAAGCGGTGGAGTAAAATATAACCGTGAATGGAATGCTGTAGAAAATGAGGCATGTGAACTACAAAATTCTCCCCAAATTTTCCTTGATTTAAATAATGTATTTATCTTGTTTAGTTTTCACAAATTTAGAGCAATGTTGTCAGTTCTCCTGTTAACTCTTGTACTTGTGAAAAAGTTTCAGTTCCTCAGCAGTCTCTCTTCATAATCAAATGCTTATTATCCTTAGAATTTCATACTGTCCATAGTGTCTGCACTTAGTGCTTCAATTCCTGTTCCAGGACATCTCACTATGGTTGTTAATCAGTAATATTCTCAAAAGCTTTCTGAAAGTTCAAGTTCATTCTGTCATCTATAATCCCCTAAGCATAGGTCAGTAAATTGTGTTTCAAAGGAATACTTTACTCCCAAGCTTATGGGCTAATTGGCATAAAATGTGTGGCTTCATAATGATGAAAAGAAATTGAAGTTTAATTGTTTAGGAAATATAATCAAGTATTTGCAAAGTTCACACAGGGAAACTACTCTCAGAACTTCTTATGTTTATTAACCAATTTGAACAATAGCAGTCAGCCCAACATGGATATCCAAAACAAATCAATTTTTAATGAAGGTATACCAAAAGGAGCATGTTAATATTGGTATAATATTTCAAAAGCACAACTTTAAATATCAAAATCCTTATTTAATAACATCATGCAGTTTGTACTGAACAGATGCGCTGTTAAATTAAATTGTGAAGACACAATTCACCAAGCATTGCTCATTTTGTTAAATTTGAAAGGGTTCAGAAAAGATTTACAAGGATGTTGACAGGGTTGCAGGGTTTGAATTATAGGGAGAGGCTGAATAGGCTGGGGCTATTTTCCCTGGGGTGTTGGAGGCTGAAGGGTGACCTTATAGAGGTTTATAAAATCATGAGGGGCATGGATAGGGTGAAGACTCAAGGTTTTTTCCCCAGGGTGGTGGAGTCCAAAACTAGAGGGCATAGGTTTATGTGAGAGGGGAAAGATTTAAAACGGCAATTCTTTCACACAGAGGGTGGTGCGTGTATGGAATGAGCTGCCAGAGGAAGTGGTGGAGGGTGGGACAGTTACAACATTTAAAAGGCATCTGGATGTGTATCTGAATAAAAGGTTTGGAGTGATATGGGCCAAATGCTAACAAATGGGACTAGATTAATTTAGGATATCTGATCGGCACAGATGAGTTGGACTGAAGAGTCCGTTTCCATGCTGTACATCTCTATGACTCTATAATAGTGAAATTATTTCATGGATTTATGTAATAATGGACAATAATGTTGTCTTCATTGAAGTGAACAGTCAAAATATTTTCAAGCAAAATGGAGTCAATATTTGATAGGAAACTTCAGATTAAATTTATTTAATAATTTAGCAAATGCAAAACTCCAAAGGCAGGTGATAGTCTCATCTTTTCCTCAGTTTTAGATGATTAATCATCACTTAGTCTGTGGAGAGGGCAATCCCCAGTAAAAATGCAACATGTGTATGGGTCTCTACAAATGCATAAGGGGTTTTATGCTGAGGCCCTACAATGGAGGTTCCTGGCACAGGGGTCTGGCCTGTCTGGGCCTATCAAGGACCACTCTTTGCTTGGTAGTTAAAAGTCTGCCTTGCAACAGATGGAGTTTGTCAGCAGGAATTTGTTAATAACTCGCGGTATTTCCCATACCTTGATCCAAAGAATGTCTGCTAATCAATCTCTTGCTTATGGAGGTTGTACCAAGTGAAGTGTTGTGATGGAAAGTGTTCAGTATGTGGGTTGACCAGGTCGACATGGTGTGGTAAGTGAGTTGCATTATGTGTTTTCATCAATCAGTTGGTGAGTAGGTGTTTTTGTTGACAGGAAGTCAGAGAGGTATGTTGAGTACAGGGTTCCAGTAATGATGCACATTGTTGCATTCAGTTCAGTTTCAACAAGATGTCTGTGTGTGATAACCATTGCCAGGCTGGTGCACAATTTTCTGTTGCAGAGTTCTATTAGGCAAGTGTTGAAGTCTGAGTGACCGTGGCTTATGATAGGATTCTAAGCATTGCTTTGGTATAAACAATCTGACTTTTTAAAAAATGTTACAACTTGATATGATAGCTACATAATTGTAAACTTTATATGATTGTACAGAGCTCATATAATATTCAGGAATATTAAGCATGATAGCATAACTTTCATTAATATCTTCATTTCTGAACAATAGATTATTTAGCTTATTTTACTTTATTTAATACCTCTTGGTCTGTAACTATTTCTTTCACTAGTTCATATATAATACTTTATGCAAGTCAAAATTGTTATATTTCATATCAGGAAATTGAGAGAAATATTGATTTTAAGGTAATTACATGTGTTTTCTGTACTTTACTTTCTATTTTAAGGGAAGTGTCAGCCTTGTGGTATTATCGCTGGACTGTTAATCTACAGGTAATGTTCTGGGACCCTGGGTTCAAATCCTGCCATGGCAGATGGTGGAATTTGAATTCAGTTAAAGTCTTGAATTAAGAGTCTAATGATGACCTTGATTTTTTTGGTAGTAAAAAACCCATCTGGTTCACTAATGTCCTTTAAGGAAGGAAAATGCCATCCTTACCTGATCTGACCTACATGTGACTCCAAATGCACAGCAATGTGATTGACTCTTAACTGCCCTCTAGGCAATAAATGCTGACCTAACCAGTGATAGGCTCAATCTGTGACTGAATTAAAACAAAAATTAGTGGCATAAATCAGATATTGCTTTTTGGATTACAGGTGATATAACATATTGCTGGTTACATGATAGATATGTCAATGTATGAAAGTACTTCCTCAGTTTAATACATTTGGGTAGCATTATATATTAATAAAGTTGAGTTTGTTGCTGGATGAAGGAAATACATCAAGCAGAGAAGTGAATTCACAAGGTATCAGGTTTCATTAAGTATATTTTCAGTGCGTTTTTGAGCGAATGCTGTTAGAACAGCCACATTCATTAATTGATGACAAGATCTGCAGCGTTGATGACTGCTATATAAAATGTCACTTGAATGGAATGAGTCTTAAAGAAGAATCCCCAATATCAGCTGCCCTATAAATTGAAGAAAATAAGGACTGAAAATCCTGGAAGCTAGAGTCAATAAACGTGGAACTGGAAAATCACAGCCGGTCAGAAAGCATCCGAGGAGCAGGGAAGTCAACATGTCGGGTTGAAACTCTTCGTCAGGGCTAATGAAGGGTTTCAGCCCACAACATTGACTGTCTGACTGGCTGTGCTTTTCCAGCTCCACATTGATTGGCCCTATAAAGTAAGTTGGCAACTATCCAAGTTTGGTATAAAGTCTCCTAGAATTAATTTTATTCTCCAGGGAGCTTTACAACTCCATATAAAGATTCTTGTCTCTTTCCCTGTCTGAGCTCATTTTCTGCTGAAATTTCCATCCGTGTCTTTCTTATCTCAATCCTTGACTGTTCCAAAGTTCTCCTATTCAGATTTCCAATCTCTACCTTATATGAACTTGACGCTCAACCAAAACTCTGCTGCCCATATTCTAACTGGTAAAAGTTCTGTTCTTCCATCACCCCTCTGCTCACTGACTTATAATGGTCCCCATCTGACAACACCTCAGTTTTAAAATTTTTGCCATTGCTTTACAAACCTTTCCATGATATTGCTCCTCTCTACCCCTGTAACCCTCTCCAGCTTTATAATCTTCTGGATCTTCTCTGTTCCTCTTATCCTGACATTTTCTGCTACTGTTGGCAGTCATGCCTTCCAAAATCTTCTCTAAAATTCTTCAACTCTCTTCCTTTCTTTGATGTTCCTTGAAACTTACCTCATTGACCAAGTATCCACCCTAATATCTACTTAAGTGACTCTGTGAAATTTTGTTCAACAACGCTCCCATGAAGCGTATAGAGATGATTTACTACATTCAAGACCCCATATAATTGTGATTTATTGATGATCAAATGAACAACTGACGGGCAAAGTCATGTAGGTGTTAAAACAATTTATATCTTCTGGAAATTGTCTTCGAGCAATTTCACTTATTAATTACAAGAATATTGGCAATTCAAAAAAAATACAGTTGTTCCATTGTTCAGAATAGTGAGAGTGAGGAGGTCAAGTAATGAACCTTCGTGGAATTAGCCCAGATTAAACAACATTGTTATGTGCAATGAAGGTTACATTATTGCAGGTCAGAGAAATATGGGGTTGCATCTTGGGCATCTGCAGAAAGACTGGAAGAATAATTGATATTAATTATATTTTAATTGTTTTGTCTAATTATATTCAGGTGATGGTAATATTGAATAAGTCAGAACCCAGAATGGAATCTGGCTTGATAGACCATAAGTTTATTTTTGCAATTTGACTACCGAAGGATTCAGTGACTGACAATATCCGCAAGATGCTGACAATTCATTTTAACAAAAGAACATCAAAGTTTATTCTGCATAAAGGGAAAAGGAACACAAATTATTTAACACTATATAAGTATCATTTAAGGCAGACTTAGCACAAATGTCATCAATAAAGATTCAACCATTTACCCCTCAACAATGACCTTACAGATACTTAAACTTCAGTGTTGGGTAACACTGTTTAGAACCCCTTGTTTGGTTGTCACAGCTGTAGTTGGTTTATTTCCAGTAAACATCAGCATTTACTCAGTCAGAGATGTTAAGAACTGCAGATGCTGGAGTCAGAGATAACACAGTGTGGAGCTGGAGGAACACAGCAGGTCAGGCAGCATCAGAGGAGCAGGAAAGTTGATGTTTCAGGTCGAGACCTGCGAGCTTCTTTAGCAAATTTCTCTCCATGCACTCCTTCCAAATTGCTAACAGCTCACTTATTTCTTAATGTAAGTTCCTTAAATGCCTCTTCCACAGTGTTCTGTTTCTAGAACTTCTCAGGACTTCCCTCTCCTGCCCTGTATATTATGGGAACTGTTAAATTGCACTGCTGCTGCTACAGGCTTTTTCACTCTGGAAAAAAAAACCCTGCACGCACATACTTGAAGGAGACCTTCATACTCACTGAACTTCTGGATCATTTTCTGTCTGAAGGGAAATTTTCTGTATCTGTCTCCCTGTGTCATTGAACACCTTGTTGATTGGAAACAGGCCTCTAATAAAAACCAAAAGAACTGCTGATGCTGTAAATCAGAAACAAAAACAGAAATAGCTGGAAAAACTCAGCAGGCCTGGCAGCATCTGTGGAGAGAAATCAGAGTTAACGTTTTGGGTCAAGTGACCCTTTCTCAGTTACCCTGCTGAGCTTTTCCAGATATTTCCGTTTTTGGTTTTGTTTCCTTTTTTTTTACTCTTTTTGACAGCATTGAACTATTTACCTCAAAGATTTCCTAAAAAACTAATCTAAATGCAAATAAACTTGAGACAATCTGGCACAACTAACAGAACTCAAATGAAACTAAACTATCCTTAGCAGCAGAAAAATATAGAGTCACTATTCCTCAGGTGAAGCTGAGAAGGAGGGACTTTAATGGAGACTTTAGCTGGTACAGGATTTGAACCTTGAACTGTTGGCCTCACTCTATTGTCAACCAGAATTTAGCCAATAGAGTTAACTTTTGTAACATGCACAGTAAACAAATACAAATCAAGCTTAAAGATGAATATGGTTCAATCCATTTCAGAACCCAAGTTTCCAAATAATAATAATCATGAGCTTTCATCAGAGCGAGCATTAACTGTCAATTCATATGTACTCCTATATATAGGAGCAGACTTAAATTGTCTTTGTTGGGATTGGGGATGCATGTTTGTAATGTCAGTCTGTCTAAACAAAAGCTTAAGCATTTAAAGAATAGGCTTTAGTTTTATCTTTCATCAGCCTAGTAGTTGCAGTGTCATAAATGTGACCCATTGATTCTTTTTGAATTTCATAGTCTGAAAGGAGGGATCTAAGATATTTCTTTACATTCTAGCTATCTGTGGAGAGATAATTTTATTGAAGTGCTGACATTTCTCTGTTAATTTGATACTGGGACAGAGATATCTTAAAATCAAAGGTTAAATCATTGTGAAGAGAACAAGTGCAATTGAATCATACTAAGTTTATATATGAGTTTATTTGGCTTGGTCACACTTTTGAGAAATCACAAATATATTATGCAATAGAGGACTGTTTATGCTTGTATCACAATTCCGTTATTGCTGGGAGTCATAAAAATTGCAGTTAAGTGTTTGTGAGGCACTGAAATATTCATAAATTTAGATTAGCAGTGAAATGAGACTTACAAGTTAGAAACGCGCTTGATTGTTGACATTCTTAAGAATGGAGACTGAATGCAATAAATACTCAAATGTGATTCATTTTCATTTTCGTTTCCCAAACAGTAAAAAATCTGTTATTGTGACCCAAAAAAATTGGAATTGTACGATTGTTTAAAACAGCTTAGATATATCTAGGTGACCACGCCGTTCATTACACTATCATCTTTAGCTTGAATTTTAAACCTGTCTAATTCTGTGTTGGTCACCTTGCTATCTAAAAAATGGAGTGGATTTATTGTGAGCAGTGGAATGGAATTGATCACTATGTTACAACATAAGCATTGGGTGAATGGCAGGTATCTTTCCCCTAGGGTGCGAGATTTCAAGACTGGGGGCATATTTTTAACGTGAGAGGAGAAAGATTTAAAAAAGATATGAGGGGCAACTTTCTTACTCAGAGAGTGGTTTGTGTATGGAATGTACTTCCAGAGGAAGATGCATATTTAAAAGACATTTAGACAAGCACATAAATAAAAAATGTTTGGAGGAAATGGGCCAAGAGCAGGCAGGTGGGACTAGTTTAGTCTGGGATTATGGTCAGCATGGATTGGTTGGACCACAGTGTCTGGTCCTGTGCTGTATGACTCTATAACACTATGGATTAAGAAGTGTAAACCCAATGGTGGTTTGAGTCTTTTGGCTGCAGCCATGTTTGTGTCTTCTTGTGGAATAGGGACTGAGAAACAATGTAATTATTTGTAAATTGTTCAAATAGTTGTCATTTTAATAATTGTAGACCGGATTCTGTGATCCACAATGAAGTAACACAGATCACTTACTATTTTTAAAAAAAGCTGTCCACAAACCTGATGACCTCAGTGCAAGGATTTTCCCTTTCCCAGGATTATTTTGAATTTGTCATTGAACAGGGTAAATAGCCGATTAAATAGAAGTATTGTCACCAACTGCAAACCAGGAAGTAAAGTGCATTGAAACCTTTCAATCTGAAATGTTACATTGTACAGAGACCGGTATCCCGTTACCAAGTCACTCTTTATTTGCACATGAACTGTCCTTGACTTTAGTGCTGCCTCTTCAGAGTCAGCGATCAGAGTGTCAGAATCTCTGACACTTCTGTTTATATCTGTCAGCCAGAGCTCCCTGATTAGACCTGATTAACAACCCCAATCAGGGAACTCATATTCTTTGATTTCCAGCTGGCTGACCTCATTATAATCAATACAGATAGGAAAACAAATGATGAGAGCACAATTAAGTTAGAAGCTAAAATATCATAAGTAAACTCTGAAAGATGTATTTTAAAGCCCTTGTAAAAGTTTCATTTTTTGAATGAGGTGACTGCATTGTTAGTGGCATTTCATCTTTATAATTACTACTACCAACATTACTCATCCTGAAAGAGAAATTTTATGTTTATTGAAAAGTCAAATTTCTCCATAATGCTTAGGGATTGACTCTGGGTGGAGCGCAACAGTGCACACTCTGGAGGAAGCAAGAATCACTGACTGCAGCTTTTGGATTTCCATGTTTAATTGCTTACATGAGGACTCTGGAAGTTGCTGTTAGTTTTAGATAATAATGAGCAGTGAACAGAGACAGTTTTACCTTACTACTACTGCAAAAAAAGGGACAGTGCTTCCTGGGTTGCTTTTGGCAATTGAAATGACACTGACTTGACTTGAGATGCTTAATGCTGGTGACTAAGTTTCAGGTTTCCATGAGGTTTGCACAATTCTCCTTTGAGACAGGATAAAAATTTAGAGAGACCCAATGAATTCAGTTAAATCCACAATAGTTTAGATAGCTCACTGCATGAGTGGGATTGATGGACTGTATGGCATTTCTTGCTTCTTGCTTGTTTGTATTCTTTCATTGATAGTAACAATGGAACTTGTGTTTCATTCTTTCTCGTGAAGGCAAAGCATTAAAGTTGATTTAGTTCAATTGGGCTCAACCATCACTTTCCCTAATCCCTCATTACAGAGGTTACATTTACTGTGATGACACAGGTAGAAACTTGGATCTATTCTTCACCTCAGAAAACCACGTTTAAGCAAACTGTCAAGAACTTCAACACTTCTTTTTCCTCTTATTAGGACCAATGGCTTTCCAACAAAACAGGATCATTCCAATAATAAAATTCATTAAAGGCAGAATGGACACTGAACATATGTGCAAGAAATGGAGCAATACCAACATATCTCAGAACATGGCAAATACAACTATTACACTGATTTGTTTTAGAACTTTGTCTTTAATTTACGATAAAATGAAAGGAGTCGTGTGATGTGTTCTGAAATTTGTCTGACAGAAATGGTGGATGGATTGATTGGTACAGATTGAAGGCCTTCCAGGTTATTTTCCTGGGGAGAATTTTCTAAGTGTTTGCAGTTGGAGACTACACCAGCAGTCTGCTTGCAGTGGATTTACTGGGAGTCTCCTAACATCCCAGAAAAGTGGTGCACAGTTCTGCTTTAAACTGTTTATTTCCTTCCAAGTTAAAAGAGAGTTGGGGGTGTTCAAGGATAGCATTTCTACCTGGATACAAAAGCCATGTGATTAATGTGGCCATCAAGATTGACTTTGAGAGACGAAGAATTTAAGACTGAAGACTGTCAGACAAGATTCGCCTGCCTGATTCCAGGATATGGAAAACAGCTGTAGGCAAGAGAATGCTGTGATTCATCATGCAGAGATATGGAGAGAAGGGCACTTGTTCTTCACGATTAGAGCAGGCACTCCTTATAAGTTGGGAGCTGAAAAATAGAGGAAATTTGCCATTGAAAGACACGAAATGTATAGTGCTGGAACTCAGTGCCGAATACCAAAAATAAAATTTCAGATTCCCTCTTGAACTTGACAGCTAGGCACAAATGTACACCAGACTGCTTCAGCTCCAATATAGAAGATTGGCTAAATAATAGAAGGCAGAGAGTTTGGATTAAGGGGCATTTTCAGGATGGCAGCCTGTAAATAGTGGACTGCTAAAGGGATCAGTGCCAGGGTCAAAATTATTTACATATATTAATGATTAGATAATAGAGGTATTTGTATAGTCGTCAAGTTTGCAATGACACAAAATTAGGTGGGAAGGCATGTAGTGAGCATGGTATAAGGAGTCCATGGAGGGATATCCACAGGTTAAGTGAGTGGGCAAAATTTTGGCACATGGAGTACAGTTTGGGAAAATATGAGGTTATGTCTTTTGGCAGGAAGAATAGAAGAGTTGAATATTATTTAACAGGGGAAGACTGCAGAAAGCTGCAGAACAGAGGGATTCAGTGCCGTAATGCATGAATCACAAAGAGCTTGCATCCAAGGTCAGTTGGCAACAGGAAAGGTAAATGGATTGTTGTCCTTCATTTCAAAGGGAATGCAGTACAAAAATAGGGAAATTATGTTTATACAAGGTACAAGTCAGACAACAACTGGAAAACTGAAAGCAGTTTTGACCCCCATACCTAAAGAAAGATATATCTTTTGGAGGCAGTCCAGAAGAGGTTCATTTGTTTGATCATGAGTCTGGACGGATTTTCTCATGGGGAGAGATTGTGTAGATTGGGCTTGTACTAGTTGGAGTTTATAAGAATGAGATTAGACTATATTGCAACATATAAAAATCCTAGGGGGCTTTACAGGGTAGATACGGAGAGATTGTTTCCCTTTGTGTGAGAGTCAAAGAATAGAGGGTACAGTCTCCGTAAGGAGTTGTCCATTTAAAATAGAGATGAGGCTGGTGGATCTGTAGAATTTCTTGCTGCCCAGGGCTGTCGAGTCTGGGTCATTATGTATTCAAGTCAGAAATAGACAAATTTCTGACGAGTAAGGAAAACAAGGGTTACAGGGAAAAAAGCAGGAAAATTGAGTTGAGCGTTGTCAGATGTCAATGAATGGAGGAGATGACTCAATGGGTCAAATGGTTGAGTTCTGCTCCTACATCTTATTGCCTCATGGTCTTATGGCTTGCTGAAATAAAGGTTGAAAGTCATATTTCTGACTTCATGTCTCCTTTAACAAGCTCCTTAAAGAGCCTAATGACCTGGAATTGGCAGCAAGGAGATTCTGAGTGCCCTCCCCATTGCTGGCCCTTTGAAATTTACATCTGTCCCAGATGCATCGGGATTCTGATATGACCTCCAAGACCATACTTTTCAAATCCTGCTTGTCTTGGGTGCCGACCAGACAGGCACTTGAAAATCAATTTCCAGGGCACTAATCCTTGATGGTTTATCCATCCTCTGGGAAAATAAATAATTATATCCTGTCCTTACATCATCATTAAAAGAATTTGCCTTTATATAACCACTTTGCTCAGGCCTTGGACATCTTAAAATGATTGACAATGAATTAAATATTTTTTGAAGTGTCATCATTGTTACCTATTATATTTGAATTGTCAATTTGCGAATTAATACTGGGCAGGGTACATAGGAAAACTTCCCTATTCTTCTTCAAATTACTGCCCTGAGATTATTTACGTCCATTTGAGAATGTTAAAGGCGCCTCATGTCTCATTCAAAAGGCAATGTGGAACTCCCTCAGTATTGCACTCAAGTCTTAACTTGATTTATACTCTTAGGTCTGGAATTGGGACTTGAACCTGTAGCCTCTGGACTCAGAGGCAAGAATGCCTAAGGCTGACACTTCATATGACATTAAAAACTCTCTAAAGGGACCGTGCACTGCACCCCTTATAATATGGAGCATAAATTTATTGCAAAGTCATCAGCCTGAAACATTAACTCTGTTTCTTTCCATTGACGCTGAGTTTTTACAGCAAGTTTTATTCTTTTTTCAAGTTCCCAGCTTCCACAGTTTATTGCTTTTGTCATAAATCTGCTGTATTGTTGGCAGTTCAATTTTTTACCTTTCCTCAGCAAAGAGAATTTACTACCTTAACGGGAGCCATATGGTGTCCCTGTAGGGACCACTAATATTGTAGAACATAGTGGAAGCCAGGACTGAACCACATTGCAAAAATCATTTTGTTGAAAAACTGGACTTCCTGCGGCAGTGTGGATAACATACTGGGGAGAAGGTTCCCAGGCCCTAAACAATGTGGGTAATGGCAAGAAATTTTGGGAAAATCTGGTGAGTAGTCCAGTGAGGCCCCTGTCAACATTGAAATTGACAAGTTGTATCTTTCAACCAAGTCCCTGAAGACGGGTCAGAACTCTTGGCAGTAAGGGGTGAGGTAAGGAGTGATAAAGTGGATTATCTATCATTATCATCCACATTACTACCGAATATATCCTCATTAATGTGCAGGTTTTCATTCTTCCTCCCACTGGATAGAAAGTTCTCAACCTGAAAATCCGAGCGGGTACCTGATGACTCCAGTTTGCCACCTGTTCCTCCAGACCTCCATCTTGGACACCTGGCACCAACATCAAAGGGCAGGCTTAATTGGCAGCAGCTGCATGCAACCCACATCCGTGGATATTGCTATCCAACATGGACCAGCCTTTTGCCATCACCATGGTATATGTCTGACCAACTTACACTGCAGTGCTGCACTTGGACTTTCATTGGAATGCTTCCTGAAGGACACTTTGTATGCAGGGATAGGCAGCCAGCTCACAGACTGGACCAGGCCGTATCTTACGGCCTCTTGCTCATCCTATTTTGCACTTCCTTGCGTCACATCTAACTCGAGGCTGACAGCATCGCTGCCTTGCCTTGTCTTTCTTTACCTTGCTCTGCTTTGCGTTTTAGTGCTTCCCTTGCCTCATTCACACTTTAAAGGCTCACAGTTCTCCTGTCTTGCCTTGCAGTTTAGTACACGTGCAAAACTACAAGGTTTGTCAGCAGCTTTGAGTCATGGGGGGTGGATATTTCACTGAATGCCATCGTCCTATGTCAGCATGACACCTGCACCATGTAAGAGCTGTCGCCTCGTCAAATACGCTGCATGTGCATCCACTCAGTGGCCATAAAGCAAAGTTTTGAGGGAGTAGTCCTCAGTCAAGTCGGGTACCCTCAAGTCTCAGGGTCAGTGGTCAGTAACAGTGAAGTCTGGGGAATTAGCCACATCTGCCTTGGGGTCCAGTGCATCCTGGGACTTGTGGGAAGATTGTCAACAGAGGAGCTTGGCAGACATTAGTCAGGGTCTGGTCCCTCATTATTCGGGGGCTGTTTGGCTGAGTCAGTCAGGGGCGTACGTCTCTTCAAAGGCAACACCCATACACTAAAGCTGAAACATACCAGCGACTCATACATGCTTTGTGAACCTTAGGCATTAGCTTAAAGTCTACAGATCAGTTTCTTGCTCCAAGTGCTCCTGACCACTAGGTGCAAAATAACAAATGCCTGTGGTGCAATACCTGGAAAGATGGAGCATAGCTACCAAAGTACTAATCAGCTGTCAATTACCCAACGCCTATTTACCATGTGGCTCCCTCAACGAGAAGTGGAGACGTGACAGTGAAGTGCTCACCAGTAGGTGCTCCTGACTAGAATCTAGCTAATATGCCCATCAAGGTGTCAGTGTGTGAGCTGGTGAGGGTACAGGGCGTATCCTTTGAGGCATCTATGCACTCTTTCTCAGGGTGGCAAGAGGTATCTCTCCCAGGACAGCCCTCCTGACTGCAGCCACCATCAAAATGCTGCATGTACCTGCAGAAGTCAAAAGAGAGGAAAGCATCTTGAACAAGGATTAGAAGTTATTGCATGTTGACAATGGATTCACAGCTGGGGTAATGGGAGAGGACCACAGCAATGTACAATGCTTTGATTTGATAGGTGGGTGATGGAGACTTCCACATCTCCACAGGACAAGTCCCAGTCTTTTCCTGCAAGCTCGAGGATCCTACCCTCTTAGAGGGTGAAGGGATGATTATCCCCCACCACATCAACTGTCCTAACGCTTCTGACCTGGTATGAGACAAAGGGAGAGACAGAGTGAGATGAAAGTGGCTGGCACAACTGCTAGTGCCTGTACAGGTGGGAGAAAAGTGGTGAGGTGTCCCATGTGTGAGTAGGAAACACAGAAGGCATGCAGGTGGTGGGCAGGGTTGGGGTGGGTAGGGAAGATGTTACATGCAATAGTACATGCAGTAGTGCATGAGCCTTGTTTAGGAGGTGACCGCAGTAGCAGAGATAGACTGAATGTGAGATCACAGAGAGAAGATAGTGGCAATTACCCTGGTTGAGCTGCAAGAAAATCACACAGCTTCTTGCATTGCTGTCTTTTCTCCAGACCGTGGAGACCCACACTGACCTGGTTAGAGACCTTAGACCAGGCCAATGGGGTCTGGTGTCTTGCCTGTCCCGAGGGAATAGGGCATCCATCTTCTACTCCAACTCATCCATCAGGTCCCTGTCTCAAAACGGAGCACCGATTTCTCCTTGTCTGGGGTGAGTGTTTGCAATCGTGCAGGCCAGCGCATGATAGCCAGTGCTTGACTGGGTGTGCAATGGCCTTTTCAAGATGGAAGTAGTGCCAGATACACCAGTATATCCTACGATGTCCCAGCAGTGACAAGGACAGTTGACCATGACGTGTGGGAAAATCAGGCTACCAATGGGCAAGAAAGGTGCCATAGAGGCAATGTAATAGTTGGTGAGGTATGTTTTGGGTGATCACATGAAACTTCTTGAAACTCAACGAAAACGACACATCCAAAATGTTCTGAGGAAGGGTCACTGGATCCGAAACATTAACTCTGTTTTCTCCTTCACAGATGCTGCCAGACCTGCTGAGCTTTTCCAGCAACTTTGTTTTTGTTCCTCATTTACAGCATCCACAGTTCTTTTGGTTTTTATCCAAAATGTGGTAAGCTTGAACCGACAAAGTTCCACAATAGCAGTTTGCATGTTCATTGGCTACAGCAGGTTAAGTGGATTGGCCATGCTAAATTGCCCCGTTGTGTCCAGGGATATGCAGATTAGGTGGGTTAGCCATTGAAGATGAAGGGGTAATGGTGGGTCTGGATGGGGTGCTCTGTGGAAGGTCGGTGCAGAATTGATGGGCCAAATGGCCTCTTTCCGCACTGTAGGGATTTTATGATTTTATTTCTGTCAGATGATAACATAACTATATATGAAACTAATTTTTAGGCCTCTGGCAATCAATAAATTGTAAAAAAGGCAATTGATTTGTGTTTAAAGAATGGTAATACAGGCAGAATGTCTCCTTCCGAGAAGGCTGTAGCAAAGTAGTGGGAAGGGCAGATAATCGAGAAAACTGGCACCAGGAAGATGCCCACATCCACTTTCAGTGATTAATTTCAATGTGGGAAGGCTCTGGATTTATTTTCCTGACCTGCTGCAACGTTCTTGTCCTGCCTGAGCTGCAGTTCCTTCAGGTCCATGTGAGACAAGAGGGAGCCAGATTACCTGATGTATAAACCAGGGCAGACAGGCTGCCATCTTTGGGGGTGAGCTAGTCTCTCAACGTGAGAATCCCTTCCCCATTGTCACTTCTAAAATAATAGGGGCAGCACTGTGGCTCAGTGGTTAGCACTGCTGCCTCACAGCGCCAGGAACCCAGGTTTGATTCCACCCTCGGGCGACTGTCTGTGTGGAGTTTGCACATTCTCCCCGTGTCTGCATGGGTTTCCTCCGGGTGCTCTGGTTTCCTCCCGCAATCTGGGTGGATTGGCCATGCTAAATTGCCCATAGTGTTCAGGGATGTATAGATTAGGGGGATGGGTCTGGGTGGGATGCTCTGTGTGTCAGTGTGGACTTGTTGGGCCGAAGGGCCTGTTTCCACAATGTAGGGATTCTATGACCCCAGAAAGCCCACCCCTAAACATGCAACACTTACTGTATTCTGATCCTGCATCCTGGGGTCCTGGGGCTAGGACAGTCTGGCCCAGCTTTGTAATTTCAACACAAAGTCTACAGGCAGCCAGTCAGCTACTGACTAACATTTGATCTGACGGACTTTCTAAATAAGATCGGCCCTGGATATCCCTCCGCTAGACTTTCTTACTTTTGGAGTCAGTTGAAAAGTGGGAAAATACTGCTCTTTTTCTTGACAGCTTGGTTAAACTATTGACTTTTGTTGTTATGTTCCTGCCTTTGTATTAATACTTCGATAATCTTGTGAAAAAGCTTTCAGAGTGAAAAAAATAGCCTGGAGGAAAGCGGATCTTTAAACGAGGCTAGAAAATCATAGACTCATCGACTTTACAGTGCAGAAAGATGCCATTCAGCCTATTGTGTCTGCAGTAGTCAACAAAGATATGACTGTACCAATCGCATTTTCCAGTGTTTGATCCACAGTCCTGGTGGCTACGGTAATGCACATGAATATCGAAGTACTGCTTAAATATTACAAGAGCTTTTGACTCAACTATCCTTTCAGGAAGTGAGTTACAGACTTTCGCCTCACTCTCTGGGTGAAGAAAATTCTCATCACCTTCCCACTTAGCTCTCAAATGTTACCTTAAACCCATGAACCTCAGTTATTCATCTCCTCGACTAACCCCCACCCCCAATTATGGCCCTCATGATTATATACACATCTATGAAGTACCCTCCCAACCTTTGCTGCTCCAAAGAGATTTTTTGTCCTGGGTCAAACCCTCCAACTCAGGCAGCATTTATTCCACATTTATTTAATCAGAATTTAAAAATTCTAAAATTGCTGTGCTGGGATTTGATTTCAGGCAGTCTGATCATTATCCTGAACCTTGTGGATTACCAGCCAGTAACATGACACTATGCTATCACACCTAGACTCACACATATATCTATCAAATAAGATAATGCTTCATAGAATCCCCACAGTGTGGAAACAGTCATTCAGCCTGTCAAGTCCATACTGACCCTCTGAACACCATCCCATCCAGGCCCATGCTGTCTCTGCAACACTGCTTTTCCCATGGTTAATTCACTTAGGTTTCACATCCCTGAACACTATGGGGCAATTTAGCATGGCCAATCCACCTAACTTGCACATCTTTGGACTGTGAGAGGAATCTGGAGGAAACCCACATAGACACAGGGAGGATGTACAAACTCCACACAAACAGTCGCCCAAGTGTGGAATCAAACTAGGTCCCTGACGCTGTGAGGCAGCAGTGCTAACCACTGAGACACCGTGCCACCCCAATGCTTAGATAGTCCCTTTTACCACCTTTTTAAATATTACGATCCTGAGATTAACACTCTTGGCCCCGTGAAAGAGGCATGTTGAACAGGTTTGCTTGACAACCTCAGCTATTGCTGTTATAGTTTGAATTTGAAAAGATTTTCTAATAAGCCAAATCCTACAGGCACTGTGGATTATTAATGGTATGGTGTTGGCAGTATTTTTTGAAACACTCATGTTGACAGTTGCTGCCTTGGAAACCCAGTGTTTGAGCAGCAGTGAATAAAATGTGTGAGAAGCGGTAAAGGGCATAGAACAGTGTTCTCAGGATTTCTGTCTGATACCAGGGCAACACTACAAAGCAGTCATTCCATCTTCCAGTTTAAGATCTGTGAGGAATGTGCAGAATACGCCATTCTACACAGAGCCAAAGAGCATGGTGATCTTATAAAAACAGCTTTGTTTGTTTTGCCACATTGGGGCACATGATTGGATAATGGACTTTAGTAGGACAGAGGCCCAGGCTATACTCTGAGTGCTGGGTTCAAATCCCACCATGGCAGCTGGTGGAATTGAATCTTAGTTAATCAATCTGGAATTAAAAAAAAAACAGTCTCAATGATGAAATTATTACCAATTGTTGTAAAAGTCTGTCTGATTTGCTAATGCTCTTTAAGAAAGAATGTCTTCCATCCTTACATGGTCTGGCCTACATGAAACTCTGCGGCAATGTGGCTGACTCTGAGCTATCCTCTGGCCTAACAGGTTCACATGAAGGGTCTAGGCCTGAAACGTCAGCCTTCCTGCTCCTATGATGCTGCTTGGCCTGCTGTGTTCATCCAGCTCTGCACCTTGTTGCCTCAGGTTCACAGTCAGTTAGGGGTGGACAGCAAATGATGGCCTTACATGTTGTATAAGGGTCTGAAAGGGTTGTTACTGAGGACTGCCTCAAGGACATTCAACGGTGTTGAGTTCACACAGGAGGGAGAACAGCTTAGGTATATCAAAAGAGTAAAAGCTGCCTCATAGTCATCAGGGAAATAGTGAGGAGTTTCATTACTTGCTCTGGATAATGAGAAGTACAACAGCCAAACTATTTGACTGAAATATTCTTTTGAAGAATTACTTCATCCTGCTATTCAGACTGTTTTGTTTGCACATGCATAACGTACAATCCAATGGTATTTTAAAATTATAAAAGGAGTCTTAATAATTTGCAAAGAGGAAAGGAACGTTAAATGACAATAAATGTACAGTTTCTGTAACAATGTCTGTTATATCAACAGAAGTTATACATAGTTTCTATTATCTAATAAACTACATGTTGTTTTAGACATGTAGTTTATTACATGTTTAAGACATTTAAGCTTTTTCCTGTTAGATGAGCAAGTGGTTTTCCTCCACCACACTAGAACCAAATACACCTAAATACACCTCGACGCTAAAAGAAGATAACAACAAACCTACCCCATGGTGAGCAACTGTATAGAAGCCTTCTACAGCATGGTGCTAAATGTTAATGATTGTTCATACAACACTAATGATGTCAAATCCTGTGCACTAATAAAAAATATTGTTTCAGTGGATTTCAAAATGTGGCGCAGCAGTGGATGTGAGCTTGGAGAATACTGTGCCAAATTACATGGATAGAATACAAAGTATGGTTAATTATTTTTAGAAATATAAAGGAAGCTTCATAGAAAAATTGAGAAGGAAAAAGATTGGGCTAAAATGTGGCAGATGGAAATCAATGTGAATAAGTGTGTGGCGTTACCCCTTGCTATAAAACAAAAGCAGCGTTTTTCTGAAAGTAGGCTCGATGTTGTAGCAGGGCAGAAGAGTCTGAAAGTGCACTGATTTAGGGTGCTGCTTTTCATAGCCATGCTAATACACTTTGTATTGTTGTGTTGAAGTCACCATTCTCCTTTGAATTCTCTTTAATGATCTTAAGTCAAATTATTAAGGACAAGATCAACATTGTTCCCATTGCACAATGTTGTCCATAACTTAACAATGTCTTTCAGAGAGACTACTGAATTGTTAAACTAGATAGTGGCCACTTGTGTCTGATTTGGACACTCATCTGAGGATAAGACAATGTTAAATTGTTTGGGCAGATTAGAGGATTTTTACTCTTAAGCTTAACAATGTGAGTTGTTGCTGATTGTGGCAAAAGTAGAAATTCTATTCCGTCCCCCATATTTATGTCTACCCTAATCACATGTTACTTTCCCTCCATGCTCTATTTTGTTTTTGGTGCATGATTTGACTTTGAATTTGATATTCTAACTATCCCAATGTAGACTTTGCTGGTCATTCTTTAATTTGATTTGTTATGGAGGTATACAGGTACTTGTCCTGAATACACGGGGCCCAGGTATCCTGTAGAACATGCTGGACTGTTTAAGTTTCTAAGTATGACAAGTCCCGTCACAAAGGCTCATGGAAAATGATAGGCAAATGTAAGTGGACTGAATGGCTGGCAAGATTTGTTAGCTACTGAGAGCAAAATGTGGGCCATTGAAATTCTAACCTTTGGTGGGGGCAAGCAAAATTGTGGAGAAAATGCAACATTACCACCCTAATATTTTCTTTTTTGTGATTCTATCGTAATACTTTGTCTCCCTCTCTCTCTACAGGTGACTCACAACACAACTCACAAAGTTATGGTGGTAAAAATCTACAAGCAGGATGTTGACCAGGATGTCATTGTACGGGAGATCAGCCTTCTTCAGAAACTTTCTCATCCTAATATAGTCAGGTAAAAGTCAGAGATCCTTGGTGAATTATTCCAAAAAATTCTTTGTTGAAAGTGCATTAAACAATAACAATTATAACATTGAATGACATCATTTGACATAGTATGAGTTATGCAAAAAGCCAGAAAATCGTGCATGTTATTACTTCTTCTTATATTGTGGGTGACATTGACAATTGTTCTTTCTAGTGACCACAGCTTTTACTTCTTAAAGAGCTTGATGGATCACTTAAGAGGACATTAGGGCCAAAAGCAGAATGAGAATCTGGGGTCAGGTTTAAGTCCATACATTACTCAACGTTCTGAATTTAATTTCAGAATTTACTAGTCAAAGAAACATGGCAAACAGTTTGGTGATTTGATGAAAATTTGGAAATCTCTTGAGATTAGCCAGTAAGGAACTTTTGAAAGAGACAAAAATGAGGAATAGATGGTTGGATCTGGAACATTACCCTGAGGAATTACAGAGAAGTCCTTGAGCTGAGCTGATTGATCTCCAACAACTATGTTCTTTTATGCAGGTGCAGCTGCTTTATCAATGATCTTTCTTCCATCATAAAGTCAGAACTGGGGGTGTTTTCTGGTGATTGCACAACATTTAACACCATTTGTGACTCCTCAGATACTGAAGCAGTCCATGTCCAAATGCAACGAAACCTGGACAATGTCCAGATTTGAGCTGAGAAGGAGCAAGTAACATTCACACTGCACAAGTGCAAAGCAATGACCATCTCCAACAAGAGAGAATCTGACCATCACCCCTTGACATTCACTGGCATTACCAACATTAAATGTACCACTGTCAAATTTTTGGGGGTTACCATTGACCAGAAATTGAATTGAGCTAGCAATATAAATACTGTGGCTTGAAGAGTCAATCAGAGGCTAGGAATTCTGTGGCAAGAAACTCACCTCCTGTGCCCCCAAGTCCCTGTCCACCACCAGCCTGTGGAATTCATTACCACAGGAAATGGTTGGTGCCAAAACATTGAATGTATTCAAGAGGTGGCTAGATATAGCACTTGGGGGGAACGGTATCAAAGTTATGGGGAGAAAGCAGGATTAGGCTATTGGGTTGGATGATCAGCCATGATCGTGATGAATGGCAGAGCAGGGTCGAAGGGCCAAGTGGCCTCCTCCTGCTCCAATCTCCTATGTATGTTTCTATGTATCTACAAGGCACAAGTTTGGAGTATAATTGAACGCTGTCTGTTTGCCTGGATGAGTGCAGTTGCATTACACAAAGTTCATCATCATCCAGGAAAAAGTATCCAATTTGATTGGCATCCCATCCACCACCTTCAACATGCAATCCTTTTACCACCAAGTCACATTGACAGCAGTATGTTTACACTGCACTGCATTAACTCACCAAGGCTCCTTTAGCAGCACCTCACAAACCCACAACCTCTACCAGCTAGAAGCACACGGGCAGCAAATGCATGGGATCCCCATCAATAGCAAGTTCTCCACACTCCAACCCACATACCATGCGGCTCAGAACTAACTGCCATTTCTTCAGTGTCACTGGGTCAAAATTCTGGAATTCACTTCCGAGCAATACTGTGGGTGTCCTTACATGCGAGAACTGTAGTGGTTGAAGAGACGAATAACCACCACCTTCTTGAGGCCAGTAGGGATGATTAACAAATAAGGCCTAGCCAACAATGCTTATATCCCGTGAACAACTAAAGGAAAAGCTGCTTCATTTGGTTCTGAACGTCTTCACTCCCAAGTCTTGCCGTAGAGTCAATACGACTGATACAAATAGGCTTCAGAATTACCTTCACGAGATCTCAGTTTGATGACAATGAAAGCCTACATTTCGAATGAAATGAAGGTGCCTTTTTGTTTGAAATTCTAATAGACTGCTTATGGGTAAAAACATTGAATGCTGGTTTTAAAAAAAAACATAATATTTTGACATTGACAGGCTACAATCTCAGTGAAAATGTCCATTTTACTTAGGAAACAATCGAGTTGAAAATGCATTGTAAAGTTGACAGCTGATAAAGCTTGTGATTATTCTGCAAATTACTGCATGCACATTAAAAGTCTAGTTTATTCTGTTACATAATAACAGTTCAGCTTAGTTTGATAGTTGCATATTCTCTTACTTCAATAAAATGAGTTCCAACAAGGAAATGGTGTTAAATTACCCAAACCCGCACTTCAAATAGCGAGCGACAATCAAAGAGAAAGCAAATCAGAGAGACTGGGCTTTCAACTTTAATGTTAGTTCTTTGACCTTAAATTTCTTATTGTGTAGCTGCTTGCTGCGAGTGCATGAATGATGAACTAATCAAGTAATCTTACAAAAGGATTTAGTTTCAGACATTTAGAATCTGGAATTAGAAGAAGTAGGTATTAACTTACAAGTGGTCAGACTATTAAAATCAATATATCTAAGCAAATCTGGCTAATTATGAATGAGCGATCATTGCGCTTCCAAAATCTTTGGAAATTCCTTTGTTGCAGGAAATGATAACATAGCATTATGAAAGCTCAATAAACCTGGCCAGAAGTACCATTGACCCCTTCCTTCATGCCAATAGCTGAGAATATATCATTCAGACAGTTTCTCTTTCAGCAAAGAATGGAGGGCAAGAGGATTGGATAGCGTGAAAAAAAATTTGATTTGACTGTATTGAAACATTGAGGATTGCTAGCCTACCATCAGCATTGCCGTTTAGTTGACCTGTTATCAAGAATATCGAATACAGAATATCATTGCTAACTGAACCACGTTTTATTTATTTGAAACCTGTTGCTTAAATGACATTTGAAAGTTTGAAGTGTTGATTTTATAGTTTGTACATGGTTCCTATGTAGCTGATCTTCATTCTCTGACTATTGCACTGGTGACAGAAACTAATAGCATTTCTTAACTTTATTTTGACTTGTTAAAGTTGTTATTTAAGGCTGACGCTCAAACCAGCTATCTTGGAGAGGAGTGGTATTGATCAGAAGTGCAGGTCCAACCTTGGGCGTGAGTTTTCACATATCAAGCTTCTCAACTGTGGAAGTGAAATAACTGCACAGAGGCTGGTATCCCTTCACCAGATTACTCTTTATTTACTTGTGCACAGTACACTGGCTGTAGCTAGCCAGCTCAGAGCCTGTCATCTCTACTGAGGAGATGCTCATCTCCTGGTTGTGTTAGTCAGCCAGGGCTTTCCTGGTTGGACCAGGTTAACAACCCTGATCAAGGCTCTCAATGAGGCCAGCCTGGTTCCAATCACTACAGGAAAACTTCACAGTAGAGCCAGATCTTGGTACAGTTTTCTTCTCTATAATCCAGGGCATTAAACCAATTAAAGTGCACCTACCACAGACTACTTGAGATCAGTTGATTAAACACAGTTCCTTCTTGTTCAAATGGATCAATTAGTAACTGAGTCACCAATTTGGTTCTTTACGTAACAGTTGAATACAAAAAAACCTACATGCAAATAAGAAAAAGATGAACAAAAGGGATGTGTCCAGTTCCAAAACCATAATCCCCATAACCATATCGAACAACCAATAAATAGAATATAATCTGTATGGCATTGCCCAGAAGTAAAGTTAATCAAATGATAATTTGCTAATCTAAACTTGTCTCAGTCAAGTATTGGGAAAATGGTATTGTACTATTTTAGTAATGTCGCTGCAAATGGAAGACATTGATTAATTCATCTGTGCACAGATGCAGGGAAATGAACAAATACACGGTAATACGAGAATAAAACATATATTAATGAAAAACTTTCTTAAATAATTCTAGTCATCAGTAAGTGTTTTTAACCTATTATGTTTTTCAGTCATCAGGGAAATAGTGAGGAGTCTCATTACTTGCTCTAGATAGTGAGAAGTACAGCAGCCAAACTATATTACTGTAATATTATTTTTGTATATTATAGCATCGCTTTGGATTCTCCTTAACTCTATTTGCTAGCGCTATCTCATGTCCTCTTTTGCCTTCCTGATTTCCCTCTTAGGTATCCTCCTACTGCCCTTATACTCCTCTAAGGATTCACTTGATCCCAGCTGTCTCTACCTGATACATGCCTCCTTCTTTTTCTTGACCTCAGCCTCAGTTTCTCTAGGCATCCAGCATTCCCTACACCTATCAGACTTGCCCTTCACAATAAGAGGAACATACTTTCTCTAAATTCTCATATGTCATTTTTAAAGATCTACCACTTTCCAACCATCCCTTTTCCTGTAAATAACCTCTCCCAATCAACTTCTGAAAGTTCCTGTCTAATATAATCAAAATTGGCCTTACACTAATTTAGAACTTTAACTTTTTGATCAGTTCTGTCCTTTACCATAACTATTTTAAAACTATTAGAATTATGATCACTTGCCCCAAAGTGCTCCCCCATTGATACCTCAGTCACTTGCCCTGCCTTATTTCCCAACAGAAGGTCAAGTATTGCTCCTTCTCTAGTAGGGACATCCAGATATTGAATAAGAAAGTTTTCTTATGCATGCTTGAGACAAATTCCTCCCCATCCAAGCTCTTAACACTATGACAGTGAGTTCCTGTGCAATGTCGATCCTTGAGGCAATTAAAGGCTCATGATTGACCAAATGTTTTATAGGATGATAATTGTCCTTAGGGAAAGACCCAATTAACAAAGAAGTTAAAAAAGGCAATAACAACAGAAGTTGCTGGAAAAGCTCAGCAAGCCTGGCAACATCTGTGAAGAAAAATCAGAGTTAACGTTTCGGGTCTGGTGACCCTACATCAGAACTGAGGTAGTTCTGAGGAAGGGTCACCAGACCTGAAATGTGAACTCTGATTGTTCATCACAGATGGTGCTAGACCTGCTGAACTTTTCCAGCAGCTTCTGTTTTTGTTCCTGATTTACAGCATCCACAGTTCTTTCGGCTTGTAAAACAGGCAACAATCGCCTTTTGTTTTCTAGATTTTTAATCAAATTTTCTTATCTATGAAGTATGACACTAAACATAATGTCTGATGCAATAAATGCCAACTAACTTCAGGTTAGTTTGCTAAAATTCATCATAACTGCAATTACTCATATACTCTGTGAAATAATGCTATTGGAGCATGGAGGCAACTCCAGGAATTTCCTGGCCCAAATTCCATTCCACTAGTCCATCATAACCTTCATTATTTACCCAGGGAAAGAGTTTTTCTATTTTCTAAGTGTGTCAAAGCTTTTGTTCACCATTTCAAGGTCAAAAATTGTAATCTCAACTCCGACTACCAAGTCAACATTGGAAGAATTTGTTGCATCACACACATTAATGAACATTTTACAAAAACCCTTTATATTGACTTTTTTTTAGGTACCTTGGTGTGTGCGTTAAAGAAGATAAACTGTATCCTATGCTTGAGGTAAATACCATTCTAAATAAACAATATTTTACTTCACGAATATAAATGTAATTGTAAGATAAATGAATTGTTGCAGCTGTATTCACAAATGTTCGCATGTGCATTGCTTCACAGTATATTAATGGTGGATGCCTAGAAGAATTACTGGCCAATAAAGAGGTTAACCTGACTTGGAAGGAAAAAGTGGATCTCGCAGCCGACATTACTCGAGGAATGGCGTACCTACACTCGAAGAATATTTATCACAGGGACTTAAACTCCAAGGTAACAGATTGTGCCTTCATGCACTCAAATATTCAGCATGTCATCAATTGTCAATCGAAACAATTGTATGCTTTCTTTTCTCAGTTATTAAAACAAAGTTGCCTTTAAGTCAGTAACCACGTACTTTCTTAATAATAGAGATAACAAGGTGCAGAGCTGGATGAACACAGCAGGCCAAGCAGCATCAGAGGAGCAGGAA
>NC_063359.1:14966489-15037404 GCF_021869965.1 Rhincodon typus | reverse complement strand
GGCCTGCTGTGTTCCTCCAGCTCTACACCCTGTTATCGCAGACTCCAGCATCGGCAGTTCTCACTATCTCAGAATTGAAACTCAGTTGCTCATGCAATTACCCTTGCTGGAGCTGAGGGACTTGGTTTTGTGAGGAGAGTGTTTGGACTCTTGACAGGAAAGTAAAGCACCTGTAGCTATGCATGCTTTATCTGGCCTGCTGGAGGTCTTCTGCTGAATGGAGGGATGAGGACAGCTCTCTTGCCTGCCGTAGCCTCGATCAGAACCATTAACATCAGAAGTACATGGGGTCCCCCTCGTTGGGTGCTGTACTCACCTTTGAGTGAATTAGCAACACTTGAGAACGGCTTCACATTACTGCTACTGTTGTGATGTGGTATTAGGATTTGGAAATGTTCTGGTGTCACCTTCCTGACTCCAAGCTGAAAAATTGTCCCAATTAAACCATCTGTGTTTTATTTTGAAAGAGAATGTTGGTTAAGGGATGTATATCAAATAGGAAACCAATTAAAAGGCAATGCTACAATTGAATCTATACCTAGATAAGCAAGACTGTAGGTTTGGTCCTTGATCTGTGCTACGTTTGCTAATCTCTCTTAGGGTAATGATGCAAATAGCTATAGCAACTATGAGCTGTGGATGTTCAGAAAAAGAAGGCAAAATGAAAAGACAGACATGAACACAGTGATAATATTTTTCAATTTCTTGTAGCTGGGCTAAAATATAAGGAAAGGCAGAAATGGAGTTTAAATTCTCCTTTGATTCTCTTAAGCTCCATCTTGGAATTGTAAAACCACAATTCAGAATACTTCAATAAAGTGGTGAAAGTTTTGTGCAGTTTATAATTAAATTTAGAATGCTATGTGCCACTTTTAATGTGCACATTGTTTAGGATATAACTTATCATTTATTTTCCCTCAATTCATTTTAATCTTTGCTACTGCTGCTCGGGCGGGGGGTGGGGGTGTGGGGGAGGGATGTGGGGGGAGGTGGCGGGGGTGGTGGGAGTTGCGGTGGGGGTGGTGGAGGGTGGGTGTGGGTGTGGTGCATCTATTGTATTTACTGATGAATTGATGCTGCAGTTTTCATTGCTGACCATTTACAAGTTCAATCCTTGGAGGAGGTGAACAGGGAAACTGATATTGTACAGTTTCTTGTGTGACTCTGAAGGTGATTTGACACTTTTGTTAATGAATTATTTCCCTCATGCTATCTGCCATAGAACAAGCACAAATGGAGCATTTTAAATTGTTTCGCATGCTAACTATAAACATAGATTTGTAGTATTTAATATTGTATGATTGTAAAGTAGACTTGTAATATGTATTGCATCAGTATAATGTAGAATATGAAACTGGAGGGTATGTAGCACATTTCTTAATCTACATTGTTTTCTGTATAAATTGGTCAATCTATTTTGATGCTGTAATGATTGGGGGTTTCTGTGATATAATTGGCAGTTCCAAATGCAATTAACTTACTCTTTGTGTCAGAAACATTTAACCAGCGACCTTAAGTTGGAACTTCCCAATGAGGACTTCTGGGCTTTTCTTTAGAAATAAAACAAAACTGCCCAGTTGGGCAAAATATTGTAGATACGTTGTCTCAAAGGCTGCCAGAAGTGGCAGGGCTCATCTCATCCCTGCATTGTTACAATTAGGCAATTTCTTAATTTAGATTGAGGAGTCTGGGTGACTTAATGAATAGAGCTTGTGCTCTTTTTTTTCTCTCAGGATGGTAAGGAAGTTCAGAAAACTTTTCAGGCAAGAGACGCTTTGAGCTGCCATCATTTCGCCAAAGCTGCTGGCTCAGCATCAACCAAGTCCTGGGAATATGTTTTTTGCCAGCTCCCTTGTTGTGGTAACTGATACCTAACAGGACCATCTTTCTAAACAAAACAATACTTTAATGGCTATTGAAACTGTAAAATTAAAATATGAAGGGAGTTTTTTTTTGAATGAAATCATTAAGAGCCATGACACCTATCAGCAATTAGTTTAAAAAACTATGAAACTGGTTGAACAAGTAAGGTACTACATTGCAGTGGTTTTGTGCGATGCATAATTTCACTGTAAAGGCGTATTTGACTTGCTTGTTCATTATGAATGCCAAGAAGTCATTCTTTACGATCCTGTTCACAGAGCTAACTCTGATCTGATTTCTGTTACATACCATTAATTATGAACCACTACTATGTAAATAATATGTGGATGCTTACAAAAAGCATGTTGTTTAATCAATACCTGCTGGTTATAGATGGTGCTAAGACATTGAAAACTATTGTGCAGAATTGCACAGCCTCAAGCAGCTGCTGTTTGCCTTGCATTTCCAATTGAAAACTCGAGCTAGCTGTTACTTAATACTAAAAACATTTAATTATACATATTTTGTGAAAATACATATTATGTTACTGTCTCAGCTATCTTTTTTTAAACTTTTAGTATCTAGATTAGCAATGGTTGTTCACTCCATCAATACATATAATCGTTTTGAAAATAATAAAGTTCAAATGAAAGAATTTATCGAGTTTGTATATTCTGTTTATTGACTTACTGAAGGAATGAACACATTCATGACAATTAGTGGATAGTTTTAGTAAAACCTGGGTTTATGTTCACAATACGTTTGAAAATGTAGCAAATAAAAGTTTCAGTACTGTTGCAGATATTCTTCTGGGGCAGGGTTCATTCCAGTAATTGGATGGTGCAGTCCATTTTCTAATCAATAACACTTACATTTATAGAAGCAATGTTGAAACGCTCATAACAGGATCACAGTCAGCCAAAAATTGCATCTGAATCAGAGAAGGCCAAAAAAATGTAGGCTTGAAGGGTAGACTTGAAGGAGGAGAGAAATGTTTAGTGAAGAGAATTCTGAAGCTTAGGACTGATACAGTGGTGTAACATGTAGAGCTTAGCACAGCACCAAGCTAATTGAAATAGGTGTTGTCTTACCTGCAAGTCCTCATCAACAATCCCTCTCATTGAAATGGTAGCGCGTGAGCAATTCATTTAAATGCGCAGGTCCAATTGAGGTTGCCTCCTAGGGCTGCTGAGCCAATCAGAGGATCAGCAGTTTGATAGCATCACTGAAAGAAGTGGCTGCTTCAATGACTACAGGAAGAAGAAGAGAGAGCACATGCATACTCAGGGACCCTCAATGGTCAGGTCGGTTCTTTTATTCAAAGTGCCTGGCCAGGTAGTCAGGCCTTGAGAAATAGGTGGATAGGCATCCTCCAGATGATTATCATAGTTATGGAGGGAGCTGTTGTCATCAGAAATACTCCCCATGGGCCATGAAATGAGCAAAAATTAAGTCTTTCTTCCCCATAGAGCTGCATGACTGCCCATTTGGTGGCCAGCCCACCTGTAGACTGTCAGTGGGGATCTGAAATGGTCCTTCATTTATTTTCTCAATTTTGCCCTGCCTTGAGGCAGATAGCTGTTCCCCTGAGCTTCCTGCCTCTGAGAATATCCCATGGTAGCATTAGGGTCACAACTCACAAGGCCTTCCATCTGCCAGCCCATCATTATACCATAAATAAAAACAGAAAATTGCTGGGAAAACTCAGCCATTCTGGCAGCATCTGTGGAGAGAAAGTAAAGTTAACATTTGGGATCTAGTGATCCTTCTTCCTGCATTTTTTTTTTGTTCTGTGGAAGAGTCACTGGACCCAAAATATTAACTCTGCTTTCTGTCCACATATGCTCCCAGACCTGCTGAGCTTTTCCAGCAATTTCTGATTTTGTTTCTGATTTCTAGATCTGCAGTCTTCTTTTGTCAATCAATTTACCTCCTCTCTGAAGCATATTGATTGTCCTGGTCATCTTTCAAAGAGTCAAACTGCTGATACAAACAACCAGGTTCCAATGAAGACTGTTTGCTTTCCTTACAAGACAGAAGGTGATATCTGTAAGCCTATAGTTTTGCAATCTTGGGAACTTTGAGCCTCCAATGACAACGTACATTCTTTTGGGATGCAAAGCCAATTAGGTAGAGAAAGAAAATATGCAATAACTCATAAGCACATTCTGCTAAAACACCATCAAAAGGAAACTGGAAAGGAACCAACAAATTCAACTCTAAGCAAATCAGGGCAGGACTTATACACTTAATGGTAGGGTTCTGGGGAGTGTTGCCAAACAAAGAGACTTTGGGTGCAGGCTCATAGTTTCTTGAAGGTGGAGTCACAGGTAGATAGGGAGGTGAAGAAGGTGTTTGGTACGCTTGCCTTTATTGGTCAGTGCATTGAGTATAGGAATTGGGAGGTCATATTGCAGTCGTACAGGATATTGGTTAGCCACTTTTGGAATACTGCATTCAATTCTGGTCTCCCTGCTATAGGAAAGACTTAAACTTGAAATGGCTGAAAAAAGATTTAAAAGGATGTTGTCATGCTTGGAAGGTTTGAGCTATGGGAGGAGTCTGAATAGGCTGGGACTATTTTCCTTGGAGTGTTGGAGGCTGGATATAAACCTTATAGAGGGGCATGGATACGGTGAATAGTGAAGGTCTTTTTCTCAAGCTGCCTGGCTGACTGTGTTCTTCCAACCTCCTGTTTGTCTACCTTGGATTGCAGCATCTGCAGTTTTTTTTTGTCTTTTCCCAGGGTAGGAGAGTCCAAAACCAGAGGACATAGGTTTAAGGTGAGACGAGAAAGTTTTAAAGGGACCTAAGGGGCAACTTTTTTCACTCAGACGATGGTGCGCGTATGGAATGAGCTGCCAGAGAAAGTAGTGGAGGCTGGTACAATTACAACATTTAAAAGGCGTCTGGATAGGTACATGAATATGAAGGGTTTAGAGGGATATGGGTCAAATGCTGGCAAATGCGACTAGATTAATTCAGGATATCTGGTCAACATGGATGGGCAAAACCAAGTCAGGACTCTAGTTTCTAAAAGATTTTTTAAACATTCAGGTTATCCAAGGGGACCATGAAGATGATCTTACTGGAATTGAAGATTACACTGTCCAGTGAGGGTACTCTTCTGGAGTTATAGTTAAGACCCATTTTAAGCTGCATTAAAAACTACTTATACCTCATCTACAAATACTTAATTTAAAATTAGCATTCCATTTCTCAGCATCAAAAGCGCAAAGCCATCATAAAAATTATAAAATTAAAAGAAAGCAACTAGAAAGAATAATTTTAGAATATCAATATTCCTCTGTGGCTAACAAATCACAAAATAATTTGATCTTTTAAGACAGACACTGATTATTTTGATATCTAGTTTCCAACAACATGTCCAGTGACCTGTATCATAAGGCTTTATAAATATGAAGACCAAAGTTCAAATTGCTGATGCTCATACCCATAATAGAGAGCCAGTGAACATTCAGTTTCTTATTACAATGGGATTCTAATGATTGATTGATGTATAATATTGACCAAGTTATTTTTAAACACCATTTTAGTAGTCTAGTGATATATATGAAATGTATCAGGCATAGTGGTCAGAACTGAATCAACATCATTATCTTAACAGTTAAAATACTAATGTTATTTTCCTTCAGTCCTAGGGATCTTAAATTTGGCAAAACAAAATATTTAGGTTTCAACATCTAATTAATGGTGTAGAAAAATGCACCCAGAATGGTCTTGAACCACTGCTTAGATTACCCATTGTTTCTGGTAAAAATTAATTCATGTAATCACAAATGTAAAACCTTTCATGAACCAGCATATTTTGGGCATGTGATATATTGCAATCATTTGTTTGTTTTTCATTTTGCAATTTCCTTGATGTGTTTAAGCGTGGTGACCTAGTGCAATTTTATTGATGCAGTTAAAATAGGGACAAACGCCAAAAGTTAACATTTTTTAGTCAGTGTGTTGGGCTCTCTACTTGTGAGTAATGGTAATTTAAAATCACTGAAAGTGATGTAAAAATTATACTTAATCATTTTAATAGTTTCAATGGTTGATTTTGTAAAATGATTAGATGTCAATACAAAAAGACAATTAAAATCTGTGAGCAAGGGCCTTTGTTCCTTAAGAAAATGCATTTTATTTCAAAATGAGCACAATTTGAAAAGCTTCAGTCATTGAAATCTCAATTTTGGTGCAGTCTATTGTGGAGTTAGACTTTATCTGGGTGAATTGAACCTTGAGCTGGAGTAACAGATTGTACAAAGCACAAGCAGTTCTAGACAGAATCTAGGCTTCATATTCCATGAGTAGTTGTGTTGGTTCAGCCAATTGCATCGAGTTTTGTTGACTATGATAAACTTAACACGAACACATGAATTTAGTTTCTCACTCTTTAGAATGGCCACCAGGTTAATTTGGGATACTATCTTCAGTAAAATATCGCAGGGTTGCAGGATTGGGAATCAAAAGGGTTGATTTCAAGGCAATGAAGTTTTACAACATACCAAGTAAAAATAGAAGGAAAGGAAACCCCCAAATTGCATTTCTGTCCAGATAACGAGGGGGATTTCATGGCCCATTTGTGTAGGTTGGTTAATTTGGGTGCCATACCATAGGTGTTGATCTCAGCACTTACCTTTCTAGACCAGAAGTTATGCTTCACCCAATGAACGGCATGGGGTGAGCTTGCTAAGTGAGGGCAAGTCTGTCCTTAACTTTCATACCATGGAGGATGGAGATTGAACCTACCCCAAATTCAGTGTAGTATCTTACGTACAACATCCAGCAAGTTTGTATAGGTTTCTATTAATAGAGTTTCTCTAAATATTAAAGAAAAGAGTTAACAAATTGAGTGTTGGTCCTATGAAAAGTGAGACTGGAGAATTTGTAATGGAAACTAATGAAATGACAAGTGAATTGAACAGATATTTTGCAGCAGTCTTCACTATACAGGATACAAATAACATTTCAGAAGCAGCAATAAATCAGAAAATGGATGGAGGAGATGAATTGAGGAAAATGAAGATAGGCTCTGGGAAAGGAATAGTCCATAACAAGCCCATAGTGTCATATTATTGAGTTACAAAGCTTCCTAAGCGATTCATAGAACATCACAGACCAAACTGAATCCTCAAGAAGGAGGGAAAACAGGAGACGGAGAGAGGAAGTCCTGCACCTGAAGCAGAGAAAATGCTGAGTCACAGAAACAGACCCTTCAGTCCACACTGAACATAATCCCAAACTAAACTAGTCCCACCTGCCTGCGCTTGGCCCATAATCCTACAAAACTTTCCTATTCTTCTACTTAACTAAATGTCTTTTAAACAATGTAACTGTATCTGCATACATCACTTCCTGTGGAAGTTCTTTCCACAAACAACTCCCTGTGTAAAAATGTTGCCCCTCATGTCCTTTTCAAATCTTTTTCCTCTCGCCTTAAAAATATGCCCCCTAGTCTTCAAATCCCCCATCTTAGGGAAAAGGCACCTGCCATTCACTTTATCTGTACCCCTCATGATTTTAAAAACCTCCATAAAATCACTACACAACCTCCGATGCTCCAGTGAAAGAAGCCCCAGTCTATCCAGCTTCTCCCTATAACTCAAACACTCCAATCTTGGCAATATCCTGGTGAATCTTTCCAATTTAATAATATCCTTCTTATAGCAGGGCAACCAGAACTGCACACAGAACGCCAGAAGAGGCCTCATCAACATTCTGTACAACCTCAACATGACATCCCAACTCCTACATTCAAAGGTCTGAACAATGAAGGCAATCATGCTAAATGCCTTCTTAATGACCCTGTCCACATGTGATGCAAACTTCAATGAATTATGTACCCAAACCCCTAGGTCTGTCTGTTCTACAAGACTACCCAAGGTCCAACTTATAATTGCATAATTCCTGCCCTTGTTTGTCTTACCAAAATGCAATACCTCACATTTATCCAAATTAAACTCCATCTGCCACACCTCAGCCCATTGACCCAATCAATCAGAATTTCTTTGTAATCTTAGATAACCTTCATCACTGTCCACTATACTGCCAATTTGTTGTCACTCGCAAACATACTAACCACGTCTTCTGTATTCTCAATGACAAACAAAAGCGGACCCAGCATCGATCTCTGTGGAACACTGCTAGTAACAGGCCTCCAATATGAAAAACAACCCTCCACCAGCACCCTCTGTCTCCTGCCATTAAGCCAATTTTGTATCCAACTGGCAAATGTACCCTGAATCCTATGTGATCTAACTTTTCTAATTAGTCTACCATGCCGAACCTCGTTAAAAGCTTTACTAAAGTCCAAGTGAACAACTTCTACCGCTCTGCACTCATCAATTTTTTTGGTAACTTCCTCAAAAAACTCAAACAAGTTTGTGAGACATGATTTCCCTTTTACAAAGCCATGCTGACTAGCCTTATCATTCACCTCTCCAAATGCATATAAATCCTATCTTTCAGAGTCACTTCCAACAACTTACCCACCTCCAAAGTCAGACTCACAGATCTACAGTTCCCAAGCTTCCCCTTATATTCCTTTTAAAACAAAAAGCACAACATTGGCCATTCTCCAGTGGCTCACCTCACCCGTGGTTATGGTGATACAAATATTCTTGCAAGTGACCCTACAATCTCCACCCTAATTTCCCACAACATCCTGGGATACACCAGATCAGGTTCCAGAGATATATACTCTTATATTTTATAAAACCTTCAGGACTTCCTCTTCTGTGGTGTGAGCTGTTTTCAAACATTGATATTTATTTCCCTGTCTTCTCTAGCCTCCATTTCTTTCTCCACAGTAAAAACAGACACAAAATATTCATTTAATATCTTTCCCATCTCTTGAGGTTCAACACAAAGACGACCTCTTTGATCTTTAAGAAGCCCCATTCTCTCTCTAGTTGCTGTCTTACTCTTAATGTACTTACAGAATTTCTTTGGATGATCCTTAACTCTATCTGCTAAGGCTATCTCATATCCTCTCTTTGCCTTCCTGGTTTTCCTGTTAAGAATGCCCCTGCACTCGTTATACTCTTCAAAAGATTCATTTGAACCCAGTTGTCCATATCTATGAGAAGGTGGCAGCCTGTGGTAATATCACTGGACTATTAATCTAGAGACTCAGGTAATGTTCTTGACGTGTAGGTTTGAATCACACTGTGGCAGAGGGTAGAATTTGAATATAATAAAAATCAGGAATTAAGAGTCTAATGATGGCCACAAATCCATTATCAATTGTTGGGAGAAATACCATTTGGTTCACTAATATCCCATTAGGAAGGAAACGTCCATCCTTACCTGGTCTGGCCTACCTGTGACTCCAGACCCACAGCAATATGGTTGACTCTTAACTTCTCTCTGGACAATTAGGGATGGGCAATAAAATGCTGGCCTAGTCAGCAACGTCTTCATCCCATCAATGAATAAAAAAACAACCTAATATATGAAACTTTTAAAAAATTTTAATATAAATAAATAAATAACCAGTCGTATAAATACTGTTGCTACTAGAGCAAGTCAGAGGCTGACGATTCTACAAAAGAGGACTCACTTCCTGACTAAATAAACTTTGGCCACTACATTCAAGACACAAGTTAGGAGTGTGATGGAGGTTATGGTTCATAGCACAGAACATGGGCGGGACATCACAGACAGACTGTATTTATTAGGATTTAAAGGAGACTGGAAGATTTGCATTTCCATGGTTAGACAGAAGGAATCCCCATCATAATCTCACAGTAAAAGTTATTTCTGGTATTAGAAATTCCTCAGCTGGAGAGGGAAAGAAAGCAGGCTGCCAGGAGTGGAGAATAGCCTTGGACTGGTTCTGGAAGAGGAAGGGTTTCCTGTTAAGGGGCAGCAGAAAGTACAACTGGCAGAGTTGGCCAGTCATTTTCAACTTCATATGGAGGATTTTTCTGCAGTTCAGTTGGCTACTAAACAATGGTTAGCCAATATTGCTTTTACATTTGTACATTAAAAATTTTAATACTAGCCATGTAATATTGACTAATCAGTCAACGGGAATTTGCATGTCTAGTTAAACATTATATTTAGCTACAAACATCATAACAGTATCCCAATGTATCGGCTGCCTTGCACTTCCAGTTGTTAGACGTTACACTCATCTGTCCATCACACTCCTGGCTTGTGTCTTAAAGGTAGTGGCCAAATATTAGGCAATCAAGAATGAATTGTCCATTGCAGAATCCTCAGTCTCCATCTTGCTCTAGTAGCAACAATATTTATAGGTCTGGTCCAATTAAGTTTCCGGGAAATGGTAACCCTCACGATATTGCTAGTGGAGGAATCAGTGATGGTAAAAAGCAGTTGCTGGTTGATTTCTTTGGGCTGGTTATTATGAATCTACACGTATTTTGTTCTTATTTCAAAGATATACTTTATTAATAAAAAGTCTCTCTGTATATATATGTTGTCAGAAATGCAGTTCAGTTCTGTACAGTATACAATCAAATATTTGAGTTTGACTTGATTCCAGCAAACCGAAGGTATCTCTTACACAATTTGTTTCTTGTCCTATTTGCTTAAAGTTGCAAATGCACACAAATTTGGCCCAACTGGTCAATGTATGTGCTCACATGAGCCTCCACACACCCACTTCACCATTAGGATAAGCATGGTGAAACACTGTCTTTGAGGTATAACATTTGATTCTTGAAGCACAGAAAGCAAAAGTTTAAGAAAGTATCTTCATGGTTCTAGTACATCTTTAAAGCAATCAAGTTTTTAGCTTTAACTATGATTTAAACTGAATAGTTCCCATGAGTGGTTACATGCAAATTAGCACTGATTTGCATTCTGGACTGCTTGTTCATTCAAAAGTATCTGAACTGGAAAGTTCAGCACCAGATAAATACTGTTGTGTGCTGAAACATTAAAAAAGGGACAAATTATTGATTTAACAAAGAGTGGAGAATCTGGGTAAGAATAAGAATGAAAATGAAAGAAACCCCACGTGGATTAAGCTGAAGGGGTTGAATGTTCCTTTCCTTATTCCTACCTTCTAAATCTTCAGCTTAGCAATTCTTCTCTGATTCTTCAGTGCAGATTTGTTCTACAATCAGTTTGTCTTTATGAAGTTTTTAAAAGTCATTGGGCATATTGGTCTTGATGGTGCTATGGAGAATAATTGTACAAGAAAATGTTTTGCAAAGCATCTGACAAGGTTAGGTAGAGGGGTTGTGCAATGACAGGATGAATAACACAATGGTCCATTCACAGCACTGATCATATCTACTCCTACTTATTTGTTCTGTTTGGATTTATTCAATTAAATGTGTGACTGCAAAAAATAGACTTCAGCCTGGCAAACTTTTAGCTGAATCTTTAGACTCAGCCATCCTGATTGTTCCATTAATTCAGTCTGAACAATAAAAGAACATTATGATGCCCGTTTAGATAATTGTAGCAAAACCAACAGAATGTTCCAGAAATATTTATTTGTGGAGTTATAGAGCACAGAATGAGCCCACTATGCCCATCTTAGCTCGTTTCTCATAGCCTTGAAAACATTACCTCTTCAGATATATTCTTTTTTAAATGTTACAATTATATCTGTTCACAGAAGTCTTCAGGCAATTTTTAAAAAAATAATTCACTCACGGGTTCTGGGCATCATTGGCTGGTCCAGCATCTATCACCCATTCATAGGTACCCTTGAAAAGGTAATGGTGAGCTGCTGTCTTGAATTGCAGCAGTCCACGTGCTGTAGGTAGACCCAGATCATAACAACTGGCTGGACAAATAAATTATCATCTTTGCTTTGATTCTTCTCCAATTAATTTCAATCTGTATTTTCTAGTCACTGACAGTCTTATATTTGCATTCTTACGTGGGATATGGGCAAAACTGGCAAGGCAAGTATTTATTGCCCATTTCTAATTGCACTTGAAATGACTGTCTTGTTAAGTACCTTCAGAGGCAGTTAAAAGACAACCACATTTCTGCGGGTCTGAAATCACATATAGGCCAAACTGGGCAAAGATAGCCCATTTTCTTCCCTGGAAGACATTAGTGAAGCAGATGGGTTTTTATAACAATCGACAGTAGTTACAGTTAAATGATCTCATCTTTTTTTTAAATTCCAGACTTCTTTTTTTTCAGTTGAATTCAAATTTTGCCCATCTGCTATGGAGGGATTCAAACCCATTTCCCTTGAGCAATTGCTTCAGGTTCTGGATTACCAGTCCTGTATCGCTATACCATCTCCAAACCCAAATGCTCTCAACAAATATTCTATTAACCATTGCAGTTATGAGACATATAACGGCTATTCTATTCATGTCCTTGCCACTCTAAACCCTCCAAATGAACAGAAGGAGCCCATTCAGATCCTTGTGGTGTTTCCTCCATTCAGTTTGACCATGGTTGATCTGCATCTTAGTTTCATCAATCAATCTTGCCTCTTTAAAGCTACAACACTCCAGGTGAAGCCCAACTTATATTGTACAAAGGTTTAGTGTAACTTTCTCACTTTTGTACTCTATACTTCAAATTATAAAGTCATGAGTCTGATAAATGTTTTGAGCAGCATTTTTGTTATTTACAATTTGTCTGTAAGCATGAAGGAAAAAGCAAACTCTCAGCTGGAAAATAGCTTAGAAAATTGAGTTTGTATGGTTTTATCTAATGGTATGTGGTGTCTTTAGAGATTTTACAGTCAGTGCTGTTTGTATTCGACAATGGGCTGACACGGCATCTATTTGCACAATAGGGGAGTGTCACAATGATTTTTCTGCTTGCTCAGTGCAATAACATTGTGGTTTATTTTCTATGCTGTTTTTTCAAAGTTGCAGCTGCTTTCATAATAATCAGAGTGAATGTCATTTCCTGCTTTTCTTCTGCCGCCACAGAAATTTGTGCTGCACTTTTGATTATCTGTTCACAAAACAAGAAAGGTTTGATGTCAAATGTGAAGTTTTGCACTGAAATTTTGGGCAGAATCTTTCGGGCATGCCCCTAGTATGGCTTCAACTTCCTCACACTGCTCTGTTTGAGTCCCTGGTAGAGGGGAGGTAACAAAAAGGGCACATCTGGAGTGCCCTGAGAAAACTATCATTGGGCGCCCAATTGTCACTCTTGCTCCCTCTTGGTGCACAGTGACAGCTCCTTTACCCCTTGAGGAGATGGGGCACCTACGGAGAAGTCAAGGTCCTTGGACCCGTCTTGCCTACCTAGTGAATGAACGCATCCTCGTAAGGTTTTGGAGTAAATCTGTAGCTCCGGTTGTGGGTGTTGAGGTTGGTTGGCTCACTGAGCTGGTTTGTTTGTTTTCCCGCCTGGTTTTTAAACTCTGGGGTCCGTTGCTATGGATTGCCTCACTTGCGGGTTTCCTCCGTAGTGGAATGTATATGGGGTCGAGTTCAATGTGTTTATTAATAGCATGCTTCGTGGAGTGCCATGCTTCCAGTAATTCTCGTGCTTGTCTCTGCCTAGCCTGTCCCAGGATCTTGGTGTTGTCCCAGTTGAAGTCATGGTTCTCCTTGTCCATGTGGATTGAGATGAGTGAGTATTGGTCGTGTCTTTTTGTAGCGAGTTGGTGTTCATGTACTCTTGTTGTTAGTTTCCTTCCTGTGACAAACTTCCTGGAAGCATGGCACTCCATGAAGCAGGCTATTAATAAACACATTGAACTCGACCCCATAAATTCCACTACGAAGGAAAACCGGAAGTGAGGCAATCCATCGAAACAGACCCCAGAGTTTAAAAACCAGGCGGGAAAACACACCGACGCTTCATCAGAGGCTGCACTGAGGATGTTACCCAGCACGGCAACGAAACGTCTGCGGAACAACAAACCAGCTCGGCAAGCCAACCAACCTCAATGCATCCATGTCTCGAGTGATGGTGCAGATATCCCCGCACATATCCGGCGGATACTTACTACGCTGCTAGGTCTGACTGTCCACAGTGGCAGTCAGCCAGTCCAAATGAGCAGTCATGTACTCACTTCCTGGACCAACAGCAGCAGACATTAGCTGGGTAGATGCTTTAGCTCCTTGCTCCAGCGTACGCTTTGTCTGTGGTGCCTTTGCCAGATATTGCTCTGCTCAAGTCTGTGGCTCCATCAGTTCATCATCTGTAAATCTCAACAAGGCCTGTTGTCCTGCAGTTCTCTGAGTGTCAGATTCCTCCGTTGTTTCTTCCTCCTCCAGCTGTGAGCCTATGTTAATGCTGTGCTCACTAGAAAATGACCCCAAGCTTACCGTCGATAGAGGTGAATATCTCCAGGTTGGTGGAGGGTGGACAACAATTCCTTAACTGTGCACTCTGAGGCTCATGACAGTCCCTCCTCAGATTGTGGTTTGACTAGCAAGTGGAGATGGCACTCAGATCTGGGACTCCTTTTCTTTTTGATCCTGGTTGCAAATGGGATCAGGGGGCTGCAGAGAAACACATAAAGGTCTTTTCAAGCTGCCACCCTTACCAAGATTTCATTAAAACCTGTTGCTTGATGTGCAGATGGGAGTCGCTGCCTGGGGGTTTTCCCATAGATGGCTGTAGATATCCAACCTCCCCTCAACACAGGCACAGTCCCCTTTCTGCCTCACTGGCTTACTCTTTGAAGGAGGTGATGAATCTTGTCAGACATTGCCCCCCACCCCAACCCCCAGCCCTATTTCTATTTATGTCCGAGCAGGTTGTGCATTTTCTTCTCCTGTAGAAGGTGAGAAACATTAAGAGACATTAACATGGGTATATGAGCACTAAGCCTGCAATGGCTGATGTTACTCCCTAAAGCTGTGACTATCCGTGTGCATCACACGTAAGAAGAATTTGATATGGGGTTTGTGACAATTTAAGGGGTTGTGATTGAAACAAGATCCACCGTTATCAAAAAGCTACATTTAGTGCAAATCTACAAAGCATTATATGTTATGTGTGTGTGTTTGAAATGCTTGGGAAGTGTACTTTCTGAACCTAAATTTAGTCCTGGTTTCCTTGTCTCTTTGTCCCACATAAGCCTTTGTTCTGCTAGATGTGATGAAAGGTCAGTGAGTTGATGGTGACTGAACTGTTGTGTGTTCTTGCTCCTTTCATGTTTTAAGTGTGAATCCTGACTGATATGTGAGAGGTGGTTCCACTATTGTGCAAGCAACGCTACAATTGATGGCTGTAATGAGGTGACAGACATGATTTATAGATGAGGCAACTGATAGAGATGGCTAGCACCCAATCTATGTGACAGTTCTGTGCAGTGGTGACTTAACAATGCTATCTCACACTGATAGAGGCATGAAGCATTGAGTTGACACTGGTATTTACTCTGGCAGAGTGGGGCAGATCATTTATCCTCAGGGGGCACTGGAGCTAGGTTCTCATGTGTCTCTAACTGTGTGTGCTGCCAACTCTCTCCAGGCAGCTTTGTCAGCTAGAGTGCTATTTGTACCTATCCCGAGGAATAAATACTTCCCTTCTCTCTAGGACAGCATTCCAAAACCTCTTGAAAGACGTTGCTCACGTTTGGCATCTCTTTCTGCCTGGTCTCTGATATTTCCAGGTTGGATGGAGGGATGGAGACCTACTGAACGATGCTCCTGGGTTTTAGAAAGTGAAGTTCTGCCTTAGTGCCTTTTAAATATGGCATCAGGAAGTTGGTCACTGAAGGCCCAATTTGGGGTCGGTGATATGAGATGGTGTAGAACTCCTTCTTGCCTGCCCATAACAGTTGGTATTTTAATCCAAGCATGAGTTTGCCATAAACTGAGAAAAATATAATTCCATGAGAAAGCCCAACCTTCCCTAAAGTGAAGTACTTCCCACTTTTAAACCTGCCTCCATTGTTTGTCTCAAAAATCAGGACTACTGATTTTTTATTAATCATTCACGTGATGCAGGCATTGCTGGGTAGGCCATAATTTATTGCCCATCTTTAATTGACCAGAGGGCAGTTGAGAGTCAACCACATTGTTGTGGGTCTGGAGTCACATATAAGTCAGATCAGGTAATGATGGTAGAGTTCCTTCCCTGAAGGACATGAGGTGGCGTGGTAGCTCAGTTGTTAGCATTGCTGTCTAACAGAGTCAGGGACCCAGGTCTGATTCCACCCTTGGGCGACTGTCTGTGTAGGGTTTGCATGTTCTCCCTCTGCCTGCACAGGTTTCCTCTGGGTGCTCTGGTTTTCTCCCACAAGCCAAAGATGCGCAGGTTGGATGGATTGGCCATGCTAAGTTGCCATAGTGTCCAGGGGTGTGCAGGCTTCGGGGATTATCCTTGGGAAATACAGAATGGGTCAAGGTGGGACACCCTTCAGAGGATTGGTGTGGACTTGATGGGCTGAATGGTCTACTTCCAATCTGTTGAGAATCTATGATTAATGAATGGGATTTTTCTAACAATCATCAACCGTTTAATGGTCATCATTAGACTCTTAATTCCAGATTTTGGTTGAATTTGAATTCCACCACCTGCTATAGTGAGGTTCAAACCCCCATCGCCAGAACATTACCCAGGTCTCTGGATTACCTAAATCTAGCAATAATACCACTACGTTATTGCCTCCCCCTTGCCTCTCTAGCTTCAAAAAACTACATGAGGGTTTGGCCACGCGAGTAAAGCACACTTCAAGTGAACAGTGCTCAGATAGGATGGCCTCAGTATAAATGGAAATGACATGGACTGCAACAGTTCAAGAAGGCAGCTTTCCGCCACTTTCTCAAGGGCAACCAAGATCAGACAAATAAATGCTGGCCCAGCCAACAATACCCACATCACATGAGTGAATAAAATAAACAAATTTATCTGGGGCATGATGCTCACCATCACAGATACTACTTTCTAATTAGCCTGCTTAGAGATGTTATTGCACACTTCTCGAGCACTGGGCCTTGAACCTGGGCCTCCTGGCTCAAAGGGAAGGACACTAACACTGCAATTCGATACTCACTGCATCATGACAGATAAGTATTAAAAATCTTCATCCGGCTTTTACCTGTTTGGCTCAATAGCAGTTTACGAGCAAAAAAGCTCAATTAACAAATATAAGTTGCCCTAGGAAATAGAGAAATGTATACAGGAGGCATTGCACAATTGATTCTCCTAAATATAGTATGGTAATTGATTTATCTTAACAATCAATGTTTATCCTTTTAAAAGCTATCCATGAAACCTAATATAATAAGTAAGTATGTGACATGTATCACAGCTACCTATAATGAGTTGCAAAATGCAGAATTAATTCTTGCGAGAATTGGCAAAAAAAACACAACAAGCTGCACTTTTGCACGAGTTGTATTGATCATATACACAATAGTTGTCATGACAACACCATGCTCGTTTAGAACAAAGAGAGCTCTGTCTCTAAGCTTTTAAACAAACAGGATTTTTGGGGAATTAGTTATAATTAAACATATTTTTGTATTTATTTTTACTAACGCTTCTGAGGTCTACTTTGAACTATGCAGTTTTTCACCTCAGAATTGTTACTGCTCAAGGAGACCTGAAAACAGAGTACAAAGCAATATTGAGTATGAATGTGCAGTTGATGCAGGTACAGTATGATGAAGGAGCTGTAAAGCACCTTAGCGCATTTTGGAATGAGACTGGTTTTATAGAATTGAACTAAATTGAATTGAATGATTTATTGTCATCTGCATTTTACAGTGAATAATACCATAAAATACAATGAAAAACTTCAACTCCTGCCTCAATCTGGCACCTTTAGAATAGGTTAAGAATAAAAAGAGTAAAAAGATACAAGTGAAAGAGAGTCTATCTTCATTCCGTTGCCTCTGCCATGAGTTTTGAACCAGCTCACTAGCAACACCTGTGCTGCCACCCCTCCTCCATTGCCTCACCACGGCCTGCGCTGGACCCACCAAAGTAGGAATCACCATTTTTTAGGTGCCATCTTTTCACCGCAGGTCCCACCTCGCCTCCAACTGAGTCCCATGCTGAAACCACAATCGCTCCGCAACCAGTAGTCCCCACTCCAGGCCCACTATGACCGCAACCAGGAGTCCTACCACCTTGATGATGCTGGGAATCCCCCGCCCTGGGAATACCATGCTGCTGCCAGTGTAGCTGCCACTTCGCTGTTGCCCAAGACTCTCCACTTTGGGCCTACTGCAACTGGAAGTCCCTGGCTGAGCTGCCAGGCCAGGCCTCCGCTGCACCAGGACTCCCACACAGGCTGCCCTGCCTCTGATCGCTGGAGGAGCTTTGCGACCGCCGCTGTTCCCCCTGAATGACGGGAAGATGTCCTCGCTGCTGCTGTTGATGCCTCCAATCACTGGGAGGCTGTCGCCACTCTGCATGCAGACCGCTTTCACTCCAGCACCATGCTGCCAACGACCCCACGAAAGAAAAACAAAAGAAAAATAAAAAAAGCGGATGTAAAAAAGAAGAAAAGAAGAAAGCAGATGGGAGCAGATGAACCCCAGGCAAGAGCCAGCATGCAGGTCTGCTACTCCATCGCCATTAAAAGCATTGCCAGATGCTTTAGTGTGGAGCAGATTTTCCAAATTTGTAACAATCCTGCAAATCATCTCACCTCTAAACCCTCTTTCCCAATATATTAACCTAATGCGCAGTTTGGTGTACCAACAGGTGGTTTTACAAAATTTATGCTTAAAATGCATTTCATGGTCTGCCATTGACTGAGGGGAAACATAGAGACCACTGCCTCGATCCTTTAGCAAGGAATGCAATGAAGATTGCCCTGTAAATATTGGAGCATTGACCTGTTTATAGAGCGACTATTCAGAATGAAAGGGATAAAAATCACCGGGATTGAATAAATGACCAGATTGTGAATTTTCCAAGTGATACTTAAAATTGACATTTAACTGAGGGTACTTAGCTAGGCCCCATGAGAAGGACAACGATCTGCTTTGAATAGTGGTGTGGCATCTTTGATGTCCACCTGAGGCAGCAGAGGAGGGCTCAATTCAATGCATTTTCTAAAGCCAACCTCTGTTATGATGCAGCCCTGCCTCAGTATAGCACCGCTTACACACTGGAGTCTCTTGAGTTGGACCTTTTAACTCAGAGGCAATATGGACAAAGGTTAATACAATGGTGCAGATATTCCAATGGACAGATAATTATTTTCCTAGTGAAGATGGGAGTAATGTATGGGGACCTTATGGAATCCTTATTATAGTTGTCTGGAATGGAATTGCTCAGGAGACTGACACCTCCCACCTAACCCCGAGACCCCTGCACTGGAGTAGATGCTCCCTACTCTATATCTGCGTGATGTCACTACCCCCAGGATGTGACTGTGCCTGCCTTGCTGCTGGACTCCATCCCCATTCCCATGCTCCAGACCCGACTGCCCTTCCCCCACCGCTGGACTTAATCGCTCCTCCTGCAGACCTGTCTACAACACTGTATCCCCCAGGGACCCAAAAGGACCCCCTTCCGCCTTGGGATCCAACAACTGCCCCACCTTCACCCAGTACTCAACAACACCCGCCCCTGCCCCTAGTAGACTAGATATCTCCCACCCACCTATCCTTTCTGACATACCTAAACACTCCAATTACTTTTCCACCCTTATACCCTGGCACCCTACCTACCTGCATCTTAACCACCTTGTACACTACCAGCCAGGAATTTTAACTCACGGCATGCTGCACTGACTGGTCTCTGGTACTAGACAACTGTCAGATGAAGGTCAACGAGGTCCCTTTTTCACAGCAGCCAGCTGAAGTGTTCTGGAACTGAAAGGTCCAGCATTACAGACAGCCACTTTGAGAGCTGCTGGTAACCCAAGTGGCAGCCTAACCTCCCAGCATTTTAACCTGACATTTAGCTTATAGAATTATAGAGCTGTACAGCATGGAAACAGACTCTTCAGTCCAACTCGTCTGTGCCGACCCGACACCCCAATCTGACCCAGGCCCATTTGCCAGCATTTGACCCATATCCCTCTAAACCCTTCCTATTCATATCCCCATCCAGATGCCTTTCAAACCTCCACCACTTCCTCTGGCAGTTCATTCCACAAGCACAACCCTCTGCATGAAGAAGTCACCCCTCAGATCCTTTTTAAATTTTTCTCCTCTCACCCTAAACCTATATCCTCTAGTTTTGGACTCCCCTACCCTGGGGAAAAGATCTTGGCTATTCGCCCTATCCATGCCCCTCAAGGTCACCCCTCTGCCTCTGAAACTCCAGGGAAAAATGCCCCAGCCTATTCAGCCTCCCTGTATAGCTCAAGCTCTCCAATCCTGGCAACATTCTTGTAAATTGTTTTTGCACCATCTCAAGTTTGACAACATCCTCCCTGTAGAAGGGCGATCAGATTTGTAAGCAGTATTCCAAAACTGGTCACACCAATGTCCTGTACAGACATACCATGACATTCTGACTCCTGTACTCAAAGTTCTGACCAATGAAGGCAAGCGTGTCACACACCTTCATCATCACCGTGTCTACCTGCGACTGTACTTTCAAGGAACTATGCACTTGCACCCCTAGGTCACTTGTACTTATCCTTGGATATGAGCTGTCAAAATAGCTTTTTCTGATGCTGGATCTTATGAATTTCAGAATCTGACAGCTGACTGTTCTGAATAGGTGGCACAGTTTATCTTCCCCTGACTTTTCAATGCTATGAGGGACCTATCAGAATGGATGTACAGCTCCCACATTTCTGAAGGAGCCCTGACTGGAATTTTCTGTCAGAACTGTGGAGCAATTTGTGTATGATTGCCACTCCTCAGAAAATCAGGTCCATACTGTAAGCTTTGTGATGCATTTAAGAGGAAGCTAGTTGAGGCAGAAAGGAGGAATAGAAAGTCATGCTGTTTGGGTGAGATGAAGCAGGTTGGAAGACACTTATATGGAGCACAAACATTGATAAGGAGAAATAGTCTCTTTGTATATTCCAATCTAACAGTGGAACCTAGTCCAGAAATTTGTAGTAAGCTAATATCTGGTTAATTTCATTGCTATGTTTGTTAATGTTTTTATTTATAGTTAAGAATAAGCCGGTGGTGGTTATTAGTTTACTGAGAATATTTACATGGGGAACACCTATAACACTTGCCATGCAATGAGAGCGGTAAGACAGAGGAAATCAATGAACTCTGTCCAGTAGATTTCAATCTCTCCAATTCTCTCAGAAATTGCTGACAAGGCAGGGTAAATGAGACTGAGACTGAAACCAGAGAAAAAACATGGCATGGTCAGCATTGGAAATCCTATCAATCTAAATAGCAAGGTCCCTTTAAGAGGACATTGGAAATAGAAACAGGAGTAGACCACTTGGCCCCTCAAGACTGTCCCAACAATCAACAAATCATGGCTTATCTTCTCTAGGCCTCAACTCCTCTTTCATGCCAGCATAACCATCAACTCCCCGACATTTCAACCATCTATCAATATCCTCTTCAAATACGTTCAGTGATTGAGCATCCGCAACTCTCTGGGACAGAGAATTCCAGATATTCACCACCCTATGAGAGCAGAAATTTGTTCATATCTCAGTTTTGAATGATTATTCCATATTCTGCACTATGTCCCCTAGTTTGAGATTCTTCCACTAGTAGAAACATCTTCTCAACATCTAACATCTCAAGCTCCCTCAGAATATTTCAATAAATCAACTCTTAATCATCTAAACCCTAATGAATAAAGGGCTAACCTGTTTAGCCATTCTTGATGAGATAACCCCTTCATTCACCAGAATTCAGCCGAGTGAATTTTTTTTGAAATCCTCCAATGCCAGTCTATCCTTTTTTTAAAGGAGGACCTGGAATCTGTACTGAAAGCAAAAAATACTGGAATCACAACGGGTCATGCAGCATCCATGGAGAGAGAGAGAGCGAGCTAATGTTTCGAGACTAGATGACTCTACATCAGAGCAGCATTTTTTGTTTTCAGTATCTTATTTTAAATATGGGGAGCAAAATTGTGCACAGCACTCAAGATGTGGCCTTATCAACATCCTGTAAAGTTACAGTGAAACTTCCCTATTTTTAAATTCCAACCCCAGGAGTGAAAGCCAAGATTCCATTTTCTTTTTTAATTACTTGCTGTACCTTCATGCTAACTTTATTCAATACCCAAACCCCCTGTGCTGCACTGTTTAAGAGTGTCTCTCCATTTATATAATAGTCTGCCTTTCAATTCTTTTCTACCAAGTCTCACACTTTCCTACATTAAACTCTATCTGCCCAAGGTTGTGCCCATTCACTCAACATGTCTACATCTCCTTGCAGATTCTTTATGTTGTCATCACAACATGCGCTCTTATCCATTTTTGTATAATCAGCAAATTTGGATACATTACACTCTGCCTCCATCTCCAAGATGTTAATATCGATGATAAGCAATTGAAGCCTTAGAAATGATCCTTGTCCCACTGTACGAGTTGCATCTGTGCAACATAAAAAGACCCGTTAATCCTGACTGTCTGCTTTCTGTGTGTTGCATTTTGGCAGGACTGTGACTAAGACCCTTGCAGGGAGAGTTCCCTGGAGAGTTTAAACTAGGATTGTAGGGAGATGTGGACCAAAGAGGGAGCTCAGATTCAAGGAAAGCAAAACTAGTAGATGGAAGGAGACACAAAGGTAAACAGATGACAGTTGAAGCAATGACAAAATTATGCAGGGTCAGCATGGATATACAAATAGGAAATTATGTTTGACAAACCTTGGGGTTTGTGAGGATATTGCTTGCAGCATAGACAAAAGGAAACCAATGTATCTGGGGTATTTTGATTTTCAAAAGGCTTTTGAAATAGGAGGTCAGTAAATAAAATAACATATGGGACTAGGGGATGTAATATACTAGTATGGATTGGGAATTGGCTAATAGACAGAAACCAGGCAGTAGGAATAAATGGATCACTATGTTACTAATGGACTACTGTAAACATCTGTGCTAGGACTTCAGCTGTTGACAATCTATATAAATTATTTAGCTATAGTAGGAACTGCAGATGCTGGAGAATCTGAGATAATAAGGTGTAGAGCTGGATGAACACAGCAGGCCAAGCAGCAATTTTTCTGAAGAAGGGTCTAGGCCCGAAACGTCAGCCTTCCTGCTCCTCTGATGCTGCTTGGCCTGCTGTGTTCATCCAGCTCTACACCTTGTTATCTTAAATTATTTAGATGTTGGGATCAATTGTAATGCTACCAATTTGCTGATGATACCAAACTGGGTGGGAATGTAAGTTGTGAAGAGTTGTAAGGAAATTTCAAGAAGATTCAAACAGTTTAAATGAATGGGCTAGAACATGACAGGTGGAATCTAGTGTGAATAATTCTGAAGTTATTCACTTTGGTAGAAAATGAGAAAGGCAAACTATTTCTTAAATGACACGAGGTTTGGAAGGGCAGGTGTTCAAAGGGATTTGGGTATCCTTGACCATTAGTCACTAAAAGCTATCACGCAGGTGCAGAAGGCAAAAAGTACATTGGCATTCATTTCAAGGGGTTTAAAGTACAAGACGTAAAGATATCTTGCTGCAGTTGCAAAGATACTTGTTGAGACCTCAACTGAAGGATTGTGTACAGTTTTGTTTTCATTATCTAAGGCAGGATGTAGCTGCCATAGAATATTCAACTGAACGTTAGTCGCTGGTATGACAGGATTGTCTTATCGGAGGAAACTGCGGAAGCGTGGTCTGTATTCTCTAGAGATTTGGAGAATGAGAGGTGGTCTCATTAGAAGTAATAATGCTTTTACAGGACATGGCAGCATGGATATTGGATAAGATGATTCTCCTGGCTGGTGATTCGACAATGAGGGGATGTAGGGTACATGGGGACATGGGGGAATGAGCAGGTGGCATGGTGGCTCAGTGGTTAGCTCTGCAGCCTCACAGTGTCAGGGACCCGGTTCAATTCGACTCTCAGGCAACTGTCTGTGTGAATTTGCAGATTCTCTCCATGTCTCTGTGGGTTTCCTCTGGGTGCTCCAGTTTCCTCCCACAGTCCAAAGATGTGGAGCTTAGGTGGATTGGCCATGCTAAATTGCTCATTGTCCAGAGATATGCAGGTCAGTTGGATTAGACATGAGAAATGTGGGATTACAGGAATGGGTAGGGGGAAGGTCCAGGTGGTATGTTCTTCAGAGGGTCAGTGCGGACTTGAAGGTCCAAAGGGTTTGCTTCCATGCTGCAGGATTCTACGAAAATCTCAGGACACCGGGCAAGCCATTCGAGATTGAAATAAGGAGGAATTCTTGTACGCAAGGGGTGATGAATTTTTGGAATCCTCAACCTTAGATACATCAATTGAGAACTCATACTCAAACACAATATGTACCAATCTTCCCTGATTGAATATTGTGCCGAATTTCATATAGTAAGTGAGAAGGTTCCTTGCTCTGCCTATCTGCCTCACTGCATTGTGATACCACATTATGTGTGGTTTGAAGACAATAAAGGGTGTAACTGAATATGTGTACATGGACGCAATGCGGCCAAGAGAACATGAACAATTACATTTCTTGATTAGTGTATAGAACTTCCACAACTCTTGAGATGTAGGGCATTTGACTGTAGGGAGCACCAGACAAGAAATTCATTCTTTTGCTGTCCAATACCTTCAACATGTTGAGAACTATTGCTTATTTTATTGCTAAACTCACATTTTTAAATTTTCTCTTCCCCTTTGAAGCACAGGTCTGTGCATAATACACTGAAGTAGAAAAATTGGCTTGATTTTTCACTCCCGAGCTCAGACTTGAATGAAGGATGTGATAGTGATAATAAATCATCCATAAGCCCTCTGTAAATAAGTGCAGAATCTTGATTTCATATTGGAGAATCTTGATCATGATGATACATATTCTTTTTTGATCCCAATGTTCTTTGCATGTTGAGACCAGTGACATGTTTTTCTTTTTATGTAGTGCCCTCAAATTCTCTGGCAATGACACAGAGTCATGAAATACATGTATGTTCTAGCGAAGCAGTTGCTGATCATCCTAAACCTTTTTCCTCCCTTTTCAAGCGTAGAATAATTACTAATCATTAACATTCACAGGCAAAAAAAATCAAAGGTCTAATTTCCCAGTCTTCTTAGAATTTATAACAAATGATGAGGCCATAAAAATTGTAGAAACAAACTGATAGAGTTTAAAAGATGCTTTTCAAAGAATAAATTATATACATCAGAGCCTACATTTAATTCTAAAATATATGCAAGCTTTGTTAAACATATCATCAGTATGATATGATCAAAGGTTTACTGACAAGATCAATAGCTTCACTGATTTCTCCTTGCTTATGAACATAAAATGGTTATTCATTGAAAGTGCAAGATAGAAATATTAACCAGTTCAGTCAGAACAAGGTCAATAGAGTGACAAACAGCATGGTGCTTCTACCAATAGATATTGCTGTTATTTCCTCAAAACCACTAGAGCGGTCACTCTATTGAGAAGTACTAGAATAGTTACCAATACATTCCAAATAGCACAGCAACCAAAGGGTGCAAAATTATTTTATTCCTATAGGATAGAGGTTCTGATCCTACCACAGCACCTATTGAAATTATCAAATCCCAAAAATCATATCCAAGTTAGCATAAATTTTTATGTTTTGTGCATTTTGTTTGTCATGGTAATAGTAGAACATTGACCACCAATTTTCAACTTCCATCTTCAGATTTTAGAACTTTGTGCACATCCATGAATTTTAAAAAGGAAGAAACATGGACTGAAAATGGCTACAGTGATCACCTGGCCATAGGATGATGCAAATTCAGGAAACAGGAAATCATTTCTTACTAACTTAATTGAGTTTTTTGAAGAAGTTACAAAGAAAATTGATGAAGGCAGAGCAGTGGACATGATCTGTATGGACTTCAGTAAGGAGTTCGACAAGGTTCCACATGGTAGACTGGTTAGCAAGGTTTGATCACATGGAATACAGGGAGAGCTAGTCATTTGGGTACAGAACTGGCTCAAAGGTAGGAGACGGATGGTGATGGTGGATGGTGCTTTTCAGACTGGAGGGCTATGACCATTGGTGTGCCACAAAGATCAGTGCTGGGTCCATTGCTTTTTATTATTTATATAAATGATTTAGATGTGAATAGGAAGTATGGTTAGTAAGTTTGTGAATGATGCCAAAATTGGAGGTGAACTTCACAGCAAAGAAGGTTATCTCAGAGTACAATGGGATCTTGATCAGATAGGCAGGTGGGCCGAGGAGTGGCAGATGGAGTTTAGTTTAGGTAGATGTGAGATGCTGCATTTTGAAAAGGCAATCAGGACAGGACTTATTCACTTAATGGTAATGTCCTGCAGAATGTTGCTGAACAAAGAGACCTTGGAGAGCTGGTTCATAGTTCCTTGAAAGTAGAGTCGCAGGTAGACAGGATAATGAAGAAGGCATTTGGTATGCTTGCCTTTATTGGTCAGTGCATTGAGTATTGGAGTTAGGAGGTCATGGTGCAGCTGTACAGGACATTGGTTAGGCCACTTTTGGAATACTGCATGTAATTCTGGTCTCACTGCTATAGGAACAATATTGTGAAACTTGAAATGGCTCAGAAAAGATTTATAAGGATGTTGCTGGGGTTGGAGGGTTTGAGCTATAGGGAGAGGCTGAATAGGCTGGGGCTATTTTCCCTGGAGCATCGCAGGCTGAGGGGTGACCTTACAGAAGTTCATAAAATCATGAGGGGCAGAGATAGTGTGAATTGCCAAGGTCTTTTCTCTGGGGTGGGGGAGTTCAAAACTAGAGGGCGTAGATTTAAGGTGAGAGGGGAGAGATTTAAAAGGAACCTAAGGGGAAATGTTTTTCACACAGAGGGTGGTGCATGTATGGAATGAGCTGCCAGAGGAAGTGGTGGAGGCTGGTACAAAATGACATTTCAAAGGCTTCTGGATGAGTATATGAAAAGGAAGGGTTTAGAGCGATATGGACTAAATGCTGGCAAATAGGACAAGATTCATTTAGGATATCTGGTCATCATGGAAGAGTTGGCCAGAAGGGTCTGTTTCCATGCTGTACAGCTTTATAATTCTATGACTCTAAATGTGGAAGAAACGGAAATGCCTGAACTGAAATTACTATTTTATTTAAGGATATTGAAACCAGTCAACCGAGTCAGACATTATGAAACTCACACTTCCTGTTTGATTACACTGATATGTAAAGTTGTGTCTATTGGATATAAAAGAATTGCCTTCAACTATTTAGCTAGGAAAAACAATAAAGCCATAGTTAAAAAAAACACACTTATAAACAGAATTTTAATGACTGCTTTGCAGTGCAGCGGACAGACAGGAGTTAAAAAAATTGTGATAGCAAGGAACAAAAGTCTCCTTGACTCTCTCTCCCATTTCCTTCTCAACGTCTTGGAAGCTGCCATCAGTGTTGAAACAAATTGGAAAATCATCCATTTACAGAAAACTCACGGTACTGGAAACTCTGCCATTGCTGGGGATATAAGCCATCAACTAAACAGCTGAGGTCTCAGGTTCAACCTTAGCAACTCAAGCACTCTGAGAACTTTTAAACTTGTATACATTATCTTCATATTGTACGAGATATCCTCCACTTTTAAAGTTTGCACCTACGTTTGTGTGCATGCTTAATGTTGGTTTTCCTTATTTTCTCAGTGTTTGTGAGCACTAAATTACTTCCTCTTTTGCTCAAGACAACCTTGAATTTTATCTCCTTAATTTTGAACTGCATTATGTTTTAAACGAAGTATAATATAGTTTAGGATTAAAAGTATAAAAGGGTATTTGTTGCAAAGGGTTTAAAATCAGGGGAGCCGATTACACTTCCTCACCTTGTCTAACAGGTTCCAGGCATAAATTTGGATTGAAAAGCTCAATTGAATGATTTGATTTATAAAAAGGGTGGGGGGAGGGGCGTGGGGAAGGAGGGGAGCGGATCATCTGGAGGCAGTTCCTGTACTGAATTCTAAAAATATTGAAAACTATTTTAGAATCAACTTTCACAAAGCCAGTCCAGCAACCACATTGATGTGGAGATGATGTCAGAGGCCTGGGCTTCACCATTCATTTCAAATGTGCACACGACTGATGCAAAGAAGATCAATTCAAACAGTTCCCCATAAAAGAGTTCAGTGTTGGGTTCTGAAATGGCACTACCACATCAGCATCTTTACTACCTCACACTTTGCACAGTGATTTCTTTTTGTATCCCTATCTCAATTTATCAAAATCAGAAAGATACATTTGTAGTGTACTGTCTCACTTCATGGTTCTTTGCTCTGTCTGGTGATGTGTTCTCTCTAAATTGTCCAAATTGACCATGGTTTTCTGTGTTATCTAGGAATCCTGATCAGAGTATAATATTTCTTGGCAAATATGATTCAAGTTCAGGGCAGCAAAACACACTTGTTGCCAAACAAAACAGCAGATTGTAATCGGTCTGTATTTTAATTCAGAATGATTTTCACAGACAGTCCTGTGATCATGATCAACACAAAACCTATCTATCATATAATGTAAATTTCACTTTCCTTTTCAATCTTGAAACCCATGAAGCAGCATTGATGTTGCAACTTAATAGTAAGAGATATTGAATGGACTTGATCCTCTGAGAAAGAAGGTTTATAATCCAGAACAGGACTTGTGTCCAAGGACGAATTGAAATTTAGGCTGATACAATTGCACTGTGCTGCAACAAAGTGACATTAAGCTAATTCAAAAGGTTCTTCTTGTCAGATTAAATGCTAAATCAGTCAATGTCCTGTTTTCTTGCTCAGACGGATCTTATTTTAAGGCATTATTAGCAGAGCCAGTAGCCTTTATTGTGCTGGATAATAATTCTTCCCTCAAATAGTATCATCAATAATTATTTGATTTGTCTTTCACCTCATTGCTGATTATGAGAACTTGGTATGCATAACCTGGCTTTTCTGTCATGTATGCTGTCACAGCATATTAAGCAATTTGTGTTATATGAAACATTTTGGGCGTTCAGACATTATGGATCTGTTGGTGTAATGAACTGTCAGTTGCATAACACTTGAGTAGCAGTCCAACACTGAAGAAGCGAGCACTGCTGGGACCATGCAAAATGCTATTATCTACATTGGCTATGCTTTGCAGCATGCACCACCACCCACTCCTTGGCTGTTCCATGCCTACTGCCACTCCATCACACATAGAGCAGGTAGCCAGCAGCCTTAAGCTGCTCGATGGCACCTGGCACTCGATGATGAATTGAAAATCTTGTTGCACAGTGTAAGCATCCCTAATTCAGGCCCAGAAGTGCTGTGTCTGAGGCTCAGTCCAGGACAAGTTGACCATCAGAGATCATAATGTGGCCAAACAAATTCTTTATCAGTCTGGAAATCCTTCCAATATTCCCAGTGGTAGGTGGTAGGAATGGGAGAGTTTCCTGATCAACCAGGGGGCAATGGAAGCAGCTACACAGTGGGTCAGTGGTTAGCACTGCTGCCTCACAGTGCCAGGGACATGGGTTCAATTCTGCCCTCAGGCGATTGTCTGTGTGGAATTTGCACATTCTCCCCTTGTGTGCATGAGTTTCCTCCAGGTGCTCTGGTTTCTCACCACGGTGCAAAGATGTGCAGGTAAGGTGGAATGGCCATGCTAAATTGCCCATTGTGTCCAGGGATGTGCAGACTAGGTGGATTAGCACATAGGAAATGTGTGTTACAGGGATAGGATAGAGTAGAGTGGTGGGTCTGGGTGGGATCCTCTTCAGAGGTTTAGTGTGGACTCGATGGGCCAAATGACCTACTTCCACACTATAGGGATTGTATGATTCTACAGTACTTTGTTCATAAATATGGACCAATCCAATGGAAGTTCATGGTCCAACCGTCAGGAATGAAGACAGGGCAAAAGACAAACATACTGAAGCATTAATGATGAGTCTTAGCATCCTGAGCCATTGATAGATAGTAAGAACTGCCGATGCTGGAGTCAGAGATAACACAGTGTGGAGCTGGAGGAACGCAGCAGGCCAGGCAGCATTAGAGGAGCAGGAAAGTTGACGTTTCTTCAGAAGGGTCCCGACCCGAAACATCAACTTTCCTGCTCCCTGATGCTGCCTGGCTTGCTGTGTTCCTCCAACTCTACACTGTGTTATCTCTGAGCCATTGATATGTGCATGTGGTTTCTAGCAATCTTCATATATCTCTAATGAATGATGGCAAAACAGAATCAAGTCCAATAATAAGCAAACTTTCTGTTTACACAAATTTATTAACATTATACATTGACATTAAATGTATTTGGAGGAGCCTACAGTGGGCTTCAGAACTTACTTCAACAAAAGAGTGCGAGAAACAAAAACATATTTTCTGCCCTCTAATTTAATTTATAAGCTGCGGGCCTTAATATCACTTTGATTGGAAAATCAGAATATAAATGCTATTTTCTGTTGCAGTTGGTGGTATTAACTTTTTCACCATCAGGCTTTATCTCTTAATTGATAGACGATATGAGTTATAAAAATAGACAAGCCTAAAGGAAGTAATCGAATACGCGGATCTCAATAACACCAGCCACACCTAAAGTGATGCAGGTCTCTCAAGTCAGTGAGACACTGTTTCTAAGTCTGTACATTTGAGAGTGTTTATTTGCTTTCCTTTTAAATAAAGATAGACTACACCGACTTTTAGTAATTAAATACTTGACGGTTAGTGGATGAAATGTGTTCCTTTGCTATTAATGACCCTTCAGAACACAATGTGAGACTCTAATTTGTAAATTGATCTTTTTTTTAGGAGAGATCATTAAGTAGCACAAATTACAGGCAAAAAGAGTTGCATTTAAAAGGTGGCTTTACACAAGTATCATGCTGACATTATTCAGTTTCTGTTGCTGTGGACTACATTGTAAACGCCGTGTGAGTGTAAGTGGTTTACTTGCTTACTTAGTGGGTCTCGGTTTGCACTAATAATGAGACGTAGTTTACTGTGAGATGTGGTTTATTATCATGGAAACACAACACATTTCCATGCAATTATATGAAACCTGCCTTTTCCTCTGATTTCTGTAACCTTACAGCTTTTAAATGACAATGTTCTCTCACTGGTTTAAAATCTACTTTGGAGGCATAAGACGGTAAAAAAAAGGTTATGCAACCCTGATAACAGCTGGTTAAATTGAGAGTGAGACATTCTTCTTGCTCCCAAAGTTCCTGTTTCTTTGTTGAAAAAAAAACACAGAGAATTACAGATGCTGGAAATCAGAAATTGCTGGTAAAACTCAGCAGGTCTGGCAGCATCTGTGGAGAGAAAGCAGAGTTAATATTTCAGGTCCAGTAACCCATCTTCAGAAATCCCAGTTAACTGAAACATTAGCTCTACTTTTTCTCCACAGATGCTAGCGGATTCTTGAGTTTTTCCAGCAATTTCGGATTTTGTTTTTGCTTCCTGGTGCTAAAGTTGCCTCCAGAGTGCCAGGCTTTTGATTTGAGTGGCCTCTTTAAATGCAGTCTTCAAGTTATCCCCCAAGTACAGTGGCTTGCTCTCATTTAGTAACAGCAGTTTGATGTAACAATATAGTTAACATATTTCAGTTACTTCATGTAAATTGAGTTTCTGTTCAAGGAAGTGTGTTAAAAAAGACAATATTGGATATTGTAATTTTCCTATTGATTGAGCCAATCCTACGAGTCAGGATGTCTCAAAACTGTTTGACTGAAACTCCAATCAATTGTTCCACCTGAACCTTGCATCATTGTCCCATTAACACTTATTCAATATATCTGTCTGGCTTGATCCAATTTGACATTGAATCATATAAGCTAAAAACTGAAAGAACTGCGGATGCTGTAAATCAGGAACAAAAACAAAGGGATGGAAAAGCTCAGCAGGCCTAGCAGCATCTGTGAAGGAGAAAACAGAGTTAATGTTTCAGGTCCGGTGACCCTTCCTCAGAAATGATGGTAACTGGTCAGTTTATATGCAGAAAATAGGGAGGTGGGTGGGGTAGGGAGTAAACGATAGGATAGAGCTCAAAGAGAGAGAAAGACAGTTGGACAGACAAAGGAGTTGCTAACAATCAGACTGGGAGGGTGAATAGTTGTTAATGGGAACTGTTAGTGACTAACAACAGGGGGTGTGTAATGGCAGGCTATGTGGTAACAAGGCCTGGTGTTTGGGGTGGGGGGCTGGGACATGGGAGAGTTTAGGTCCTAAAATCATTGAACTCGATATTGAGTCTGGAGGCTGTAGGGTCCCCAAGCGGAAGATAAGGTGTTGTTCCTCCAGCTTGCATTGGGCTTCACTGGAACACTGTAGCAAGCCAGAGACAGAGAATATGGCCAGGCAGCAAGGTGGTGCATTGAAGTGGCAGGCAACAGGTAGTTCAGGGTCTTTTTTGCGAGCAGAACATAAATGTTCTGCAAAGCGGTTGCCAAGTCTACGCTTCGTTTCCCCAGTGTAGAGGAGACCACATTGTGAGCAGCGAATGCAGTAGACTAGATTCTGGGAAGTACAGATGAAGTGTTGCTTCACCTGGAAGGTATGTTTGGACCCTTGGATACTGGGGAGGGAGTAGGTAAATGGGCAGGTGTTGCACCTTCACCGGTTACAGGGGAAGGTGCTGTAGGGCTGTGGGGAGGTGTTAGGGATGAAGGAAGTGTGGACCGGGGTGTCCCGGAGGGAACGGTCCCTGTGGAAGGCCGACAAAGGAGGGGAGGGGAATATGTGTCTGGTGATGGCATCTTGCTGGAGGTGGTGGAAATGGTGTCTGATGATCTTCTGGATGTGGATGCTGGTAGGGTGGTAGGTGGGGATAAGGGGAACCCTATCGCTGTTGCGGGAGGGAAGAGAAAGGGTGAGGGTGGAAGTGCAGGAGATTGGTCGGACCTGGTTGAGGGGCCTGTCGACAACGGAGCTAGGGAATCCTTGGTTGAGGAAGAAGGCGGACATTTCTGAGGCTCCCTTGTCAAAGTTGGCCTCATCTGAACATATGCGATGGAGATGGAGAACTGAGAGAATGGGATGGAGTCTTTACAGGAAGTGGGGTGTGAGGATGTATAGTCAAGGTAGCTGTGGGAGTCAGTGGGTTTGTAATGGATATTAGTGGCCAGTCTATCCCCAGAAATGGAAACAGAAACGTCAAGGAAGGGAAGGGAGGAGTCAGAGATAGACCAGTTGAAAGTAAGGGCAGGGTGGAAATTGGAGACGAAATTGATGAAGTTTTCCAATTCCAGACGAGAGAGGGAAGCAGCACCGATGATATCATCAATGTATTGGGGAAAAAGTTGTGGGTGGGGGCCAGAATAGGACTCCTCTCATTTTCTTCAGGTAGGAGGGATTGCCATGGGTACCCGCATGGGCCCTAGTTATGCCTGTCTCTTCATGCGATACATGGAACATTCCTTGTTCCAGTCCTATTCCGGACCCACTGCCAGACCTGCTGAGCTTTTCCAGCAACTTTGTTTTTGAATCATATAAGCTTCCTAGTTTACTGTCACAGTTTCGCCGACTCATTAACTATTCAATATAATCAATCAAGGTAAATGGCTTGAATATCTTTCTGGCCTGATCCAATTCCCAGCATGCTGTTCAGATGGCAAGATTTCCCAGCATGCCATTCAGTTGGCCCATGTTGCTTTTAGTGTCCCAAAAGAGCTGTTAATTTATAGAAACTGAAAGAACTGCAGATGCTGTAAATCAGAAAAGAAACCAGGAATGGCTGGAAAAGCTCAGCAGGTCTGGCATCATATGTGAGAGGAAATCACAGTTAAAGTTTTTGGCCCGATTCTGAGGAAGAGTCATTGGATCTGAAATGTTAACTCTGGTTTCTCTTCACAGATGCTGCCAGACCTACTGAGCTTTTCCAGCAATTTCTGTTTTTGTTTCTGATTTTCAGCACCCGCAGTTCTTTCGGATTTTTTCGTTATTTTATTTCGAAGAGACAATCCACTACCTGCAGCATCATGGTTTTATATGGGATTGGCAATAAAACGAGGATACTATCTTACAAATATTAGCCTAGATCTTCTGGTCCTTGGGGGATTTGCCAGATTCTGTCCCATTTAACCTACCCTTAAAATTTCAACCTTATAAAAAGACCCCTCTTAAAACATGTGAACTGGACATGTCTGGCAGCATTCTCAGAATATCCTCGGAATTCTTCTTATGGTGCAATTTCTCCCCAAAGAGGTCCCCACTTTTGCTAACATGCTATTATTGGCTGATCAAAGGTTTATTGTGTAAACCTGTGAGGGTAATGGATTAGTACAGATATAATTACTGTTCAAGGTTTACTAACAGCAGGGAAAAAAATGTCCTGACTCTTAAGCATTCAAAAGGGCATTGTATAACTACTTAAATGGAAACAATGTGCCAGGGTATGGGAAAAAGGCAGGCAAATTGCACTCAATCATAACATAGTTGGGGTGCAAACATAATAATGTGAAAGATCTGTTCTGCACTGTAACATTTCTGTGATTCTGTAATCTTTGGCGTGCCAGGAGACTTGGATCCCCCCTCAAGTGGCTTGGCGTTGCTCTGATACTCCAGCAGAACTGACACTGCTTCGCATTTGTGAGTTTGCTACATATTTTATTCATCTATTTTATCACTGAGCAAAAACAGAAGTTGCTGGAAAAGTTCAGCAGGTCTGGCAGCAGACTGAGGATCTGAGGAAGGGTCACCAGACCCAAAACGTTAACTCTGATTTTTTTCTCCACTGACCTGCTGAGCTTTTCCAGCAACTTCTGTTTCTGTTCCTGATTTACTCCCTTTTTTCCCTGTCTCACACACACACACACACACACACACATAAATCTTTGGGGTGAATTTGCATTTGAAGATGTGTAATTGCAGATACATTCTATTTTGTTCAAAAAGCACACAATTTGTAGACAGTCAATGTTGCATTTTATAAATTCCTACTTTGGAAATAAAACCAGTCTGATAAAACCAACCAAGTTGATACACAGCCAGATTCTAAACAAGGCCTCACAGCTTAAATGCATTGTCTGACCTGGGATGTCATCTGTGGTATACTGAGGGAATTGATAAAACTTTTAGTTATCTTGGGGCAGTGACTTGAAAGAAATTTGGGAATTTGCATATTAATCCTTTCTAACTGATTAAAGACTTAACAGTCATCTTAGGTTTGTTCAACATAGCATCAGTTCTATGACCCTTTGATCTTTTGCTTATAAATTGTGTGTCTGATGCTACCTCTCTCACTGACACCTGAAGAAGGAGTGAGATTCCAAAAGCTTGTGTCTTCAAGTAAACCTGTTGGACTATAACCTGGTGTCATGTGATTTTTGACTTTGTCCAGTGCTAAACCCAAAGAGCTTATGTTAAACTCACAGAAAAAAAAATCTTGGAACTTACAGAAGTCTCAACACACATCTGGTCTCTCACCCACAAAATAGAAATGTATCTACATAACTATCTCTCTCACTCCAGTTACAGGCTTAAGCAATTAAGCAAGTGTACAAGGATCAGTTATCTTATTAACGTAATCAAACATAAATGAATTACAAATAAACACCACAGACAACTGAGTTGTAAGTCTACAGACATGAATTGTCTATCCTGATCATTTAACAGTCCGGTTCAATTATTTTACCAAAACAGTGGGAAAAATCTCTTTGTGATACACATCTTTCACACTGGATAAGTTCATGGATGTTTTGGACTGTTAAGGAAAGCAAAAAGAGAGTATTAGAAGAGAATGAAGACTCACATAAAAAAGGATCCACAGGTGTTATATAGGCATAGAATGAATAAAAGACCAAGAAGAGGAGTGGGGTCAATAATGGATCAGAAATGGGCTAATGGATAGGTTGTCTCATACATAAAGTAGTTAATGCACCAGGACTGAATGAAATTCATCCAACGATACTGAAGGATGAGAGAGTGCACATTGCGCAGACCCTGGGCACAACTTTTCAATTTTCCTTAGATTCAGGAGTTTTGCCAGACGTTTGGAGAATTGTGAATACTTTTTTCAAACTCAGCAAGTTTAACTTTGGCAGTGGGAGGCTTTTAGACGTGATAATTTGGAACAAATTAATTGTTGCTTGGGCAAGTGTGAATCAAAGAACACAGAATGATACAGCACAGGAACAGGCCCTTTGGCCCTCCAAGCCAGCGCTGACACAGTTTGCCCTTCTACACTAAAACTGTCTTCACTTACAGGATCTGTATCCTTCTATTCCCTTCCTTGGTTGATGTGGTGTATATGGATTTCAGTAAAGTGTTTGATAAGGTTCCCCATGGTAGGCTATTGCAGAAAATACGGAGGCATGGGATTGAGGGTGATTTAGCGGTTTGGATCAGAAATTGGCTAGCTGTAAGAAGACAGAGGGTGGTGGTTGATGGGAAATGTTCATCCTGGAGTTCAGTACTAGTGGTGTACCTCAAGGATCTGTTTTGGGGCCACTGCTGTTTGTCATTTTTATAAATGATCTGGATGAGGGCGTAGAAGGATGGGTTAGTAAATTTGCCGATGACACCAAAGTCGGTGGAGTTGTGGATAGTGCGGAAGGATGTTGCAGGTTACAGAGGGACATAGATAAGCTGCAGAGCTGGGCTGAGAGGTGGCAAATGGAGTTTAATGCGGAAGAGTGTGAGGTGATTCACTTTGGAAGGAGTAACAGGAATACAGAGTACTGGGCTAATGGTAAGATTCTTGGTAGTGTGGATGAGCAGAAAGATCTCGGTGTCCATGTGCATAGATCACTGAAAGTTGCCACCCAGGTTGATAGCGTTGTTAAGAAGGCGTACAGTATGTTAGCTTTTATTGGTAGAGGGATTGAGTTTCGGAGCCATGAGGTCATGTTGCAGCTGTACAAAACTCTGGTGCGGCCGCACTTGGAGTATTGCGTACAGTTCTGGTCACCGCATTTATAGGAAGGATGTGGAAGCATTGGAAAGGGTGCAGAGGAGATTTACCAGGATGTTGCCTGGTATGGAGGGAAGGTCTTATGAGGAAAGGCTGAGGGTTTTGAGGCTGTTTTTGTTAGAGAGAAGAAGGTTAAGAGGTGACTTGATAGAGACATACAAGATGATCAGAGGATTAGATAGGGTGGACAGTGGGAGCCTTTTTTCTTGGATGGTGATGGCTAGCATGAGGGGACATAGGTTTAAATTGAGGGGTGATAGATTTCGGACAGATGTCAGAGGTAGGTTCTTTACTCAGAGAGTAGTAAGGGCGTGGAATGCCCTGCGTGCAAAAATAGTAGACTCGCCCACTTTAAGGGCATTTAAGTGGTCATTGGATAAACATATGGATGATAATGGAATAGTTTAGGTTAGATGGGCTTCAGATTGGTTTCACAGGTCGGCGCAACATCGAGGGCTGAAGGGCCTGTACTGCGCTGTAATGTTCTATGTTCTATGTTCTATTCATGTATTTGTCCAGGTGTTTCTTGAATACTGCTACTGTGTCTGCTTCCACCATCTCCTCTGGCAGCACGTTCCTGGCACTCACCACCCTTTGTGTGAAAAACGTGCCTCGCACATCTCTTTTAAACTACCCTTCCCCTCGCACCTTGAATCTGTGTCCTCTAGTAATTGACCCCTCCAGCCTGGGAAAAAGCCTCATACTTTCCACTCTATTCATGCTATTCACAATCTTATAAATTTCCATCAGATTGCCCCTCAACCTCCTGCATTCCAGTGAAAACAAACCCAGTTTATCCAACCTTTCATCATAGCTAAAAATCCTCAAACCAGGCAACATTCTGATAAACCTTTTCTGTACCCTTTCAAAAGCATCTACATCCTTCTGGTAGTGTGGTGACCAGAAATGTACACAATATTCCAAGTGTAGTCTAACAAAAATTCTATAAAGCTGCAGCATAACTTGTCTATCCTTATACTCAATGCCCCTTCCAATTAAGGTAAGCATGCCATAGGCCTTTTTTTACTGCCTTATCAGCCTGTGCTGTTGCCTTCAGTGATCTGTGGACTTGCACACGCAGAACCCTCTGCATATCAATACTCCTACTGGTTCTAAATAAAACTAAAAGAACTGCGGACGCTGTAAATCAGAAACAAAAATAGAAATTGCTGGAAAAGCTCAGCAGGCGTGGCAGCATTTGTGAAGAGAAATCAGAGTTAATGTTTTGGGTGCGGTGACCCTTTCCCAGAACTGGTTCAGAGAAAGGGTCTCTGGACCTGAAAGGATAACTCTGATTTCTCTTCACATATGCTGCCAGATCTGCTGACTTTTTCCAGTAATTCCTGTTTTTGCTCCTCATGGTTCTACCATTCACTGTATAATTTCCACCTGTACTTGACCTTCCAAAATGCATCACCTCACATTTATCCAGATTAAACTCCATCTGCCATTTATCTGCCCATGCCTCCAATTGATCTACATCCTCTGTCTATACTCCTCACTATCCGCAACTCCACCAATCTTTGTATCATGTGCAAACTTACTAAGTAGACCAGCTATGTTTTCCTCCAGATCATTTATGTAGACCACAAACAGCTGTGGTCCCAGCACCGATCCATGTGGAAAACCACTAGTCACAACTTTTCATTCCAAAAAGCATCCTTCCACCATTACCCTCTATCTCCTGTGACTAAGCCAGTTCTGTACCCATCTTTCCAGCTCACCCTGATACCATGTGACTTCACATTTTGTGCCATTCTGCCATGAGGGAACTTGTCAAAGGCTTTACTGAAGTCCATGTAGACAACATAAACCCTTTCTCCCTCACCAAACACCTCCTCAAGAAACCCAATCAAGTTATTGAGGCATGACCTCCCCCACACAAAAAAAAAATGCTGTTTATCGCTATTAAGTCCATTTGCTTCTAAATGAGGTCTTGTCCCTGAGAATCTTTTCCAAGAGTTTCACTATGACTAACGTGAGACACACAGGCCTGTAATTCCTGGATTATCCCTGCTATCCTTGTTAAATAATGGGATAACATTGGCTATTCTTCAGTCCTCTGGGACCTCACCTGTGGTTAAAGTGGATACAAAGATGTCTATCAATTATCAATTAAGGAAAGTCAGCTTAGAATTCTAAAGGGCAAATTACACTTAGCTAACTTGCTGCTGGCTTTTGATGAGGTAACAGATATAGCTAATCTGTATACTGATTGTGAAAATCTCTATTGGGGCCCTCTTTGGTGTAGCAGTAGGGACCCTGACGCTGGACTGGAAGGCCTAGGTTCAAATCCCACTTGCTCCAGAGGTGTGTGATAATATCTGCAACAGGTTGTTTAGAAAACTAGGTGAAAATGTCTATCAGAAGGGCCCTCTTCTTGTGCCATGGTAATGTCCTTACCCCTGGACTAAGAGGGCTGGGTTCAAGTCCAACCTGCTCCAGAGGTGTGTAATAATATCTCTGAACAGGTTGATTAGAAGAATAGGTTAATTTTTTAAAAGAATTGAAAATCTCTATCAAATCTCCCCTTAGCCTTCTCCTCCCTAAGAAAAATAGATCCAATTTCTCCAAAGCATTCTCTTAATTAAAGTTTGTAAAATTTGGAACCATTCTTTCAAATCTCTTCCAGAATTTCACCAATGTGTTCACATCATTTCTAAAATATAGCTCCCAAAACTGTACGCAATACTGCAGTTGAGTTCTTACTGATGTCATACATAGGTTCAGCATGATATCATTACTACAACAATAAAACAAAGAACTGCAGATGCTTCAGATCTTAATCAAAAGCATACATTGCTGGAGAAACTCGACAGGTCTGGCAGCACCAGTGAGGAGAAAGCAGAGTTGGTGTTTTCGAGGCTGGTGACTCTTCATCATAAAATCTTTGTTTTTGTACTCCATGTCCCATCAATGTGTTATAAAGTGGAGGTTGATGCTCCTCTGATAACTGAAACCAAAACACACAGAGAGGTTCGCCTCACCCTATTAACTGTTAAAAGAAATGTGAAAAGTAGTATAACCTGCCTCTCACTCTCAAGCTGTTATAAAGGAGTGGTTAAATGAAATGAAGTCCGTTCACTTACTCTATAATCAGCAAGTAACAATTTATTTATCTAACTCCAACAGTCAGCAAATTAACTGAACTGTTAACAAACTGAACAGTTCCCCCTTGACTACTAATTATTCCTAAATAAAACAAATTCTAATGGTATAGTGTTCCAATAAGTGCAAGTCTGATAAGAAGGGGCAGTCAAGGTCCTCTAATAATTAAACTGAAACACCATCCCTAATCTGTTATGATCAGAGTAGAGGTTCCCTTCTAATTGTTACCTCCTAAGTACTAACTATTCCCTAACAGACTAAATTCTACTGGAATGCTGTTCAAATAAACACAAGTCCCACTTATATAAACCCAATTAGTAAGACAATAAATTAAAACTTAATCTCTCCAACTTTGCACAGAATGTGTCTTCTGGAACACTCTGCCTTCTCTAGATCTCACATCACAAACACCTTTCGTCTGCTGATTCTGCTGCCAGGGATGTTTTCTCTGCAATTTCTTCAGTGAGGACTCTGAGCTAAAAAGGCCATGGTATCTTTGATTAATTAGATGGTGCTTTCTCTCGGAGCTAAAAGGTGTTATCTCTTGGCAGTCAAAACATTCAAGGGTATGTGCCTAGAGTGGGAAAATGGGACTAGTGTAGATTTAGTGTATTTTTGGCACCACAGATTTGATGGGCTGAAGGGTGTCTCCTGTACTGTATGATTCGATAATTCTATTGCCCACCCTGCCCCTCTCCACCTGAGAGCTTTACATTGTGTTTTCCTTTGTCCTCAGCTATTGTTGTCTGCATTGTACTCTGTAGTTAAGCAACAAAACAATCATTCAGGCCTAAACTCTGGCGGTCCACCTACAATCCAATCAAAATACATTTGCAGTTTCCAGTTTATTGGATTATAATTGGCTGACAGCTACTTACCTGCTTATCACAGTAATAAACATTTTTAACATTTTTTTTAGTGAATCCCTACCGTAGCAACTACATTTAGAGTCTGAATTGCTCAAAACTCCAAATTTTGAAGGAATTATGGAACAGATAAATTAAGATGAATTGACGAGAGTTTGTAACTGCAGCTTCTGAATCTTACAGGATTTCAGATCACCGGACTTGCCATTATACTTTCCTACTGTTTGCTTTGATTAGGAAAAAGTTGAGCCACTTACTGTTCTGTTTTTATGTAAGAATTTTGATGCAGCTATGACATAACGGTCTTCTAAATTTATAATTTATAATTTAAATTTATAAACAAGAGGCTTAACTAACCAGTTCCATACAAAAAATAATAAAGGAAAGGAGGAGATTTATCAAACCACACTACACAGGTTGAATATTTCTGAAATACTTGATATATCTAACTTTTCTGAAATGCTTGATACATCTAACTCTTGATCTAGTGATACTGCTACAACTAGGGCAATTGGAGTCATAGAGTCAAACGGCATAGAAACAGACACTTTGGTCCAATTAATCCACACTGACCATGTTCCCTAACTAAACTAATCCCACCTATTTGCATTTGGTCCATATCCCTTCAAACCTTTCCCATTCATGTACTTATCCAAATGTCTTTTAAATGTTGTAACTGTACCTGCAACTACTATTTCCTCTGGCAGTCCATTTCACACAAGGAACACCCTCTGTGTAAAAAAGTTGCCCCTCATGTCCTTTTTAAAACTTTCTCCTCTCACCTTAAAATATGCCCCCTAGCTTTGAACTCCCCCGCTCTAGGGAAAAGACCCTTGCTATTCACTTTATTTAAGTCCCTCATGATTTTACAAACCTTAAGATCAGTCCTCAATCTCCTATGCTCCAGTGAAAAAAAGTCCCAAACTATCCAGCTTAATTGTATAATTTAAACCCTCCATTCTTGGCAATAACCTGATAATTTTTTTTCTGAACCCCCTCCAATCTAATAATATCCTTCCTACAGCAGGGCGACCAAAACTGCACACAGTACTCGAGAAGAGGCCTCACCAATATTCTGTACAATCTCAAGATGACGTCCCAACTCCTATATTCAAAGGTCTGACCAATGAAGGCAAGTGTGCTAAGCACCTTCTTAACCATCCTATTTACATGTGACCCAAATTTCAAAGAATTACGTACCTGAAGCCCTAGGTCTCTCTGTTCTACAACACTACCCAAGGCCCTATTATTAATTGTATAAGTCCAGCATATTTTTCATTTACCTGAATGCAATACCTCACATTTATCCAAATTAAACTCCATCTGCCACTGCTCAACTCATTGACCCAATTGATCAAGGTCTCTTTGTAACTTAATCTTCTTCATTATCCACTATACCACCAATTTTACTGCAAACTTACTAACCCTACATAGATGCATTGTTTGGAGGTTTGTGAGCTCCCTTTCATACCTTGACTTCATCTCTGTGTGTTCCTTAACAAACATCTCAAAGGGCTTGGTGACGTTCCAAACAAACTTTATTCTTTTGTTTGGTCATGAGCCAGGGACCTGAAGAGGCAATGGGCATGTTTGACCAGCTCGGTGACCACTTAGTTAATACAGTGAAACAGCTCTAAAGTACTCACAAGAATGTTGCCAAATTTGATCTTTTGCGTTTAAAACTAGACTTTAAAAAATTTAGATTTCTAATTAACTGAGTATCGATTATGAAAATTGATTCATACCTTTGGGACATTCATGCAGCCTTGATTTCTTTTTGCTCCACTGTTGGACAACATGCCCTCAGTTGCAAAAAGACCCAAGTTCTGGAATTTCTCCTTCTCCCTACCACAAGGCTTCAGCTTCTATAATCGCATTCCTTCTTTGAACATCTTTTTGAAATCACATCTTTGACCAAGCTTTTGGTTACCTATCCTCTTTCCTTTTCCATCTTAGAATCATTTTTTTTTTCTGGTAATATTCCTGTGAAATGCCTCAAACCTAACAGATTTGTGTAACCAATTTGAAATTTAAATTGTGCTTTTGTAATCAATAAACAATATTCTGGTGTGTGACTGGTTGTCTGGTAGTTTTTGACAGCTCAGAAAGAAAGGATTAATTTATTCATTCTTTTTAATTTGAGAGGTGAACAAAAATTTAACCTTAATTTGAATTAGTTAATGGAACATTAAATCTGCTGGAGATTCAATTAGTCCTCGAATAATGTCAGCCTGAGTAACATTGCCAGAGATTCATCAAGCTCATTTAGTCAGGTTGTGTTGTAGACCATGATGGCTCTACAATACAGGGCTAGGTATGTAAAGATCTCAGCTAATATTTCATTAAATTCAAAGTCTTGCCACTTAAAAGCTTTCAAAAAAATGTATTGACTTAGTTCACGAGACTGGTTTCAGAGCTACAACAATCCACGAAATATACATCAGATGCAATATTCAAAACAGAAAATAAATTTGGAAGGATGTGGGAAGCTGGCAGAAACACGCCAATGTTCCATTCAGACTGACAAATTGCCGTTTCATTCCACTTTCCACATAATTCCTGGTAGCGAGTGAGTGGGTGGGATGAAGGAACTATTTAATAGCTCAGCGTGCTTGAGTTTTGCTGGTGGTCTGGTTCTGGGATATATATCTTTGGTTGCATTTCTATTTAGTTTCCAAAGATAGTGGATGGTAATGAAGGGTTGCAATTCCTAGTGACTGGGAGCTAGAGTTTGCTTCTTAAGCAGTACGGGGCAGAAGGAATGAATGTAATTCGTACCATGAGTGAATGGGATCTTTTCATCTGGAGTGGTGAAGGGAAACAGGCTTTTTTGATGCAGTTGCGGTTTATTAACAGAACTGTGAGTCTTCAAATTTTGGTTTGCAAATTGGCTGGAACTTTTTGATAATTTAATGCTGAATCTTATTCCTAACATCAGAAACACCATTCTCTAAGTGAAACTGTGGAGTAGCTTAGGAAAATTTGGCTATAATTCAAACCCATTTCATTATCTGTCTCAATGAATATAAGCAGAGAAATCTATAGTTTACAACCAGCTAGTCTTATTCCATCCAGGGGATTAGGAATAATTTTTGTGCCTGAAAAATACCTTATTCTGACAAAAAATGCTCAAGGAAGGTTACTTAACTTTTCACATTTGGAGATTCTATATGAATAGGTTGAATGTCTGAAATAAGGGGGATTTTTGCTGAATTACAAACTTGGGAGGAGTTTCCACATATATTTTTGCAACAGAGCTAAAACAAACAATGGTGCATCAAAGATTATTATGTGAACATTCTAATGCCAACAAAAACATGTAGCATTAATACAAAAGAAAGCAGTAAATGATCTACTTTTCTCAATATGACAGCATGCATGGCATCAACAGATGTCTCACTCACAGTTCTGTATAAAGTTATGTAACAAAAGCTTTGTTTTTTATCTTATAAAGCAATGTATCACAACTTTATAACCTAGAAAATTATGTTTGAATCCACAATATATGATGTGTACAATTTCATTATGTTGAATATTCAAGTCAGCAACCTTATGGAAATTGGTTCATTTCAAATGAATGGTAACTACTAATTAAAATTACAGTGGGGGTAGAATTTATTTGGTTCTTTCCAATTTTCCACAGTAGTTAGCAGCTAGAGCTGGAAATCTGTGTAAGTCATGCTGATATGGTTCTATTGCTAAAGTTGGGAAATCAGAAATTCATGATATTTATCCTCTGCACCTTTAACACAAGGTGTTCACCGTCTGGTTTGTTAATTGTGGTTGAACATCATATTAGAAAATGTCTCATCTACATTTTGTGAAATGGAATAGGAAAGTGCAGCTGCTGTAAATATTAGTCCAGTTCATGGTTCCCTTGCCTCTAAATCTCATGATGGATTCATGGCTCACATACTTGACTACCAATACAATCACCCTAATGTGGGACTGAGAGGGAGCTGTGTCATGGTACATATCATCTCTTGACCAAACTTTTAAGTTGGTTGCCAGTTCCAAACGGAAGTGGGATATGGCACAGTGCTGTCTAGAGGGAAAAATCCTAGCTTTCCAGTGTCTGTCTATGTGCTGTATAAATAATGGTGACATGTGGGTAGCCTGTGCCGGAGGATGAAGCAGGATATGGAGATACATTTGGAAGACATTCAAAGTTACGATACATTTTCAGGATTCAGATAATTGCATAAACTGTTCAGTGTCAAGTTGAAATAAGATAATTGTCAACACAATTAAAGTTATGACAACTACCTTACTCTGTAGGGTCACAGGCTATTAATAAGGGCTTTTCTGGTACAATGATAATATCCCCTCCTTTGAGTTAGGAGACCACATTTCAAGTCCTGCCCTGCTCCAGAAGAGTGTAAAGACATTTCCTGAACAGGTTGATTAGAAAATATTTAAGTGAAGTGTTAATCACAGAAGGCTTGGGTTCAAAGCCCAATTAATTTACTTTTTTTTAAAGTTAAATATTAAAAATAGGACAAGAGATAATTAGCTTTGGCTAATGATTTGGTGCCTCATTCCAACTGATCATTTAAAAAAAGTATGAAAGCATTGACCAGCAAGATTAGTTTTCTTTTTGTCAATTCACTTTTGGCCTGAATTATTACAAGTATCATCCTGCTCAGTTAGTGATTAGTTAAAGCCAATCAAATTGCCATCAGCTGAAATTAACCCACTTCAGAGGAAAATGATGAACTTTTCATGACAAAAAAATTGTTTATTTTTCGTGATCGCATGTTGGAAAACTTTTTAGTACTAGAATGTTAGTTTATTTTTACTTCTTCATGGGATGTAAATGTCACTGGTCGGGCCAGTGTTTATTGCCTGTCTCTAATTGCTCTTGAAATGAGGGCTTGCTAGGCCATTTCAGGGGGCACTTAAGAGTCAACCACATGGCTGTGGGCCAGGTAGGTAAGGATGGCAAATCTCCTTCCTCAAAGGACATTAGTAAACCTGATAGATATTTCTAAAAGTCAACAATGGATACAGTATGCCATTGGACTAGCTGTTTTCTACAACTTTAGATGCCTTTTGAAGTGACTATTTGCTGTGGTAGAGACTCAAACCCACATTCACAGAACATTAGTCTGGCGTTTTGGATTACTAGGCTACCATCTCCTCAAATGTGAAGTGCATAACCAGGTTCATAATAAGTTGAGCAATTTTCAGGTGTTAATGGAGATTGATTTTACAAAACAAGAGTTCTTTCAAGGAATAACACAGTGTGAAGCTGGATGAACACAGCAGGCCAGGCAGCATCAGAGGAGCAGGAAAGCTGATGTTTCGGGTCTGGTCCCTTCTTCCCAAAACATCAGCTTTCCCGTTGCTCTGATGCTGCCTGGCCTGCTGTGTTCCTCTAGCTCCACACTTTGTTATCTCCGACTCCAGCATCTGCTGTTCTTGCTTTCTCAGTTTCTTTCAAGGAATGTGGTATTTGCTGACAATCCTTACTTGCCCATACTGTATTGGGCTCTGAATGCCAACCATCTGTAGCTGCAGTTGTGATCATTTGCTGCCACTCTCTTCCAGTCTATGCTGAGTCAGATATACTGGAAAAGTGATCACTGGCATTGCATCATGTATAGAGTCCTTTCTTACTCTTTTTTGAAAGAATATTTAAGAACAGTATTGTCAATGTCATGATCTTCCACAACACCTTGAGCTGAAGGAGCTTTAATACTTTTTTAACAAGTTCCAATCAGCCATCACAGCGATAAACGTGATGTCAATGTCTAATATTCCAGAGGCCCAGACTAATGTTGTAAGGATAGGAGTTATAGAGTCATAGAGTCTCAAAGCACAGAAACATTCCCTTCAGTCCAATTGTCCATGCCAACAAACTTTCTCAAACTAAACTAGTCTCATTTGCCAGTATATGGCCCATATCCTTCTAAACCTTTCCTATTCATGCACCTGTCTGTATGTCTTTTAAATGTTGTAACTGTACCTGCCTCTACCACTTCCTCTGGCAGTTCATTGCATTAAAAAACCATCCAAATCCCATCATGTTAGTTGGTGGAATTTATATCGACCAGGAATTGATAGCTGGTCTTGGTAATGGTGACCTCAAAACTGTGATCAAGTGTTGTAAAGATCCATCAGGTTTACTAATATCCTACAGGTTAGCAAATCTGTTATCCTTGCATCTGACTCCACACTGATGGCAATGCTGAACTGCTGTTGGAAATGATCCAGCAAGCCATTCATTGCAAGGGTTGTTGTATATATCACTTGTTCTAAAATTGTTAATGTTGAGCTTTGTGGAACTGCACCCAACTTGATGATGGCACACAAATATTGGGACGAGGGGAGAAATGATTAGTCTTCCATGAGATTCCAATGGAGACAGATATGATATACCTGGCTCCTGATAGTAGTAACTATCTTCTCTTTTGTGGTTATGTTCTCAGCTGGGTCTCCTTGAAGAGGGAACATACACTGATTCCAACCCATTTCTGACTTTCCATGATTGGTGAGGACTGGATGCCAGGGCTGGGTGCATCATCATCTCTTAATTCTCTTCTATTTAATTTAAATGAACAAGTTTCTTAACTACTCTCTGAAATGGCCTAGCAAACAATTCAGTTCAGGAGCAATAAATGTGACCCAAGCAGCGATGCCAACATCCGAAAAAGTCACTTAAGCCCAAGCTCAGAAGTGCTCTCCCTCAACTTCTTTCTTCCTCCTTTTAAAGTCACCTCTTTGACCAAGTAATTTCAGCATCTGTCGATACAGTGTGGAGCTGGAGGAACACAGCAGGTTAGGCAGCATCAGGGGAGCAGGAAAGTTGACATTTCCGGTTGGGACCCTTCTTTCAAACTCAATCCGCAGCAAAGGACTCAGTTCTTGCTATCTCTGAGTGTCTTAATATCTGTCGTAGGTTCCATTTCAATTTCAATCTGATTAGTCTTCCCCTCAAATTATTGGAATACTCCAATTGGACTACTGAACATTCACCTGTTGTTGCTTTTCCGTTTAGTTTACTGAAAAGAATTTGGTATAAATTAGGAGACCTTATTGTTCATTCCCTGCATATGGCCTGAAATTGGACTTTGTCTCTGGATTACAGTGCCATCTGGTGGTTCTACCTATTCATAGCTTCAATGCTCAAACCAACGAAGCCACACAGAGAACCGGAGAATTAGGAAGTTAAATTTAAATGGAAATGATACACATGTTGTATGGATTTGGTTAAGTGAGTTTTGCCACAACAATTTAATGGGCATACAATTTGAAAATGGAAAATTAATCAAACCGTATGTTCCCTCCTTATGGCATGGTGGGTCAACCCACAGCAGGAGGACTGCAGCAGTTCAAGAAGGCAGCTCACCACCACTTTCTCAAGGGCAATTAGGGACGGTCAATAAACGTTGGCCAGCCAGCGACACCCACATCCCACAAATGAATAAATAATAAAAAAAGTTTAAATCGGCCATAAATGACAAAAGTTTCCATAGTTGCATAAACATTTTCCAGAAACACTTCAATTATTTAATAATCACAGGCAATTTTTCATTAGTACTTTTAATGTTACATGTTGCTGATTGAATGAACGAATCAATGAATGAATGATTGAATTAGTGAGCACTTAAAAAGAAATGGGACTGCACATTCACTAGACAGAGCATTCCAGTCATAATGGATCCAGGTTAAAAAGTGTAGAGTTCAGAAAATCCAAACGTACATCGCAGATAAGGGGTAATTTTACTAACATGATTAGCGATGGGAAAGTAATCCTCAAATCAAAGATTAAAAACAGGTTTCACAGCAACCCAAGTTCAACAAAAACAGTGCTTAAGGGACTAAGGGTTGAAAATCTTAAAAATCCCAGCCAGGAGCGTTATTGAGTGTGTACACCCCTGAGTGAAGTGAAGAAGAAACTAAATACTAGCTGGCAGATCATCACCCAGCAATTCTGATGGCTAGACAGTCAGTGCTGACTAGATTGGAGTTGTGGACTGTGCAGAAATCCGAACGCAGCTGTGTCCAAGGGAATTGATATGTCCCAGTAGTAATTACCCAACATTTGGGGCCCTCTGAAAAAAATCCCCTGGAGTTGGAGATTTTAGAAGGTTCTAACTCACTTAAGCTTATTAGCCACAAAAACAAAGTTGCTGGAAAAGCTCAGCAGGTCTGGCAGCATCTGTGAAGAAAAAAAAATCAGAGTTAACGTTTTGAGTCTGGTGACCCTTCCTCAAAACTGTTCTGTTGAAGGGTTTCTGTTCAGATTAACAGCCTGTGAGGAGAGGTTAAAGAATAGAGAAACCTACTCAAACTCAGAGCTAACTATTAAACTGAATCCCTGATTCACCACTGAGTCTCCAACTACATTCACTCTGACCCCTGACAGCCCCTACTTCATGACATAATAATTGACCTAATACACTCTTCCCCACTGATATTACACATTGCCAACCCCACCTACTTTGACATGACTCCATCCCAAACGACATCTAACCTGACCTGTCACCTTCCCCCTAGACATGACCCTGTTCAACCTGACAGCTGCTCTCCTTATCCAACACCCTCCATTGACTTGACTCCACAAGACCTGACACCTTCATGTGCAACTGCTGAGGAAGAGTCACTCGACCTGAAACATTAATTCTGATTTCACTCCACAGCTGCAATTTCCAGCAATTTCTGTTTTTGATTTGGATTTACAGCATCCTCAGTTTTTTCAGTTCTTCTTTAATCCAGCTTTGTTCATCTGCCCTTGTAAAGACTCTCACCAATTTTTATAGATGCATAATAGAAAGCATTCTAGGTTGTTGGTACAGCAACTGCTCTGCCCAGGACTGTAAGAAACCGCAGAAAGTTGTGAACACAGCCCAGTCCATCACACAAGCCAACTTTCCATCCATTGACTCTATCTATACTTCCTGCTGCCTTGGAAAGGCAGACAACATAATCAAAACCTCCTCTCACTCCAGTTATAATCTCTTACATTGGGCAGCAGATACAAAAGCTTAAACACACATACCAACAGATTCAAGAAAAGCTTCTTCCCCGGTATTATCAGACTTCTGAAAGGTCCTCTCAAATTTCACTTTTAAATGTTGATCTTGCACTCTATGCACCTTCTTAGCAGCCACAATATTGTATTACTCGCTCTGTTCTATCACCTTATGATCTTTGTATGGTATGAACTGCCTGCACTGCACGCAAAACAAAACCTTTCACTGTACTTAGGTACTTAGTGTGACAATAATAAATCAAATCAAATCAAATCATGTAGCTTGGTATCAAACACATTCAATGTTTTGCCCGTGTGGTGCTTTGAGATGGTTTATTCTGTTAAAGGCACCATATCGATATAAGCTGTTTTTTTTTACAAAATCCAAACCATCCTGTTTAAAAAGAATATAGAAGTACTACAACTCCTAGGCCACCCCCTGCATATTTTCCATGCTCCATGTGTAGCCTAAGATCAACGACAAGTGAGGTGTTTGCAAAAATGAAAACCGGAACTCATTCAGTCTACTGTTTTCTACCATACACAAGTCCTGTCCTACCTAATGATTATTCAATCTTCTCAACAACTGCAGCTTCAAAATAATGTACCCATCAGTCTCATTGTTATGAAATTGATGCAGAAATGGTTGCAACAGATTCCAGACTATTTTTTATACATAGAACTTGAATAATATTGGGAACCTTTGGTCAATAATTGTGTATTGGAATCAGAGAATCCCTACAGCGCAGAAAGAGGCCATTCAGCCCATACCAACCCTCCAAAGAGCATCCACCTAGATCTAGCTCCTGACCGTATGACCCCACATTTACCATGGCTAATCCACCAAGCTTGCACACCTTTGGACTATGTGATGAACCTCGAACAGACACAGGGAGAACATGTAAACTCTACACAGACACCTGAGGCAGGAATTAAATCTGGGTCCGTGGCAGTAGTGCTCACCACTGAACCATTGGACAGTTTGGAGTTTGCAAAAACAACAGCTTTTATTTATAGGGTGCCTTTAACAGTGTAAACTATCCCAAAGCGCTACATGAGCAAATTATCGAAGGCTTTGGTACCGAGCCACACGAGGAGATATTAGGGCAGTAAAACAAAATTGGGTTAAAGATGGGCGGCTTTGAGGAGGGAAGTGAGATTGCAAGGTTTAGTGAGGGAATTCCAGTGTTAAGGGCCTTGGACGTTGAAGGCATGACCAGCTGTGTTGAAGAAATCCAAACTCAGGGAGGTTCGGGAGACTACAAGGAACAAAATGTAAACATCTTGGATCTTGGAAGTTTGTGGGTGTGGAGGAGATTACAGAACTGGGATGATGGGCCATGGAGGGATTTGAAAATAAGAAATTTAAAATTGAGGTGTTTAATGGGAGGCCAGTAAGTTAGAGAGCACCAGGGACTTGGGGAATGGGCCTTGCTCTGACTTGGGACGTGGGCCTATTCTGGATGACCTAAATGGAGGTTGACTGTGGGTACATTGGAATAGTGAAGTCTTTAGTACATTCTGAAAGGAATATTGATTTTAGTGGCACCACTGAATGTAACTACTGAAAATGAGGAGAAACTAAATAGAACTGCACCCTTTCATAAATGACCTCACAGTGGACTCAGAAGTAGAAGGTGAGGCAGTAGTGTAGTGGTACTGTCACTGAACTAGTAATCCAAAACCCCAGGCTAACATTTTGGGACCATGGGTTTGAATCCCAGCATGGCAAATGGTAACATTTGAATTGCGTACAAATCTGGGAGAAAGAAAAGCTGGCCTAATGATGGCTATGTAACCACTGTTGACTGACTGAAGAAACCCTGTCTGGTTTGGTAATGTCCTTTAGGGAGGGAAAGCTTCATTCTTGCGTGGCCTGGCCTGTGTGTGAATACAGGCCCACTAAAATATGACTCTTAACTGTGAGCAATTAGGGATTGCGAAGAAGTGCTGGCCCAGTCAGTAATGGCCACATCCCATGAATAATTTTTTTAAAAGGGCTATTGTAACTTCAATAGACTAAAATCTTTGACACACTGCCATGGTTGTTGTGTGATTACACTCACAAGGAAAACAATAGTTTGATTAAAGCTGTTCCACTTCTCAGATCAAATGAATGTCAACTATTATTTACACCCCAAATTCAACTAACTACAATTAACCTCCAACCAGAGAAATCTGTGAAATGACTTACTCAACCTGATAAAAAATGAAGAGAGATTTCAGGATATGAATTCATTTGGTAATTAATAGCAGTCAACTTTGGCCAGCCACTTTCTGCACATTCCTACTCCACATGTGCAGAAGGGAGGAAATTCATTGTACCTTAAAGAGACTGGATTTTCATCAAACCTTAACTTTTTTTTTGCCTTGTTTTTTATCAAGTGATGATCCAGTTCTTTTATTCTGTGGAGTTTAGTGGTGTTAAATCACTGTCATTGAAAACATCTTTAACATGTTCAGCATTTCATGAGACAGTAAGCTTCTTTAAATCTCCAACCTGCTTTGAGACGTGTCCATTTTGAACTTATACACTTGAATTCTGTATTGTGAAAAGTTAAAAAACACTGTCATGCCCTAGTGTCCTGAAGACTAGTACTGTACTCAGTGTGCCTTTTATTTCAACCTCATCCAAGTTACTTCTTCTCTCATGTCAAGTGAATGACTCTTCAAGTGTGGAATATGACAAGGTGAACATAAATACAAACACAAAATACTGCAAATGCTGGAAATCTGACATGAAAACAGAAAATGTGGGAAATATTTAACATATCTGGCAGCATCAATGGAGGGCATTAAGGTTTCAGGTCTATAATCTTTCATCAGACCCAATGCTGTTCTCACTTAATGTGTTGCACACAAACTCAAATGCATATTGCTCCAAAAAGATGTTGGATGACTTCTTCCTTGTCATCATATGTTATCCCTTTATTCCTCAATCTATGGTCCAAATGCCAATTGGAAGAATTGTAGTTTAAGATGGAAGTATAAATTCAAAAGATGCCAAGACATAATTTTGAAGTAATTTAGTCATGGTGAGATTCTAATGTATGGGGTAGCTGTAGGAAGAAATGTTAAGCTGTCATAAAAGCATGGATCCAGAAGTATTCTGAACTTTTGGCCGATTGGAAATTTGGATAAGCATTTTCGTCTGGACTGTATAATAAGCTAGTAGCAAAGATAAAGAACTGCATTTTGTTTAATTATGGTAGTTAAAAAAAAAACCTCCTGCTTTGTGATCATACATGAGGGACTTAAGTTCAAATATCAGTAATGGACATTGATGAACTAATGGTAAGCTAATAAAGAAATACTAGTGAATGAATCAGGTTGGCTAAGAAGGCCTACTCAAGGGTAAATTGATTGGTCACCTAATCCAGGGCTGGATCAAAAAAGGACATAATAAGAGTCACGTGCTCTTGACACATAACCAACAGAAGTGATAGATTGGAACACAGCAGCAACAAGAAGGCAGTGTACCAAACAACTGGACAGTCCAGAGCTAGTGTTCACAAAAGCATATTGTCACTACTGTCTTGATTACTATTTTGTTGAACCACTTGTGATTCTATTAAACTAACTTACCACTGCTTGTATCAAATACCTTGCACCTACTAATTTACCACTTCTTATATCAAATAGCTTGTATCAACTAACTTACCACAGCTTATATCAAATACCTTGTTCCTGGAGTGGCCGGTGACTAGTTGAAACTAAAGGTCTTAACTTGATTCTCACTTACATACCATGTCTATTGCTGATCTATTACACAGCACAGATTGAAAGTGGGATCTTACTGGTTAGTATGGGTTTTTTCTACACTATTTACCAAACACCACTGATAGGAGGGGGAACTCATCAAAAGCATACCACATGATGAAAGAATATTTGAATCCATTGTGTTAAATAGCCATCAATCATCTCCTCCCCATACATTGTCCACTTCAATCGGGGGCAAAAATAATTTTGTGGTCTGTTTGTGGAAGAACTCCAGGAAAGCAGTCATACTCCCTTTGGCAATCAAGAGAGCTCCAGGAGATAACGGTTACTCAAATTACATCAGTCGACATTCTGCTTCCCTCTTCGTGGCCAACAAGTCCCCGAAAAAACATTCCTGGTATAATTTGTTAAAACACCATTACTTTATTTTAATTAGGAGTACACAGAAACATACATTGAAATTATTCAGGTGAGAAACACTCATTATTTTACAAATGTATATTACGGTTTTAGTGGTACTGTATAACTTAGATTGTAGAGATCATACGTTTCCGTAGTTAGGACATTATATAAATCAGGGAAAAAAATTTTGGTTGTGGATGTTTGAAAGACAAACATATTACTTTTTACACTTGTGTTGAAAGTAAAATCCCTTAAAGGTATTTCATTGTTTTTCCTGTTATTTCAGCACAGTAACCATGCCTTTTATATAAATGAAAGATGCGTTGTGATTATTCTAAACAATCCAGACATAACTTCCCACGAGGAAAAATAATTCAAAATTACATTTAATAATGTATTTCTTTTACGTGTATATCACTTGTTAATTTACTGAGAAAAACTTGTCCTATTCTAGTGAGCAAATGAATCTTTGTGAATGTGGCTTCAATAAGGGCTCCTAGTTTAATGTATGTACATTATTGTTCTATCCTTTAACAAAATCAACATTTGGTTGATTTTTGTTTAAAGTAAGGTACCTGAAATTGCGAACCAATGGCAAGAACCAATTTGTGCTTTTTCAAACAATACCTCCCTTTCAATAAAGGACCACAAATATGGTGCTCCACCTTAACAAAAAAATCTGCACCCACATTTAAACAGTCTGCTTATACATTTGATGGTTAAACACGAAGCTTCTGTACATCAACCTTCTAATATCAACTGGTCGGTATGTTGCCATGACAAATATCCCCAACACAATGAACAAAAACACAAATAATACACTCTGATGTCTGTGTAGGTATAACGATGTATATATAAAGCCCACCCCCAGCCTCCAAGCAACATATGTAAAGCTATGACCCTAAAAGCAATAACAACCTATGTTAATTATTGTCAAAATTATCTTTGGTGTTTAAACTGAGTGAAGCTAAACCCATGTAAGATGAGAACACTTTGCCAGCGAGGCTCATATTACACAGTAACTCAATTGTGAACTAAATTAGTGATATTTTTGTACATTATGAACTGTTACTGTTGATGGCTGATTTGGTTATTTAATGATGTTACTGCGCTCTCTTCTTCCTCTGTTGTGGATTTCTGAAGTTGTGTGGTCTCAATTTCATTTCAACAAATTCAATCGAATGCTCATGACCCTTCCAATGATACCAGTTAACACCCTGTTTGAAAAATGAAATAAAATTAAATGAGTAAGATAGCATATAGTACATTAGAGTAAAAAAATGTCATTTGTATGCAAGCATGTAATACTTGGCAACATAGGAACATAGTATCATGCCTAGAAGGCATGAAAAGAGACTTGCTAATTATTTAAAAAAAAATCATATTCTCTCATTCAATTTTATTCTAAATGGATACTTTGGTGGACTAACAACTTGTCACAGTGTCTGGAAAGTTCAGATCAGCAAAAGCTTACATCATCCTCCTGGAATGTCACAAAATTGTGTTTTATAGATATTCCAGTCAAGCCGACACACAAAGGGGCTACAAATAATGTGTGTCTCTGAGCAAGGGTGGTTTGAAGGGAATCTATTGAAAATATGGCACTCAGGACTCTGCAGTTATTTGCTGCAGTTTTTGACAAAGGGACATCAAATCCATATCATTAGTGAGTGTCTCAAATAGGGGCCCCAGTCATATAACTGAAATGGTTTTTTGCACTGCCTTAAGTCCTTTGAATATAGGAGTTGGGAAGTTATGTTGAGGTTGTACAGGACATTGGTGAAGCCTCTTCTGGAATACTGTGTCCAGTTCTGGTTGCCCAGTTATAGGAAGGATATTGTTAAGCTGGAGAGGGTTCAGAAGAAATTTACCATCATGTTGCCAGGTATGGAAGGATTTGAGTTATAACGAATGGCTCGATAGGCTGGGACTTTTTCACTGAAGTGTAGGAGATTGAGAGGTGATCTTATAGAAGTTTATAAAATACTGAGGGGTATGGACAGAGTTAATGGTAGCTGCCTTTTCCCTAGGATGGGGGATTTCAAGACAAGGGGGCACATTTTTATCGTGAGAGAAGTGACAATTAAAAAAGATATGAGGGGCAAATTATTTTACATAGAGGGTGGTTTGCATGTGGAATGAATGTCCTGAGGAAGTGGTGGATGTGTATATAATTACAACATTTAAAAGACATTTGGATAAGTACATGAATAAGGACAGTTTGGAGAGATATGGGTTGGGAGCAGATAGGTAGAACTAGTTCAGTTTGAGATTATGTTCAGCATGGGCTGGTTGGACGAAAGGTTTTGTTCCTGTGCTGTATGATTCTATGACTCTATGACTGTGTTGATTAATCTGCCTTTAATACCAAAAGAGGAACATAGGAAAGCTCCAGGCTCAGCTAGCGTGTATCTCTGGTTTCATTCTCTTTTACGTGTGGATTTGTGGGGGAAAAAAATCCTGTATTTCACCTGAAAATTGAATTAGTTTCCCAGCCTACAAAAATTACATTACTCTGCTTTTTGCTGCAATCCACTTACATCCAAGTTTCTATGACAAGGAATTTAGCCAGACCTGCCAACTGCAAAGCCTTACTGAACACTGACTTAGAAATCTAATTTTAGTGAGTTAATGCCAATATATACTTTAAAGTAATTTGTTATGATAACTTCTTTTTCTTCTTTTCTCTGCTTTCTTTCTTGCATCTTTATGCGTATATGCATATGATGCAAATTAGAGTCACAGAGTCATAGAGATATATAGTATATAGAGATGTATAGACAGAAATAGACCCTTTGGTCCAATTCATCCATGCCGACTGGAAATCTAAATTATTCTAGTCCCACTTGCCAGCATTTGGCCCAATTCACTCTAAACCCTTCCTATTCATGTACCCATCCAGCTGTCTTTTAAATGTTGTAATTGGTGTAATTGTAAATTATTCGCCAGGCTAAAGTGTGTGAATAAACCATCCTTTTTGCTTTAACCCAGAAAAGAGTTTTATGTTAATCATTTCGAAATTGGTCTTCAGAAAGAGAGGATTTTGCTGGGAGTGTCACACCACCATTTATTTCAAATCGGAAAAGGAAATATAATAAGAAACAAAAGAATTTAAATTTAAAATTTGTTATAGACAGAAGAGGAGAACAGTAAGAAAGTAATTTAATTAATTTTCCCTTCTTGTCCATGAAACCAGGCTTTGGGGTATTGGAGAACAAACAAGGTCTATCTAGCTCATTTTTTACTAGTTTTATCATAATCAGATAGTCACAACGATTTGATAATTATAACAATTGATCTCTGTCTATGATAGACACAAAAAAAAAATCCCTAGCCCTTGTGTTCAAGAACTTTGGAAACCATAGTCCTAAGACACCTTTTTAAAAAATATTCATTCATAGGATGAGGGCAATGCTGGCCAGGCCAGCATTTATTGCCCAAAGAGCAGTTAAGAGTCTGGAGTCACATGTAGGCCAGACCAGGTAGGGACAGCAGATTTCCTTCCCTAAAGAACATTAGTGAACCAGAAGGCTTTTTCTCGTCAATTGGCAATGGATTCGTGATCATCATTAGATTCTTAATTCAGGATCTTCCTTTATATCCAGTTCAAATTCTGCCATCTGTCATAGCAGGGCTCAAAGCCACAGCTCCAGAACATTACTGGGTTTCTGGATTAACAGTCCAGTGATAACACCACCAGGCCATCACCTCCTTGTGTTCCTGCAGGGCATGTTTCTCCAAAGCATGCTAAATTTATCATATGATGTATATCAAATAATGGATATAATGTATCCCAGAATTATGGGTCTCTTTTCATTTGTTAATATGATATTCCTGGTTCCAGTAAAGCTAGCAAATATTGCCTGCCCCTAGAGAAGGTAGTGGTAAGCCATCATCTGCAGCCCATGTGTTATAGTATAGTGCACATAGGCACATGCTGAAGAAACAAGTTAGAATGACAGTTTGGTGGAGAATTGGAGGTGGTGATGTTCTCATGCCTTTGCTTCATAAGCAGTAGATAGCATGGATTTGAAAGCTAATGTTGAAGGAGCCTTAGCAAGTTGCTGCAGTGCATCTTACTATGCATAGCTGCAACAGTGCACCAGTGATGGAGACTTTAATTTTTTTTATTCGCAGGACCTGGACATCACTAGCTATTACTCACTCCAAATTGCCCAGAGGGTAGTTAAAAGTCAATCACATTGTTAGGGTTGTGGAGTTCACACTTAGGCCAAATCCACCAAGGACGGCAATTACCAAAAGTGCATTAGCGAACCAGATGGGCTTTTCCCAACAATCAGCAATGGCTTCATGATCATAATTAGAATTTTTAATTCCAGCTTTTTAATTGAGGCAAAGTTCCACTATTCAACATGACAGGATTTGAACCCAGGTCCTTGGAACATCATGAGAGTCTCTGTGTTCCTAGGCCAGTGATAATGCCACTAGCTATACGTCCCCTTATGTACCAAATGAATGTCTGAAGTGGTGGATGGCGTGTTAATCAATTGGCTGCTTTGCAAATAGTGTATTGCTTCTTTAGTGTTGTTGTACCCACACCCAACGCAAGATGATATCTCCTGATAGAAATCTATTTAAATTATGTTTGCATCCATATGAGGTATTCATTTATTCAGAGCCAGCAAATTTATTATTGTGCATCTCATCAGGATTTACCAGAATGTAATATGCTTAAGAACCTGCAATCAGGGAATCTTTCAATTTTGCCAGTGACATATAATCACACCATTTATGTCTATTTAGGTTTGGGTGTATTTTAAGGAGATTGCAATGATACTTGGTTCTAACTTAACATTGACAAAATAGACATAAATAGGTGTATTGCCAGGCTGAACTGTTAGGTTGTGACAATGGATGAACCTCCAGACTCCTATGTGGCTTACAGTATTCTGGTGGCACATGGTTGGGGAAAACAGAAAGGCTCAGGTTACCCAGGCTTTACATCTACATTGGAAAAGGAACTTTTTAGTCTACAGATACATGAATATTCAGAATTAATTGTACCCTATATTTGGTTAGCTCCATGCTAATTTTCCCATCCTTCAGTTGATTTCAACCAAACCTGGTGAATTGTGACATATGCATTTTTATCTCTAACGTACCTGGCTATGGCTTTGAACTCCATATCTCCCATTCAGATTTACTTTGTGACAGTTCTTGTACCACCAGGCTCCCTTGTAAGACAGAGCACAGTTTGTCACAGCCACATCATTGTCTCTGTCCTTTGTGGAGAATGGACGACCTTGATGGTAAGACAGGGAATCGCCTGAGCAGGAAACAAAAATAGAATTTTAAACATGGGCTAAACATTATATTGCAAAATTGTGATCAACCATAGCACCGCTGTCCAGAGGGGATCACTTATACTTGGCTCAAATGGACAGATATCCAAAAGCAGACAGAGGAGGCTTTCTTGACAATTATTCACATTTATTTTTGATCACAGGTTTTAGATGAAATCTGAACTTTACCTGCTGTTCCGTTGTACCGTCCAAAATGCAGCTTATATCGACTTTTGGCATCAGAGATAACGAACCTGTCATAAACTGCATAAGCAACGTCCCCTTCATCTCGGAGATCTACACGCAGTTGGTAATGATCCTGTGATGTAATCTTGTGAAGGTTTTCAAGGCCTGGAAATCATACAATGCAAACATTTTAGACCAAATAGGGGCCGTTCTAAGTCTCCATTCAACCCAACAAAGTCCAGCAGTGACTAGTGTCAATTAAATTCTATTATTATTAAGAAATGTAATTCTTGACAAATTTAGGCTTTTTTTTAATCTTCCATTGAACAATTTATTACTTACCATTACTATGAAAGGGAGATCCTCATTGTATGACCAGATATAGAATACATATTGTTTAACTAGAAGCTTACTGATAACAAGGCCCAAAATGAATCTTTGTGTATGTAGGGTGAAAATTAAGCACATGGATACCTCACATAACGGAGGAACCATAGACAAATACAGCAAACGTTTATCAGACTGATTACTGGGATGACAGGTTTGTTGTGTGAGGAGAGATTAGCTTGACTGGACCTGCATTCAATGGCATTTAGAAGAATGAGAGGGGATCTCATTGAAAACAAAACTTTGATAGGGTTGAACAGATTCGATGCAGCAATGATGTTCATCTTCAGAACAAGGGGTCATGGTCTCAGGATGAACAGCAGATCCTTTCAGACTGAAATGAGGAAGAATTTCTTCATCCAATGGGTGGTAAACCTTGGGAATTCTCTACCACAGAAGGTTGCAAAGGCAATGGCATTTATTATATTTGAGAAAGAAATGGATAGATTTCTAGAAATGAAAGATGTCAACTGGTATGGGAAGAGAGTGGGAATATGAAATTAAGATGGAGGATCAGCCATGGTCCTGTTGAATGGCACAGAAGGTTTGATTGGCCAAATGTTCCACTCTGGCTCCTATTTCCTATACTTCGATTGAGACCAAATAAGTTGTACTGGTGAAAGTCAAACCACTTTTGATTTTAAACCTCCACCATTGATAATGAAATGGGGACACTGCAATTATCTTGTTCTGTAAAACTCTGATTTCATCCATCTTAGCTGCTTTTTAAAGGTTTGTCTTTATTAAACTTGAATATATTGGCTTGCATCCATCTCCTTTACATTTTAGAAGGTAGAAGATGCACTTTTTGAATGTTGATTATTTGGCAGACTGAGTCAAAAGCATTTGTCTGTTAATTGATTACTTTTCAAAACAAAAATTGATCTAATTTTGTACGGTGGGAGTATGTGTGAGAAACATCCTGCAGAAGGAGTGAAATGTGGGAATGACGGAACATTGCTCCCCTCATCTTTTAGCAGCCAGTTTAAGAATAGCTTTGACACTACCTTTGGCATCTAGATAGCTGGGCCTGACATGCACATGCAAAAACAAAATCATACCTATTTCCAATGCTAGGAACATCAGCGTTGTTTTTAAATTAAAACATAGTTCTCAAAGGTCACTGCAAGCCAGTGGAATGGTTATAAACTTTTAGAATGTGGTTTCATAACAGATTGGGTCATATTACAGCTAGTGAGAAGTCCATGCTCCATACCTCCTAAGTTTTCCTGTCACATTCACAACAATGTGCAGCCAAGCTAGTTTTATGTTGATGTGAAAGATAGATGTAAGCCTGCTAAGTATATGGAAAAAAAAATCCAGGGTGTGAAATACGTGTAAGGAAACAGAAGTTACTCTGCTATTTTGATGTAAAACATCTGTATAAACGATTGTCAAAGAAGCTAATGGGAAAACTGGATTTGATGTAGCAGAGTAAAATATCCAATAATTTATGTACTGTTACACTTACCTAACCAGAACTCATCAGAAGGGTCACCAAATCCAATGGTATAATTCTTCCAGTTTCTGAAGAAATCTACTCTGCCATTCTGGCGCCTCTGGAAAACCTAGAATTTGTTTTTTCGCACGATTAATAAGATTTTTGACTCTTGCCATACATCTCAGAAATATTACCTCTAGAATTGTTACTGTTTGGTTTACTGTAGGATGAACGCTCATGGTGTTTGTCTGACACCTTCTGCACTTTGGTAGGGGTATTAATAAATTTTGAAGAAGGGGGTTAACATCTGTATTAAAATAGCAAATGATGGAACATCAAACAAACGCATTAACCTTTTGCCCACTAACCTGAATGTTCTAGGTTTAGACAATTTAGGATTGTCAACAACATGGCCAACAGATTTTTTTCTGGTGGAATTGAACTCATGGCACAGGGCTTTTCTCACTTCCTGGAATGAACAGCAGGAGATTGAGGCGAGCTTCCCCATGAGAGAGTCAAGCATGACTCCCCACTACGAGTGTAATTTGGTAAGAATGGCCCTTTCATATCTTCAGGTGCTATTTGTTGCTAGGACAATGGTTGATATTCCTCTGAAGTAAACTATCATTCCCCAAATCTCAAATACATCATCTTAAAGATTCTTCCACACAACCTTCAATGTGTGAGGATCCAAGGTAATTGCACTCATTGTTCCAAATGCTCTAAAACATTCTATCCTAAAATGATTTATCCTGCATTATGAATCTTGCTGTTCCTCTAAATTATATTGAAATTGACATTGTTAGTTGTACATTTTCTAAGTTTCTTTTGCAATTAGTAATGTGCATTCTTAGTTATATACATTTTACTAATTATTTATGGAATACCAAGTCGTTACAGTGTAGTAAATAACTTCCTGTATTGCATGTTTGTTACACCTCATGATGGTAACACCTAAAAGTATCATTTATTTGTCTAACTTAGGTGGTAGAGTATTGTCTGAATGCATCTCCAGGTGTCACAAGAACAGAAAGAAAGCGGACGTTATTCTCAAGTGATGGGAAGCAGCAGCCTGTCTGAAATGGTGCCACATGACGTAAAATAAAGTAGCTTGTGTGACAAAAATAGTTTATTTTATGGTGAGTTGCATTCTCTTTTTTGTCAAATCATTTTCCATCTCCTTCCTAGCAGTGCCTAACATGTGCAGATGCTTCCTGTGTCATGTCCTATCAGACCAGCTGACATAATGGGCCATATCTGTGCATACGTTTGGTACTATGAATAATCGCTCCACACTGAAATAATTACTGCAGTCCCATCTTGTCAACTGGAGAAACTGTTCAGTCCTCCCACACTAGGTGGTACTGTGATCATTTTATAACTCTTAAACAGTCTTGTTTAAAAAAACATTTTAAAAAGTCATCATGTGTTTCAAAATAGTAACTTTGCTCCCTTCTGATCCAGTATTTTCATGCCTCAGATTTTTTGCAGGTTTTCCATTTCCTTATTTTTCTTCACAGTCAAGTTACAGCGAATAACAGTGCAATGCTACTGTGGCTGCTGGTTACTGGCAGTACACAGAGAGTCAGACTCCAGTATAGTCTTGTTAATAACATCTATACTCAAATTAAACAGCATTTTCTCAGAAGTACAGTGAACAATACTACAGGGAATCTGCAAGTAAACAAGCAGCCATCAATATATTCATCTATGTCTCTTTTTCTCAATTTGATCTGATTTGATGATGACTTTATTGCAATTTGCAACATTTGACAATGACTACATGTACAAGAGGAAGGATAAATTTCTTCCTGTTGATCATTTAGACAACATAATATGCACAAAGTGGCTTTGTATTCACACAATCATTTGCAGAGAAGCTATCAACAGGAAGGGATTCACCTCCATGGGCTTCCCATAAACAAAAGTGTTATTTTACCATCCAACCACCTCCATCAGTGGTCATGTCACAGTACACTTCCAGTGGTTGAGAACGATTTCCACGCAAGAAGATGGTACTAAGTCCAGAACTAGCTTCACCATTCAGCAACGTTTGGGAGCAATCCTTAGGGAATGGATACAAGGTGCCAACTGCAGAAAAAGGGAAGCTGTACTTAATTCCTCTAGTCCAGAGTGAAAATGTCTAATTTGAAGATGGCCTTCTGTGCCATAAACTCTTCGATGTTTCCCATGAGGAGCATCTTAGAGTCAGAAGTCACATGACATCAGGTTATAGTCTAACAGGTTTATTTAAAATCACAAGCTTTTGGAGCATTGCTCCTTTATCAGATGAAGTCATTTCAATCCAACATTGGCATCTCCACATCGTAGCATTTTAGAACAACAGCTTATAGTTAGTTTGCATGTTTAACATTACTAAATATTCCAAAATGATTCAAGCCAAATTGACATTCTGCAACACCAAGCAGTACTGGAGCAGTTGACTGAAGTTTACTGAAAAGTGAGATGGAGAAGTTTAGGGAGGAGATTCCTAATCAAAGAAGTTTGGCCTCTTCTTGGGCTCCCAATGTTAGGGCAGTTAACATCGAACTAACATCAGGCTCAAGGGGCCAGAAGTAGCAGGGATACTCAAGAATTATGGATCTGGAGAGGGTAATACAGATAGAAAAAGGCAATCCCATGGAACACTTTGTGAACAATGGTGAGAATTTTAAAATGGTGTTGCCTGCCTGGATTTTAATACAACAAATTTTCATAAATATGTCAAATAATAACAATGTTTGAGGAAGTTTCATTAGAAATTTTCACTGCTACCTTTGAGTAAATGTTTTGCTTATACACATAGCTTTCATGGTTTATATTTGATGATCTTATTTACTTGATAAGTATATTCATAATGGCAAAGAATGCACTGTCCCAAACGTCATAGGGTCTGAACGACTTGAGATATTTAAAAGGGAGACAAACATTTACAAGGTATTGGCAGAAGAATCAAAATTGGGAGTAAAGAGATTGAGCTGCTCGATCTACATCTTTACGTTTCTGAGAAAATTTGGAACTAACAGTACACGGAATAAATTTTGCAAATACCTGTTATGAAGCTAGTCTCTATTACATTGCTTGTCTCTGACCCTGTGTAGGCCTGGAGTCTCAGCACGTACTTCATTGATGGAACCAGTTCACTCATGCTGTATGAGGTATCTGTAGCTCCGAAATATTCAATGCTCTGTTACACAATTTAAAATAAATAGCCACATTGAAGAAAGGTTTAGTCTGTTTACTTCGACATATTGTGTTTTACAGACCAATACTCATTTGTTCAAAAAGGCAACAAAAGACTTGCAGAGATTTACATGGGTTATTGTAAATGCACAGTTTAGCACAAACCCCAGTTTCTACCTTTCCCCTCTGGCCACTTTCCCTACCTAGAACTCAAACGTCACTGGAAAAGAACCCAACTCCGTTTTTAATTATTTTAAAAACCCACCATCAGTTAATCAAGTAACAATTCACTACAAACACTGCTCACCAGGGGGCCATATAACAAGAATCCAAAAACTAAAAGGAATGGGATTCTGATGAAGAGTCACTGGACCCGAAACGTTAACTCTGCTTTCTCTCCACTGATGCTGCCAGACCTGCTGAGTCACTTTTGGTATTTTCCATCTATTAACCACTAGCAATAAATTATACATGTTTTCCAAAGCCACAGGTGGCTCAGCAGGTGACTCCAACTTGCTTATACCCCTCTGCGTTGGGTGTCCAAAGATCAGGAGCACAGGGCTGAAATGTGACCAGAACTACATCAATAGAATGCTCATTTGGTAAGAAGGGGATGCAACCACACAAACCCAGCTCTTGTGTTTTATATCCAGAAGTGTACTTATACAAAACTCGAAATGTCTTTCCCCTATCACCAAATCACCAGTGGGTTTTATTTGCACTTATTAACCACCACCAGTAAATCACCCATGTTTCCAATTGAATAATTTACCTGCAAAGCCCATTAAAGACAATGCAGATCTCAAGGTGAGGCAGAGGTCGGGAAACTGAGAAGGAGCTAAATCAAAATGGAGTCAGAAGGGACCAAACCCAGCTCTTTTTTTCAAAATTTCATCTATTTTTCCCAAGCAACCTGTTCAGAGATGCTATTACACAACTCTAGAGCAGGTGGAAAGTGAACCTGGATCTCCCAGTCCAGGGATAGGGTCACTACCACTGCACTGCAAGAAGACCCTCCAAACCCAGCTCTTAACAAACCCCAATGAATATCACCTGCTGTCAGTCAACTCTGGAGCTGTTCTTGTTGGCCCTTAAAGGAATTTACATTTCTAATACTGACATACATCTGAGACAAAACAACAATCAGCCAAAGGCACTAATCTGATGTCGATCACAAGAAAGCTACTTGACTGCCCAAATAACTCAGGAACACCTCACAGCCTTAAAATTCCTCAGAAAATCATCTCCATGTTTACAGAGATCACATCTGCCAGTAACTTCTACTTCTCACCTTGCTGGCGACTGTGGGATCAGTGGAATGCCAGTATAGACAGAAAGTAAGACAAAGACATCGTTGAAAATTTAGGACGATTTTGGTCTGAACTGACAGGATTAAGAAATGACTGGACTTTACTGTTTAGAAAAGATCCAAAGAACAGAACAAAGTAAATCAAAGCAACACTTGAGTGAACGAGAACCAAGGTGCAATAGACACTAGTTAAATTGTCAGAAATTTAGGATAGTGTGAAGGAGATTTTTTTTTGTGACCTATACAATGGATTAGTATAATTGCAGATGGTAGCAAAGGCACATTCAAAATTTAAAAAGTGATGGGAAGGAAAAGGGAATAAAGAGATATATCTGCAACAGCTTCGTGGGATTAGGAGTACAGCTCATTTAAAGGATAACATGAACTGGTGAGGTAGATTGGCCTGCTTCTTGTTCTGATAGCTGTAATAGTGCGAGGTATGAGCTGCTAAGCATCCAACCCTCAAGTCCAAAAATCTACCCGATGATTTATCACCTTTCTACACTTTTTCGTATTGAGTATTTTGTTTCACTCTTGAATGTGAACAACGGTGGGTTGAACGTTTTATCTTCTCCAATTTCAGTGAGAAAAGTCAATGTGAGCACGTGTGCGATGGGGGAAAGGAACATCCAAAATTCAACAGCTGAGAGAATCGACCCTCTGTGGGACTTACCTGTGGTCTCCCATCTTCAGATTCCACAGTCATAATGTACCCTTCGATCTTAGCTTGTGGAGGTTTCCAAGAAACAAGGGCATCGGTTGCTGTAATTTCTCCAACTCTCAGGTCTCTGGGTGGATCAATGGCTTTGAGGGAATAAAAATATACAACTATTAAATAATGAAAACTGATTGCATTCAGATCCATGCCTTTTGGGTACATGAATAGGAAAGGTTTAGAGGAATATGGGCCATATGCTGAAGAATGGGACTAGATTAATTTAGGATATTCTGTTGGAATGGACAAGTTGGACCAAACGGTCTGTTTCTGTGCTGTACATCTCTATGATAATGGATCATTTATAGGATGCTTTGTCAGTGGCTGGTCCAGCATTTTATTGCCTAGCTCCAGTTTCCCTTGAGAAGGTGAGCTGCCTTCTTGAACTGCTGCAGTCCATGTGCAGTAGAAAGACCCCCAATACCATTACAGAGGAATCTTGAACCAGCAACAGTGAAGGAACAGTACTAGATTTCCAAGTCAGGATGGTGACTGGATTGGAGAGGAATTTGCAGGTGGTAGTGTTTCCATGTATCTACTGCCTTTGTACTTCGAGATGGAAGTGGTCATGGGTTTGGAAAGTGCTGTCTGATGATCTTTGGTAAATTTTTGCAGCGCATCTTGTGGATTCAACTGCTGCTACTGAGTGTCAGTGGTGGAGGGAGTGAATATTTGTGGATATGGTGCCAACCAAGATGCTGCTTTGTCCTGGATGGTGTCAAATGTCTTGAGTGTTATTTGAAGTACACTCATCCAAGCAAGTAGAGAGTATTCCAACTACCGACTACCTGGATAAGACCCACGCAGACACAGAGAGAATGTGCAACCTCCACACAGTCGCCCAAGGGTTGAACAGTGGCTGCTGTTTGATACAACACCTACCCGAAGCCTACAGTCGACACAGGATCCCGGGCCAGAGGTGATGACTGGCAGGATCTAGGGGAGTCATGGGATGGGAGAATGGAAGAGCTTTTGCAGTAAGAGGAGGCAGTTGGCTCTCAGAGGAGTCCTATCACCCCAATCACCAGATGCTGCGTCCCTCAGTCAGGTCCTAAGTGCCTTTGAACCGGGGAAAACTTGCCCCCGCACTGCCTCTTTTCCAACCAATTAACTACCCCAGCACTCCACAAGCAAATATACCAAAGACATTTTTTGTTGTGATTCCCTCATAGCAAGCCTCCTCCCTCCACTTTGTGGTGGGATGAGACCCTAATGTGGTCATTAATAGATGACAATTTGTAGTGGGACCACTACAATTTGTAGAAAGTTGAAACCAACTTTCTTGACGAAATTGCTGTTGAATCCATTTCTTTCACATCTTCAGAAATATTTATGTATTTGCTATCTTGTAGTTATCTCAGTAAATTGTCAATCCCAGTTTCATCCGTTGGTATTCCACAATGATCTGATAATTTTATAGCAAACATATTGGTGTTAATGGGATGTTATCTGTTACAAGGAGTAGATGGTGAAGCCAATCTCCACAAATTATAAGCACTGTTGTTTACTTGTAATTGAGAAAGGACTGCTTGAAATCGCTGGCATGTTTAAAGTGCTCTAAGTGGCATCATTGTGATTGACTTTAGAGATACTGTCAAAAGCTAGCACCAATTGCCTGACAAGCATGGACAGTGTAAATGAATGGAACAGAAAAATGAAAGCGTGAACCATGATTTTTTTTTGTAATAACCCTACTGGTTCACCAATGTCCTCCACAGAATATAATCTGCTGCCACTTACCTGGTCTGGCCTACCTGTGACCAATCACCTTCTACTTGGCTCTCAAAGTTCTCAGTAAAACTAAGGGTGGTTACTAAAGGGTGGGCACAGTCTTAACTCTGCTTCATGCATCTCAAGCTAAAAATGAAAGAAAAACACTGAACTGACTTGTGGAGGCTAGTAACTTTTCTTTCCTTTCACTTTGTTTATTTCTCTATCCACAAAACGAAAAAGAATTAAGTGTGCAGTTAAGATTTGCAGCAAACAGTGTTACACCAATGTATGCAGCCTGTGAAAATCTTTGTCCGGCTGAGGGCGGAGTAAAACTCACCAGTTGTAAAAGTAATAGATGCGGCAGAACTTTCCAGAATGCCTTTCACAGCCCTGATCCTCACAGTGTACAAGGTGCCAGGTAAAAGTGAGGAGAGGGCAGTCTGCACCTGGTCCCCTGAAACCCGTTTTGTCAGTTCAGGAGCTGAAGTTGAAAAAGAAGGATCAGTATCTTATTTTAGGTTTATTCATCCAATTGATTTGTAGCTATGCATTTACATTTCAAAATGATAAAGTCAAACGATCTTCTGCTTATGTGAATGAGAAATTAAACTAAATCCTTGTGTCAGTTTGCTTTGTACAGTTTCAGCGAAACCTTCCTACTTTAAATTCCATTTGCCTTCATATTACCCGTTGAAATTAAATGCTAGCATTTTGTGGATTAGAACTTCCAAGTCACTCTATGTTGTAGCTTTCTGCAGTCTTTCTCTACTTAAATAATATTCAGCTCCTCTATTTTTCCTGCCAATGTGCATAGCCTCTCATTTTCCTCAATTTAAATTCCATCTGCAAAGCTTTTACCCACACACTTAACCTGTTTATATCCCTCTGCAGACTATTTGTGTTATCCTCACCACTTGCCTTCCCACTGATTTTAATGTTCTCTGCAAAGTTGACTATAATACATTCACTTTGCTCATCCAAGTCATTAACAAAAATTGTAAAAACTGTGGCCCCAGCACTGATCTCTGTGGCAATTGTTACAGATATCCATCCTGAAAATGACCTCTTATCCAAATTCTCTGTCTTTTCTTAGCTGGCTAATCCTCTAGCAATGCTAATATTATACCTTCGACTATTAAGTAGTCTAATAAGATCATGTAATATTTGAGTACATAATCTGGAGTTACTCTTCAGTGGAATATTGAGGGAGAGCGGCATTGTTGGAACTGCAGTCTTACAGCTGAGAAGTCATTGATGTAGGAAGTTCTAAGGCACTACTTGAGGAACAGCAGAATTCTCCCAGTGTCCTGGTACCATGCCTCCCTCCAGAGAGATTACTAGATGACTTGTTCTTTGTGAAAATTAGCAGTCGTGCTAACCTTACATATTAACCATGGCATCACTTCAAAAACAAATTTATTATTTCTAAAGTGCTTGGCAAATGCAAAATATTCATTCAGCTACACTAATTAGTGAAGACATACAAAAGTTCAACTTTCTGTAATATAAAAATAGTTATGGATTTATCTTAAGATGGATGGAGTTATAAAATTTAATGTCAACACCAGTATCTCAGATATTCTTTTGTTATCTTGTTATTTTGTTTGGAGGGACCTCTCCCTTGTCTCACCTCCCTTTTATACATTCTCTTGTGCTCTCATTTCTCTCACCTCGCTGCATATTTTCTATATAATGAGCTTTCTTTCATGAAACAATTTGCAGAACTCACTCTCCATGATTCTCTCTTATTCTCTTTTTTCCTTTGTTTCAGTATTATTGAGTTACTTCTGAACTTCAATCTTTCTTACAAAGAAAAGGAACACTTTCTTACAAAGCTGCAACCTATCATTTCTCCTCTCAGAGGCTGATTGACCTGTTGAGCATTTCCAGTACTGTTTTTGCATGAAAACGTAAGTCTGATTCCATCTCCACACCCAATTTTTTATGTAAATGCATATAATATTTATATTTTTAAATGCACAATTATGCTAAAGCAAATGTATTTTACTAAACTGTCCACATATTAATTAATTGACCAGAAACATAAATAGGTTGAGAACCTGAATGGGGCTATGCGTACCAACATTGTCACTGTCTTCCTGAGATCTGCTTCAGTCAGCATTTCCGTTGAAGTCAGAAATGTTATAGAGGAAGGTATTCATGACACTGTCATACGGTGCACAGTCTATTTTATGAGCCATTGTAAATTAAGAGGGAGAGGTCTGTCTTTCTTTCACAACTGATCATCCATTTTTAGGCTGTGTATCAGTAGCATTGATTTGTAAAATCAACATTGGATATTTTTATGAAAAATCATTAACCAATTTTCTACCTTGTTCTTGTATATCTTTCCAACACATAAATAATGCTTAATTTTAAACAGATTCATTTTTATGATTGAGTGATTGTCCTTACCACCCTCAGCATGACAGCTGAGCACATATTCATCTACTGCAGAAATTGTGGGTTTCCATGTCAGTACGGCTTCAGAATCCGTGACCTTCACAACTCTCAATTCTGATGGACTGTCCAATGCTGTCAATCAAGGAGGAAAAAGATAAACACAAGACATTACTTTCATAGATAGTAGGAACTGCAGATGCTGGAGAATCCGAGACAACAAGGTGCAGGGCTGGATGAACACAGCAGGCCAAGCAGCATCATAGGAGCAGAGAGGCTGACGTTTCGGGCCTAGACCCTTCATCAGAAAAGGGGGAGGGGAAGGGGATTTTGAAATAAATAGGGAGAGAGTGGGAGGCGGATAGAAGAGGGATAGAGGAGAGGATAGGTGGAGAGGAGTTGCAGTGGGAGAGAGATCCCTTGAGGTTTGTCCGGAGGGAGGAGGGTAACTTCTTCAGGTTAGGCATCCTTAGAAGAGGCTTCGCAGTGGGGTTAAAATTGAATCAGAGATAGTAGGAACTGCAGATGCTGGAGAATCCGAGACAACAAGGTGC